>NC_136057.1:1926199961-1926849128 GCF_964261635.1 Lissotriton helveticus
AATTCAGGCGGGTGTTCCTGGGTCAAGGGGTCACACCAGGGTGTAACAAGAAGACACTCGAAGAAGGAAGAATGGGTGGAATGTGGGCAGTGTGGACGGGGAGGGGTTTCCCACATTCCTGGGGGGCTCTTGGGTGGGGGGGGTGAATGCAGTAAAAAAATACAAGTTCAGTAGGTTTTCTATTCTTAATATTGGTTGGTACAGAGGAGGTCTAGAACTTCACAGCTTCATTAATGAGATTTGACCTTTGCAATATCCTGTCCATTAATGCGAATGGGCTGCTAAATAAACAGAAATACGGAGCCCTTTTGAAATGGGCAATTGCCTTTAAACTCCATGTGGTCTTCCTCCAGGAGACTCACCTGAAATCGAACTCTCCAAAGTTGTTTCTGCCTAGATATTTCTCCTATGGGTTTTTTTCCTCCGCTGGGGTTGCCCAGAGGGGTGTCGCTATCTATTTCTCAAGGAATTTACCCTGGGAAATTGTGCGAATGCAAAGAGACTCTAAAGGTAGATGGCTTTGGGTTGCAGTAAAATTGTTGGGAAAGGTATTCAACTTTGTAAATTATTATGGCCCAATTTTTGATGACACCTCGGCCCTGACTGAAATTTGTGAAATACTGAGGGGCACTGATGGGCAAATTATAGTAGGAGGTGATTTCAATTATATCCAGGATTTAAAGAGGGATACTTCTAACAAGAATAAGAAACAACTAAAACCAAAGACAAAAGGGGTGTTAGAGGCTTTTATGTCAGAATATCAATTGCGGGACTCCTGGCGCTCCCTAAACCCTGATTTAGAGTCCTACACATGCTATTCTAATAGGTTCCATACAGCCTCTAGAATAGATTTCTTTTTATCCTCTAGATTGCTTCAAATTTCCAGCGCATTGATAGGCTGCAATCCCTTTTCAGATCATGGGAGGATTGAGGTTGAACTAATACTTGAGGGTATTGCAGGGGAGCGTTCTAGGTGGCAGTTGTATCGTACCCTTTTACAGAATATGACATGGGTTGAGGGTTTTAAAGATTGGATAAAAGAATTTTTTCTAGTAAATAAGGACTCAGCAGAGCCTTTTGCAGTATGGAATATTTTGATAATTTGAATATCCCCAAAATCTCCAATTTCAGATCTAATCAAATAGGCTGCGATATAAGTCACCTGGAGATTCAGAATAGTATAAAAGCCACAGCGGTAGCAAAGGCTTCAGGGATAGATGGATTCCTGATCGAATTTTATAAGGTTTTTTTGAAGGAATTGGAAGATCCCTTGAAAAATGTATTTAATTATATTAGGGTAGGTGGTAGGGTTCCATCAGAGTTTAAAGAGTCCACAATTATTAGTTTTGTTAAGAAAGGCAAGAATCCGGAAGACGTAAATTCCTATAGACCAATTAGTCTATTAAACTCTAACTATAAGGTTTTCATGAAAATTTGGGCTCAAAGATTCGTGTTGGCAGCCCAGGAGGTAAGACCAAATGGGTTTTATAGCCGGTCGTTGCATGGCTGCCAACACAGAATATTTAATACAGGCGCTAGATTATTTTAATATTAATTCAATCTCTGCATGCATTCTTATGATCGATGCAGAAAAAGCATTTGATTTAGTCAACTGGTCAGCGTTATTTTTTTCCTTGGGTTATTTTGGATTTCCCGCCCCTATTATTAGCGTGCTACAAAATATTTATGAAGGGGCATCAGCCCAGGTGATAATAAATGCTAAGCAAGCAGGGAAGATTAAAATAAACCGGGGCACTAGGCAAGGTCGCCCTTTATCACCCCTGCTTTTCACCTTTTTTATCGAACCCCTGGTAATAAAAATAAGAAATAATGATGCAATATCTTCCCCAATTGCTGGAATGTCGAAGTTAAAATTATTTGCCGACAACATTATCCTTTATATGGCTCCTGACAAAGAAAATATCTTACATCTTATGAAAGAGCTTCAGGAATATGAGAAGATTGGGGGTTATAAAATCAACGAGAAAAAAACGGAAGTTCTTATTTTAAACTCAAATTTAGATTTTCTTCCGTTAGATCTTCAGTTTCAAGCAGAAAAAAGGGACCCACTAAGACATTTAGGGATTTATGTGACCAGAGACTATCACGAACTTTTTAAACTGAATTATATAAAAACAAAGAATAAAATCAAGAGCCTTTTAGAACAATGGGATATACTGCCCTTATCATTGATTGGCAGAGTGGCATTGATAAAAATGAATGTACTACCTCTGCTTTTATTTTTGTTTAGTAATATTCCAATCAAAGTCAATATGGCCTTTTTTAACGAACTAGAATCCATGATGAGAAGATTTATTTGGAATAAAAAGGCCAACAGAGTCAAACTCGCGGTGATACAACTTCCTGTAAACCAAGGCGGGCTCGCTCTTCCCCATTTTAATACATATTCGAAGCAGCTTTTTTCGATATAATGGCAGGATTATTAAAGGTTAGACAGACAAGAGACAACGTTTTTTTTAAATAGAATGCTTGAGGAATCAGGCTCTCAAATTTTTATCTTCTTAAAAACTGCAAAGCTTCCAAAGAGAACACGATATAAGACACTGGTGGGGTATTCATCAAGATTACGGCTTCTATTTGAAAAACACGGTTCAGATGGATCTATTTATTTGAAACTGTCAGAATGTTCTAAAATGGGTCTTAGGATTTCTTCAAGTCATCTGACAGAATGGGAATCGGACGGATTTTGTGAAATAAGGCACCTTCTCACTCAAAATACGATAATTAGCTGGCAAATGGTTAGTGATAGAACACATCCGAGGCGGCTCATGTTTTTTCAATATTTGCAATTGATTTATTTTATAAGAAAAGAGGTAGGAAGTCTAGATACAACACCCAATGCTTTGTTAACAGGGTTATATGGGGAGAAACATAAGGGTATTGGATTTTGGTATAAAAAGTTACTCCCTTCTGGATCATCTAATATAATAATTAACCACTTGGAGAAAATAAGTCTCACATTGCAGTGTGTATTGTCAGATAAAGACTGGGAAGCAATATGTTATTTAGGAAACAAAGCACTTCGAGCAGCTAACTATAAGAGAATGTATTTTCTTTCTCGCTGGCTGGCATATTATACCCCGGAGGCACTAAAGAGTATGTTCCCTGAATGTGAGAATAAATGTTTTAGATGCAAAACCAGGGGACAGGGTGGTTGGTATCATATTTTTTTCTCATGTCCAAAGTTAGAACCCTTCTGGAAAGAGATTTTCGCAGACTTGGAGACAGCAACTGGGAAAATTCTTCTTCCAGAAGCAGAAGTGGCCCCTTTCGGCATCTGTAAAGAAAGGAACAGGTTCAATAAATCAGAAGAAGTGTTTATTTTTATTTCCACTGCCGTTGCACGGTCCCTGATTTTGCAAAATTGGAAATCTACGGTGATTCCATGTCATGTTAAGTGGGTTAATAAAATGAGAAGAACATATACTTTTGAGAGAGCCTATGCAGGTAGAGTGGGTGCGATTGTAAGATTTGAAAGGAATTGGAAACATTTTAACAAGCTTGAACTGTTAAAAGGAAGGTGATTGTTATATTTTAGTTAATTGTAAGATGGTATTACATTTGCATCTGAGGAAATACAAGTATCCATTTGCCGTGTTATACCAATCGTTAAGCACTTTATCATATATATTAGTCAAAAATGTTATACGTTATCATATTTGCACTTTAAGAAATGTATTATTATTTGTGTTACTATTACTATTTGTGTTACTATACATCAGCACTTTATTGCATTAGTCACATTATATAGGTCAATTTTGCACGTAATATCAATAGCACCTTTAGAACTATACTAATTTTTTTTGTGGTTTTAAAGCGTCGGTCTTTCCAATTTTGCATTAGCACTTTATTTGCATTAGCACTTTATGAACGGTATAATAATGATAAGCTTGATGCTGCTTATTGCCAGTTGTTTATATTTTGGGCAATTTAATATGTTTCGGAACTAATATTTTAAGTACGGAAATAATATTTTTTCTATATTCTTATTGTATTACATCGGTAGGTTTAAATTATGAAGCATAATATTAGTTGTCTCTCTACTAGTGTTTTTATATCGTTACGGCCAGTTGTGCATTATTGCAGTTTTTGTATTATCGCTGAGGCATTTTATCGTCTAGGGTTGTCTCTTGTACATTGTAAATTTTTGTCTAATGTATATCTAATTATGAAGAAATTAATGTACCAATGTATTTTTTCTTCCTACGGCTTGTAATAAAAAAAATAATAATAAAAAAACTATTAGGTTAGGATGTATTAGGACAGAAGGCTTAGTGTCATAAATTATCCCATTTCAATTTCTGATATTAAGTAATACTATGTTGGTCCTTGATTAAGGGGGTCAGCACATGCATAGGTAGTTTGGGGAGTGATTGTGTAAGAGAATATCGAGTATAAAATATCTAATGATCACATTATTGTGACCAGAACATTGAGGGACAAAATATTGAACACGTAAGTGCATAGAGGGAGGAAAGGATCTACTATTCTTAACTCCACATAAACTTACCTTGAATATATATATATAAAACGAACGTACATATCTGTGGAGTTAGGTATAGAAAAAATATGCAAGTTTACCTTACGATATTTTCTCCCTCAAAATTCTGGTCACTATATTGTGGCCATTTGATATTTTGTCCCCGATATTCCTGAGCTACGCCATTAGGTAATGGGGAGGGAGGGGGAGGGGGATTGGGGAAACTCAAGCTCACCACAAGCAGCTACCAGAGGGCTTGGGATGGAATAAACTGTGAATGTTTAAGAAGGTGGTAGACCTTGATCAAGAAGGGCCTCCAGACTCAAAAAAGATCTAAGTGCTATTATGTAACATGTAGTGGACCATAGTGTAATGAGTAGTGGCAATAACAATCATCTCAATTTGCCAGGAAATGTTCAATTAAAACAGCAAAGATGGACGCCTGCTGCCAGCATTGCCAACAATTTCAGCATGCTTTAGCAAATCCAGTAGCATCGGGCGGCCAAACGTGAATGATATTTTGTTTATAGAGTTTATTATTGTAATACCATGTCAAGACAGCTGTCACATTACGTTTACAAACCTTGGGGCACATTTACTAATAATTAAGGCAAGGCAGTCCAGCAAGGGAACATGTTGAGCTGCATCAAAGGGAGAGATCAGCAATGCGCCATATTTACAAAGATATATCGCATTCCCGCTCTCTCTTGCAGTGGCATACTGGGTGCTGTCCAGGACAGAACCCTTCGTAACTGGTGTAAGGCTGTCTGTGTTACGTACGTGATTGTTTTTGTGCCGGAAGGGACATCTTCCTCCACATAAACAATCCTTAGAGGCACTTTCCTCTTTTTTGTGTGTGGACATAAGAGGAGAAATAAAGATATTTCTTCTCGTTACACCTCTGTCGAGTAGGTGCTCCATTTTGGTGCAAACTCAGGCTTACAAGCATTTGTAAATCTGGGTTTCATATAAAATTCATGGGTGGATTTATAGGAATGCCCACTCCCCTTCTAAGTAACTCCTACCCAGCACAAAGTAAATCACGGCAGTGTTACTTTAAATGTACTTAACCATGCCAAGCCACACAAAGTGACTTTGTGTGTCTTGGTAAATGCCAAAAACAATTTCTGTTGGGGCTACACCACAAAAGCAACACAACCCTGATGTAAAATCATATTAAATCGGGGCCCTTGCCAGGAACTTGATGGCCATCTTCCAATAGTATGACAATATTATCAGCATGATTCCTCTACAAGAGGGAATGTGGAATTGTACAAGTATTTTATTATTATTGTTTGCAGTTAGTATTATATTAGGAGCATATATGAGACCGACAACCCTATATTGGCATTTGACTGCTGCTCCACTCACATTACCATGGCATTCATTCAAATAATTATAGCCAGGTACAAAAAATACGTTGCTTCTCACAATTACCACTCTCTTCCTGTGGCATTTACTCAAGTTACTTCTCTAAATCTTTTTCTTGTTGCTATACTGTGGGATGGGATAAGAGGGATGTAGTGAGCTCAGCATATTTGTTTTGGGTTTTTGATTCACTTGTTTGGTCTATGCATACTTTGGGCTCTTTTCTTCCAAGAATAATCTTTATCATCACCCTTTTCTTCAATGGTGCAAGCTCCCACAATTAACATACGCCATTATAGGCACAGCAAGTCAGGTTGCCAAAAGAAGTCGTTTGAACTTGAAACCAATGATTGGATCATTCCAACTACACAGGAAACAAGGTGAATTCCATTAAACCAATATGTTCAATGTTTAGCCCCATGAAGAAGGAATTACCTTGAAATATATTGGAGAATTGAGAATAGCACTGCTAAACCTGACCTTGTATAGGAATATTGCAGTGCAGAGGAAAACACACTTCATAGTGAGGTTGTGCATGATTAAAATCATCTGGGTTCCTTCCCCTAGAGGTGGATGACCAGTCCCAGTGGTAACAGAAATGCTGGTCCCTACTTTGGACTAGTCCCAGCACAGGTGGAGCAAAAAAACAAGTATCTTACAATCTTCCTAATGAGCATTAGCAAGGTGGAAGCTGGATGTGCTCTGACCTCTGCTAGAACAGGCAGGAAATGTAAACCAACAATCCCTAGTCTTCCGACAGGAGGTGTAGTGGCAGATTCTGTTTTTCTTCAGGCACATGCACCCTGCAGGACTCTGGTTGCAGCACAATGGTAGAATGGTAGGTGCTGGGACAACAGAAGAAGATAGTAGTACAGCTTTCTACATTAATAGGTACTTGGCCCCTTAACTGCTGGGCCTTGTCCATGCTCAGCTCTTTTTGTGCTATTTGATGTCGTTTTTACGTAGGCCTCCATAACATTTTGTTCACATAAGGTATCCCCTCCAAATTTGTGTGCTTTTTTCAAACATCATGGTGGTTCTCAAGGTAGCCTGGGTTTAGGGATTTCCCTGGTTTGGATTGAGCAAATAGCCAAAATATAGCTACATTTTGAGTTATGGGGAAAAGTAGGAAGAAAGTACTCTGGATAAAAGTGTCGATATTTTGTCCTAAATATGGCATCAATGAACCGTTTGCTGTGCTAAAGTCACCATCTTCCCAGGTTTCAGGAACATGCAGAGCTTAATCAAAAAACCTAATCTCTTACCATAGTTTTGGCATTTTTCTAAGATGTAGCCCATTTTTCCAACTTTTTGTGCTTTCAACCTACTTCCAGTTTGTGGTGGACACCAGTGTGAACCCCATGGGTAATCCAGGAAAGCTATATATTTATGAAAAGTAGACAAAATTCTAAATTATGTAAAGGGTCATATGTGTAGATCTCTCAAGGTTTTAGCAAATAAACTAAGCGTTGAATTAAATAAATATTTAAAATGAGTGTGAAAAAAAGCCATTTGTGACAATATTTCCTCTGTAACTTTTTGTCACGATTGCCTATATACAAAAGTAATATCCCATTACATTTGCTAGATCTTTTTGGTTTGGAGGATATATAGGGTTTGTAGGTTCTCCAAGAATCTGAGGTACTAAGACCCAACATCTGAGCTGCACTGTACAATGGTTTTTCTTCATGAACTGATTATAGACTAATTCACATGGTGAAATATGTAGAATGAAAAATAGTTATCAAGGTAGTCTATGTATTTCTGGAATGGGCACAAGATATGGAGTTTAGGAGAAGTGGTTATTTGTACATTTCTGAATTTGTGAGCATATCATTAAGAATGTATTTTTTCAAATGTCTTCTTTCTCACAAGCTAGTTTAAATTTTGGAGGCACAAATGCAACACAATATTCTACTGTTTTATGCTTCCACATGGATACATCACATTTTTCCACTCAAACTGACGTATTTTTTGCAAAGTGGGTACTTGTGGATTTTGGGCCTTAGTTCAGCAGGCACCTAGGGAAACCTACCAAACCTGTACACTTTTTAAAATGATACACCAAGGGAATTCCAGGATAGGGTGACTTGCATGGCTCATCAACTAACTGTTTTACCCAGAATCCCTTGCACACCTCAAACTTTGAGTTAAAAACACATTTTCATCACCTTTCTGTGATAAAAAGTTCTGTAATCTGCGTAGAGCCACAAAAATCCTTCCTCTCAGCATTCCCCTAAGTCTTCTAATAAACATGGTACCTGCCTTGTATGGGTAGGCCTAGTTTCCGCAACAGGAAATGGCCAAAATGCAACATGGATACATCACATTTTTCCACTCAAAAGTGACACTTTTTTGCAAAGTAGGCAGCTGTGGATTTTGGGCCCTAGCTCAGCAGGCATCTAGGAAAACCTAGCAAACCTCCTGTTTTTTTTTAACTAGATACCTAGGGAAATCCAGAATGGGGTGACTTGTGTGGTTCTCACAAGGTTGTTTTACCCAGAATCCCTTACAAACCTCAAACTTGGACTGAAAAAAGAAATTTTCCTCACATTTTTGTGAAGAAATGTTCTGAAATCTGCTAGGAGTTACAAACTTCCTTCCACTCAGCATTCTCCTAAATCTTCCAATAAGACTGGTTCCTCACTTGGGCGGGTAGGACTACTGCCCACGACAGAAAACGTCTCAAAATGCAACATGGGTGCATCACATTTCTCCACTCAAACTGACCTGTTTTTTGAGAAGTGGGTAGCTGTGGGTTTTGGACCCTAGCTCAGCCCGCACCTAGGGAAACCTAGCAAATCTGTAAATTTTTGAAAACTAGACTCCTAGAGGAATCCAGGATAGGGTGACTTGCCTGGATCTCACCAGGTTGCAAAACCAAAACGTGGACTAAAAAACACTTTTTCCTCACATTTCTGTGATGGAAAGCTTTGGTATCTGCAGGGAGCCACAAACATTCTTCCACCCAGCATGCTCCTAAGTCTTCAGAGAAAATGGTACCTCACTTGTATGGGTAGGCCTAGTGCCTGTGACAGGAATTGGTCCACAATGCAACATGGATACATCACATTTTCAACTCAAAACTGACCTGTTTTTTGCAAAGTGGGTAATTGTGGATTTTGGGTCCTAACTCAGACGGCACCTAGGTAAACATAGTAAACTTTCAAACCTGAACATTTTAAAAAACTGGACACCTGGGGGAATTCAGGATGGGAGGACTTGTGTGGCTCCCATGACGTGTTTTACCCACAATGCCATGCAAACCTCAAACTTTACCCAAAATCACCCATTTTCCTTCCAGTCTGTCATGGAAACTTCTAGATTCTGCAGGAATCCAAAAAATTCCTACCACACAGCATTGCCCAACCTGTACTGATAAAAACTCTGCATGACTTGTATAGGGAGGCCTAGGCACCTTGGAAGCACCTGGCATAGACTGTCGCTGTGCCCCTGCTCAGAGAAAAAATATTTGCTGTCTCCTGCCAAGCAGTAATTCTAATATTTAGTGCATGCACCTGAAGAAATACCAGCACCAGAGAATCACAGAGCAGGGGTTTACCACCAGCTCTATATGGATCTACAGGTGTTACTACTGACTCTTGAGGAGGCCCCTGAACGCATTCACAAACTGCACCCACGCACGTGTGTGCCCTCAGAGACCAGAGCTTAGGATGTACATAGAATGTGCTTGTGTAAACATCTACCGCATTCCTTTTGATGCTCCAGGGCCTGAGATAGATTGGGTAATTGCGCTAATTTAAATTTGATTGGCCTTGGCCTTTCTACTCCTTGCATTTCTGCTGAGTATACTTCAGTCTCGTGTTTTAGTTCCTTTTATTGCATTTTTGGAGGCAGAGGGAGTAACCTTGTTTGTTGCATGAATGTGACTAATTAGGTCTACATTGCATGTTAGAGAAACAATATGGCTGCTTAGTCCTAAACTCCCTCTAGTTTACAGGGGTAGTGTAATGATCCATTGCAATGCATTTGAGGGGCTATTTTCCCTCTGTATCTCTCTGCCTGCTCACCCTTCTCTCCCCGCCTCCTCTTTTTCACAACCCCCTCTTAAGTGCTGCTGCTTGCCCACGAGCCCCCTTGTGCTTTGAGCTATATCCCACTACTCTTGTTGCAATCAGCCATATTACTTTTTTTTGGCACTCTCAAATTGCTGATTAAAAGTGTGCATGCACAGCCATGATCTCTGAATGTATTTTGTTAGATTTAAAAAACTATGGGGCATATTATCAAGAACAGCGTTGACATTATTGCCAATGGAAGCCCATGTTCACACCAGAACATGGACTTCTATTGGAATTCTCAAGGGCATATTATCAAGCCGATCATCTCCGCTTTAGCTGCAGTTTTCGGCTGCTAAACCGGCGATAATTTTTAACGCCGTTCTCGATAATATGCCCCTATATTCAAAGATGGCCACTCTCAAAGCAAGCATATCATTGGTGGACATTTTTCAAAGGGGTTTCATTATATATAACATCATATCCACACACATCCTCCGTAGCCATCTTTGAATCACTTTTCTTAAAGTAAAATAAAACTCCATTCACAGAATCCACTGAGCCAACTTTGAATGTTTTTTTTAAATAGAACAAA
This sequence comes from Lissotriton helveticus, assembly GCF_964261635.1. Lineage (NCBI taxonomy): Eukaryota > Metazoa > Chordata > Amphibia > Caudata > Salamandridae > Lissotriton > Lissotriton helveticus. The sequence goes on from NC_136057.1 coordinate 1,926,210,445, forward strand.
ATACAAACATGGCCAGCATAGATGCCTGCACATCTTTGAATGGAATTCCTTATATTTTAACAAAATATATTCTAAGATGGCCCCTGAAAATGAAGGTGGAGATGCAACAGTAATCTTTGAATATATTTTGTGATATTGGAAGAAACCCTGTGCACACATTTGCAGTGGCCATCTAGGATCAAAATCTAAGCATTGGCAAAGCCAATAGGTTTCACAGGTAAAACCTGTTGTCTTTGCCAATCCTTGTTTTTTGCCACACAGAACTTCAAAAAGTACTTTGAATCTGTTTGAGGGACTTGGCCTGTCCCTTGCTGTGCCTAAAGCGCCCTCCATATTTGTCTGATTTAAAAAAACTGAGCGCCTCAGAAAGTGAAAGTGGCCCATGCACACCCTGGATTGAAGAACTTTTATATGCTATGAAAACCTCACGAAGCAAACAGACAGATAATAAATGATCCATGAGCCATCTACATGGAAACTCTAGTTATCTTTAAAATGTGTGACATTCTGCTTTAAATGAGTTTAATTTAACAATTAATGTGCCTTACTGCCATACGAAACAAGCAAGTATATACATTTTGCAATTTGTGTAGAACAGATCAGATTTTATCTGTTAGCTACCACAACATTGTCATGCTAAGTAGATAATTATCTTTATAGTTGCATAATATATGTTTTCAGTTTCTGAAGAATAATTATATCACTGCTGTTAGTCTGTAAGGATTAAGGGCCAAAGACACTATTTACTGCTTGCAAAAATATTTTATGACCAGTAAAGAATTTTCCGAACTGACCTATATGTTAATAGGCCGGCTATTAAATCCTAAATTGTAGTGGCTCTCAATCTGACCTAAGTCATGAATATTAATGAGGTAGGTCACAAATTGCAACTCTCTACAGTTGGAGGCCATCAGAGTTATGGTGGTTTTCTTAAAGACAACAAGGCTGCATTTTAAAAAAACAATATATTCTTTTAAAGTTAATTTAAGATTTGGCTGCAGTGCCTTGGACCATTGCCAACTCCAGAACACATTTTATATTTACAATCACAAATGTGAAGTGGTCACTTTGGAACCCCTTTTCTTTTGCAAATGCATTAGCATCTCCTTCCAGGTGTCTGTAAAATTGTATTGATTTCTGTCGCAAAACACTGATACATATGATAACGACTACAGAAAACCCTTCTGAGTCATAAAATGGGATTAGTATATAGAAAAATGCTGAATTGGAGCATTTGCAGCTCATTAAATACTAATTACATCTAGCTCTAAATGAGTTCTCCTTGAGAACTGTTTCCAGAAGTCAATAATTTAAGCCAGTGTGCCTGGAACAATACTTAGAAAAATGTACTATATACCCCTTTTTCAATAATAGTTTAGCAAGTAATAAAAGTGTAGTTGTTACAACCTTCCTTCCCACCTGAACACACATGTACCTCCCTTTAAAGTGGCAATTTTCTTACACGCTTTCCTAGTAACTTGTATAAAAGGGAACATTAGTTGGAGGTGTCTTAAAATGGCACCCATTTGACATCACTTCCCCTTTCCCCGCACATTCCACCACTCTAAAAGTGTGTGGGAAAGCAGGGTTATAAAAGTAGAGTATAGTAGTGTTACATTTGCACTGGGTCTTTGTATAACTGTCAGGAAATAATAGAGTGGTTTTATAACTGGGAAGCTCTTATTGTTCCTTGGCCAGATTCATGGTGTTGTCATAGAGCTCCCAACGTTATTAGGTAGCTCTATCATGTCAAAGCAGCAAACAATGCACCAGAAAAGGCCCTGATGAGAAATGAAAGTCAGTGTCTCTGATAATCCCTTGTCAAACAGGATCTCTGATCCAAGCTGTCTAAAGCTACCCATCCCAACTAATAGGTATTTTGATAGGAGCTATAAAAGAGCTTGCGATGCTAGAAGGGTGATTGCCTAGTCCGAAAACCACTGTGGGGGGAATATAAAATCTGTGTGTGAGGTATAAAACGATGCTGTGTTTCTTTTAGCAGGCCCCCATCCAGGTGGCAATGGTGTTCATCATTAATCAACCAACCTCAGACATTACTTTATGAATTTTAATAATACAAAATGTTATATTATGTGAAGATCTTATGTCTTTTCTTTAAGATTCATTCATTTCTTGTACTACATTGTATTGTCATCATACACAGGCGCAACATGCAAAACGGGATCATTAGCAATGGTGCAGTTATAAATTAATGGAAACGCCCATTCATATTACCCTTGTCAGACAGTATCATTTCTAAAACTCAACATTAATGGTTTTTGAATTCTGTCCAAATCAATTAAACATCCAACTGTTCCTATCTTCCCCCATCCTTCTCAGTCTCTGTTTTCTATTTTGTATTTTCACTCACCATTGTACGAGGAAGGCGTGGGTACAGGATCCACTGGCGAGTCCCGAAGTAGTAAAATGGAGTCTGGCCAAAGACCTGCAGGGGAAGGAGAAGATAGTGGGCATGTTCATTGCATATTCTTGATGTTCTTTATGTAAACGTATAGGCTGGATTGTGAAATCCAGGTGCACTGTACAAGTAGAACACTCTAGGAATGTGTGACATTTTATTATAAACATAATAATTTAAAGTAGGACTAGCATTGTTACAATGTTAAAGGACCCAAAAGACAAAAAAGACAATAGCAACTATATCAAATTGAAATCCATTCTGCTTGTATTGCCCTCGAGAATCGACGGGGCCTTTGAAGGCTCAGCGAGAGTCTCAATTGATGGCAAAGTGGTGTGAAGTTCTAACCTAACCTTTACTACAATCCAAATGTTAACTATAACTCCAAGGTGTAACTATCACACTGAGCTCACCATTCACCCTAATATTAACTGCAGCCCTAACCATAGCAGTAATCGTATTCATAACATCAGTCCTAATACTAAATCCTAAATTATTTAAATTGTATGTCTAGTCCTACCTCCAACACTAAAATTGTCCCTGATCCAAAACTTAACACTAGATCTACTCTTGACACTAAACTAACACTAATGACACATATAACCATAACTGCAGCATTTACCATTCCTCTTACCCTATTAAAAACCCTAACTCAGTCTAAAACATGCCCTAAGAGAACCATTACAATATGGTGATAAATCAGCACTGCGACCCTTTGAAGTTTACGAAGCCAGGGACTTCGGTACATCTGATCACTGAGGGTCTCTGAGAAATGGAGAATTACCAAAGTGATCTGGAATACTGCACCTAGGGGCCAAATGTACTGTACTGGTTGCAATTTGCAACCACTATTTTTGCGACCAGTAAAGAATGTTTTATGAACTAGCATACATTGATTCTTTAACTTTCGAACAGTAGTGAGTCAGAATCCAACCTACCTCATTAATATTAAGGAGGTAGGTCACAAATTGTGACTCACCGGGACTGGAGGCTATCACAGGGGGGTGGCCAGCTGGGGTCAGGAGCCATGGTGTCTGTGACTGCTTTTCAATAAAGAAAAGTTTTTTTTATTTAGCCCTAGCAAGTTTTCCTTAAAGGAAATGTTACTGCGCTTAAACACAAAACTTTACTTTTTTTTTTGTTTGTTCAGGAGTTGGCACTACCTCTCCTTTAACAAACATTTTTTTTTTACATTCACAACAGGATAGGGGACCATATTGCACATGGTTTACCACCTCCTGTAAGGTGTCAGTAACATATCAATCTTTTGAGACTGGATTTCAGTCATAAAGCATTGATATCATTGATATTGATTTAGTGTTACAAGGAATGCCTGCAACATGTTTCATACAGATACCAAATCGGTATCCATTTGGAGTCCCATTGAATCCGATATTAGGAGTCTGGAAAACATTTCTGATTCCTATAAAGTGTTTTATACGTAAGAAAAGACATAAAACAAATTGTAGCGTTTGCAACCGTTAAAACCCTTAGTACATCTGGTCCCTAATTCTCATGATTATGCTCCATTTCCCTGGAGTATGACCTGGATATTTCCGATGCATTAAGCTGCTGCAATGCCAGGGTGAAAAATGCCAGACCCGCTGTCTTTTCTCAGGACTCATAATTCCCATGTGTCTAATAACATCTATTACTTGCCCCATTGGGTGCGAGAATTGAATCCCTTACACTGATACTAAACCAGTCCCTACTGCTATAATTCAACTTTTAACTCAATTCTAATGCTAGCCCTCATCATCAAAAACCTGCAATTTCTCGTTATTTGTCTGACTCAAAGGATATAAGCTTTCATTTAATTTTACATAATCTTGTCCAGTGTGGGATTAGAAGGGGAGTTGGGGACGGGCACTGAGGGTGAATAAGTGTCAAGGGTACTGGAGTGTGGGGGGAGGGGTGAGGTGGTGTTAGCGCGGGGGTTGGAGGTATTAGTGAGGGGGTTGTTGATCGGCGGGGGAGGGATGTTGGGGGTCAGAAACTTCATAGAAACCGTTCTGGAGCGTTCCAGAGCTCCCAGTCAAACTTATGGAAGTCTGACCTCTGGAGCATTCCAGTGGGACAAACCAAGGTTCCAGGCCGACTTGCGATTGAATGCAGGTGGCTTGGCTTTCACAGTTGCTCCCTGTCACCTTTTTTTCATTCGGACGTAGAAACTTTTACGGAGCTTTTTCTCACAGGGTCCCTCGATGCTCTTCACCAGGCCGGATTCGGTGAGTGTTTACCTACCTCGGATTTCGCCAACTCCCCGTCAAACTCTGGAAGTAGGACCTATGGATCTTTTCAGCATGACATATCTGGACAGCAGGCTGGCTCACAGTTGAAGGCAGGTGGCTTGGCTGGCCAGGTTGAATCGGTCACCTTATGGAGCTTTTTTCCAAAGTTCTTCAAACTTCTGGAACTTCTTCCTGAAGTTCCCCAAATGGTCCCAGAGTGTCTCAATCTCCCTCCAAGGGTCCGAAGCTCCAAGATGTTCCTTGAAAGTTGAGGACTTCAATTCCCACAATCCACTTGGACAAAACCTTCACAAATCCACTAGTAGTGCTCCAGGTTGAGGATTCTTGGTGGTGATGTTCCAGGTGAGCTCTATTAACCTGTAGCTTGCAGGGAGTCCACTCTTTAGTCCTTTTACAGTAATTTAGTCCACAGGGCTGTAGTTCCAGATGGTGCAGAAGGCGCAATCTTCAGAGTGCAGGCCTTAGGAAATGCACATCAAACTTCACAGCATGGCCCTTCTTGCTTTCCTAGGTTTTAGACAGCAGATCTGAGAGGCTCTACCCCTCTCAGATACTTATTCCAAGTTGTCTGGGTCAAGCAGGAGGCCACTCCTGTCCAATGGGGTGTAGGGTACCACCCCATAGTATGACCACTTCCTGCAGAGTGTGGCACTATTTTGTCCCAGAGTGCACCAATTCTTCCAAATTCATAATTTCTGATTTTCCAACAGGGAGAGAAGAGCTGGCTAAACACACCCCTAGGATAGGTATTCTCCATAATCTTTCCCCCCATGCATCTGCTCCTTTCTTCCTTAAGTCTAGCATCTGGCTGGGTTCAAAAGAGTAGAGTTGTAAATGACACTGGTGTCTTCCCCTTCCCTTGAAGTCCATTATTTATGACTCCTCCCCCTGCTCTCCCATTCCTGTGTACATAACACTGCCCTCCCAGCAAAGCTGGTTAACCCCAGGGGCTCTTTATCTCCTCTTCATAGAAGCCTGGCTAATCCACGTAACTCTGACCAATCAGGACAGACCACTAGAAGGTTGAATCTGGGTTTACAAACAAGAAAGTCTTAGAACTTCTTGTCTGTACATTTTACGAGAAGTTCAACAGTATCATATTGTTGAGTTTATTAATACCATTCTGGGAAGTATTTGAATGGTATTTTTAGCCTTCTCCTATCAATAGTTATTAGTTAATAACTTCTTGCCATGTTAACCTATGTGGCTGGGGACTCAGCCTATCTCTTCAGGACCCCCACCCCTGGAACACCTAGGGGAGGCTATAGGGCTTCTGAATATGTAAAAATATTGCAGATTCTCCCTCCATAGTGCTCCTAGGACCAAAGTCGATTTTGAGTGGTACTTTATCACAATGTGGGGAGTGAAATGTACAAGTTCACTTAACCCAGGGCATATAAAACTCATTTTATAAGGGTCTTCCTTATAAATACCTAACCCCCCCCCCCTCTTCCCTTCCCCGGGACACCTAGGGGAGACCCTAGGGGTGCCTAATATGCCCATACATTGTAGGTTATCCATTTTTAAGTGCCCCAAACACCAAAGTCGAGTTTGGGCACAATTGACTTTTTAAAAGCATTCCTGCAGCACAGGGCTACTTTTAAACTGACCTCAGGCTCAACAGTGCACACATGCAAGTGGAGGAAGGGCTGCTGGCCTCTAAAGTGCCATGCCCTATTATATGCTAGGGACTTAGTGGTAGTTTCAATCTCCCTGTCCTATTATGTACTAGGGCCTTATAGGGTAGGTCATGCCAATCACAGGGGTACCCCAACCCATAGCGTAACTTAGTGTATGTAGGTGTTTTCACTTTATTCTAAATGTCTCTTTCAGCATAGCACTGGCCCTGGGCCTGGTTAGGCAGAGTCCAGTGGCAGTCAGAGTCAGTGCCCACCAGTACCGGTCAGCAAAAAGTTGGGGGTGTTCAGGGCATAGGATGACTTTGCAACATTATCTTTTTATTTTTCTTCTCTGTGCTGAGTCTTGGGGACGGGCCAGGGGGGTAACAGTACTGAAGAGGGAGTGGTGGGCATGCTCAACCATCATGCCCACTAAAGCTCTCTCCAACACCAGCTGTGATGCTGGGTTGGAGAGAGCAGGCACAGGCTCCCAGCCGGTCTGGGAGCACAAATTCATGGTGCTCAAGCCAATCCTGAAGCTGCTCTCATGCATGAGAGCAGTTTCAGGATTCGCTGCATGGCAATCTGGGAGCCTGTGTCTGCCTGCAGTGGAGCTGGAAGAGCATGATTCTGGAGGTTGGCAGGTAAGTTATTTTTTTATTTTTCTCCATCTAACCCATCCACCACCCCCCGCCCTGCCTCATTTCCCTGACACAAGCCTCTCTTGGTCTGACTAAAGCAGTGAGCACCGTCCATGTATGGCTATGCTCTGCTGAGTAACAGCTACAGCAGGCCTTCAACTCGGTCTGCATGACCACATTCTGATGCAAACTTATATAACGTGTGACTGATGTTCTGATTTCATTTGAGGTGTTGGGTTGAAAGGGCCTATGAAGAAGGAACGACGCAGATGCATCATGGCATCTTGTTTAGAGCCTCTCAACAACACTGTAGTAGCACTGGTGTATCCCACTGCAATGTTGCAGTACTAGCAACACCTGCTACCAAATTCTGCAGGACTCACACAGCAGACACAGCACCTCAATAACTCTACAGTACCTTTATGAGGCAAAGCTGACCCTTGAGCTCTCAGGGCACAAGAGGGGGAGATCTGCATCCTCGGAATGCTTGACTGAGGCCAGAGACATGTGTTTTGCAGTCACATCGGTCTTACATATTTACTCCCCACCGGCTAAATAGTTGCCATCTTGGTATTTTTGACTATGTTTGCAAGCAAATATGCAGAACAGTCAGTGCATGGGGTAGCACTAGCAAATGTTTCAATCACAAATGTTTATTCCCTGACTCTGCACAGAGACATTTTCAGCTGTGTTATATGTGCTGCCCTGTTCTCTGTGTGCGTGTGCACGTGAGCACACATGAAGAAGCCAACACTCGTGCCATCTTGTTCTTCAGCTTTTCTTTGTCAGGTTTGTCCTGACACTGCCTGTACTAAGCCAGTGTTGTATGCTACTGAAGCTACCGAACTCGTTTGTACTATATAACAACGACAAGCATTTGCAATGCAATGGGTCTCGCATTTACGTCCAGTTTAAGCTATTGGAGTTGTAAATGACAATGTGTTTTATTTATGTTTCAAAAACCAAAACATAAATAAAAGGCATTGTCATTTACAATGCTAATAGCTCAAACTGACGTAAATGCAAGACCTGTTGCATTGCAAATGCTTGTTTTTATTGTTTTCTGCTCCCAGTGGCGTTATGAGGCATGCAAGTTAATGCCTAATGACGCTATGGCGTCCCAAAGTAAACACAATAAATGCATGTGCCACAACGTATACCATACATTTGGCTTGTTTTTGTTTAGTGATCCGAGACGGTGGCTGTCACTTGCAGCGATAAATAAAACAGTGAATTTAAACCTGAGCAAAAGCACTTTTTAACAAGCATTTGCAATGCAAGAGGTCTCGCATTGTTTAGAGTTAGAGCTATTGGTGTAGTAAATGTAGTAAATGACAGTGTCTTTAACCTTTGTTTTTTGGTTTAGAGTGTAGTGAATGTACGAACAGAGATGCAGCTCTAGCACGGGCTGGAGGACTAAGAATGAGGAACTACCACTGGTAACAGAGACATAGCTGCAGCACTGTCTATACATTAATGCCACATCATGCCCTGTTGTGATCATAGGAATATGATGCTAGACTGCCAATGTATTTCTGTAATAACATGAAACTATGCAAGCGCAACTTGTATTTCATCCTGGGTCTACACAATATTCATCTGACCACTACATAACATGTCTTGTCAGTCAAGTGTCAAGACATACGCTTGTGTTCCGAGGCAGGACAGCAAGGCAGAAACAATGCTTTTGACCATGGCGGCAGGTTCTGTAATGCCCCCTATCTGTAGTGTTCCATTATAAAGGACAGAGTGCGTTTATGGCTGCCGGTGAACAGGATCAGGAAGAGTTGTGATTCAGCAGGGGATGGGAAGACAGTCCTCCGCTGTGGCAGTGTTCGACAGGACCCTTCACCTCGCAGGCAGGAGAGTGCCTACGTGCCAGGGGTGTGAAATGACTGAGGGATGCCGCGGCCGCGGCTGGTGAGTGATATGATTCGAAGGGAAGCCCCACAGAAGAGCCAGCAGCATGCCATGCTGTCACGCGCCGCGGTTGCCATTGCGCTGCGGGATCCCTTCCATTGACTGCACTTAAACTCCCTGCTATAGGTCCGGCGGGATGTTACACTGCAGTGGCAGGATTCCTATCACCCAGGCATGTTTTCAAATACAGGCACCGAAAGGGAACTGATGTCATCCCCAGCAACCAGGACTTGAATTATTGGGGCGTGGCTTAGCGCTCGTCGATGATGGCGGCATTTAGGTGAAGCTCCGCGGCGGTTTTGGGGAACTCACCGCTTCCTGTTCACCTTGTCCTGCTTCAGTGGCATGGCTCTGCATCGGAACACCTCCAGACATCGCGGCATTTCTTCAAAGTTCGCTCCGTGCTCTGGTGACGGAGAAGTCTTTAGGAGCGCGTCCTAGGAATTCGGCCGATGTTGCGGCCACCATTTTGTCTGCCGGTGCGCTCCTCAGCACTTTTCTCTGATGCTGGTATCCGGATGCCTGGCCGGTAATGTGCCTTTTTTCTACTCCATTCATGCCCGCTTTTATTACTGACTGTTCCACCTGCTAATTGGAGTACTATCTACCCGTGACTGCCTTCTGGATGCCCACTTTAAGTCACCTCATAGATAGTCAATGCCGCCATTTTGTTGAAGCTGCTCGTTTTTCATTCTGCTTTTTCGACGGAGATTTGTGGCTATTAATATGGGGAAACATCTCAGCATCCGTTTTGTTCACAGTTGGCAATGCCTTTGTTCCTGCTGCTATTGAGAAGTGCTGCAACTAATTTCATTTGAGGTTCAAGGCATAGCTTTACACTACTTCTGACCATCTTTTTGCTCACTTCGTTCAAGCTGGTTACTGATGCTCCCCCCATATAACTTCCTTTGTCTTCAGCCCTGCTACAATTGTCCTTTCAACCTCTTCGCTTTTTAGGTTATTGGACACATTTCAGCACCACGCTCGTACTTTCACGGGCTGCTCTCTCTCTATGCCTATCTCAGGCATTTGTGTTCGCTTTTGCCTTTGTTGGGCCCAGGGTAGTGTTGTCACCTTCACGTGGCGCCTTCCAGACTCTCTTCCTCAGCTATCCAGCGTTTGTGCGCGCTGGGTACTTTTTCTTCTACTGAGCTGCATTCAACAACAAGTAGATTCCACTTTCTATGAAGCTTTTTTACTACCCTTTTGGCTGGTGTTCTCTTTATGGGCAGGCTTAAATCTTCATCACGCATGCCTTCCACATCTAAGGTTGTGTATGTGAAAAACTCTAAAGTTTTTTCGGCCTTTTCCAAATTAGAAGATTCTCTTGCCTCCTCTGGCTCTGATACAGCAATGGATTCTTCACAGTCTTCACAGCCGGTTCCAGCGAAATCTAACGTTAAAAGGCTAAAAAAAGATCCTCCTTCACCACCTAAACGACCTTCTGGCGTTTCCATGGAACTCCTGTTGGATGAGAAAAGATCTTTTCGGCCTTTCTTGGAAGAAATTGGAACCTTGCATCCCTTTATGGAAGAAACTAATGTCAAACTCCAGGAGCTTACTGATAATTGGTCACAGATTGACACAAGAGTCTCCACTGTTGAACGTTCTGTTACGTCTCTCCAGGAAACCTGCTCTACAGTAACCAATCTGAACTCTCAAGTGCCCCTCCTTCAGAGGCAGGTGGAGGAGTTAGAAAACAGAAATAGATGTAATAACCTTCGTATTTACGGCCTGGTGGAAGGTCTTGAAGGTTCAGATCCAATTGCCTTCTTTACCTCCTTTCTTCCTAAATTGCTTCGTCTTCCAGAAGGAACTGCTCTCAACATACAACGTGCTCACCGGCTAGGACGTTTGCCCGCAACGGCCTCCTCCTCACAAAGACCGAGGGGCGTCATTCTTTATTTCCTGGAGTACACAGATCTCTTGAAGGTTCTGGCGGCCGCCAAAGTGGCCCCCAAGTTGTCATGGTCCGGTTCCACCTTATTTTTTGCCCAGGATTATGCAAAGGCCACCGCAAACCGCCGAAAAGCCTTCTTGAACTTCAGAGAAGATTTACGTTTAATGGGCGCAAGATATGGTCTCTATCATCCCTGCTTGTTTAAGGTCACCTTTAACAACAGAACCACCACTTATGAAGATCCAGTACGCCTGCAAAGCTTTATTAATGCCCACAAGACTTCTGCCATGGATGCTTCTGGACCTTCTTCCTTTGCTCCTGGCTGAGTTGTTTTCCTGTTGGCTGTTCTTTTTTTTGCATGTTTTTTTTCACAATATGGTTGAATGTTGCTGATTTTCACTTTTACAAGCTTTCATTATCGCTTCTGTTCTTGTTCTGAAATGCATTGTTGTTTCCTGATGTTTTTATTTTAGTTCTTATATTTGTTCACAGCTCATCCTCTTGTTCTCTCTTTTCACCCTGCAGGATGTTTTCTTTTTCCCTATTCCAAGATGTTTCCCTGGCTCCCCGCCGAGCTGACCCTGGATGTGTTGCCTCACCCGTGTGGCCCTAACCCACCCTAGTACCGTCTCATTTTTTCCTTTTGTAGGTATCTTATTTGCATACTTCCTCCCTCAGTTTTTCATTCTGACTTGTTTTTCTTCCCTTTTATTTCCTTTCTTCTATGTATTCATGGATGCTGTTTTTCCTTACGTAGTTTTTCTTCCTTTTCTTTCTCTTTTCCTCCTCTGTCTTTTTTTTCTCTCCCTTTTACATATGTTTTCTTCAGGTTGTATATTTCTTTCTCTTCTCTTTCTTCCTTTTTCGATCTTCCTGAATTTTCCTTGAATTTATAAGTACCTCTTTCCTTTTACACGTATTCTTATTCTTGTTCGATTCTTCCTTCTTTCTCTTCTCTTACTTCTTAATGAATATCTTTCTTTTCTCTCCTTGTTCTTATTTGCACATCATTTCACTCTCATATATTTCCTCCTTTTTCCTTTCTTCCTATTTTTCATCGCATATTTCTCTTCCTTCCTTTTTTTCTTACTCATGGGTTACTATTTTTGTTCTATTTATTTCGTATTTATTGAATTATTGTATATGTTATGTCTTTGAATATCATTTCATGGAATGTCAAGGGTATAAATTCCCCGATTAAGCGTCAACGCATTTTATCACACCTTGCCAAATTGAATGCTGATATTGCATTTCTCCAGGAAACCCACCTTTCTGATGTAGAGTCTGCTAAGCTTCGAAGAGGTTGGGTGGGTGAGGTTTTCTATTCGCAAGGTGATGGTAAACGAAATGAGGTTGCAATTCTATGCCGTAGATCACTCCCTCTCGCAGTCATTTCCCAAGAATCCGATACTAATGGCAGATGGACACATGTCAGACTATCGCTTAGAGGTGTTCCAATCTCCCTTCTTAATGTCTATGGTCCCACCAATGGTAAACCCCTTTTTTGGGCTGACGTTTCCACACGTATAACGCAATTCATGGATGATAATTTTATCCTTGCTGGAGATTGTAATCAACCCCTGGATCCGTTTATAGACAGAAATTCTGATGCCATCTATGTTCCCACCAAACCACACAAACTCTTTTCTCAAGCCATATCCCAACATAAACTTGTTGACTCTTGGCGTCTTTGTAATCCGACCCTACGGGAGTTTACCTTTTACTCTCCGTTTCATAGATCCCAATCGCGGATTGACTATATTTTTATCTCCCATAATCTTGCTCAAACACTTACTGCCACCCCTTGTTGTAAATATCAAACACTTACTGCGGCTGAAATTGATCCAATTTTACTCTCGGATCATGCCCCGGTTATAGTTGGCCTTGACGTGATCCCTAAGGTTGAAGGGCCCAAGAGATGGCGATTTAATAATACCCTCCTCTTGGATCCCCAGTTCTCCACTTCCTTCCTTACCTTTTTTGATGAATTTTTCTTGTTTAATGATATCCCGCCCATTTCAAAACACACTGTTTGGGACGCTTTCAAGGCAGCTGCACGTGATTTCATTATTGGATATGTCGCAAAGAAACGCAGAACTGCCCGCCAATTCACTAATACTCTCCTCCAAGACATTAAGCGATTGGAACACACCTATTTCACTTCACATTCCCAAGATAGTCAGACAGCTCTGGTCGCTGCTTAGATTAAGTTTAATGAAAAATCTACTGAAGATGCTTCCTTATATTTGCTAAAGTCAAGTGCTAAGTTTTATGGTGGTAGGAACAAAGCCGGTAACATTCTTGCTAATTACTTGAAGGTCAAGCACAACAAGATGAATATTGAATCTGTTTTTGATGCCAATGCTCAATTACAACACAAAGATGCCGATATCCTTTCTACATTCTCCCGCTTTTATGAGACTCTTTATACCTCTGACACCCACCCTTCTCTTTCTTCTCTCACACATTTCTTCTCGACTATTCAAAAGCCTGCTCATTTTCCTCTCGATCTTTCCCTTCTGGAATCTGACATTTCACAGGAAGAATTGCTCACCGCACGCCAGCGTCTCAAACTTAACAAAGCCCCTGGCCCAGACGGTTTTACCGTTGAATTTTATCTTCACTTCTCCAAGTTGTTGATTCCCAAATTACACTCCCTTCTAAATACCTTTATTGAATTAGGTGCCTCTTCAGGGACTTTCTCCAAAGCGCACATTTGTTTAATACCCAAGCCTGGAAAAGATGTGCAGCATTGCAAGAATTATAGGCCCATCTCCCTTGTCAATATTGACTACAAACTCTTCGCTAAGTCACTGGCAATCAGATTAGATCATTTACTTCCTGATCTCTTAGGTGAAGAGCAATCTGGTTTTGTCAAAGGTCGTTATATCACTGACAACACTAGACTTTTATTTAACATACTGTCGAAATCATCTCATCTCCAGCATTCCCTTGCAGCGATAGCCCTTGATGCCGAGAAGACGTTTGATAGGGTGGAATGGCCTTATCTCTTCCACACTCTTGGATGGTTTGGCTTTGGCCCTAAATTTATTTCCTTAGTCTCCTTGTTATATTCCCATTCACGGGCTGCAGTTTATGCGAATGGTCAAATCTCCCCCTACTTTGACCTTGGTAGAGGAGTTCGCCGGGGCTGCCCCCTTTCACCTTTCCTTTTTAATCTTGCTTTAGAGCCTTTCTTGTCCAAGCCTCGCCAGAACCCCAATATTCATGGCTTTCGGACCGTGGAGTCTTCTATTAAACTTGCTGCCTACGCCGATGATATTTTACTTTTCATTTCAAATCCACTGTCTCCATACCTGCTTTCTTAGAGGAAGTGCGGAATTATTCCTCAATTTCTGGTTATAAGCTTAACAATGATAAGTGTGAGATTTTACCCCTGACAAAGTTCACCTTTAAACCTGATTTCAACCCCTCCAATTTTACTTGGAGTCCCTCCCACATTATGTATTTAGGACTGCACATCACCCCCTCCATCCCTGATACCGTCTCCCTATGCTTAACTAAATGTACTCAAAAAATCTCCGATCTTACGGCTAGATGGCACCCTCTCTACTTGTCTTGGTGGGGTCGCTTAGACACTATCAAGATGATGTTATCCCCCATCATTTTATATACAATCTCTAATATCCCTGTCCCTATCCCAGCCAAATTTTTTAAGAAAATCAAGTCGGTCTTGTCCTCCTTTTTATGGCATAATAAAAAAAACAGAATGTCCCTTGCCAGGCTTATTCGCCCCGTTTCTGAAAGCAGAGTTAACTTTCCAGATTTTCCAGCCTATCAGAAGGCCTTTTTGTTACGTCAAGCTTCCTTTTGGTTGCAAGACCCTGCCTCCCCATGCCCTCTATGGACTAAGATTGAGCGCCTCTTCCTTTCCCCTTTCTCCTTCGCTGAATATATTTCTTTTTCACGTAAACCCTCTTCGATTCCGACTCCCATTCACAAATTTACTGTCAAACTCCTCTTATCCTCTAATCCTCGTCCCCCTGCGTCTATTGCTGATTTCCTTTCATCTACTATTTGGCATAACAAGTACCTTTTAATTCGTCACAAACCCTTTTATTGGAGAACTTGGCGATCCAAGGGACTGCTTTGGATTTCGCAACTCTTTTCCACCTTCTTGCCTTTCCACACCCTTTGTTCCACCTTTAACTTGCCCTCATCCTTTGCTCCCAAATACCTCCAACTCAAAACAGTGGTTATGGAGATCTACACACAACTATTGCAGACATCCTCACCCTCTCCTTCTCCTGACCTTACTCTCCAACTTCACTCTACCTTGCGAGCTACTCCTAAAGCTTCCACCCTCTACAAGTACCTTCATGCACATGAACTTCCCAGACCTAAGTCTAAGGTGGAGGAGCAGTGGGAACATGACCTTTCCTCCTCATGGCCAATTTCCTCTTGGGACAAGATCTGGACTAAGATCCGTAAAACATCGAGAGCGGCGTCCTTGACACAATCCTTGTTTTTCATGTATAACTGATTGCTCCATACTCCCTCTACTCTCAACAGACGTCTCTCTACTATTCCAGATGTTTGTTGGTCTTGCTCCTCACCTAATGCTACCTTGTTTCATATGTTATTTTTATGCAAGCATGTACATGATTTTTGGTTACAGGTCTGGGCTCAAATTAATGTCATTTTCCATACTTTTGTTCCTTTATCTCCGACTCATCCCTTTTTGGGAAGTCTTTCTCCTTGTTGGATGGGTCTGATCTTCATGTTCGTATTATTGATTTGTTGCTGGCTGTTGCATTTCAACAGATTACTATTAATTGGAAAAGTTCCTCTACTATTTCTTTCAAAGCATGGTGGTATAACGTATGTCATAATCACAGGCTTGATACTGCTTTTGTTTTTCCTGCCCAGTTGGCAGCCAAACGTGCAGATCTCTGGCTTCCTGTCACTATGTATTTAGATAGCTGTACCACTCGTTCATTCTGCCCACGACCTGCCCAGCAGGAAGTCTCCAAGCCCCCCTGAAGTCCTTGTCATTTCATTTCATTTTTTTTTCATCATTATTATCTGCATATCCCTGTTTGCATTTCCTTTGTTGTTAAATCATTATGCCTTTCTTTTTGCTTTTTACGCCCATGATAAGATCGTTGTTGTTTCCTCAATTTTAAATTGTATTCTGTTTTCCCCCTTTTTGTTTTCCTTCTCCCCCTCATTCCCTACATAATTTTTTGCTGTACTATGTATTGATACTTTATATATTATGTTTAATAAACTTTTATTGAACTCAAAAGGACTTGAATTATTCAGGGCAGGCTGGAGCAGGCAGAAGTACAGGCTTAGATAAATACGTGTGTGTTTTGTGTGTGCATGCTTATATGTGTGCAGCTTTCTGTGTCTGTGTGTTAAGCTTGACATGAGCATTAATTATTGCAAGTGTACACATGTTCGGCAGCGTGTTCTGTGTGTTGTACGCCGTGTGTGTGTGAATGCTGTAGGTGTCTAGATGCTCATCCTCGGGTGTGTATTTATGTGTTTTGGGTGTGTGTCTATATGTTTTATGTATGTCCCTGTATGTGCTCATGAGTGAAATATTCACCTGTTAAGTTTTCATGGATGTGTGTTCGTTGTGCGTTTGTCTATCTACGTGACCTCAGTGGGTGTGTGCGTGTTTCCCTAGTTTGAGCTCATGACTCTGAAGGATGGGCCTTTCCTTCTAAGCACTATGGCCCTCGTCCATTCTATCCCTGGGCTCTTTTCTAATCCCAACACACTCAAAATGTCCAAACTTAGGCAGGATGTTCTTAACATCTCCTACAGCCTCGTCTCACACACGCAGCAAAAAAGCAAACTGTGCACGTTCCTTATTCCTTCCCTAAACCTGTGCTAAACTTTTCTACCCCAGCACCTCATCCTCGCTCGGGGTGTAAAAAAAGAAATCGTCCTCTCTGTTTGAAGATAAAAGACCTCACCGCCTCCCCCGAATCTCGGTAAAAGTAAACACTTGGCCCACTAAACTTCACCAACAAGCAAGAAGCACTGGTGAGTGCAAAGAGCCCGCCGCCGAGTTCAGGAAGCTTGCTGCGATGCTGAAGGACGCTGAGTGCGTGGGCGAGGATCACGGGCCGACAACCGCCACTTCCTTTATTCTCCCAAAACAAGCAGCAGTGAAATCGGTCGCAACAGCGATTGCTATTGCAAAACACTTAAACCCGCGAGTGGTGCATGCGCGCGCGCCACAGCGAAACATGTGGTTTCAGTTATCACGCCCATGTCTGGGCATGATAATTGAAACGCCATGACGGCCGGTGCATGTAACAGACACCAATAGGCCATGGGCGAGCTATGCGCCCGCCTTTGGCCTATTGCGTGCTGGCTTTATAAAAAACACGCACGTAAAGAACAATAACGTGCCGCAAAAGGAAAAGCACATGCTCGTGCGTGTGTCATTCCTAGGTCAGCTTCTGAAACCCCATTTTTACCCAACTAAATGTCATGCGCTGCACGGGCAGTGCAGCGCACTGCAACGCTAGGTGCAAGACCTGAAAATGGGGTTGCCTGGCCGCTAATGACAACTGCTCATTGAGTAACTCTCTCCACGTTCCACTGCTTTAAATATAGTACATGTGCGCTGATAAACAGTCTGAGTGTGGTAGCACAGCCGGCAGTTGTTAACTTGTAAAGATGGCTTGAAGAGCGTGGAGAGCACGGATCCAGGCCAGGTTTTAGGGGCACTGATTGACTGTGTGGATAGGAGTGTGTGTAGCAGACACAAAGAGACAGACAAACAGCTGAGCACAGGGAGCAGGCCACCACACTTGTTTACATGCTGTGGCAGGAGGATCCCGAGGGCGGGGAGGACGCTGTGCTGGGGGTTGTGCTGGAGATGTTGCCTGTGTTGCTCCGGTACAGGGCCTGTGGTGTTGCGAGTGCACAGGCAGAGACAAAGAACACACAGCATGCTTAAAGGATGCCAGAAGTGACCCCCGAGCGGGCCCTCACCATTTATCAATCCCCGCAGGCCGCGCCTGGCCTGTGGATGACGTGTGTATGTGTATGTGAGTGTTTCCGTCGCGGAGCCAGAAACACAAGAGCGCTGACCACTACATCCTTTCCCAACTCGGTCTTCTTGAACAATCAACTTACAACACTTCTGAGAACAAACGTCCTGACTCAATATTTCTGAACAATCAACTTACAACAGTTTCTAGCGTAATCTAATATAGTTCAGAATACTTGCATGTAGTCCTATGGCACCAACTTCTGCACTGTCAGCACGCAAAGTCTTGGAGCCGTTGGCTCGGGTGAGGATTAGGTTGCAGACTATACCTCTGGAACGGGCCTCCTTGGCGTGTGTCCTCGGGTGGTGCTTTAGCTGGAGACGGGTGAGGGAGCGGCAGGGTGGTGGTGTCCGGCTCCGCAGGGCTGTCATCACCGGCTGGTTCTCTGTCTGTGGCCCCCTGGGCTGGGGCCGTTGGAATGTCTGTTTGGCCGCTAGCTGACTCACTCGGGATGTCCGCGGGAACTTCTTTGAACGAGGAGATATTTCTAGAGACTTCTTCACTGCCCTTCCTGGCCATTACCATGGTCCCGTTGTTAGCAACTACTGTCCATGTGCCGGGCTCATAAGTCGTCCTAAATTTTCCTTCTGGCCGGCGATCCCTGAGGATAACAGTGGCACCTGGTAGTAGAGTCCGTAGTACTGAGCGGCGTCGGATACTGGCTTGTCTGTTTCGTCGTTCTCGCTGGTCTTGTACTTCTTGCACTTCCAACGGGGAAGGTGTCCACCCTGGGCAGGTGGGGATAAGGCCTCTCTGTGTGCCGTGTAGCATTAGTGACCAGGGGCTACATTGCGTGGTGCAGTGTGGGGTACTCCTGTACTCTCTTAGAAACTCATGGAGCCGTTTCTCTGGGTCGGCCTGCTCTAGTACAGCGATGCAGAACATCTTGTGCAGAGTTTGCATAAATCTCTCGACCTCACCATTTGCCTATGGCCATTGGGGTGTGACACGCCGGTGATGTATTCCTCATTGTTTCAGAAAAGCAGCGAACTCCGACCCTTGAAATGGTGGTCCATTGTTGCTTCGGATTTCATGAGGTAACCGAACATAGTGAATACTTTCTCCAGGACGGGGCTCACGTGTGTGAACGCGGTTGACGCCACTTGTTCCACAACTGAGTACTGCGAGAAGGCATCGACAATCACCATGGTATGCTTCCCTCCGGGGGAGCTCCCGAAGTCAATGCTCACCTTGGACCACGGGGTTGTGCATGCTTCTTCGGTGATTACTGGGGTTGGTCTTCCCGGGATACCGGTCAGTTGACAGGATGAGCAGTGATGGACGAGATCTTCCACCATTTGTTCTAGTTCAGGGAACCAGACCTTTTCCCTTATTTGTGCCTTCATTTACGTCACTCCTTAGTGGCCTCCATGAGCTAATTGGGTGGCACAGTGCTTCAGCACCTGAGGTATGACCAAATGTGATCCCCTTAGCAGTATTCCGTCACTGGAGGCGCTGAGCTCATTCCTTATACTCCATATTTTTGTCAGGCCATCTCTGTCTTCTGTGCTCCATGTGTTTGCGTGTCATAGGTAGCCTGTCCATGATCCTTCTTGGACCGCTTGGAGGGTCCTAGTGTACACTGTGTCGGCGGTGGCAGCTTCTTTGATGTCCTCAAGGGTCATGGCCTGAGGGCACGCTGCTGCGGATATCATGTGAACATACTGTTCAACTTCGTCTTCATCTTCCTGTGTCTCCTGTGGTACCGGGTGCTGAGACAGGAAATCCGCAGGATTCTTTGCACCAGGCCGGTACACCAGTTCCATCTCGTAGGATTGTAGCTGCACGGCCCATTGTTCGATTTGAGGGGGAGGATGAGGAGCAGTTCCTTTGAAGAGAGGCCCGAGCGGCTGATGGTCGGTGACCACCTGGAAAGGTTGTCCAGGTAGGTATAGATGAAAGTGGTTGCAGGTCCACTTTATAGCGAGCGCTTCCCGCTCGATTTGGGCGTATCTTGTTTCCGTGGCGGTTAGTGATTTGCTGGCGAATGATAGTGCTGCCCATCTGCCCGGTTCTTGTTCTTGAGCCAGTACTGCTCCTAGCCCTACAGGGCTGGCGTCAACAAGCAGCTTGGTTGGCTTGGTTGGGTCAAAGTACGCGAGCGTGGCTTTTTTCTAAGAGTGCGTCCTTTATCCTGTGGAATGGTTCTTCCTCTCTTTCTCCCCACTGCCACTTGGCGTCTGTTCTGGTTAAGGTTCTGAGCGGTTCAGCACGAGTTGCCAGTCCTGAGATGAATCTCCCGCAGTATGTCACTATCCTCAGGAAGCTTCTTACTTCTGTGGGTGTCGTTGGGGCGAGAGCGTTCTTGATGGCATGCGATTTTCTGGGGTCGACATGGATGCCGTCTTGATTGAACACATACCCACAGAATACAAGGGATGGCAGGAAGAACTGGCACTTGTCTTTATGGAGTGTTGCTCCATGCTCACTCAGGAGGTGTTTGTGATGGTTGACTGCAGTCGCTGAGTGGATCAGTATGTCGTCGCTGACATTTAGTACCCCCGGTAGGCCTGACAACAGTTCTCTGATTGTGTTCTGGAATACCTCTGCTGCCGAGGATATTCCAAAGTTCAGACGTTTGTACCTTCTTAGTCCTAGGTGGGTGCTGAATGTCGTGATGTAGCAACTTTCTTCGGACAACAGGCAGTTGGTGGTATCCTGCGTTTAAGTCGAGTTTAGAGAACCACTTCGACCCGTTGACGTCTACATTGATGTCGTCCATCGTTGCTGCGATGTGCCGCTCTCTTTTGATGGCTTTGTTTGTCAGTCGCATGTCAATGCAGAGGCGTATGGCCCCCAGCTGCTTCGGTTTCTCTGCTATGACCATCGGGGACACCCAGGGTGTTGGACCCCAAACGTTTTCGATTACTCCTTGCTTTTCTAACGTTTTCTTTTCTAACGTTTCCTTCTCCACCAGCGGTCTCAGGTGAAAAGGCACTCTTCTGTGGCGTAGGGCAACTGCAGTGACGGTCTTGTCGATGTATAGTCGGAAGAGTTCTGGAAACTGGTCGAGCAGCTCTTCTATTTGGTGGGTCTGGACACGCCTGGTGAAAGGAACTAGACGCAGATCGTCTGCTGTGTGGCTGCTCAGCAGTGTGTCCGCCTCTCTGTCGATCACCTGGATGGTCGCAGTGACTTCTTGGTCAACGGCTTTGATGGGGACCAATATCTTTCCCTTTAGTGGCAGAGGGGTATCAGCTCCGTATGCGTATATCCTGGTCCTTGATGGGGTGACAGGTGGACAGGGTCGGAGGCCCATTATGTTTACTGACGCTCCCGCGTCGATGATAGATTTAACCTTAGTGCCTGCAATCTGGACGGTGCAGATAGGCTGTGGATGTCTACGTTGTTTTAGTTCTTTCGCAAACGATACGAGGTATACTTCCCCTTCGTCCTCCTCTGGAGATGAGTCGACAAGACCTTGGTATTTGGGACCGGTTCGTGGTGTCTCTTCTGGTGGCATGGCTGTGGCTAGGGACAGTTGTCGTACTGCCCGTGATGGTAGTTTCTGGCTTCTAGTGTCGCGACCTCGGGATCGCCGTCAACACACGGTGGAATAGTGATTCAAGAGCCCGCAGTTGGTGTAAATCTTCCCTTGCGCAGTGAAATCTTTGGCGGCGTGTGGTTCAAATACCCGCAGTAGCTACACCGTGACCTGGGTGCATCAGGTTTTGCTCTTCAGGTTGTGTCGGTGCGCGGCCTTGTTCTGAGGGCATAAGCCCGCTCAGTCTTGATCGTATCAGTACGTCCTTGAGGATTGGAGAGAGCTTGGTACATTTTGTTGGCCCTGGCTGCAGACAGGTTGTGGGATCTCACTAGTATGAGGATATCTTCCAGCGTGATTTTCGGTTGGCGAAGAATGAGTCCACATAGTGTCTTGTCCCTGCACAATTGAATGACAGGCACCCAGATTTCTTTCGGCTAATCGTCTTCAGTGCACGTGCTTGCGAGCTCGCGTATACGTGCATAGAAGGTATCCATTGACTCCCCTTCTCACTGGCGGGCCTGGCGAAGTTTGAATCATTCAAAATCCGGGTTGAGTTGGGGGTCGAAATGAGCGTCCAAAGCGGCGACTGCCACGCCATAGTCTGTAGCCGCCCCAGTGTACGGTAGGTGCTTGAAAAGTTTAAAAATCTCATCACCTGCGTAATGGAGGAGGAGGGACCGTTTCACCACCTCGTCAGTTTCTCTGGTGGCCACAAAGTAGTTGTTAAGGGGTTCAATCCATGTTTTCCATCTAGGGGACGCAGTGGCAGGGTCCTCCAACTCACTGAACGGTGTCAGCACCCATAAGGCTGCATGTTGGAACGGGGCATGGACTGGGGCGGGAGCTGGAGCATCATCCCCCATGGCGTTCCCAGGCAGGTAAGGCGCGGTACCCAAGGCTGGAGGCGTAGCTGGCAGGGGTAGAGGGGTGCGGGTGGCTCGAGGCTGTTGCTGGCGAGCGCCTGGCGTGCAGACAGCAAGCAGAATCAGGAGCGCGGGGCACAGGACTTTGTCCCTCCCCGCGGGATGTAGCATGTGTTGGACCCTCGTGGTAGAGGCAAATGACAGCTGCAGGGGAGTAGGTAGCAACGTGGCCATGTCAGGGCCGGTGATTTCAGCAAGGCAGCTCAGGAGTAATGCACACGGCAGGTGGGGCGGCCGTTGCTCGGGTCACGAGGTAGGGCACATATGCTGATCTTGGTGCTGTGCGCAAGAATACCGTGCGGCAGCGCACACTCACTGTCGGTATGATGGCGGGCACTAGCTCGGCTCTCGGCGCCGTGCGGATCCGCGGGACACAGAGCGGTCGCATCGGGTGAAACAGTAATGAGGGCAAGGATCATGGCCCCCACCCTCGTCACCAGTGTTGTGCTGGAGATGTTGTCTGTGTTGCTCGGGTATAGAGCCTGTGGTGTGGCGCGTGCACAGGCGGAGGTAAAGAACACACAGCACGCTTGGCATGGATGCTGGAAGTGACCCCCGAGCAGGCTCTCCCCATTTATTAATCCCTGCAGGCCACGCCTGGCCTGCGGATGACGTGAGTGTGTGTATGTGAGTGTTTCCGGCGCGGAGCCAAAAACACAAGAGCACTGACCGCTTTACTGGGCAGTGGATGGACTGGGGAGGCTGCAGCCTTTCTGAAATAAAAAAGCCGCGGCGCGGCTTGCCTACCCTGTAGATACGGGACTGCGGGGACAGCACACATGAACTTTGGAATGCCAGGCAGATGGCATTCACTGACTGCCATGCAAACCAATGCGCACCCCTCTTTCAGTACACCATGCTGAGATAAGAAAGGCGCAGAATGGTTCACCTACCAACCTGCCCCGAGTGGAATTCCTTTCTGAAACAAGTAGTCCCCAAAGAACACACAATACATGTGTGTGCAAGGAAACTGTAATATACCGGTGCTCCTCACTGTAAACTGGAAATTATTGTTTTGAGCACTAACAAATAAGGAGCAACGAAATACAAGTGACGTAAGAGTGAACCAATTACAAGCAGAAGGCAGGATTTAACTCAGTACGAGTGATTCCAAAAGGTCATGCAGATAGCGCAAGCGCGCTGATGCTCGACCTAAAAAGGATTGGTGCAGCAGGGTGCATGAAAGGGAGCATATGGTGCAAAGGGAGGCACACATTGTAAAGAAGGTGTTTTTACCGAAGCTGCGCGACACACGTGGTGATGTTATTACTGTTGTGGGCTCTCTCAAACTCAGACTCCACCATTCACCCAAAGCATAGGCCGAAGTGGGCGGGATCAGAGGGGCACAACGTGCCCATACGTTTTTAGTTTATGAAAAACGTTACCCTCCTTTTTTGTCAGCTGCAGTGTCATTTACTGAATCTCCTGTGTTGTGAAACCGAAGCTGGCCAGACAGCTAAACAAGCCTTCCTGCTTGTCTCACATCCCTCTATCTGCTCTTTCCATTTTTTCTTCTTTCGTTCCTTCTCTATCTTCCTCTTTCTTTCCCAACTTTCTTCCTTAAAACCCTGGTCCAGATTTACTGTGCTTCACACAATGGAGCACTGAGTGTATCATTTCAACACTGCATTGTGAGAAGAGCAGAATATAGCTTAGCACCAGATTTACCAAGAGTCGCCTGCTTATGACATTATAGACGGTGCTCTCACAAAATCTGGATGTTGAACATGATGCTTAGCCTCACACTGTGGCCAGTGGCAGCTGCCTCTGAGCGTGGGGTGGCCTGGGGGGAATTGTTCAAATGGATAAAACAAATGTACCTTCTCTTCACTGCAGCCACTGCAGCCTGTCCTTCATGTGCTTCGTTTGACACTGGAATCAGCCACCGGAAGCAGACTCTCACAGCCAATGACAAAGCTGCATAAGCAGCATCATGATTGGTCTGTTTGGAAACTCAGGCAGTGCCTGGGGAGGCTGAGCATGTTCTCCACGGGGCTGTGCAACACAGCCCAATGGAGAACATGCCAAGTGTGCATGCTGGTTTAGCCAGCCCGTCATGTGCACTTAAGGAGTGCAAAAATCACTTCTCACCCTGCCAAGCTCTGCCCAGCCCTGACCTGGCTCAGTCCTTTGCAGAGAAATAAAATGGTCATAACGGCTCGTTATGACCATTTTCTTTTTCTTTCTTGCACTGCTCAAATAGCAGTGAGACGACGCTCACCCGCTTTAGTGGAGGAGCCGCCACTGACTATGGCTAGGGTGACCAGACGACTAGCAGACTTCCCTGATTTCCCCATTTTTAAGGATACTGTCCCAGCATCCTGGCGCTTTTCTTAATTTCCAATACATGTTACAATTTTTGGACAAAGGTCAAGTCATTCTGAGGAGCAGAATTGAAACAATGCTCGCCTTGTAAAAGTCGCCACCAAAGTCTGAAGTGTTAAGATATCTGTATCTTTCAGGCCTGCACAGAAGGAGGTCAGCTGCGTGCTCGAAGCAGAGGAAAGACAGTGGGGAGGAGGGGAGGGGGCTCAGGGTGGAGGGGGTCCTGCCACAGTTAATGTTATTTAAATGTAACCTTGTACAGGAGGAGCCTAGCCTGCAACCATGATGGCCGCCTAATCCTTCGGCTCCGCCGACCCTTTCGCTTTTCTCCCGTCCCGGGATCAATCCTGGCATTAATCCTGCTCCTGAGTTCTATTTTCGGGTTCGGGAGGTGACCCCGACTCCAATGGTGTGTTTTCTTAAGCGCTCCCTGCGGTGGAAGCGGTGGGACGTTCTCGCCTTCTCCCGGACGCTGCCCGGCGCTGACGGGTCTTTGTTCTTCGACTCTGACTGCCTTCGCCCACAATAACAGCGGCCGCAGTGGACGGAGTCGAGCCGGCCGACGGCTCGCAGCGGCTGAATTGGGTGTTTACATTCTGTCCGCTCTACTCATCTCTACGAGGAAGGCATATCGGCTGAGAGTGCAACAATGTCTCACCGCCCAGGCTTGTGTATGCCTTTGTTTGCTTCTTGTCTCGCTCCGTTATGTGGTGGGCGCCATTTTAACGGCCGAGCAACTGGACCTTGTTTTTCACGATCCCGGGCTGCAACTAGTGACATGGCCACTGCGGTCGCTACGTTTACACCTGCGTGGTGCAGCATGGTCTGTGTTCCCTTTGTGCCCCCGGCCAGGTGGTGCTCTACAGTTCACCGGTGTGGTGCTCAGCTTTGTGATGGCGACGTGGACGACCAGTCTTGTGGGCTGCAAAGAATTTCCGAGCCCCGTGTGCAGGGATCTGCTACATCCTCCCCTCCTAAGGCACCGGTGCGGATTGCGGACATTCTGAGAGCCCTAGATCTTTTTTGATTTGCTTTATGTGGCGACGCCTGTGACCTGGGACACCGTCTGGATGCTGTTCTCGCTGCTGTGCCCTTGCTTGACCGAGCACATTCACGACTGCGGGACGCTGAGCCACATCTTGTGTCCGACTTCTGTGGACTGCCTGCCCAGGGGTGCCCGGAGGTGCTGGAGGTATGTGCTCCCGATGTTCCCGAGGTGCTGTCTGCGATGGAGATGCAGCGGTCTGATGTCTGCGTGCTTGTTCATTATATGGGGTCTCGTCCTCGGACGCCATGTTTGGATACTCCTTTGTGGATTATCGGAGATGCTTCCTACGTTGTTCTGCAGCTGCTGCTACTGCCCTGGCCGGGTGGACTGTTACAGTGCGATGTCCACCTTTATGTCGCTGTCGCACGCATGACATTGGAATGGACAGACTTTGTTGGACGGTGCTGTGCTCTGCTGGGGTCGCTTTGCTTGTTTGTCCCATTCGAGATGGCTACTGTGCAGCTGGACCACGTCGATATTCCCGTCCGCAGGGGCCAGGGCTGAGCTCCCCCTATCAATGACTGTGGTAGCGTATACTGTCGGGGCTGCAGGGGGTGGACGCTACTATGAAGGTGGACTTTGTCGCTACGCCGGGCCGCGGGGGGGGGGTTGAGGGTGTCTCCTCTTATGTCAGGATTGTTGTTGCTCGTAATGCTGGGATGCTGATGGTGAGCCGGGGATACTGTACGTTCATTTTGTATCGGTGACGGGGTCTAGGGATGGGTGGCCCAAATATTACATGCCGGGTGCGGGTCTGTTTCTCTCCTCCTCCACTCTTTCTATCTTTATATTTTCCCTACTATGGGGCAGTTCCGGGGCGACAGGCACGCTGTTAGTGGGTTTGGCCGTAGCCATTACAGGAGTGCGGGGTGGTGGGTGTGGGGGGGGGTTTGTTATTTTAGTTTGTTTTGTTCTATGGTCTCTATCGCTCTTTTCCGGCTTTGGGAGGGTTCTTTCCTCTTCGTAGGGTTGGCTGTTTCTGGGTCTTGCGCCTTTTCTCTTCCTGTGTTTCAATAAATCTTTGTTTCCTGTTCTTGGGGGTGGGCTTTCTGGGATTACGCGTGGAACTGTTATTTTCCTGTAATGCTGCTTATTATCCGGTCTCATTGTTGCGGTTGCTTAGCCTATATAGTTGCTGTACTTATAGCCTAATTTCGATTGTGAATGGGGTACGCCCCTCTTGCTGCGTTTCTTTTGTGTCCCTTTATGTAAGGTGTGTAGTCCTTCCTGTTGCAGCCCCCTCGCTTCATCTAATTTAAAACGAAAACCTCCTCTCCTGTGTTGCGCACCCCGTAGTCACTTCTGACGTACTTCGCAATATCCTGAATGTATATTGATGTACTTTTCTCCTGTTTTTTCTCGCCTATCTTTGCGGCCGGCCGTGATGGTTGTGGGCTTGCGCATGTATCTCCTATTTTTGTCTCAATAAAGGTTTTCACAAAAAAAAAAAAAAAATGTAACCTTGTAAATGTGTGTGCAGTTACAAGACTACGCAAAAACAATGGTACAGGCCGGACATAAAAGTAACACAAAAGGCTATAGTCCTATTTTTTATGTCTAACCTGCTCCGGATTTGCTTCTCAAAATCTGTTCACCCCAGGGCACAAGTCGTAAAAAAATAAGTGGGGGGACGATGTCACAGGAAGTGACATCACGACGGGAAGTGATGTCACGAAAGGTGCCGAGCTCCTCGTCCCAGAGAGGCCAAAGAGTGAAGTCCAGATGTTTGGCAGGGGGGATGGGGTCCTCCGGTAAAATAAGTGGGTGGACGCCGTCCACCCGCGTGGTACCCCGACTTGAGCCCTGGTTCACCCCAACTATGGTACCACGGTAAACCAGCAGCCTCTAGCCTAGGATTTGTACTGGAGGTATAGCCTCCAGTTAAAGTTTCTACTTGAAGATCACAGATGTTTAAGATGTGTGCTTTCGCTTAATGCGCACACTACTTGTTGCTATATCAGATGATATATCAATTGCGCATTTTTTACTAGTAATTAGGATTTCATACAAAGTCAGATCACGGTAACTTTGTAGATCTGGCTTTATGCCAAATCCCGTAGTGGCCTGCTGCACACGTGCCCTCAACTGAACACATTAACAGGGGGTTGGCGCAAAGAGATTTGGGCGCTGCAAGAGGGTCAACCTTCGGCACAAAATACCTTTTGTGTGTGAAAATGAATCCAAAGCTGTATATTGCACTGTCATGCACCTCTTTGTTTTGCACGAGTCCTGCTGCAAACCTTTAGTAAACCTGGGCCTAGGTCTTTCTGCCTTTCTTTCAGTCTTTCTTTGTCATTTTTTGTTCCTCCTTGCTTACTTTAACATTTCTTTCATACTATCTTTCCTGCCACTGGACTTTCTTCTTTTCTTTTTCCTTGTCCCTTTTTTCTTGCCCCTTCGTCTTATACGTTTTCTTTCTGCCTACTCTTTTGTTTTGTATCTGTTTTATTCTTGCCCTTTATTGTTCTTTTATCTACTTTTATTCTTTGTTCCTTCCTTCTTTTTCTTTCATTTACCTTCTTCTCATCTTTCCTTTGTTCCTCTTTTCCTTTCTTTTTCTCTCCCATTAATTTGTCTTTCTATACTTTCTTTCTTACACTCTTTCTTTCCTGGCTGTATCCTTCTCCATCAATTTTAATAATTACTCTGTTTATGGTACTGCACCTGACAGCTCTCTGTCTCGACCACATAGTTTTTGAATGATATTGGCATATTTAATTTGCATATAGAAAGAAAGCAAACAAGCATTGGCAAAGCCAATAGGTCTCGCCTTTTGGCACTTATAAGTGTTTAGACATGCAGCATATTATCCAGAACACAGCACCTATTTTATTTGGTGTGTTGGTGGTGCCTCTTGCTTTATGCATCGAATGGTAAACTTCCTAACTTACACTGCCACTGAAACTGTAGATTAAGCTAAAAAATATCATATTGATGTAGAAAACATGTGCACCGTGATGGACGCTGGTAAACACAATGAGACATGAGATATGAAATATGGAAAATGAGCGGTGTCAGTGGGGTTACACATCCATGTAAGCAGCCAGGAAAGGCACTGACACGGAAGCCAAGTGTTGGATAATAAACACATAGGCACCATCGTATAAAGAAGTGTACAAGAGCAGTAGGGTCTCAAAAGACTGCTGCAATAAAATCAGGGTACGTTGCGATTGGTTGGATAATGAATACCCACTTGCCATATGTGATTCCAAGAAACCACACCCTCTGGAAATGCTAGTTTGATACAAGAGGGATGAAATGAAAATAGAAAATAGAGAGCAAGAAGCACAATGAGGGAAAGAAAAATGTTAGAGGGAGCTTAGATAGATAACAGGTGGATAGATAGATAACAGATAGATAGAGTATAGATAGATGATAGATAACAGATCGACAAACAGATCAATAGATAAACAGATAGATAACAGATTGATAGATAAGCAGAAAGATAGATAGATAGATAACAGACAGATAGATGTTAGACAGATAACAGATGGAAGATAGATAGCAGGCAGAGATAGCAGATTGATAGATAGATAGACAGCGACTGCCCTTGCAGGTAAGGGCAGTGGGGTCAAGTGGAGGGGGATATCGACAGACAACACAGGCGACATGGGAAAATTAAATAAATGATTTTCCATCGTTGTCGTCTGTCGAAATTGCCCCCCACCTGGCCCCACCGCTCTTACCTGCACAGACTGCGGCTGTAGATAGATAGATAGATAGATAGATAAACAGACTAGACAGATAGATAGATGATAACGTTTGTATGTTGTGCACCTAATATAGTGCAATACCGTATTCATTTTATTTTGTTTGAAAAGTTTTATATAGCGCTAGCTAGACCCGTGGTTATCAGAGCGCTTTACATGCACACAATAAAGAGAGAAGAACATTGCATTACATAGTAGGAAGGCGGTAAGGAAGCAAAACAGAGATTAAAATACAACATGAAAAATAGGTAAACAGTAACTTGTTGTCGGAGTGCCATACTATGCTGATTGTGTTTTTCTGCAGTGTGATGTAGTACTGTATAGTGGCTGGTACACCACCATCAGGCGGAGGTGAAGTGTGGTTTGAATTTGGTTTTGAGGAATATAAAATCCACAAGGAATAGTAGTAATACTTGTGGTGATCACAGATTAACATTGCATGTACCATCTTTTTTCAGCTTAAGGGTTTATCTTGTTGGAGATGTTGAGTCTAGTTTTCTAAAAAAATTAAAAATAAAACATGGTCTTCATATGTAGAGAGTTTGCACCCTAGAAGGTCCCTTGCTCTTCATACAGTCAGTAGGGGAAATCTGAAGGCCTGACCAGAAGCTTTAAAGAGTTTAGAAATAAACGAAAAGCTCAAGTCGTCCCCTTTGCAGATGGGTTTCTGGAGTATGCTGTAAAGCACTCCCTTTTTCACATGCTCCTAAAACAAGTAATAGAAAAGCAGTGTAGAACACAACACTAGCAGTAATAGAATTGCGCTTGAAAAAGTAGAGAGAGGACAGGACAATGCATGGTACTAATCCAACCAGTGGATTATTAGCAATTTTAAAATTGAAGAAGTCCTTAGAAGAACCACATGAGGGCGCTCAAGACTAGTTGATGAAAAGGCATTAATATTGTACCAGCTGGTACAGATTTATTGCAATCAATCGGCAGTTTCTTAACAAATGCGAGTTGATAGCTCGAAGCATTTTTGTGTGTGTTTGGTTTACATTTGTCATTTCCTGTCAGATAGCAGCGAGCGCCTCGCCTCGAAGGTTGTGATGCATCGGGTATGTTTGTGAACAGTTTGAAGCAAGGGCGACTGAAGCACGACTCGAGCTGCAATTCGAGGGCACTACAATAACAGTAGAGCTTCTCTTTTGAATTGTATTTAACAAGGAATGCGAAGTTGACCGAGTTTGGCTGCACTGCACACTCGTGGTAGCTTGGCATGGCGATTTTGGTGTAGGGAGCTCTAGTGCTAACACCACGTGATGTCGGCAATGCATGCTGGGAGAGGCGGGACGATCTTCGTCACTGGAGTAAGTTAGTGTGGAGTGACCCCGGCGCTCTTCCCAAATAATAAAATACAGTTAAACCATCCTACACTGTGTGCAGTCTCAAATCATTGTGGCAAAGTCGCCTCTACAAACTGGTGACGAGGCTGGCTTTCGCATCGCGCCACCACCGCATGACACCTGCGCACAACCTTCACCCACTGAGCTGAACACATCAGTCCAGAGCCCTGCAGTGCTGCACAGCGTGCTATTGACGGCAGGCACGTTCCAAGTAAATGCCTGTGGCGCCTGCTGGCCTGCAATTAGAGGAGCCCTCCCACAAGGAAGCTACCCTTGTGCTGCTCCACCCAGCAGCCTCCTGCAGTCCCTGCTGCTATTACTCAGTGCAGGACTAACAAGCATTTACAATGCAATGGTTTTGCCTTTGTTAAAGTTAGAGCTATTGGCATTGCTCTTGACATTATTTTTATTTATGTTTTTTTTAAACATAAATAAATGGCATTGTCATTTACAATGCCACTAGCTTTATCTCTAGCAAATGACACAAACAAACACACACAGAGCCCCCCACACACACAGCCACACAGAGCCCCCCACACACACAGCCACACAGAGCCCCCCACACACACAGCCACACAGAGCCCCCCACACACACAGCCACACAGAGCCCCCCACACACACAGCCACACAAAGCCCCCCACACACACAGCCACACAGAGCCCTCCACACACCCACACAGAGCCTTCCACACACACCCACACAGCACAAGCAGGCAACAGGGGCACACGGAGGCACAAGCAGGCAACAGGGGCACACGGAGGCACAAGCAGGCAACAGGGGCACGAAAACGAAAACGGAGGCACAAGTAGGCAACAGGGGCACACGGAGGCACAAGCAGGCAACAGGGGCACACGGAGGCACAAGCAGGCAACAGGGGCACACGGAGGCACAAGCAGGCGACAGGGGCACACAGAGGCACAAGTAGGCGACAGGGGCACACAGAGGCACAAGCAGGCGACAGGGGCACGAAAACTGAGGCACAAGCAGGCGACAGGGGCACGAAAACTGAGGCACAAGCAGGCAACAGGGGCACACGGAGGCACAAGCAGGCAACAGGGTCACGAAAACGAGCACAAGCAGGCAAAAGGGTCACAAGCAGGAATTGTAATTTAGACGGGGCTGAAGTGGAGAATGGTCAGTAGGGAAGTAGTGCGGCTGGTGCAGTGGTACCAGGCTGAAAGGTGAGAGGGGCTGTCTGCACCCCAGTTTGGACAGTTTCCACTACCTAACAGGGATTGGTGGGAGGGGGCGTACTTCTTGCTTGCTTTAGGGCTGTTACTTCGGGGACGCAGTGCACGCTCTTGCCTGCTGCCTGCTGCTGCCGGGACACGACAACAGGCAGGGAGAGGACAGGCTGGGAGAGGGCAGGGAGGGGACAGGCTGGGAGAGGGCAGGCTGGGAGAGGGCAGAGAGGGGACACGCTGGGAGAGGGCAGGTTGGGAGAGGGCAGGCTGGAAGTGGACAAGCTGGGAGAGGACAGGCTGGGAAAGGTCATGGAAGGGACAGGCTGGGAGAGGGCAGGCTGGAAGAGGACAGGCTGGGAAAGGGCAGGGAGGGGACAGGCTGGGAGAGGGCAGGCTGGGAGAGGGCAGGCTGGGAGAGGGCAGGCTGGGAGAGGGCAGGCTGGGAGGGGGCAGGCTGCGAGAGGGCAGGCTGCGAGAGGGCAGGCTGCGAGAGGGCAGGCTGCGAGAGGGCAGGCTGCGAGAGGGCAGGCTGCGAGAAAGTCCAGAAGAAGGAAAAGGTGTCATTGCACCTCAAGCCCTCACAGGGGATGCAGAAAATCATTCTTTGGGTAGGTAACAAATAATGAAGCCAAAAGGATGGGCCAACCCACTCATCCATCACTACCATGCCTTACACAGAATCGTGCCAAGGGTGCACACTGGTGATCTGTGCATTTCACGATCAGGTTCCACCCCCTTCCTCGCTGACACTCTTAATCACAGAGATGTCACATGCACTAGGAACACTTACTCAGGCTGCCTCCGCCGGCTGCTCCTGCGCTGTGCGAGGCCTCGCGGGGCCCCCCGGCCGGCACTGGGGCGCCCCCGGGGCCGGCTCCGGGCGGAGTGCACCCGCTTTGCCTCTCAAAATGCCCCGGGTTAGAGAAATAGTCCCGCAGACGCGGCAGCTCGCGGCCGCTCTCCAGCAGCTCAGTGTGCAGCTCCAGCGCCGTCAGCACCAGCTGTTCCCGTAGGAGTTGAGCGGCCAGCACATCCAGCGGCACCGAGCGCGGCTCCGCTGCAGGGCCCGTGGGAGGGGCCGGTACCGGGGGTCCAGCTGGTGACAGAGCAGGCTCCGAGCCGCCTGACGGGGACAAGAGGTCTGCCGCGGTCTCATCTTCCTCTTCCGAGTCGCTCAGGAAGGGGTTAACTGAGGCCCCGGGAGCGCCAGCCATGGCGAGGCACCGGGCTCTACTTGACGACCTCGCCCGACACCAGCGCAGACCGGGAGCGGTGACAGCTGAGCAACAGCGCATGCGCAGCCCTAGGACAGCCAGGCCAACCCACGGTACCTGTCAACAGAGACAGAAAAGAAGGACTAAACCTGACATCTGCAAGGGGAGCCTGCGCACGAGCTGTCTCGTGACACCCCTTTTCTTTGTTTATGACATTTCTTCTCACGTGACCTGCTCTATGTTCTGGGGAGCGGACATAAAATCCAGATGGGAGAGGCTGCGTTGGTGGTCATTCGTGAGAAAAGCGGACTTCGCCTCTGTCTTATATTTGCTGCTGCGCACTCTCAATATAAGGTTCCCCATATGCAGGCGAAAATCTAGAGTGGGTGCAAGTTACCCAGGGATATAAGAAACGGGGAATGGAGTCAAAGCATCTAACCACGCCCAAACGGTGTTGAATCGGCCAGCTACACCTAACATGGCGGGACATTAGGTCCGACGTGTGGATATATGCGGCCTAGTGTTTGATTTTGTGAATCTCCCCTGCGCTTAGTGATAAGTAAATACACAGCAAAATAAACGTAGCATTAGTTCGGAATCTGAAACGATTTCTTCTGGCGGACGAAGTTATAATAGTTTATGCACCAATTTTAGCAGTGGTTAGAATACAGAGGTTCAAAATATTCTTTGTTGAGCAAATAACTGAAATAACAAGCGGGAGGGGGCGGGAAAGGGGGAGGAGAGACGCTGACGACGGCCGGCCGGAGCACGAAGGCGTGCACCAGGAAACAAGCGGGAGGGGGAGCAAGGGAGGTGCCGGCAATGCCGGAACAGACTCGGGGGCGTTCCCGGCGTCGCGTGACGTCGGCAAAAGCCAAAGAATGTCGGGAACGCCCCCGTGTCTGGTCCGGCATTGACGGACAGGCCCCTCGTCCAATGGCAAGGCTCCATTTACGGAGCCAGCCAATGAATGAGGAGGGCCGACCCAAAGCACACTACAATTCTCATCAGGTTTTCGCCTGCGCGAAAAAGATGCGCAGAGCGCATCTTTTTGGCGAGGCAAAACCTAACAAGCATTTACAATGCAATGGTTTTGCCTTTGTTAAAGTTTGAGCTATTGGCAATGCTCTTGACATTTTTATTTATGTTTTTTTTAACATAAATAAATGGCATTGTCATTTGCAATGCCACTAGCTTTATCTTTCGCAAATGACACCCACAAACACCTACAGAGAGCCCCCCAACACACACCCACACAGAGCCCCCCCACACACTGCGAGCCCCCCACACACTACGAGCCCCCCACACACACTGCGAGCTCCCTCCACACACTGTGAGACATGCAACTATTTAGGTCATGGAATTTTAAACTATATATAACAGGCTGGAGTTGTGAAATTAGGTGTTTTTCTGAACAGTTTTTGAATCGACTTATGCATCATCCGCATGTGTAAATTTCCACAATGAGAAATGCTGCTCTGCGCCTACGTAATCGCATGCACAGTGACAACTTAAGGAAAAAACTGTGACAAAGGTATTATAAGAGGAAATGTGCACAAAAGGCAAACTATGCAACAGAAAATCAACACTAAGGGGCTCATTAGGATGGCGGACGGAAGAGCCACCGCGGCCCTGTAGTAGGCGGAAAAAGCCTTTTCCGTGTCCGCCTGCCGCGGATACTCCGTCCCCCATATCAGGATAGGAAAACGTGTCAAATTCCCGTCCGCGACGGGAAAGCACGCTCCGCCGCCGAACTACACACGAGAGCGTGGCGGACGGAACACATCCGGAGGCCACGCCGTACGGACTGACGTCGAAGACCGTCCTCCAAATCAAGATGGCGGAAAATACACATAAAACCGCAGCGGAAAAACAACCTGTCTGAACACGGCGGAATCCCCACTGCGAAGACAGGTGACATAGCAGAGATACCCACCGCAAGCTGACCAACACCATGGACCCAGCGCTACACGCTTTCCCGATGCTCTTCGCGATCCACCACGTCCTAGTCATGGCCCACCACGGACGACGACGCAGGTAAGGCACAAACCATTGGCTGTCTGCAGGGGAATACCAGTAAGGGACGTGACGTAGGGAGGGGGAGTGTCATGTTACCGAAACCACTGATGAGAAGCATATACAAATACACATTAGTAGTACGCAAGCAGGAATGACAACGACAGACCACGAGACCTGATAGACTACCTTTATTGTACAAAATAGGGGTAAAATCACAGTGTAAGCGTGAGCATGGGCAAAGTGGGCACCACAGCAGCTACATCATTGGCAGTCAACGAGAGGGCAGAATGCAGTATCAGAGCATCAACAGGGCATTGTGCTGTACAGAGCAGGTACATCATTGGCAGCACATGAGAGGGGCTAAGTGCATCAACAGTCCATTGCACAGAACAGGTCCATCACAGGCAGCACATGAGAGGGGCTAAGTGCATCAACAGTCCATTGCACAGAACAGGTCCAGAGGCAGCACATGAGAGGGGCTAAGTGCATCAACAGTCCATTGCACAGAACAGGTCCAGAGGCAGCACATGAGAGGGGCTAAGTGCATCAACAGTCCATTGCACAGAACAGGTCCATCACAGGCAGCACATGAGAGGGGCTAAGTGCATCAACAGTCCATTGCACAGAACAGGTCCAGAGGCAGCACATGAGAGGGGCAGAATGCAGTATCAGAGCATCAACAGGGCAATGTGCAGTACAGAACAGGTACATCAGAGGCAGTAAACGAGAGGGCAGAATGCAGTATCAGAGCATCAACAGGGCAATGTGCAGTACAGAACAGGTACATCAGAGGCAGTAAACGAGAGGGCAGAATGCAGTATCAGAGCATCAACAGGGCAATGTGCAGTACAGAACAGGTACATCAGAGGCAGCACAACTACGTGTCCCTACCAAACCGTCACAGGGACCACAAGAGTGCCACGCAGTTCTCAATGGACACACCATGTGAACTAACATTTGAGTGAAGTGTACAGCACCTCACATCACAGAATCAGGGGGACTGCGTGAACTACCTGCCTCGGACACACTGGCAGCACCAGCAACAGGAGTGTGAGACACAGACACAGCCCGAGTGACACACACATGGGCCACGGACCCAGACACACCGGCAGCACCAGCAACAGGAGTGTGAGACACAGCCACAGCCCGAGTGACACACACATGGGCCACGGACCCAGACACACTGGCAGCACCAGCAACAGGAGTGTGAGACACAGCCACAGCCCGAGTGACACACACATGGGCCACGGACCCAGACACACTGGCAGCACCAGCAACAGGAGTGTGAGACACAGCCACAGCCCGAGTGACACACACATGGGCCACGGACCCAGACACACTGGCAGCACCAGCAACAGGAGTGTGAGACACAGCCACAGATGTAGTCACTGACACGTGAGCCACTGACCCAGACAGACTGCCAGCACCAGAAACAGGAGTGTGCAACACAGCCACAGATCTCCTAACTGACACGTGAGCCATAGACCCACATACCCTGCCAGGATCTGCAACAGGAGAGGGCACAACTGACACTGTGCCACCATCTGATACACGAGAGTCAACTGCACCAGCGCCACTGGGACAACTGAAATGATGAGCCACAGGGCTGTATGGGCCAGGAGGCAGGGTGGGCCTGGGAGCTGGGGATAGCTCACCTAGAGCCAAATCGGGGTTGGCAGGTGTCAATGGTGTGTGTCTGCGTTTCTTAGGGTGGTGTGAGTGCACCCTGGACAGGACAGGACTGCCAAGTGGTGGGGACTCCAAAGAATCACCACCCAGCATAGGTGGAGCAACTGCTGCGGGGGATCTGGTTTCGGGGGACGTGCTGGAGCCTGCTTGTCGTTTGCTCTGTGCCTGCCGCCTGGACTCGGAATGATGTGTAATGGGGGATGCAACAACAGGGGACACCCTCCTCTGCTTCTGACTGGCCTGGATGGGAGTGGAGGTATGGGGGGACTCCGCCGCGGAGACATCAGTGTTACGTTTAGTAGAAAACATCAGCCTCAGTGCAGCCAGGGGTGAAGTATGCCTGTCCTTGATAGCGCCATTGTCCATGCCAGAGGCCTTGTCCGTAGGATGTGCCTTATCCTTAGGTGGAGTGTTGTCTCTGGATGTAGCCTGTGCCCTGCTCGCCGCCCTGTTCCTGCCAGCAGACTTGTCGTCTGTGGTGCACCTGTCTCCAGCAGACACCTGCTGTCTGTGTGTGTCCCTGTCCTTGGGAGAGTCCCTTACCTCTGCTGTGGGCCTGCTCTTGGGAGTCCCCCTGCTCTTAGTAGGTGCCTTAGTCTTCTCACTGTCCTTGGGAGAGTCCCTTACCTCTGCTGTGGGCCTGCTCTTGGGAGTCTCCCTGCTCTTAGTAGGTGCCTTAGTCTTCTCACTGTCCTTGGGAGTGTCCCTTACCTCTGCTGTGGGCCTGCTCTTGGGAGTCTCCCTGCTCTTAGTAGGTGCCTTAGTCTTCTCACTGTCCTTGGGAGTGTCCCTTACCTCTGCTGTGGGCCTGCTCTTGGGAGTCTCCCTGCTCTTAGTAGGTGCCTTAGTCTTCTCACTGTCCTTGGGAGTGTCCCTTACCTCTGCTGTGGGCCTGCTCTTGGGAGTCTCCCTGCTCTTAGTAGGTGCCTTAGTCTTCTCACTGTCCTTGGGAGTGTCCCTTACCTCTGCTGTGGGCCTGCTCTTGGGAGTCTCCCTGCTCTTAGTAGGTGCCTTTGTCTTCTGACTGGCCTTGTCCAAGGAACAGTCCATGGACATGTGACTATCCCTTGCCTTGGGAGTACCTTTCGTGTTGAATGGCTGTGTAGCTCCGGAAGGCATGTCCCCCAACAACACTTGTGGATCCTGTGTGTGTACTCCAGTGCATCTGACGTCGTCTACGTGAACAGATTTAGCTGATCTAGGGGATGGGGTCTGTGCCCTGCGTGCCCTGACGTGCTGTCTGACGCTGCTTCTAGTGCAATAAGCTGTATTTGAGTCCTGCTCAGAATAATCACTACCCCCTGAGACATCCAGCGGTGTAGATGGTGAAACACAAGTAGCACCCTGTTCGTTCGACTGTACTATTGCAGACGACACACTGCTTGCCAATGACTGCACTGTCCTGTGTAGACCTGCAAGATCGCCATGCATCCCTTCCATGAATGCCACCACCTGCCCCAACTTCCTATCATGGTCCTGGAAAGCATTTGTCATATTGGTCTGCCCCACACACAGCTGTCTGAGCAGATCAACGGCCTCAGCACACAGTGCATTTTGGCTCACCGTGGCAGGGGCAGCGGTGCCTGCACCGAACGCCACTCTGCTCCCCCTACTCCTCCGGCCACGAACAGTACATGGTGCAGTTGGCGGAAGTGTGGGCCCTGTGTGCTGTCTTACGACAGAAGGTGGTGAGTGCCCACTCCCAGTCTGTGACAACAGTGCAGGCTCACCCAGAGTGTCCGACGAGGAGGACGATGGCGTCTCCACATGCGAGTCCTCAGGGACGGTCCTGTCCCCCTCTCCGGCGCTGGCCTCCTCCGTGTCAGTCTGCGTGTGTGCGAAGTCTGAGCCGGACTCATTTCCTCGGCTACTCTCCACCGTCTGTGGCTGAGTGTCCTCTGTCAAAGCTGAAATGCACAGAAAAGATGTGTGAGTCATGGGCACACTCACGTACAGAAGGAACAGGATAGCCAAATCACATAGCAGACAAAGGTTTAGGAGCCCTCATCCTGCACATGGCCCACCCCTACCAGTCATCCTCACATTTTCTGCCATGGGGCCATGGACCACTAGGGGATGTGCTTTTACACTCAACTACTAAGCAAGTGGCGTGTCAACATGGCGGACCTGGATGTCAAATGAGTACCGCCCAATGGGACCAAAAAGGCATCACAGGCATACATACGCAACACGGAACTCAATAGTGTGTCTGTGCACCAATACATGCATAGCACTCACAGGTTTCCTACACAGACAGTATGCTCACCGCTAGTTTGCTGTCGATCGGCACTCAGACGTTCGGCCAGTTCAGGATGCGTCACTGCAATGATACGTTGCATGAGAGGGGTCATGGAGCGTCGGGCCAGACGGGGCGTCCTTGGAATCAGGCCCAGTGTTACTTCCGCTACATTCTTGCTCAGCCTGGAAATGTCGTCCCAGCGTTTGTGGCAGTGTGTATGTCGTCTGTTGCACACCCCCAATGCCCGTACTTCCCTTGCTATGCTCCTCCACAGGTCCTTGCGAAGGTGCAGCTTGACCTACCATGATGGGAGACAAAAGGGTGTAAGTCAGTGGACAGGTGGCCTGTCACACACATAGGGGCAAGACGTTACTGTCAGCAGCCATGCACAATCAGGAACATATGTCTAGCCCACACTACACAGCTAAGATAGAAATAGGCCTGATCATTTGGCCCCCTCATGCACACCAACATGTCCCACACTGCACTTACCACCCGTCCCGGTGCGCCGTAGAGGCGTCCATAGTTGCGGAGTACACCGTCCACGAGGACATCAAGCTCCGCGGCGGTGAAGGGTCGAGACCGGATCTCTTTGCCTGACGACATGGCAAGATCACGGAGTATGGCACTAGAGCAGCAGTCGGTGGTCAGCTCAGCAGCAGCAGCAGGTCGAGGTGATGGTCACAGGCAGCAGTCGGTGGTCAGCTCAGCAGCAGCAGCAGGTCGAGGTGATGGTCACAGGCAGCAGTCGGTGGTCAGCTCAGCAGCAGCAGCAGGTCGAGGTGATGGTCACAGGCAGCAGTCGGTGGTCAGCTCAGCAGCAGCAGCAGGTCGAGGTGATGGTCACAGGCAGCAATGGTCCCCAGGGTAGAAAGTTTCATTTTGGCCAACACACATATATAGGGCCCTCAGCACGTGTCAGTGGCATACGTCGCCAGCAATTGGTCAGCCCTGGAAGCGTGATCGTGAAATGGCCCAATGACTGGCCCTGTTGTTGCGGTGCACAGCTTCCTCTACTTGCGATTGGCCGTATGCGGCCAGCGTCCCTCTTCCCATTGGCTGCATGTGCAGGGACCGTCACGGGCACACATCGGCAACCGCACGTGCAAGCCTCACGGAAGGAAGCTTCAGTTGCAACAATGTTGTATCACTGGCGCCTCCATGGCGGTGCACGTACACAGCGGGGGAGGTGCAGGCCTATACACCCTGTAGATGTACTCAATGGACATGCCAGTTCATGACCCCCCTTACAGTCACCTTGCATCATCCACCGTACACCGGCCGGAGCGGCCGGCCCATGAACAACCGCCGTGCCAGGCCCTGCCCAGGACCGCCGTGCCGGCCATGGCAACAACCGCCATTGCACGGACCGCCAGGGAACGGCGGTAGTGGAAGGGCCGTGCAATGGCGGTTGTTGCCATGGCCGGCACGGCGGTCCTGGGCAGGGCCTGGCACGGCGGTAGTGGAAGGGCCGTGCAATGGCGGTTGTTGCCATGGCCGGCACGGCGGTCCTGGGCAGGGCCTGGCACGGCGGTTGTTCATGGGCCGGCCGCTCCGGCCGGTGTACGGTGGATGATGCAAGGTGACTGTAAGGGGGGTCATGAACTGGCATGTCCATTG
This sequence comes from Lissotriton helveticus, assembly GCF_964261635.1. Classification (NCBI taxonomy): domain Eukaryota; kingdom Metazoa; phylum Chordata; class Amphibia; order Caudata; family Salamandridae; genus Lissotriton; species Lissotriton helveticus. The sequence continues at coordinate 1,926,251,037 of NC_136057.1, forward strand.
AGTACATCTACAGGGTGTATAGGCCTGCACCTCCCCCGCTGTGTACGTGCACCGCCATGGAGGCGCCAGTGATACAACATTGTTGCAAATCGACCATCCGTCCCGGAACCTTACACATGCACTTGCCGGTGTGTGGGCGTGACGGTCTGTGCACGTGCAGACAGTGTGAATGTCGAAGGCGGCCCGCGTATGCCCAGACGTAAACAGCGGATGCAGTGCACCGCCATGGCGTGATCAATGTTTGCATCTTAGCCGATGATGCACCTTGTACCATTGTATGCAGCTGCCTGCTCACGGTTGTGTGCGTGATTGCGTGGCTACACATGTCATGCTCCATCCCATGTGTGTCCATACCATGGCCATCGGTGAGCCACAAGTGTCCATCACGTGTGCATGTCCACATCGGGTAGTACCCTACACAATTTTGTCGTACCTCACATGTACACAGTAGATCCCGTATGTATGGGCACCTGTGAATCAGTTGTCAGTGAGTGGTATGTGTCAGATGATGACTATGGTGGGGGTTCTGTTGTGTACTGTACATGTGTGTTGCCTATTGTGTCCCCATGCATGTGATGTCCGTATGCCCACCATTCCTGGTGTTGCCATTGGTGCATCATGATATGGGGGGGTGGGGGGGTGTTTAATTTTGTATGTGTGCATGTACTTGCATGTGTGCATGTGATGTTGGCCCTACACATGTGGGTCATGTCACATGTCTGGTTGGCAGTGATGTTGAGGTGAGACACTGTGCATTGCACATGTTGCTAAACATCATGTTGCTAGTGGATGCACATTGTAGCTACGTCGGTCCATGTTGTCCTGACAATCAGAGGAGTCACACATATGACAAGCATACACTGGATACTACATGTTGGTAGAGGGCGTTGACATGTGATTGAGGTGCACACACGTGCGTTGTATGTTAATTGACTTCCATTCCATCTACTCCCACACAGGAGGGCTCCAAATGTCCTTCGCCCATACACTGTGCTGGAGGATATGGTGGACGAGGAGGTGATCCGGAAATTCAGGCTGGATCGCCGTCGATTGTTGGAACTTGTGACCCTATTGTCTCCTCACCTGCAGCCGCGAAGAACCTATCCAGGTTCCATGACACCCACGCAAAAGGTGATGGCGGCACTCCATTTCTTCGCAACAGGCACATTCCAGTACACAGTTGGAGATGCCGGGGGAATGTCACAGGCCATGTTCAGCACGGTACTCCGGGATGTACTGACAGCCATGATGCTGTACAAGCATGACTATATACATTTCCCTCAGGCGGCGGACTTGCCAGCGGTCAAAGCTGGCTTCTATGCCCTGGGTCGTATACCACACGTTGTGGGTTCCATTGATGGCACGCATATCGCGATCATTGCACCACGGGCACGTGAGCAGGTGTATAGGAATCGGAAACACTTCCATTCCCTGAACGTGCAGGTGGTGTGCCAGGCCGACAACATCATCTCACATGTGTGTGCAAGATTCCCTGGCTCTGCACATGACGCCCACATCATGCGGAGCAGCATGGTCCCCCAACTGATGGCTAATCTTCGTCCAGCACAAGCGTGGCTTGTTGGTGAGTATGCTGTGGTGACAGGAGTGATATCTGTGTGGCATGGTGTGCCCCACAATGCAGGTTGTGATGTTTCTCTCTCTCTCTCTTCCACCAACACAGGCGACTCGGCTTACCCAAACAGGCCTTGGCTGCTCAGTCCCTTACGCAATCCCACTACACCAGGAGAAATGAGATACAATGATGCCCATGGTAGGACACGTCGAGTGGTAGAACGGACATTTGGCCTGCTCAAGTCAAGGTTTCGGTGCCTGGATAAGACTGGAGGGGCCCTGCCTTACTCACCAGGCAAAGTATGCAAGATCGTGATAGCGTGCTGCATGCTTCACAACCTGGCTGTGCGCTATAACATTGAACTGCTCTTGGACCCTGATGAACTGCAAGTTCCTCGCCCTCCCGACCCAGCCATGTCAACTGATGAGGATAGTGGTGAGGAGGAAGGTGTGGACCAGAGGCGCCAGATCATTGATCGCTACTTCCCTTGATTGTGAGTGTGCTCCTCTTGTGCTGCTTGGGTATGCCCTGTGAATGTGTGCTGGTGTTGTGGCATAGTGGTGTGCTTCATCTCTGTGTTCTGCTATGTGATGCATGCATGTGTGTGTGTGTGCTAAATTGTGGCCAATGCACGTCTCCATGATGTGTGTCGTCTCATCCATTACTGTTGTGATGCGTGTGGGTAGTTAAATGTTGCACTGCAGTGTGTTCTGATGTGTGTGATCTTGTTTCCTGACGTGTCTTTGCGGTTTCTATTTTCCCTAGGTCACTCCCGCAGCGCCATGATTCTGTACCAGTTGGATACCTGTACCTAGTAACATCTGTTTCTGATGCATTCATGTGAATAAACATGGAGACAACACATGATTGAGTGAGTAAGTGGCTTTTATTTACAAAATGTGCATGGGTGTAGGTGCATATTTACAAATGAGTGAAGGGGTGGGGGAGTGAGAGTTGAAGGTTATGGCAGATGAAATGTCCGTGCGGACACCACATAGGGTGGTGTCTGCCTAGTACAGCAGGCCTGTGGCAGGTGGGACCGGATAGTTGGCAGGGTGAATGGCATGCGCAGGTACTGGGACAGTCATTTTCTGTTCCTCTTGGAGCGTGTGGCAGGTGCTTCCACACTGCTGTCGCCCACTTCCAGCCTCGGTCGGCCCCTCCGTCTTACTGCCGGTACGGTGTCAGCTGGTTGCGCAGGGGCATCGGGTACCACATCCGCCGCAGGTGGCGGTGGCGGTGGCGGTGGCGGTGGCGGTGGCGGTGTTTGTGGCCTGATTGTCCTGGTGAAGATGTCCACTAGTTGGCCAAGCCGCCTCTCAATGGCCCCCAACATTGCAGTGTTATCTACAAAGTCCTGGTGGGCCCGGTCTGCCTGTGCCTGACCACGTTGGTAGCTCACCTCCACCCTGCCCAGTGCCTCCAATGACTGTTGCACTGGATTGGGTGTGTTGGTATCCTCCCGTGTTCTTTGACGTATGCTCCTGCCTGCCGGATCTGGCCTTGCATCTCTGCCTTGCCTCACACTCTCCCTGCGTGGCTGGGATGGCGCTGGCACGGCGTTGGCCGTTGGGTTGGGCAGGGTGGCAGGAGTGGTGGTAGCAGTGGTGGTGGTGGTGGAGGTGGTGCTGGTGGTGGCTGTGCAGGTCACAGTGGCCGGTGTTGTCACAATGGCAGAGGCCGTAGTTGTTGGTGCAGGGGTGACCTGGGAGCCAGATGGCCCTGGCTGGCTGCTTGTGCCGGGATCATCCTCTGCCCCGGAGGTGGCTGGCCAATCGTCCCCTGAGACGTCTGTGATTGGCGAGTCTGGAGGGCGGGTGTTGCTTCCAGCTGTCAGATGAGGATGACCTGCAAAACCAAAATGTGATGATGAGTAATGTGGACTTGACAGGTTGTTTTCACTGTTTTGGCCGATTCTGTCTGCACTGGTACTCACCCCACCCACCACCCACCACCACCGCCACCGCCATCCCTATGGACATGGGGGCCTGTTGGGAGTTGTGGTTCCATCCCCTCACACCCACCGCCACCGCCACCGCCATCCCTATGGACATGGGGGCCTGTTGGGAGTTGTAGTTACATCCCCTCACACCCACCACCACCGCCACCGCCATCCCTATGGACATGGGGGCCTGTTGGGAGTTGTAGTTCCATCCCCTCACACCCACCACCACCGCCACCGCCATCCCTATGGACATGGGGGCCTGTTGGGAGTTGTAGTTCCATCCCCTCACACCCACCACCACCGCCACCGCCATCCCTATGGACATGGGGGCCTGTTGGGAGTTGTGGTTCCATCCCCTCACACCCACCGCCACCGCCACCGCCATCCCTATGGACATGGGGGCCTGTTGGGAGTTGTAGTTACATCCCCTCACACCCACCACCACCGCCACCGCCATCCCTATGGACATGGGGGCCTGTTGGGAGTTGTAGTTCCATCCCCTCACACCCACCACCACCGCCACCGCCATCCCTATGGACATGGGGGCCTGTTGGAGTGATTTCGACGTTGGTGAGTATGTGGACTGCATGCATGGGTTGGGCTCTGGGAGATGTGTCTTCACAGTTGTGTGAGGCACACCATGTAGTAGTGCTCGTGGTGCTTGGTTTGTACTTACCAGCCTCTTCTCCCTCAGGAAGTCCATCAAGGCTCTCAGGGTGGATGATGGTCATCACCTTCTCCTCCCACTCGGTGTAGGGTAAGGGCTCCGGAGGGGTTCCACCGCCTGTATGATTAGCCCGGAGATAGTTCTTTGCTCGTATGGCTTTGACTCGGGTCTTTAGATCGTGCCACCGCCTCTGGATGTCCTGCTTCGTCCTCGGGACGCTCCCGGAGGCATTCACCCTGGTGACTATCCGGTCCCACATGCTGTTTCTCCTGGCTATGCTGGTCTGCTGCACTAGGGCCCCGAATAAGTGGGGTTCCACACGGATGATCTCATCGACCATAACCTTCAACTCGGTGTCAGTGAATTTGGGGTTTTTTTTGGTGCCATGGTGTGTGGTGCTCGGGGTGTGGGTTTGCGTGGATGGGGTGGTGCAGGTGTGTGGTGTGTAAGAATGGTGTGGTGGGTGTTTGTGTGGTGGGTGTGTTTGGGTGTTGGTTGTGTGAATGCTATTTCTCTTTGGGCTCAGTTCAGTGGTGTGTCCTGCTAGCAGCTATGCTGTGATGCAGAGGAGTTGTGGAGTGGGTGGGAGTTCTTTTATGGTGTGTGTCTAGACCGTGTCTGAATGGTTATTGGCAGTCAGGTGCTAGGTGGGAGTGTTGGCAGGTGTGGATTGTGTGGTGCTTGGCGGTGGATCATTGTGTGTTGTGATTGGTTTGGATATTTTCGGTGGGTGGGCGTTTTTTTTCGTGTGTTTGGTGATAAACTTCCGTGCCAATGTATGGCATTGGTTTGACAGTAGGGATGTTGTTTGTGTTGTCGTTCCGCTGTGGTGCACGGATTCTCGGTGCATTGGTTCCGCTGCGGACGTGGATGGCGGTGACTACCGGGGTACTTGCGGAGTTATCCTAATTGCGGACACGGACATTGCGCAGGTATAGCGGGGGTGGTGGATGTATTCGCGGTCATGTGCGTACGCGGCGGTCGGTGTTTTTACTGTTCCGTCCGCCTGCCGCGGACTCAGGTGTACTCCGACCGCCGCGGACGGGGATTGGAGTGCTCCGTACGCCGCGGTCGGCGTTTTTTGTATGTTTTATCCTAATTGCTGTTGCGGATTTTCCGCGGACAGGTCCGGAGTAGCTTGCCACCTTCCGCGGCGGACGGTACACGTTTCCGTCCGCCATCCTAATCGACCCCTAAGATGCTGAAGTCGCATATCCTAAGGGCCCACGACAATCAGTCATCTATAGGGTGTCATTGGCGGACCGCCAACATTACATCAAAATCAGTCAATATATCAAAATGGTGGCAAAGGAGGACACGAGTGTGCAGGCTTCTGTTAAATTAAATTTAAAAGTGCTGCCAGTGGATGACATGAGAGTGGTCCTTGTTTGGAGTGGCACATTGAGCAAAACAAGCAATGGACTGGAATGCTGCCTCACTTTGATCAGTGACTGGGTTTAATTCAAGCATTCCACCCATTATTTTTCTCACCCCCCCCCCCCCCCCCCCCCTCAGTAGACGAGATTCACCAGTAGGTGACTGACAGACAATTAAATAAAATAAAAGTGCTTTCAGAAGAGTGCATCCTCAGGATGCCAATAACAGTCAATTATTTTATAAAAAATGACTCCTACTGTTCCGTTTTTACTGGCTTTTACACATGCATCTAGAGAGGAAACAGTCTGGTTTTCCATCTATCCACTTTTTTAAATCCAGAAAAATAGAGAAATGTGATGGTCTATCTCCATGCTGTTACTCATGACTGCCGCATGTGCCTATCCTGCAATGCTAATGTATTTTGGTGAATTAATTGTTTTGATCTACCCTCCTTCCAACAGTTCCAAAATCCTACAAACAGAGACGTATGAGTGAGAATTTATCAGCTAAATAAATGTGGAAATATGCTAGTTGAAACGTAATCTTTGCACCAACGAAAACATAAATATGGATGATAACCGTTGAGAAAAAAACGAAATATGGATAAATAGAGGCAGAAATGTACAAAGAATAAATACCATAAAAGCAGGAGCACGTAACTATAAACTGTCATCAGTGGGAACATCCACCAGGATGACAATAACAATCTATTATAGGTCAGCGTGTAGTCCATGGAAGACATCCGGGAACTAGGGTCTGAAGAGCTATGCAATAAACACGTTATCGGCGATAGCCCATACTGTCCTCGTTGAAGGGCATTGAAGTATACGGAATAGTTAATTATTCCTAAAATTGTCATTGGCGGAAGATATTAACCAGCACATCATGACAGTAATTTTATATTTAAATGCACTAAGCGCAGGGTCAAAGAAATACTTTCCGTAAATTGTTGACTCCGAAAGCACGCGTCTTTGTGCACAAACAGCCAAAAGGTGTAATTTATATAGATTAACATTTCACCAAAAAGACCATAACACACAGCTACCATTTGTGAATCGGCTCTCTCCCTCTAATGACATTTCTTACCCTTTTGTGACGACGTCACACGGTGTTATCTCAATGTTTCCATGAATAGACGGAGTATTTGTCATATATTTAAATAGCAAAGAAATGGTGACTGCTCCTTTAAAAAATGTTATGTTGCGCCTGAGTGAGGACACCCTCTCCTCTGTCCCATCCCGGGATGTTTCCAGGCAACTCGCAACAGGCGTGCACGGGGTCCGGGCCCTGTGTGAGGACTTCACTCACAGTTACAGACACTTCAGTATTGTATGTAATGTACAATTGGAGTTCGTGGTAAGCCGGCCCGGTGGGCACAGAGTCTGCTGATAAGTAACGTCATGGTGTCGACAACATTGCATTTGATAGTTTCGACAACACTATACGTTAGGTTTTATACAGCCCTCTGCCGATGTAGTTTAGAGTGACTGAATGAATGAAGGAATCTGATCACTTGCATAGCGCAGCTCAAAATAATCAGAACCTGTATTATTATATAGTGCACCTACAAACCGAATTGTTCTAAGGTTCTGTAAAGGACAGGGTTATTATTCAATAACACGGCAGATTTTGTATCGAGATGTGGAAGAATTAAAGTCAGAGACAGTGCTGTGGAGTTTGGAACAAGCTACGTGCAAGTAACACAATCTGTGCTGCAGGCGCAGAAACCCACTGAACTTTCCTACTGGAAGCTGAGGCGATAACTGCAGGTTCCACTCACAGGTTTTAGGAGCAGGGACATTAACCCAATGAGCTGCCGTACACTTTAGGTTATACTAAGGACCCTGGAGTAGTAGTTGCTGGCGGATTCTTACTTATGAAGCGACCCTCTTCCTGGTGCTGAAGAAAGGTTACCTGAGACAGACGGACTTCCGCGGTGACAGGTGCACTGGTTCCCCGGGTCCCTTGGCAGCTATGGGTTCCACTCCGCGCCTTCTCCTGCGCCTGTTTCTCACCCCACAGCTGCTTGTTCGCCTCCTTCCCGGTGCTTCTCTCGGTTTCGAAATCCTTCGCCTTCCCTCTAGAAAGCAAATCTTATTTTTTGCTTAATCCATTTGCATGACAGCACACCTGCTTCCATCAGTAACAAAAATATCAGAGATTTAATTCGATTAGAGTCTCGTTCCAGCGGAATCGGCTTGACACAGTTTTACTTCACTTGTCGAGGAACATGGATGTTTGCTCCGCAAAAGCATCAGAGAAGCACTCGGAAAACCTAATGGACTGAAACGCAAAGACCGCGCTGGAGAGAGGCAGCCGAGTGCTCTACTTTGCAGGCATTTCAAGTATAACAAGGAAACCCGACACGTCAGCAAACAAAAAAAAAAAGGCAGGTCCCGGCAATGCCGGACCAGATTCGGGGGCGTTCCCGGCGTCGCGTGACGTCGGCAAAAGCCAAAGAATGTCGGGAACGCCCCCGTGTCTGGTCCGGCATTGACGGACAGGCCCCTCGTCCAATGGCAAGGCTCCATTTACGGAGCCAGCCAATGAATGAGGAGGGCCGACCCAAAGCACACTACAATTCTCATCAGGTTTTCGCCTGCACGAAAAAGATGCGCAGAGCGCATCTTTTTGGCGAGGCAAAACCTAAAAAGGACTGTCCGCAGGGTTCATCCCAGCCTGTGGTGCAGCCAGACATATACCCAAGAGGTCTCAACTGGCACAGAGGAAGGGAAGTGAGGAAGTAGAAGTGAGGTGTGTTTCTTACACACACCCAGCCATTGCGCACAAGGGTCAAGACCACACAGGCAAAAGCCTTTTACAAGTTGCCTCTGCAAATCCACCCAGAGTGCCACCGTCCAGCAGTCACTAGCCTATGCCTGGCAGTTCACGGTCCCATCTCCCAGTCAGGTTGTGTGCACAGACACTGGCGTAACGAAAAGTGAGGGGGCCACCCTGCACGGTACTTAGGAGGGCCCCCTCCGGGCTCAATCAGGAGCTCTCCTGGCCAGAGTTCAGTGCCGAGGGGGCCCCTTGGAGCTAGGGCCCCCCTGCACCGCGTAGGCTGCGGGGGCCTGTATTACGTCCCTGTGCACAGACATTTTCCCTCATAAATCCAGTCCCATTCCTGCCAAAACCGGGAGAACCTGCCATGAAACGAGAGGACTGTAAGGGGTATTTTCTGAATTATTTGTCAGTTCTGGAGGACGAAGGGGAAGATGCATTTTCCAGCAAACGCAGAAAAAAATTATTTTGCCCAATCTGGGGCCGGAAGGTCTTACAGTGTATGAGAATATGGTGAAAAAAGCCAGACTCCCCAACGACGATGATGTCTTTCAACATGCGTTGGAGGATTTAGACAGTCATTACCGACCTGTAGTCTGTACGACCATAGACCGCTATCATTTCTTTCAGCGGAAACAAACAGACACGAAGTCTGTGGAAGATTACATGGCGCGCTTAAACGGTTAGCGGTCACGAGCAAGTTTGGACACCTCCACGATGATCTGGTACGTGACCGGATAACAATGCACACTGTCAATACAAATATACAGGAGAAGCTGTGGGTTAGCGGAGATGCACCCCTCAATGAGATCATAGCCATGGTCAAGAAAGCGGAACTCTCTAAACGGTGAGCTGCAGCTGCCAAAAAGGACAGTGCCAGTAAAGGTACAGTGTGCAAAGTGACTGACACTAAATCCTACAATAGCAAACCTCCACCCACAGTCGGAGCCAGGCACAATAGGAAGCCACTATCCAAAGCGGTCGGACCCCACAAGACACCCAGTGACCACAAGAGTAGCTGCTATAGGTGCGGCAGCCATGCGCATGCTGCCAATGACAGCATTTCACGTCAAATACTCTTATTGTGGGGTTATGGGTCATTTCGGGAAAGTGTGTAGGTGCAAGCCTAGCAACTTCTCTGTTAAATGTGTCCTACAGGACTCCGACACAGATGGGGTGGAGGGAGAAGTTGATGAGGACAGTGTTCTTTGCATTGATGACCAGGTTCTGGGTATTGATTGTAACAGCACCAAGAAACCATTGTGCTTATTAACCATAGGGGGTATATAAGTTTCCATGGTGGCAGACTCAGGGTCACCATACACCATCATTCAACGCAATATCTGGGAGAGGGACTTCATACGTACCTTAGGCACTTACCTACATCCCACGGATGTTCACCCTGTCACCTTCACGGGAGAAAGGATCCCCATGGTAGGTTTCCGCCCACTCCACTTTGAGTTCAAGGGCAGGACCTCAGAAGGCAAACTGTACGTGACAGAAAAAGGTCCCTCTGTATTGGGGTGGGCAGACCAAAGGGGTATTAGGGATTCAACTGAATCCAGGTGGGGCTACACAAGTACTCATGACAGACAACCCACAGACTTGTGATAGTGGAACATGGAAGGATGACTTTCCAGCAGTCTTTGGCGGTACAATAGGCAAACTCACCAAATTCACACACAGAATTTGCCAAAAAGAAGGAGCCACACCAGTATGCCATAAAGTAAGGAACATCCCATTCAACTGCAGGGTGGCAGTGCAGTTGGAACTGCAGCGCCTGGAAGACAACGGGGTGATTGAGCTAATCGAGAGCGCGGAGTGGTTGGCACCGTTGGTAGTCGCACGCATGCCAAATGGGAAGATGCGCCTCTGCATAGACCTGAGGGAACTCAACAAGAACATCACAGTGGAAAAATTCCCGTTGGCCAAAATCAATTAAATGTTGGCCCAGACCAAAGGAATCAAATGATTTTTGACCATTGACCTCACAGCGGCGTACCATCAGATCTCGCTGCACCCCTCCTGTAGAAAACTAACATGGTTCATTACACCATTCAGCTGCTACAGGTTCCGGCAGATGCCCTTTGGCCTGGCATCCGTCGCAGCGTTGTTCCAGAAGCTGATGTACAAGCTGTTCAAAGACATCAGTGGAGTGTAATACTTCCTGGATGACATCCTGATCATGGGAGAGACCAAATGAGATCATGATGCGAAGCTCTCTAAGGTATTACGAATCCTAGCACAAAACGGCCTCACAGAAGAATAGGAAAAATAAGATTTGGCCTCCACACCGTCACCTACTTGGGACACGAAATAAGCGACAAAGGCATATCTCCTAAGAGTGAAAACGTGGAAGCAATCAGGTCAGCACCTACACCTCAAAACAAGGAAGAAGGACATTCTTTCTTTGGTTTGGCTGAATTCTACAGTAAATTAGTACAAAACTTCGCCACCAAGACGCACCATCTACGTCAGATTCTCAAAGAAAAAAACGCCTTCGACTGGTCAACCGATGCCAATGAAGAATTTCTGCAAATCAAGAACGACATGTGTGATGCCGTGCCTCTACATGGATTTGATCAATCTGCACTCTCCATCCTCACCACGGACGTCAGTGACAAAGGCTTTGGGAGCTGTTCTATCACAAAGGTCCTGGGATGGTGCCGTGACCACCATCAGCTTCACGTCTCCCTCTCTGGCCCCCAACGAGGAGAAGTTCAGTGTAGTTGAGAAGGAGATGCTGGCAGTCATCTGGGCGATGGAAAAATGCAGACAGTTTCTCTGGGCCTCCAGGTTACTCCTCCGGACGAACCACAAGCCGCTTGTTAAAGTTCTTACATCCAGCGGACATGCCAGTGCCACTCCACGCATAGCAAAAATGACTCTCAGGTTGTTGGACTTTGTGTATGATATAGAGTACATACCTGGCAACAAGAACAAAGTAGCGGACTACCTCAGCAGATCGGCGGCGATGGAAGGTGCGCCCACACATTCAGAATGGGACGAGTACATGATCGCCTTCACCAGTGATCAGGAAGAAGTCATAAGTGCTCATGAATGGAAGGCAGCATATGAGGAAGATGCACATCTTAAAAGAGTGAAAAGATTCATCATGCAGAGGTGGCCAGAGAAAAAGCAATTGGACACCGACCTCCGGTAATTCTGGGAAGTGCGGGAGGAGCTGTCCATCAGTGAGAATGCTATATTCCTCTTATGAGGGGACAAAGTGATACCGCCACAACAATTAGTAGAACGCCTACTCACAATCTTGCACGAAGGCCACTTAGGAATCGTGAAGACGAAGAATCGAGTCAAACTATCGTATTGGTGGCCTGCTGTCGACAGCCAAGTGGATAGGCATGTAAGGGCCTGCGAGCAGTGCAGCAATGCAGACAAGGCACAAACCATGCTCCGACCACCTCTTGGGAAGTTCACCACTCCCACCAACCCATGAGAAGAATTGTTGGTCAATATACTGGGACTCATTCTCGACAAGTGGGGTGTCCCCAAGGACCGATACTCCAAGTGGCCGAAAGTAGAACTGTGTGAAAAAGCGGACACGGACAGAATCCTAGCCTTCCTCACAGCCACATTCTTGAGAGAGGGAATTCCAAAAGTCATCACATGTGACAACGGCTCCCAGTTCACCTCCGACAAATGGACTGCGTTCGTGAAGAGGAATGGCATTGTGACCAGACACACCCGAGTGTACCATCCGGCAGGAAATGGCCATACAGAGAGGTTTAACCGCGTGATCATGGGGTCTGTGCAAGCAGCCATCAGCGCAGGAAAGGATTGGGAGAAACACTGTATGGACTTATTGCATTACTCCCACAGCCACGGGATATAGCCCGTTTAAGATCCTAAGAGGCAGATACCCGTTTACACGAGACAACACAGTTTGGATGAACCTGATGCTCCAGAGTAAGTGGTCCCCAGTGGTAGTTCGGAGCAATTTGAGAAGGCCCAGAAAATGTACACGGACCACTACAACAAGAAGCATAGGGTGAAAGACGTCTCGCTAGAAAAGGAGGAGTGGGTCTGAGTTAAGCTGGTACAACTATGAAGGAAATGCGAGAGCAAGTTCAGCGAACCTCTGCAAGTCAAAGAAGCCTACACACGATCGGCCTTATTGAGTGATGGAAAAGTATGGTCCCACAGCAGAATGGCCAAGTGCAATAAAATCATTGAATGGGACAAGGGAGATGCCTCAGCAAGCAACAGTAACACCAGTTGGGAATCGGATAATGAAGAGTATGACCCAGAGACAGACACACAGAGAAATTGCACAAGAAGAGACAATGAAGACAGAAGGGGCAACACACAAGAACAGAGGAGCCTAGAAACCACACGACAACGTAGGCAACAAGAAGACCAAAGTATCAGCGAATCAGGCATCGTGCGGCAAGCCTCCACAGCTCCCAACAGTAACCAGTAAGTGAGTCCAAGGGGAACCAGCACACACACGAGGGAGACACATATGACACAAGCACCCACCACACGCACCCGCACAGAAAATGCAGTAGTATTACCAAAAAGATATAGAGAATATGATATGTAAGCTTGTGGTACATTGTGCATGCCTCCTCACCTTGTCTTTCCCTTCCCCTTCCCCCCCCTCCTTCCCATCAGCAGTCATGTAATCTGTTATAGCACCGGTGTCAGGAACCTCCCCTCAGCACTCCTGGTTATCATAGTTCTTGTTTTGGTGTTATTAAAGGAGGGAGATATGTGGTGTAGCTCTCTAGTGCTAACACTACGTGATGTCGGCAATGCATACTGGGAGAGGCGGGAACGATCTTCGTCACTGGAGTACGTTAGTGCGGAGTGACCCCGGCGCTCTTCCTAAATAATAAAATACAGTTAAACCTTCCTTCACTTTGTGCAGTCCCAAATCATTGTGACAAAGCCGCCTCTACACTGATCCTGATTAATGCAAAGTATTGTTAAGTCAGAAATAAAAACCTTGCTCGGGCAGTCTTGTAGCAATAAAAATCGCTCCGCAACAGAAGCAGCTGTACATATTGATCATTTTCACCACACACACATGCGTCTAGAAGCAAACTGGGTTTGTCATGAAATGAGAAGTAAATCAAGCAGATGCAAAATGGAAGGGAATGCATGGAATATGGACGACCCAGAGGAACCGTGAAGGCAATGAACAAACAGAAGAAGGGGCAATCACACGTTGTACAGTGTGATGGCCAGCCAAAGTATTCTCTGAGTGAAATCACCAGAAAGACATCTAAGCACACAAATGAGGGACATTTACAGAAATGCACCAAGAACAAGCCAGCATTTCTGAATGAAACAACCAATGGCAATTGGTGGGTGGCCCAAAGCCCATAGAGGAAGATACAACAGGTCGATCAAAGCTCGACCTAAAAAATGGACTAGCCATATAATTATGAAAATTAATTCATACATGTGCTCTCTTCCTACCCTGTCATGCTGAAAAGCATGTTAAATTGCATTTTTGCATTTTTTCCAATTGTTCCACTCCACTTTCAACAAGAAGAGATATTAAAAGGTGGTCTGCTCTGTACAAAGTTATCTGTGGTAAGGGTGTTTTAACCGTTGGCGCCTCTGTGACCTAGTAATGGCCTAAATTACTGCAGCCTGGTACAGCAGTGACTTGTGTCTGACTCAAGAGGGACATCAAGTATTGGCCTGCCCCTTTGTGAAATGATACAGATATTTAGTTTGGCTTTCTGCCATAAAAGCACAATTAAAATAAAGATTCAAATAAAAAATCCTTAAGAGCAATATACATTAAAACAAATAAATAATACATTTAAAACAGTTAATAGAATTCATATGCACAGGCTCCCTGTCCAGATCTGAGTGCCGATTCACGGCGCTCAGTCCAATCACAAGGCTGCAATGCAGTGTTGTGATTGGGGCAAGCGGTAATGTACTGAACCTGAAGGTACAGCTTCCTGGCTAATTGAGGCTCGATCTCATCAAGGAACTGCTCTAATTTCAATTCATCCTTTATAAGAATGAAGGAGTCAGCCAAGGTGCCAAAAGTGTGTTGAGCCTGTAGTTGACTCATTTTGTACTGCCTATAATATCCCTTCAAGATTAATTTATTGATTTCAGCAGCTGCCTACGGATTGCCCCACAAGTTCCCACACCCCATTGTTCCCCCGGATCTCTCTTATATACTGGATCCAGGGTTTACTTCTTGAACCAGAGATACCTACGGCTTCTTCAGCCTCTCACGATAGAAAAAGATCTCAGGTGTGGCTCACATACGTCTCCAGTACAGGATTGGTCTCCCTCCTATCTCCTCAGAGATTGGCCTGAGACCCATATCAAGCCTAAGAGGAAGCAAAGGTGTACTGATTGGTAATCCTGTCAGTTGGCATAGAAATCGGTATTCCGCAATTACCAATTTGGCCATATCCTTGTAATCCCAGGGCTCCGCACCATAGAGTGCTGCTCCTAGGGGAAGCTGTTTGTATATTTGGCACCACGGCACCTTTTTGAGAGACTTTCTCATATGGTTTAAAGAAATTAGGCATAGATGTTTTGACTATTAACATATCCTTTGCCAAGCACAGTACAGTCTCATTAAAAAATAAAACATGTAATATTTTAGTACTTTAGCACCCAACAGATACCAATAAATAAAGAAGCTCTCAAGCAGTGAATAAAAACAGTTTGTAAGTACCAATGACTGGTGATACCTATATATGTTAGGGTGTCTTCAATAACTTCTTCTGGACTATGCAGAAGGTGCACACAGAGCTTCAATAACAACTGGCAACATCAGAACCCAGCCTTACTATATTTGTTAGCACACAGATAAGAAGACTAGATTAATAAAAGTGGGTGTTATACCTGTCAGTCTTGGTGTGGTCTTCTCTCAAACCTTTTTGTCTTTTCCCTTCCTGTGTCACTGAATTTGTTTTTGTTGGCTTTAGAACTCTTTACCACTGCTAGTTAGTGCTAAAGTGCTTGTGCTCACTCCCTAAAACATGGTAAACTTGGCTTATACCTGATTGGCCTACTTAATTTACTTATAAGTCACTAATAAAGTGGTATGCCATATACCCAGGGCTGGCAAATTAAATGCTACTAGTGGGTCTGCAACACTTATTGTACCATCCACTTAAGTAGACATTTCAAAATGCCTCAGGTGTGCCATTGCAGCCTGTATGCAGTTTTAAACTATATATTAGACTTGGCAAAATAATCCCCTTACTAAGCCTAAAACATATTTTTATTACATATTAAGTTTTACAGGTCCTAGTAGGGAAACACTCACAAATTAATTTTTCATTACTGTGAAGCCTACCTCGCCTATAAGATAGCATTGGGTTACCTTATTACATTTAGTAGGTAATAATGTTTGTTTGGGAACAGGTAGAAATATCAGGTTTGGAGTCTAGTGAATTGTAAATGTAAAATTTGCTTTAATGGTAAAGTCAGATTTTAAGTCACAATTCTGAAAATTGCACTTTTAGAAAGTTGGCATTTTCTTGGGCTAACCATATGGTACCTGCAGTCTATTTCCTGGGTCACATGACAAAGGGTATTTGGCAGTTGGATTTTGTGTATTCTGTCCAGACAGCCACACAATAGGGAGACTGGATGTTGACAGGATGGGCCATCCAAGGCAGGATAGGGGAAGGGCAGAGCTATTCACAGCCCTACTTGTACTTCAAAGACACTACCTCAACTCAGAGAACTTCACACCAGCCCATTATGCCTGCAGCCAGGCTGCGACCAGTTCAGGAAGGCATGAAATTCCAGACACTTTTGTAGGAGGAAAATCCAGACGTTTTGTCCACTTCAAAGGGGGCTCCAGGTAAAAATGGGACCCTCAGACCCACTCTTCAGTTCACTCGGGACATGCGGAAGGATTCTGAGGACTGCCCTTATGCCTTAGCCTGCTGTGCACTTCAGATTACTTCTTGCAGCACCAAGACGACTACCCTGCAGCCGAAAAGCCTGCACTGTGCTTTCAGAGGACTGTCCTGCTGCTTGATACCTGCTTTTCTGATATAACCCAGGACTTCTAGAGTGACTCCAAGAGCTAGTTATCTGTCCTCCTGATCAATGCCTCTAGGGACAAAAAAGGCTCCGACCATCTTGAACCTGCACTTAGACCTATCCTGAGTAGGTCCTGACCCTCCAAGTGGTGGGCCTCTAGTCCTGGGCCATTGGAAGTGGTGCTAAAGGTGCACAGATAGCCCAAATCCAAAACTAGAGGCTTAAAATATTTTCTGCCAAGAAGTGCTCTGAGAGCTGAACGGAGACTTGGACCTACCTGCTCTCCGATCCCCCGAGGTGCATTGCCTGTCGGCTTCACCTGATGCCAGCTCCTATTACGTTCTTCTCCGAAGCAGCAAATCTTATTCAACGGCTCCTCGCAGAAGGAGTATCTGGCCTCATGGAGCCCTTGTAGGCTAGGTCCTGCCGCTTCATCACACTAGAAATTTTCAACTGCCAAAAAGAGACTAAGGGCATCATTACGATCCGCTAGCCACCGCTAGCCACGGAACGGTATGTGGGACCGTCCACCAGGGGTGCAGCAGTCCCGCACCTGCAATTAGGATGCCACCGCCACTGTGGCAGTGGAATCCCCCATTCCCAGCATTGTGGCGGGCGGTGCTTGCAGCACCGCCCTCCACAATGCTGGGATTGCACATTGTCACCTTGTGCATGCACAGGTAGGGGGTTACTCTTGGTACCTCCCAAGTGCAGCCACCCAACCCGCTGGGGAACGCATGCCTTTCCATGGCGGAGTCTCTGCCATGGAAAGGCCAATTGCTGCCTGCATCATAATATGGATGGCGGTGTCTTGCAGACAGCGCCACCTTGTTATGCATGTTTTCTTCCTGGTCGACGAGTTGACCGGTGGAAAAGTGGCAGACAGTCTTTCCCTCCGCCGCGGACCCCCCAGCCATCCTAATGTGGCGGGGTGTCTTTTATGGATGAATGGCAGGCAGATTGCCCCCGCCGGATCAGCCGATGATGCCTCCTTTTCAGATACCACCGGCTGCCTTGCTGCTGAACTTTAACTTCTCAACATTTTTCTTTAAAAATTCTTCGAAGTTCAAAGGTAAGCAGAGACCGGGCCTAATCCACTTTGTGTATCTGACCCATGCTCCATTAAGGTAGGCCGTAACCTCCTAGGTGCTGTTTTATATTTTAAACTTTAATAAATTCATAACTCCGGTTCTTTTGATTGGATTTTTGTCTTTTTGGTGTCAAGTCATTTATTAATATTACTCTATTTTCTAACTTGTTGTGGGATTTTTCTTTTGTTGAGTTTTCACTTTATTACTTATATTGCTGTATAAATACTTTACAAATTGCCTCTAAGTTAAGCCTGACAGCTTTTGTGCCATGCTAGCAGAGGGTTAAGCACAAGTTTATTTAATGACATTTTGTGGTTGATCCTGATAAGAATTGTGGCTGCTGGTTGAGTAGGGTATTAACCTCTTCAACCAGAAACCTGAAATATCACAAAGTGAATCTGCACATTTATGCAAAGTTATGTTTTATGTTTTGAAGGCACACTTTCTGTTGATTAGTCATGTTTAAAAGAACAATATAGACTTTTAATTCAACAAAAAGGAGCTGTTCCATAGTAACTGCAGACTGCTCTGTTTATAATTCTCTAATATCCTGAGATTGAGGTACAGTGGTGTTTTGTTTTAAAAGGTGGCAACTATGAAAGCCCTATTAGCACCCTAAAGTACTGCAGTCTAGCATTGCATTAGCTTGGGTCCAACTCCGGCATCACATCCAGTGACAGCTTGCAGTAATTCACTTGCATGAAAGACTTGAAAGACTTGTGTTTGACTCAAGAGGGAAATCTAGTAACAGCTTCCAACTTTGCAAAAGACTTTTCAAAGGCTTATGCCTGGCTCAGCACATCACCTTTGTGAACACATTTTAAAACGTGTTCCTGACTTAGAGAAAGATCATGTAATGGAGTATTATACCTTTTCTCCTCACAATACTAACAATGTAAAATAAAGCAGCTAAAATCCCACTTTTTTACACCCTTCATCTTCTAACACATAAAGATCTGCCTAACTTACTGAAAAAGGCAGTTTCTAAATACAAATGACTGATTATATAATAAATATTAGAGTGCCTTCACCTGCTCCTTCTGGAATATGCACTCAGAGCTGCAATAGCAACTAGGACCAAGAGGCAAATATCGTGAAATAGTAATAGTGAATATGCAGATTTATGTTTTGTGCTCCCTGTGCACTGCCTTGGTCAAACAGACAGTGTTTTTTTTACACTGTTCCAAATCACCTTCAATAAAAGGAGACATATAAGGGGTTTGCTCTATTCATAATTTTCTGTAATACAGAGACTAAGAGGTCTATTTACAAGTGGAGTTGCATCACTCTTGCATCACACAAGGTGATGCAAGAGCGACACAAGTCCTGAATGAGATTTATGAAGCCATGCAAGGTCACTTTGCTGGTCCCCTCCATTTTAATATAGATGAGATTCACAAAGCTATAGTCTCAACCTCGGCAGGAAAGGCGCCTGGTCCAGATGAGGTACCTGCTAACCTCTATAAGGCTGTTCCTAAGGTTTGGGCCAATCAATCAATCAATCCATCATTTGTAAAGCGCACTCCATACCCGCGAGGGTCTCAAGGCACTGGGGAAGGGGGCGCTACTGATCGAACAGCCAGGTTTAGGAGAGTAGGGTCTGCTTCCTATGGTCACCCCCACTTTTTGCTGTGATTCTCTGGTTTTTCGACTTTAGTGTGGCTGGGGGCCTGCTAATCAGACCCACAGCCCAGCTGTTCTCTCTCTAAATTGATACCATGTACTTCAGGTACATACCAGATTAGTTACTGGGTCACCCTTGTGAGCCCCTGTATAGTGTACCATAGGTACCAAGGGCATAGGTGCACCTTAGGCTTACCAGGGGCTGCAGCATGTATTGTGTTACTCCTGGTTTGCCTTCCAAACTGACACCACAGGTCTGTTCACACAGCCTGGGTAAGGTGGTGTAATTACCCCTTACTTAGATATAGTATCCCTATATCTACCTTTACATATAGACACATATACACCTATAAGTCACTCCTATGGTAGGCCTCGACAATCCTAGAGGCAGAGTGCTTGGTTTTATGTGAGAGGGTGCCCTAGCATGAGCTGAGCCCCTCTGCAGCTTTTGGAACCATCTCCTTATAGCTGTTCTAATATACAGTCATGCCACATACTCTTAAGTGCATTATAATCCTCGCGGTTAATGCTAACTTAGGTTTGGCTTTATCAAAACATGTCATGTAAGGTGTCAAACACTTTGGAATACTACCCCCCCCACCCGCCAATTCTGGCGACGGGGGTAGCATTCCACCCTTCTAGAGGGAAAAGACATGTAGTTACTGCTTTACCCGGTTAAAGTTAAACAGAGCCTCTGCATCACAAAATGGATGCTACTGCCACACACACGAGTCTGACCTCCTGCTACGGGACGAAACTCCGGCATGGGAGGCCTGGACAATAGGTTTCCTGTCCAGGGAGGTGCTGGCACATCCCCAGACAGGGGATTTGTTTATTGGGGCAGGGAGGGCTGCATTCAGTGAATGCTTCTGGACACTGCCTGGGGCACACAAGGTGCTCCATGCATAGCCCAGTTCAAACCGGTTTCTGGGGCACACAGCCCCAGCTCTGGCGTGAAACTGGACAAAGGGAAAGGGGTATAACCATCCCCTTCTCAGGTCCACCCATAGGAGGGACCTAGCCAGATAGTCCAGCCCCCATCCTTAGTATAAGTATAGGAGCTGTGTCCCTAGGACTTTAGATTACCATGGACGAATCTTTGAAAGACATATCCTGGACCTTCGACATTCCATTCTGACTGGAAGATGGAAGCTATCTCCCTTGTGGTCAAGGAGTGACCACCCTGTTCAAACAATTCAATTTTCACAGTGCGTGTTGTATCTGATTTCACAACACCGGTAACTAATACTCATATGTAGCTGAGTACATGCATTAAATCTCTCCTTATGCATGTAAGTTCCAATAGAACATGAGAAACAGAAAAACAGAACGGAACACACAGATTAGAATGATTACTAAAGCCCAATTCGATTTAAACAGGTATATCCACATTTATTTTGAATATACATGTAATAATTTACAATGAACATAGGTTGCGCGCAGAAGGGAAGGGGGAAGGTAAAGTAGTGGTGGAGAGTCTAGAAAAGTGTAAATCATAGAGTAAAGGTAGAACAAATGAATATTTTAAATACACTGGCAACTCAGGGCCAGACGAAGGACGACCTGTCCACAGTTGAACTTCAATTTACATGTAATCTGTAAATTATTATAAGTATTCAATAAATTTTTAGCGATTGGTCCAGGTCTGAGTGGGGAGAGCGTTGACGTTTCGACTCAACTTAAGGCAAAGAGGGGTGATTGCGGCCTCCGCTGCGAGTCTTCATCAGGACAACCGTCTTTCTCCTTGGCGGAATTGGCCAACCTCATTACCGGATCCATCACCAGTGTAGCCAGGCCTGGCACCAGGTGTAGGTCAGTAGTCTTACCACACTGCCTTTTCATGTCCACACACACAGACAGCGCCCAGTCTAAACTATAACATTCACTCATAGGTTGCCACGGTTGTCCAGATGAAGACTCGTAGCGGAGGCCGCAATCACCCCTCTTTGCCTTAAGTCGAGTCGAAACGTCGACGCTCTCCCCACTCAGACCTGGACCAATCGCTAAAAATGTATTGAATACTTATAATAATTTACAGATTACATGTAAATTGAAGTTCAACTGTGGACAGGTCGTCCTTCGTCTGGCCCTGAGTTGCCAGTGTATGTAAAATATTCATTTGTTCTACCTTGATTTACACTTTCCTAGACTCACCACCACTACTTTACCTTCCCCCTTCCCTTCTGCGTGCAACCTATGTTCATTGTAAATTATTACATGTATATTCAAAATAAATGTGGATATACCCGTTTAAATCGAATTGGGCTTTAGTAATCATTCTAATCTGGGTGTTCCGTTCTGTTTTTCTGTTTCTCATGTTCTATTGGAACTTACATGCATAAGGAGAGATTTAATGCATGTACTCAGCAACATATGAGTATTAGTTACCAGTGTTGTGAAATCAGATACAACAAGCACTGTGAAAATTGAATTGTTTTCTTGTTCAAGTATTGGTCACGGACCATTTTTGTATTCCCGCACTGCACCCAGGTCCTGTTGGCTATTGGGTTACCCCATTATGTTAAAAGATCACCCTGTTCAAACAGGCACCAACAGCAACTTTGCTGGTCTGCATTGTTGAGGCTCCCGCCGGATCCTGAAGAATCTGCAACACAGGAACTAGACTTCCAGACTTCTCTGACCCCGACCCACATCCACAGCAAAGCTGAGACCCATGGCGGACACGAGAGACGTGGGACCGGAACCCCTGGACATCCTGCATTTTGCTACGTGCGCTCCTTTCTTGCAGGCTCAGTAAGTTGTGCATTAGGGTACAAGAAGCCCCAGCCCCGAGCACTAGTTGCACCGAAGCCCAGGCCCCCACACTCTGCGAGTGTCCTGTAGGCCCCACCTTTGCACTTGTGCTTGACTGGTCTTCCCGGTTCTTTGCCCGTTGGCTAGTGAGCCCCCTGAAGACCTTTCTTTGAACTAAACTTGCTTTCCTGGTTGCTCAAGGCTTGCTCCAGCTTCCTTGAAAAGGAGAAGCACCACAGACCTTGCTGGTCTGCAACAGAGCCAATCTTGACATCTGCATGGGTTGCGGTTGCCAAGGCTTGTTGGGTCCAATCCGGATACCGACACCGCAGTCATCTAGATCCATTGTGGGCAGCTTGAATCCAGCGCCTGGTCATTGTCGTTGCCTCCTGGACCTCGCGGCTGAAGAGAGGGGAGAGGGGTTGGCCTAACGGCTAAGGCGCTCGACCTCGGACCTGGGGATCTGGGTTCGAGTCTCGGTAACGACGCCAAAAAAACCCCAAAAAACCCCTGTGATTCTGGGCAAATCACTTAATCTCCCCGTGCCTAAAATTAAAGTGTGTCCTCATGTAACGTAACTGGTGCTATGTAAAGCGCTCTGATAACTGATTCAGTTCGGTTCTAGTTCGCGCTATATAAAACTCTGCAAAAAAAGACACAAGTTCGACTACTTCACCTGAAATTCACTCGACATCGCCTGATTCCTTCCTGGTCACTGGCTAGTGACCAAGACTCTGTCATTAATGCTTTCAGGTTCTTCAGATCTTCGACACTTTTCCTCTGGTCGCCTGCAGCACTTCTTTGCAGCTCTCCATAGAAAACGACAATGAAACCCAACACGAAAAGACACCTATGCACCCGGCTTCCCTGGGTGAGGTAACAGGAGTACTCCCGTGCTCCCTTGGGTCTTGACTCTCGAAGTGTCCTAGTTTAAAAGGGTTCCATCCTAGTCCATCCGGAAGTGTCCTTAAATTGTATAACTGTAACTTTTCCGATCTCCATAGAAAGTCAATGGTAACCCGCGCCTGTGTTTAGACACTGCACGCGGCTCCCGTGGGCCTCCTACTTCCTAACCTTTGGTCGATTAGTGTAGCTCCAGCAATTCCACAGGCCCCAGGCCTGCTTTCTAATTCTCTCGTGGTACTTATACCGCTTTCTTAGTATATGGTTTGTGAGGCCCCTGGGGCATAACGTATACTGTGCAACTTATCGTATATTAACTGTGTGACTTGTATTGTATTTTTACCTCTGACTTCATAAAGAGTGCAGAGGGGTTGTGTTTAGATTAAATACATATATATTTGTTATATACCTTGTGTGGTGTCTTTTCATTTGGTACTCAAGGGATTATAATTGGTAAAACAACTTGCTTAAGTCGCCTACTGAAGTCTTAGCCTGAAGACTACTAGTTCATGCTACCACCAGGATAGCTTTCTATAAGGTTAACTTTACAACCACCATCATCAAGGGTTGATTAGACTGGTGCAAGGTGCCCACTAGAACTGGTGGACATCAAATGCCAGGCTAACTTCTCACATCGGGTCTTGAGTATCCTCCTGATGGTCTGCAGGTCTTGGGTCTGTCACAGGCTCAGTGGGAGGGTGTTCCATGTCTTGGCAGCGAGGTGGGAGAAGGATCTCTCACCGGTGGTTGTTCTTCGGATGCGCGGGACGGTGGCGAGTGAGATGTTGGCGGAGCATAGCTGGCGGTTGGGGATGTAGAAGGCGAGCCGTCTGTTGAGGTAGGTTGGGCCGGTCTTGTGGAGTGCCTTGTGTGCATGGCTGAGGAGCTTGAAGGATATCCTCTTGTTGACGGGGAGCCAGTGCAGGTTTTTAAGGTGGGGGTGATGCGGCCGCGGCGTGGTACGTCGAGGATCAGTCGTGCTGAGGCGTTTTGGATGCAATGCAGTCGTTTGATGAGCTTGGTCGGGGTTCCCGCGCTGAGGGCGTTTCTGTAGTTGAGTCTGCTGCTTCCGAGGTCCTGGGTGACTGTCTTTCTTGTATCTGTCGGGATCCATCTGTAGATCTTGCGGAGCATGCAGAGGGTGTTGAAGCAGGAGGAGGAGACGGCGTTGCTTGGTCATTGAGAGTGTTGAGTCAAGGATGATTCACAGGTTTCGTGCATGGTCGGTGGGTGTTGGGGCTGCCCCCAGTGCCGTCGGCCACAAGGAGTCGTCCCCGGCTGAAGATTTGGAGGCAAAGATTCTAACCTGTGTTTTTAATGCAGCGTGGATCAAGGGTCTTCCTCCATCTTGGGCTAAGGCGGTTATCATCCCTATATTTAAAAAAGGAGCCCTGGATGATCCCACCTGTTACAGACCCATTTCCCTTCTAAACTCTGTGGCTAAAATATTGGGGAAAGTAGTTCTGGATCATCTTACAGGATATCACGATCAGGCTAATATCATCTCTGATCTGCAGTATGGTTTTAGGCAGGGCAAAGGCACCCTGCACCAGTTCTTAAACCTGCATCTAGTTATTGGGAAGTACACCATTGCCAAGAGAGGAGTCTTACATCCGGCTTTCATGGACCTAACCTCAGCTTTTGACTATGTCAACAGGTCTAAGCTGTGGCTAGTGTTACGTGACTTAGGGATAGATGTGGAGCTGGTGTCCTTTCTGCATAGCGCCCATGAAAACACCATAGCAGCAGTAAGGTACAACACAGATAGTAGTTTGGCAAATCCCTGGGAACTAAAAATGGGGGCCAGGCAGGGGTACATTTTGACCGCTTTGTTGTTCACACTTTCCATTAATAAATTGGGAGAAAGCCTAACAGCTTGTTGTGAAGATATTCCCAGAGCCTGTTCAAAATGATACCAGCACTTTTGTGTGCAGATGATGCAGTTCTGCTGGCTAGAACTGCATTGGGTTTACAAAGTCTTTTAAACTGTTTCATAAGTTTTATGGAGTCACTAGATTTAACTACGAACTATAAGAAATCACACAGTATGACTATAGGTTCAGGAAAGGTGGCCAAGGCCAAATGTTATTGTAAAGGGGCCGAACTGACCAAGGTGCCTACGTTTTCCTACTTAGGGGTAGTTTTTATGAAAAAGGTTCCTGGTGCCCGCAACTTTTACTTAAAAAGAACACCTTAGCCAGAGCGGCGGGGGCTACTCTGAATTTAGTTAAAAGATTGGGGTCTAAACCACTTCCCGCACTATTAAAGATCTACAATGCAAAATGCATCCCAATGGCTACATATGGGAGTGACATTTGGGGTTACAAGGATGTGAAGGGGATCCAGGTAGCTGAGAATAATTACATGCAGAAACTCCTTACGGTCCCCATTGCAACCCCTAATTTTAACTTGGACGAAGAACTGGATGCGGAATATATTTCAGACCAGATTGCGGGTGCCCCACTGTTGGGTTAGCTTAGAATTTGGGCGTGCCCATCCCCAAATCTAAACCAACTCATAATTAACAATTGCACCAGTCTGAATGGGGCTTTACGTTTCCCCTGGTTGAAATATATAAAGGAGCATACTGGATGGCTCTGCCGCACTGACCGGTTCCTGAATCCAAGGGCATTGGGCAAGATTGCTATCAGAGATTTTCAAAAGCAGTTTTTGGACAAGCGGCAGATGTGTAGGGAGGAGGTGGAATTAGCAAAACTGTCTGTGAGTAGATTTGTTATACTGAGCATGGATCCACAGATACAGCCCTATTTAACTTTTTTAACAAAGTATATCATTGCTTTGTTTTGACCAGATTTCATTTGAATCTGGTCCTTTGGCTTTTGGCATTTCCCCTAGGCTACGCAAAACCTGATTCACTCAAACCCTGCCCCAGCGACATTTTTCCAGATCAGGACACATTACATTTCATGTTTTTCTGCAGCTTTTTTACGACTCTCAGTGCAGGAACTATATTTTACCATTGTTGAAAGATCGCCAGTTTGCACAAGTGAGGCTGGCTTTGACTTATCTTCAAATGTTATCCGCCCCCACATTCTGCCTGGGGGTTGGCAGTTTTTTAAAAGCAGCTATTAGATACAGGAAAAGTTTGCTGGTGCTAGAGTCAGTCTGTTCTCTTACTAGGGGGTCGATTACAATGGCAGGCGGATCGCCACCGCCCACCATAATCCACTGTCCACCGCCCAATTCCCCCGCCATATTACTATGGCGGGGGGGGGGGCCGGGTGGACGGAAAGACCGTCCACCGGTTTTCGGCCCGGTCGATGAGTCGACCGGGCGGAAAAGGTTTTAATATGGTGGCCGTGTATGGCAGACACCGCCATCCATATTAGGATACATGCGGAGATGTGCCTTTCCGTGGTGGCAACGCTGCCACAGAAAGGCATGCAGTCCTTGACATTGGGGGCCCGTAGCTGGCCCCCAGGTTCTTTGGGGGGTGGGGGGTGCACATGGGGGGTACCTATGGTACCCCCTGCATTTGCATGTACAACATGGCAGGCACAGTGCGGTGCCTGTCATGTTGTGCATTCAAATGCACAACTTACATTTTTAACCTTGTGGTGGGGGGCTGCTTGCTGCACCACCCGCTGCAATGTTAAAAATGCAGGATACACCCGCAAGTGTGGCGGGCGCATCGAAATTGCAAATGCGGGACCGCCGCATGCATTGAGGGCGGTCCCATATCCCGGGACTATGGTGGGCGGACAAAGTCCGCCCGCCCTGCTGATCAGCCCCTTAACGTACACTTTATGAGATAGCTCTAATATACTTTGGTTTTATATTTAATGCTTTTTTGTGCTCTATATTGTTGCTCTATTTGTAGATTCATACGTGTATGATGAAATAGCTAATTGAGATGCCCTTTTATTATGCATATGCATTTTAGAAAACAAAATTTTTTAGTGTGTCCTAAGGTTTTATGTATTGATATCCTTCAATGAATTGTGCTGTTGAATAAAGTATTTTTTTATTTGACTTGACTTGGCCCTGAGTGGCTCCATAAATCTGGAGCAAAGCAACACAGCGCAAATTGCTGTGTTGCATTCCATGGGCATTGAGTGGGTGTTCCCACGCAACTTCCATTGTTTTTGACACATGTTCAGATTTATCAGAACTGATAAACCTGGGAATGCTCCAAAATGATACACCTTCCCAGGGGGATTGTAACAAGGAGAACTATCTTTATTTCTCCTAGTTACTTCCTCTTTCTATGTGGGCTGCATTTTGCAGCACACATAGAAAGAGGAATATGCATCCCCGGATTGTTTTTGTGCAGGAAGGTGCCCCTTCCTGCGCAAAAACAATCCTGCATGCAAAGGAGGCACCCTTGCACCATGGTGCAAAGGTGCAAAGGTGCGCGCTTTGGTTTTAGGTTGTCAAAAGGACAAAAACAATGGGGAAAAGGCAGGAATGCGCCATATTGGCCTAAATCGGCACATTCCTGCCATTTCCCTGTCATGCAGAGCACCAAGGTGACTTGTTGCGCTGCATTGCGTGACAAGTTCTCAAATAGGCCTGCAAGTGGCAGTGATGTTCCTTTTAACTAGTGCACCTATGGGCGCGCTAGTAACTGACTCTTTTTATGTAGCATAGTACAGAAATGATTTTGGCCTGACACAAAGTAGCAGCTTGCAGTAATGCATCACTGAGAAAAACTGTTTAAAGACTTGTAATTGGTACTACTAAGGCAGTAATAAACATATATGAGCCAATCTTCACACACCTCTCAATACATTTTGCATTGGGTGTTTTGTTTGACAGTGTGATCTTTGTCAAGCTTGAGGAGTATCATCAAAGAATAAGGCAAATACCATGTTTCTGTTAATGTTACAAAGTAGTTGTTAGACCTGTGATCCTTAGGGTTGTCTTTCCCCAACTGTTTGCCTTTTGTCTCTCATCTTTGCTGATTCTTTTAGTACTAAAGTGTATGTGCACTCCTCTAAACATTGTGACATTGGTGTATGCCTGACAGGCATATATGTTGTACTGGCCATTCCCTTGTAGCGTGGTATACCATATACCCAGGGCCTCTACTTCAAAAGCTCCTAGTGGGATGCAGCACTGATTGTGCCACCCACAGAAGTAGCCTTTCAAAGGCCTCAGGCCTGTCACTGCACTGCCTGTGAGTGAGGTTCGACTTTGCATTTAAAACTACTTGCCAAGCCTTAAACTCCCCTTGTATTACATATAAGTCACCACTAAGGAAGGCCATAAATACCTCTAAGGGCAGTGTGCTATGTAAGTGAAAGGTAGGATATGTACCTTTATGTTTTACATGTCCTGGTACTGACAGCCTATTTCCTCTTTCACTACTGTAGGCCTACCCCTCTCATAGGCCAGCATTGGGAACTCCTTAATATACATTTAAGCTGTAATTCCTGATCAGAGAGGAGTAGCGTTTACATGTTTGATATGTTTGGAATGGTAATGATACATTTTCTTTATTGGTCCAGTTGGATTTAACATTATTGTTTTAGAAATGCCACTTTTAGAAAGCAGATATGTCTCTGTACTTACTGCTCTTCATGCCTGACAACCTGTCATCAATATACATCTGGGTTGGATGACAGCTAAACTTTGTGCATTCCCTACAGACAGCCACAAATACAGGAAGGTGAAGCTCATCTGCATTCTGAGCACTCGCCTGCATTCCTCTGCATTCTGACAGGTCTTCCTGGGCAGGAAGGGGGAGAGGTGGCTCACACTTACATCTGAATAGGCAGTGTCTTGTCACTCATAGCACTGATTTACCCCCAGGGTTAACCTGGAAGACAGGACTGGGTTGAAAGGGATCCTGGTGCACTTCAGAGAGTTCTTTTGAAGTTACTCCCTTCATCAAAGGCACTTTGACTGTAAGTACTGGGTCTCTGACCCACAAAAATCAGACACTTCTGGATCTTGAACTGAACCTCTGTCAGAGTGACTGCTGTGCTGCTTAAATGACTGGTTAATGGGTCCGGAGTACCAGTACTGCTTTATGCAGACGATGCTGTGCTTCTGTCCCGGACCCCCATAGGACTCCAACACCTGATGGATCGATGTTCTGCTTTTATCAATGAACGGAAACTATTAATTAATAAAAGCAAAACCTATATCATGATTTGCGGTGCCAGGACGAGCAAAACACACAAATTTTATATAGAAGGGGTGAAAGTGCAGCAAGTGGAAAATTTTAGTTATTTGGGTTTGACCTTCTCCAGTGATGGCAGCTGGTCGAAAGAGCTTGCTAGCGTAAGGTCCAAGATGTCTAAAAGTGCCTTCGGAATTTTTAAATTCGCCTCCAAAATTGGTGATAGGCGAATTATTGACATGATGCAGATTTATAAGGCTAGAAGTGTCTCGGTTGCATTATATGGGGCAGGAGTTTGGGCTATTCGAATGTAGGCAGTTTACAAACGGAAGAAAATATTTTCTTGAAAAAACTTCTCTGCTTACCTGCGTCGGCTGCAACTGACTTGACCCACAGGGAACTGGGGGTTGATTATTTGTCTGATCTTGTCTCATTAAGGCCCCTAATGATCTGGTGGGCCATATGGTACAAGGAAGAGACACTTGTTAACCAACATGTCATGCGGGACTGTCTTAATTTAGCTAACTATGACAAGATTCCTTGGCTAAAATACACCGTAGATGCTTTTTTGGATATTTTTGGACTGGACATAATAGAGAATCCTTTTGGTGCAGGAGACATTCCTAAACAGGTTCTAAACAATAAATTTTTAGCATATGAAGTAGAGAGGCGTCAAGTTAACAACGCTCGCCTGACTTCTGTGAACTTTTCCAACAAATATAATGACTGCGAAGGTCCGCAGTTGTACTTAAGCCAGGTATCTAGACCGGCCCACAGGTTCTTTCTTACAAGACTCAGATTTGGACTGGTCCACGTCCTGGTGGCCTTCCCACATCCCAAGAAACAACCTGTTGGCCCCTGCCCATGCGATGGGCACACAAAGCAAAGCACACTGCACTTTATGCTAATCTGTCCTTTATTCTTGCACCTTAGATTGGTTTATCTTAAACCAATATTTATTAAATATGGAATCTGCAGCGTTGATGAGGCTATGAAATTGATTTTTAATGTGCGTTCGCCGGATATATGTGTTTTTACTGCTACTTATATATGTAAATCCATTTATCATCGGAAAAGTATGATGTTTTAATCTTGTTCACATTTGCGATGTATATTTTACGCATTTGTTTTTCTTTGCCTGTGTGCTTTTATGGTCATTTGTCTAACATGTACCGAATAAAGCTTCATGAAATGAAATGACTCAACTGGACTTATTTTCTGACAGAACTGCTTTTCTGCTTGTTGCCCTGCTGCCTGCTGCTCACTGACTCTGCTGGAAGAAGAGCTGGACTCTGCCTTCCCTCCAAGTGATCTCCAAGGGCTTGCTGGCTCGCCTCCTGTTTTCAAAAGTCTCCAGGACACAAAAGACTTCCCTCAATTCTGCTGGTGCTGTTGGACTCTTCCTCCTGTGAGTCCTACCATTTACTGAGGTGCCCATGCCAAGCTCTGGCCGACAACAACAAAAACAACTAAATGAACCTACCTGCACCGAAGCTGCAATGCTCTTCTCTGGCACCGTTACCGTGCACTGAAGGCACAGGCTCCCAGAATCCCCTGGGACAATTATGACGCTGCATGAAAGCAGCATCAAGATTGGCCTGAATGCCAATGATTTGCTCTCCCAGGGGAACGGGGAGCCTGTGCCTGATGGTCTCTCCAACCCAGCAATGCAGCTGGTTTAGAGAGAACTTCAGTATGCATAATAGTTTGGCGGATTGAGTCAGCTGGCCAACCCGTCATACACACTGACAATCAGTGCACCTACTCCCACTCTGCTATCATCACTGTGGCCCCATCCCCTAGGCATCGCTACAGAGAAAAATAAAACGATAATAAACACAGGTTCAATATCATTTTATGCTTCATTTTTTGTCTGCTGGTAGGG
This sequence comes from Lissotriton helveticus, assembly GCF_964261635.1. Taxonomy (NCBI): domain Eukaryota; kingdom Metazoa; phylum Chordata; class Amphibia; order Caudata; family Salamandridae; genus Lissotriton; species Lissotriton helveticus. The sequence continues at coordinate 1,926,281,731 of NC_136057.1, forward strand.
GGGCGTTGCTACTCTGCCATAGCGGAGTACTCACCGCTGCACACAGGCCCTGCAATGGCAGGCCGGAGACAGGTTTGAAAGGCTACTTATGTGGGTGGCACAACCAGTGCTGCAGGCCCACTAGTAGGATTTAGATTACAGGCCTTGTGTATATGGTATATCACTTTAGAAGGAACTTATAAGTAAACGAATTATGTCAATCAGGTATATACCAGTGTCACCATGTTTTTAGAGAGAGCCACATGCACTTTAGCACTGGTTAGCAGTGGTAAAGTGCTCAGAGTCCTAAGGATAACAACAAAAAATACAGTAAAGAAGGCAAAAAGTTGGGGGAAAAATCACCCTAAGGATGACAGGTCTAATACTTTTTATATGCAGAGACTTCGCACTTGTAAAGAGACTATGCCTACAGCCCTTTGTGAATACCAAACAATCGTACACCTACACAAAAGTGTATGTTTACCTTTCTGAATCAGGTCCCCAGACATTACAGCTAGTCTAGTACCCTGTGCAAGATTCTACAGAGCAGAATGAACCCACATCTTACAATCATAGGGCAAATACACAAAAAAGTATCTCCATTCCATATGCGGCTCCATAGGCACACACTTGCACACTCTCACATCAACATACATATGCCCCAACAGAACATCCTTCAAGGCGTTCATAAGGCAAGTAGCATCGAAGCAGTGAAGCCCAAAACTCTCAGTGCCTAATTATGCACTAAGAGGCCAATGCACGAAAGCAATTAGATTAGCAAACCATTTCATTAGCAAAATCAAAGGGTTTGCAATCGCAACATAGTATTTCAAATGCGCTAAACTCTTTGTAATTCAGAATAAAAGGGTTTTGTGAATCATTCCAAATCTGATTTAGGATGAACATGAAAGGAAGCTATTGTGATTCACAACTGTGGCTGGAATTGCGGTCACTAATGGCAACCTCTCTAGTTAATATTTAGTTGGTTAGTTGTTTTATGACCCCACAACTGAACTGTTTGTGACCATTTGTACATAATTCACAGGCAGGCACTGATATTCATTGTAAAGGTCGCAAACCACGCTTGACCTCTTCTTGGGGGCATTCTGCTGCTGAGCATCATTTATATTTTTATGAGCACTTGGGCTGCCGTTGTGGTCAGTCTGGCTGAAAGGCGGCAGCTGTTTTAGTTAATGAGCCGAATATGGGTATGGGAATGTAAACAAATTAGTATTACTCCAGAGTGGTGCAGGAGGAGCCTTAACTCGAGTGAGAATACAGTTTGAAAGGAATTCATGATCGCTCATCTGCTTAAGTCCTATTCACCTTTCACCTACTGGTCGGCTCAAAGTTCTGCCCATCATAGCATAGAGCATATGGCGTGGGTAGAGACACTTCCGGCATTGATTCTTTTTTATTGTGAGTTACAGTATTATTTTCTCGGTCACATGGGCACATCCACTTAAAAAGAAGTAACCTTCAGTGGCAGGCCTGTGGGCCAATACTTTTACTTTGTTAATGCTTTTTTCTTTCCATTATTTATCCGTTTTAAGTCTTCCTTGAATGTTTAAAGCATATCATTAGGTAAGAGTAATTCAAAGCCAATAGAAAATGTTTGTACACCCAATGGAATCATAGGGTTTTAGAGTTCGGTGGGCAGATAACTCCATCACAAAGATGATGGATTTAGCATTCACCTTATTACAAGTGCAAAATGATATTATGTGCGTGCAGTAAGGCAGATGGGATTTCCATCACTTTTGTGACGGTAACTCTCTGCCAAATGCTAAATCACATCCATAGTTTCCTCTGAGGTATACTAAAACTAAACAAGCGGTTCTAAAGTAAAAAAAACTAACCATAGCGCAAGTTTGCTGAGGCCAGACTTGTGATTCTTGTTTGGAAAATCCACCCAGTAGGCCTCTCAGTAGCCTTTTTACTGTGTCTGTCTTGTTTTTTTCTCCTTTTACTGTGTTATGTTATGGTGAAGTAGTTCTCCTTACCTAAAGCGCCGGGATACTCTTTTTGAGTCACCGCTGCGCTATACAAAAGAATAAATAACATAACATAACATAACAATTAATTCAATTTCGATTGCTTTAACTTTGAACCTGCGATATTTCCTGTCTACCCTTTCCTGCACAACCATTTTGTTTGCTGAATTCTATTTCACTGTTTTGTATAAGATACATCGATGATGGGTGGAATGGGGAAGAAAATACGCTCGAGATACCGTTACCAGAGTGGAGCAGAGTAAAGTTTTCAGGCATTTAAACCAGAAAGGACTGTGTAGAGAAGCTAACTAAACAAATCACATTTTTCCATCTTTTTAAAAGTTACATTTCCTAATTGCTACTGATATCACTGTCCTTATAAAAAGGGAAGATTTCTACAGGATGTATAATTGGAAAAAATTGTACTTTAGAAATACATGAAGTGCAAAATTACAAATGTATGCACAATTCTACTGTAGTATTACCATGTTCCTACATTCCTAAATAGCCAGGTATTGCTTCCCGAGAAGCTGAATATTGGGCACAGGGCTAAGACTTGAGTTTGAGAACTTGCTTGAAAGAGCTACTATGATTGTTTAAGAATAACCCATACATTTCTGAACAAGAAGTTGAAGACAATTGAGAAAGAAGCTAAACAGAGACCATGAGAATAAAGAGGAGAGGGAGAGAATGGATCCAACATTATGTCACATTTCGATATCACCAAAAATTTGCAATCAAAATATTCACGAAATGCACATTGCACATTTTGTGACGATCAGTCGTGCTGTTTGTGTTTTTGAAAACATTTAGTTGAATCCTGCCATAGAAGATGAACATGACCAAAAAATGTATAAGAAGAAGGACAATTGTACAACATCTATCCTGGTTTTGCCATGTGAAAAGAGGCCTGGTGCTCGACCAGACTACCAGAAAAACAAGCATGGTGAGATCATAGAACACAGTAGCCAGGGTATTTACATGAAGCGAAAAATGGAATCATGACACACCGATCGAGTAAAGGCTTCACTGGCTGCCCATCAAAGTAAGTAAACCTCATAGCTGTATCATTTGGACTTTTTACATTCATAGCCCTGATTATAACCAGGATTTTTGGGGGCAAACTCCTTCACACATTGCTTCCAGAGATTATTTGCCTGGCAAAATAATGCTTGCACATTTTGCAAATTTCCTTTGTGAGCAACTTGGAAAGTGGAAAAACATGCAATTTGCATGTCATTCTCCATTCCGATGTCATCAAATCTGAATCAGGTGCAGATTTCACATACAATAAATATGGTGCTTGCTCCCAGCTTGTAATCATAAGCTATGTAGGAATATTCAAAGCCTAGCCTAGTAAGGGTGGGTGGCCTGCATTAGCATTTAAGCTGAATCAAAGGTAGCATTTAAGAGAATTCAGTAGTATTGGTTCTTAACCTTTGGACATATGCGGACCTTCACTGAATCACCACTGGATGCCAGGAACCACCCCAGTTTCTGTGATTTGATGCTCAAGAAAATACACGAAAATATACAAACAAACATACAACAAACAAATTCCCAAATCAAATCATGTAATATGTTATTTTCTTCACAAACAGAAAAAATATTCTGTTTAATAAGTCGTTTTTACTAGCAGGCAAAGCATTTGATGTATTCTAATGTCATGCAGAATTGAGTCAATTAACATTTGTGGACTTAATGATGTGAACAAAAGAATTAGAGTTGCTGCACTTCTTAAAACACTACGTTTAGATCTGGTCTGTCTACAAGAGACACACATAGAGGGGTCGAAGGGGTACCTCTTGGAGCAGTTGGGGTTCTCACTACTGGCAAACACGAAACAGGGGTCAAGAACTAGAGGAATAGCAGTTTTGGGCAGAACCAGTGACGTGGTAGTTATTAGGAAAAAAGAGGACCAATGGGGTAGGTGGGTGCTTTTGGAAATAACTTATAAAGGAGAGAGGTGTACGATTGTGACAATTTATGGGTCCGCTGAGGATGACCCCGATGTTTTCCAATTTTTAGATATAGAGCTGGCTCAGTGGCCTGAACCAATAGTGTGCTGTGGCAACTTTAATATACATGATCTTGATAGCTCATTTACACAAGTAGGGGGGCAGTATTTAGGGAGGAAGAGGAAAACGTACAGAGCACTGTCTGACATGGTGCAGCATAACTCTTTGGTAGACCCTTGGGGTAAGATACATCCCTATTTAGATGGTTGTACATTTTTTTCTGCTCCCCACAAAGTTATGGTCAGGTTAGATTATTTTTTGATCTCTAATTCTCTGATTGCTGGCGCCCAGATAGAAACACACCCGCGGACCATAGTCCACTAGTTTTAACAATTAAAATAGGTGAGACACAAAGACGGGAAACTCCGTGGACTTTTGAGAGGGCATTGCTGAAAGATGAGACATATTTTAAACATATGGAAATATGGATTAGGAATTTCTTGGAGATAAACAGAGGGTCAGCCCCCCAGGTATGGTCTGGGATGCCCTTAAAGCTCGGATCAGAGGGGAGACACTGAGTTTCTCGTTGCATAAGCAAAAGAGGGAGAAGGCTAGAGCAGAAGAATTGAGTAAAAAGCTGCTTAAGGCGGAAGAAGAGCTAACCAGAAATATCCAACAACAACTCCCGCTCGAACAACACTTACTTAGAATTGTGGCACTCAAAGCAGAAGCCTCGGAATGCATTGCCAAAAAAGCCGCAGAGCAGTATCTTATCAAAAAAGAAACCGCTTATGAGGTTAGTGAGAGAGTGGGACATATATTAGCCATCCGCACCAGACAGAGACTAGCCTCGTCCGATTTTAAGGAGATTACCGATGGACAGGGCAATTGTGTTTCTGAACCAGATATGGTGAGGGAAGTGTTTAGGCAATTCTATACAGACCTATATACTTCTGATAATGAAAAGGGGCCATCTGATATAGCAAGATTTTTTAGAGATATCCAACCCTCGATTCTGCCTGAGGAAGAAAAGGTTGCGTTAGATCTACCTTTCCAGTTAGAGGAACTCACTACAGCATTGGACAGCCTCCCATCGGGTAAGGCTACCGGCCCTGACCAAATCCCGACAGAATTCTATAAAGTATTTCAAGGAGTGTAGGTCCCTGATAAGTTTAATGTTATGTTACAGGCGCAGCAAGGGGATTCGATTCCAAAATTCATGGGGGGAGGCGGATATCATAATAATATTAAAGAAAGGAAAATCACCGTTAGCACCAAGGTCATATAGGCCAATCACATTAATGAATGCTGACACGAAAATATTCTCTAAAATATTAGCAAAACAACTGGCTAGGATCATCGAGAGGTTGGTAAACCAATCACAGCATGGTTTTATCCCTGGTAAAGGCACTACCCAGCATGTCAGACAGGTAGTTACAATGTTTGATGCAGCTGGAGTCCCAGGAGACCCTATGGCAGCCTTGTTCCTTGACGCGGAAAGGGCGTTTGATAGGGTCTCTTGGGACTATCTGTGGGCAGTAATGAGATGGTGTGGTATTTGAGAGAGCTACATAAAAGCTGTTCAGACCTTGTATAGAGAACCAACAGCTAGAATTAGGGTTAATAGAGGGTATTCATCGGCTGTCAGGATTCGTAGAGGGACTAGACAGGGCTGCCCCTCCTCCCCCTTGTTGCCCTATACCTGGATCCCTTGCTGCGTAACCTAGAAGCTAATCCTGCTATTCCTACAATGAGGATAAGTGGAATGGAAGTAAAAACATTGGCTTACGCGGACGATGTGGCTATTTTAACATCAAACCCGAACATAGCCATTAGGGAAGTAGAAGCTGAGGCTCAGCGTTTTGGTGAGGTCCCTGGATACAGGCTTAACAGAGCTAAGACCCAGATTGCTAAAAATACGTATACATGCTGTAATGATACGTGGGTAACTAGCTCTGCAGTATATCTGGGGGTTGAGATTTCGGCAGATTTGGACAAGGTGGTGGAGAGTAATATCTCTCCAGTAATTGCTAGAGTAAAAGTAGATCTAGAGAGAATTAATAACCTTCATCTATCCCTTGTTGGCTGTATCAATGTCATTAAGATGCTCGTTCTGGCCAAATTTCTTTATTTTTTTAGAGCCATTCTTTCATACTTTGATGTTAAGTGGTTTAATGCGTTAGAACTAATTCTCAATAGATTTATCTGGACGCATGGCAAAACCCGCCTGGCATATAGGTTTATCTCCCTTCCTAGAGACAGAGGTGGGTGGGGTGCCCCGGATTTTAGGTTGTATTATTGGGCGGCTGCTCTACAATACATGCAGGGGCTAATCGGGGGGGAGGGTATAGATCAAAGAGTCATTAATAATTCGACAGAGATATATGCACAGGTTTTGGGGGTGGAGGTGGAACATTGTTTTTTAAATTGCATCGATTTTGTATACTATAAAAGGACAAGATTTAAGACGGTTAGTGCCGCCATCAGGATTTGGACTGCCTTTTTGAAAAAATACGGTCTAGGCAGATATAATAGATACACCATGTTGTATAAAAATAGATCATTCCCAGAGGCGGTTTTTGCGGACTCAACCATGGCAGGCTGGGCTGAAAAAGGGATAGTAAGGATTGGTGATATCATAGATTTGGACGGGATGATACAGTTCGCTGAACTAAAAGATAAATATGGCATAGATACTAGGAGCTTTTTTAAATACCTCCAGGTTAGAAGCTTCTTGAATGCCAAACAGGGTGGCCCTGCAGGGTTTGACAGCAATGAAATCCTGGACAAAATAGGGAAAGGGGGAGATCGCACGATCCGTAGTTTTTATGCAAGTTTAGTTGCAGGGAAACCAGATGATATAAGCAAATACAGCGCCAAATGGGCCGAGAAACTCAGCGGCGAAACACATTGGTTCCAGGAGTCGTTGGACTTAGGGCGCAAAATCCTTTGTTCAGCACCTCTGCAGGCGCAGCATTATAAAACTCTATACTCCCTTTATTATACACCGGCATGGATAGCAAAATGGGGTGGTACTTCAGGGATTTCTTGTCCTCGATGCACCCTCCTAGAAGCAGATATGGTGCACATTTTTGCTACTTGTCCCCAATTACACACTCTTATTAGAGATATAGGGGCCAGATGTAGGTAGGCTTTTACCGGTCGGTAACGGCCGATTTCGGCCGTTACTGACCGGTAAATGGATTTTGAGATGTAGGGGGCAGAATCGGTAAATTTACCGATCGGTAAATTTACTGATTCTGTAAATTACCGAATCGGTATTTTTACCGATTCGGTAATTTTGAGATGTAGGGGGACTCTTCTGAGTCCCACAAGCCTTTCCGAATCGGTATTTTACCATCAAATTCAATTTGATGGTAAAATACCGATTCCGGTGTGCATGCACATGTGTGCATGCACACCTGTGCCATATGACAGGCAGACCTGCCCTTAGGGCATGTATGCCTGCCACATGGCACACAAACCAGTTTTGGGGGTGCTAGAGGGTGTCAAAGTGACACCCCCTGCACCCTTGTGAAATTCGGTATTTACCGATTCGGTAAATACCGAATCGGTAATGCCCATTCATTCCTATGGGCTTCAAAGCCCATAGGAATGAATGGGCATTACCGGTCGGTATTTACCGAATCGGTAAATACCGAATATTACCGATTCGGTAAATGCACATCTGTATTTACCTACATATCAGTACTTCTATTTTACCGATTCATAAATACCGAATCGGTAAAATTCGGTATTTATGAGTCGGTAAAATAGATTTACCTACATCTGGCCCATAGAGTTATTTTTAGCCAGATTAATAGGTATCCAAATAACACTTACACCAACCGGGATATTATTAGGGATTAGCCCAGATGGTGTCACCTTACAGAAGGACTTTATGTTTGTAGCTATGGCAGTATACAGACTATGCATAGCTAGGGCCTGGCTGGATAAAAGTCCCCCTGTATTACAAACTTGGCTGGCAAACCTACTGACTGCATACAATTTGGAAAAATCAATCTATGCACGGAAAGGTAGGAGAGGGAGGCAGCTTAGGTTGAGAATATGGGACCCTATTAGGAGATGGAAAGAGGGATTGGAGCTGCCGGGAGTGCCTCTTGTCGGGTGGTGTGCCAGACCTTTGGATTGACAGCTTATAGATATAGTATCGCAGTAAACTGCAATGAAGCTTAATTGCAATAGGTATTTACTGAATATAAGTTTTGATGGTTTGTATATACTGTATATACTGTATAAAGCTGTGCTTCGATGTAAAAGTATTGGAAGATAAATGTGAAAAACTTTTAATAAAAAAAACAGAAAAAATAAAAAAATGATTTTTTTATTTTAATGGGAAGGTTGGAGCTTTTCAAAATTTGGTTTTATTTCTAAAAGGCGAATCAATATACTAGACTCTTTCAAATTACTCTGTGTTTTTTGTTCCTAATACATGCTCTCTTTTTGTCAGCAAATATGAATACTTCCATTGAGGCCACCAATTGTCCTTATTAGATTGTGTTTGCTGGACCTATACTGTTCCCTCGAATAACGCTAAGGGTAAAAAAAATATATATTTTCAATTTGCAATTCGTTCACCTTTACAGCGTTTTAAAATCTTCAATTTTACATTTTCCTCTTCCGTGTACATATACTTTAATGATCTGCTAATATTTAATTTTCTACTGTTGCAGTCCCCCTCAGTAAGCAATGCGGACCCAGGAATTGGAATCGCTGGTCCATGTCATTAGAGCGCAAAGGGTTTGTCCTGTCACTTCTGAAACATTCAAAATGTTGGTGAAAAGATGTAAGTAGGCTGATCACCCCACAGTACCGTCTAAAACCCTTAAGAGGAATACTTTATCTGGATTGAAAAAGAGAACTAGTTACCACGAGTAGGCGTGTGCCTGCTTTAATGTCTATGAATATAAGAATAATGAATTCCATGGTCTGTATTCCACCAAGACACTCTATCAGGGTTTGCGCAGTGGTGCACCTTTAACTAGGTGCCCCAGAGGCATACATGTAATGTGCAACTCTGAGCCACAAACTCATGCTGCCCTAAGGCAGCAGATTGGTGAAAGGCACTGTGAATGTTTGCAGCATCTGGTCCACCTTTCACAGTATGGCAGAATCCAGCCTGCACTTTCAACAAAGACAGAGATCTCCCTGCAGGGTGATGTCTTTCGGTGGGGGGGTGAGGGGGAGGGCCATTGGATCTTGTGTATCCCCTTTCAGAGGGTGACCTCATTTAGCACACTGATTGTGCACCACCTATTTTTGGAGCACAGTCAGTGCACCTCCTGGCATGTCTTTGCCACTGTATAATACAGCCAGGCACAGAGGCAAAATGTTTCACTCCTTTGCTTAGGGTCACATTCTAATGCTTATGAAGGAATGCCCCTTGAAAATAGCACTGCCGATATATGTGCACCAGTGATATCTGTATTACAGAAGGAGCAAAGTAAGGGTCTGTGTCCCCTTCTGTAATACTACAGTCCTAGGCGCCTAGAAGCCCTTGGGCATTCGAGCGCGATATAAATCATAAATTCATTCATTCGTCCCAATGGGGTGCAGAAAATAGGTGTTCACTCCCACTGCTTCTCTGCGGCTCTATATGGAATATGACTCCAGGTTGTGAGATGTGTGTCAAAGTAGATTGTGCACAGTGCTGCATACTGTAGGTTCTTGCTACATAAAAAAACACAAACTTGATGTGCCTCCTGTTCCATGGTAAGTGCCTGTGGTTGAACACACGGATCTGCTACTAGGTGAAGTTTAAAGGCATAATGTTTGATTTGTTTGAGAATTAAATAATCTGTCCTACATAATGTTAATGGAAATAGGGGCTCTTTTCTCACTTAAGCCAGAAGCTACCATATTAATAAAAAGGTTAATCACTATCTTTGGAAACGCACATGTAAATCAAAAGAACTCACCGGAAGGTTCAGGAAAGTGTTGAAGAAGTCCACAAAGATTTCATCCTGCAGCAGAACAGAGAGCTTCTGGGAAGCAACATCATCTGTGTGAGGCAAAATAAAACCACGACTGATTAAAAAAACGAAGAGCTGAAGGCAATGAGCCAGGTTTTGTGTCTGTGATCTCCATGGCAGATCTGTGGCAGATACTTAGGCCCAGATTTACTAACCTTTCACGCAATGCAACGCGGCAAGACAACTTGTTGCACTCAATTGTGAACTGAGAGAGCAGAAATGGGCCATGTCCAGTAAAATATGGCGCATTGTGCTCTCTTGTGCACTTCAGGCAGCCTGGTGCCAACACAGGCACACTTGCGCCATGGTGCAAGGGTGCCTCATTATGGGCAGGATTGTGTTTGTGTGGGAAAGATATTTCTCCTTTATATGCCTCCCTCGGGTAGGCGCCCCATTCTGGCACAACCCACGTTTATTGGCTCTAGTTAATCCGGGTTTGCATCAAAATACATGGATGAATATATGGGAATGCCCATACTCCACCTATGTAATGCCAACCCGATGCAGTGTAACACCACGCAGATCAAGGCCCTGCATTACTTTACTTCTTTTCACAAAGCCACACAATGTGATGTAATCAGCCCTTGTGTGGCTTTGAAAATCTGGAGTAGCATTTTGCATAGTGGCTGTGCCAAAAACATTACAAAATGTTAATAAATCTGGGCCTGAACGAGCAAAACTTGAAGGGAGTTGACAAGTCAATGTTAGAAATTTAGCTGGTAACCCACCTGGCTACTTGCACCTTCATTTTAGGAAACCTGCATTAACATTAAACAGCTGCCCATACTGAGGATTTTAAAAATAAGCCCAGAGCTTGCTACCATTTTGGTGTCTGCACATGGTCTGCATAGACTGCACACACTTTGCAGAGCCTATGTTCTTGCTCCCAGACAGCCTTTATGAGCTGACAGAGTTGGAAGGCTTCTTGACCCTCTGGGTATACCGTACATGGATGTTAGTTCAGGGGTAGCCAGTGCTGGCAACTCCTATACTTCGATTGTCCTATGCTACCCTTTGCACTGCCCTTGGAAGGCAACAGCAGAAATATAATTTCAACAGGGAACGTTTAACCAACATAGATACCTCCTACACTTATACATGCGAAAAATTTAACACAGAAGAGCATTTGCATTTTAAATATTTTTGTTTCCCCCCCCACCCTATCTTTTGTGGGGCAGTTTCGACCTGGTTCATTTCCTGGATTGGGGCTCACTGTTACTCCTTCAATTTAATTGAGGGTGGAATGTTGGTGACAAAAGGATGTGACTCTCCACAAACCTGATAGATTGAAGTTGTCACCTCCCTTGGCAGTAACTTGATTGTGAAATAAGCACAAACCGCCGCTGTGTGCAAGGTTACACAAGCAAAAAATCCACTATATCAGAGACTGAGGGTTCATCAATCTACTGCTGAATGCAAATTCAGGCTTAATGTAGCACTTATATAAAATTGCACTTATAAACAATGGTTTTTATTCACCCATTTATCATAAAAATGTACAAATACCTTGATGAATCAAAGACTCCAGGTTTACTGGACATTGGAAATCGTATAGCCTCCAGCAGCCTACTAACAATTAGTATGTCCTAACCACTACATAGCGTCTGACCTTTTATACAGTTGTGACCTTGAAACTGGCTTCTCATAAGTCAACATTCCAACCACTCACAAACTGAAATTTAACCTGCAAATGGAAATTCCCATAGAGGTAGTAGACTAATTTATCATACTTGATGGAGATAATTTTTTCAGAAGGTGGTGAGTTTTGGTAAGAAATTGGGGAACAGGATCATAAATTGAAGAATGTGTTGTTCCTTTCAGATGCACCCCTATTGGTATTGAAGCAGGACTGGCTGTAGAGCACTGACATAATCTAGTTCAGGTGTCCCCAACCAGTGGACATGCCTTGACTTCATTTTTAAATAAGCAGAGGGTCACGTTTTGCTTTAACCAAAAAGAGAAGGCTGTGTTTACTTTACATTGTTATCATCTGGCTGCAGACAGCAGAGCCTGATGATGAGGAGTGCTCAGTCAGATTTATGGGAGGCTGGGTCAAGGAGGTGAAGAACTGAATTATTTAACTTTTAAATAAAAATCCTTGACCAGCATGAGAACAAATTGATGTCTCTGAATGCTTTTAAATGGGAAAAATTAAAAATTAAAAGTTAGCTTAATGATGAACTTTTCATACTAATTTCTCCCTATTTTAAGATGTCGCATTTACAAGCAAGCAGCTGTGACACATTTATAATTGAAAATTAACTATTTATGTCAAATCAGAAACATTTAAAGTGAAGTAAACTTTTTCTATGAACCATGAAGTATTAATGTCTTTTTCCTCTTTCAATTAGGCCAAATATGTCTTAATGTTTTATGAAGCATGTTTATTCACTTAAAATTCCTCCCAATTAAACAAATGTATTTTTCTGTTATGAATATGGCACCATGCCTACAGGCCCAGGGAGCAAAATGCTTGGTGTTTGTAAACATGACACTGGTAATGGAAGAACATTTAAAGGACGAGTTATATGGAATCCATATAAACAAGGATAATTTTTCAGTTTAATTTTCTCAATACAGTGCCATATTTCTGAGTGAAAAATACAGCCATGATTTTAAGTTGGAGAAATTGAAAGAGCCGAAAATGTCCATATTCGGAATATTTTTGCAGAACATTTTTCTGCACTTTAAATTTTTCCCATTTGTGTTATACTGTAACGGTGCCACATATGGCCAAAGGTATGTCCTGTTCCACAAGTACATACGACACAGTTGCAGGTGGCATCAGACACCCTAACAGGGTTGGTTGCAGGAGTTCCCGGACAGGACAGTGCTGGCTATGAGGACCAGCAAGGCAAGTGGCAACTAGGAACAATATGACCAAAATGTCATGCTTTGCAGCGCAGCAAGCTACATTCCTGTGCTGCACTTGCTGCACTGTACTGAGTGTAAGGGAAAGGGATGGAATTGCTCACATGTCCAGTCATACATCACATAAATGTAAGTCAAACTGCCCAGTTAAATGTTGCACAGCCCAGTCCAGTGTTGTCAAGTTTGTCCAGTCCATGTGTAATGTGCAGCACCAGTCCAGGTTCACCTTTGTATACTGGGACTTGTAGTGGTATGTAGAACATGAAGTACAAGTCCCATAATACAAAGCAACATTTCTGGACTGGAACACCATATCAAGCGTGGATACTGGAACCCTGCCCACCCTGATTTTGACAATGCATGCCCCCTTGCAGCTAGTGTGCCTGTCTTGGGGCCATTCAGCCAAATCTGGACTGTAAAGTAATGGAATGGAATGGAGTTGCCAGAGGATTAACTCCTAATCTGGGAGAGGTTTGAGGTGTGGAGTGTATGAAGTGTCAACACATACGAAAATGTAAAGAGCCACGTGTACAATCACTAGCTACATTGTTCACAAGATGTACCGATGTGCGGGGTGAGAGCACATAGGTGTTGGCTACCATGGAATAGACACCCTACCTCCTATCATGCACAAATTGAAACTGGGAGTGACAACAAGTTATGCACACTAGAGGACCATGAGTGTTTGCTGGAAGAATAGATGGTGTGTGAGCCTTATGGGCCCCTGGAAGGTGCAATGTAGGTGTGGCTGAGCATAATGAATTGGCACTGTGCCTGAATGGGGAGATATTGCATAGGAAGGAGGTGAGAAGTGACATGTGTACTCAAAGGTAGCCTGAGCAAAACTCATGCACTGCAGTGTCTGATAGTGTCACACATGTGATGAAGCTGGCAAGGGATGCCATAGAAGAGGGCATTGGTGTACTACATCCTACATGTAATGTGGAGCTTGGTGAAGATGTAGCACCTGTCAGGAAGGATTTGAAAAGAGCAATGTCTGACTATTGTCACATATGTCAAAGCAGGAGGATGCAGGAGGATGCCAATCAGGGAATGGTAGTGACTGGATAAGATATGTTTTCGCGACGATGAGCAGTGATGTTGGGAGGGTGACTTGTATGGGCATAGTTGGGTGGCCAACCTGGATAGGTACATGTCACAGTATATCATTAGAACTAGCATGTGCACCACAGCTGCAGCCATAGCCCTCAGATACAGGCAGCCATGTTGCTCAATTGAAAATGGTGACTTACATTGGGGGTGCTGGTGTCACATGGTGTTACATGATCAACTGTGTGGCATAAATATGTGACAGAAAGTAGAGTCCCAGGGTCCATTAGTGACGTAGTAGAAGAGCTATGCACAGGTACAAGTGAGTGGGGCTGAGTTGAGCAATGTGTGACACTCTGCAGATAAACAAATCTGAAAATTACAAAATGAGGTGAGCGTCAGTGGTAGCAACCTTCCAAATTTGACTGGGCCTATCACCTCAGAGTTGGTACACAGTGCCTAAGGTACAGAACTATTGAGACAACTGTGTATGTACTGAAATCACATGAGTATACTCAATTAAGAAAACTGAGCACATGGTCATACACATACCTGCAGTGTAACAAGGTTACTAGCTGTGTAGAGTTCTGTGGATGGGTGTCAAATATGAGCCCTTGTTCATAGGAATGCACAATGTGCCTGCGACACAGCAAAACAAGAAAGACTGGCGTGGTGTACTGTGTTAAAGGCAGACTGCAGGATCAACAATAATAGATGACAAAAGCCACATCACTTCCCCAGAAGCTGTGGGCTGAGTAGTGGCTACAGGCATTAAAGGCACCCTGGTGACTTGGTGCAATGAGCACAGTAGTGGTCAACAAGTGAAACTCCATTCAGTATAGCCATCATGAAAAAGAAAGGCTATCACCCTGGCAGATGTGGACCTTACCTCAACTCACCCTCCCCAGCAGGGCAGGCCAGCAAGCTGCGTAACTGTGTTGCAATGTGTGGTATGACATAAAATATCACCCTTGTCACACATTGGTCCTGTGAACAATTTAGAGATAATGCCATCTGAAAGGTAACTACAGGGAATCTTGGCCACAATTTCTACGAGTAACATATGTCCTACACCTCAGTGCTGAACTGAAATTAAATGAGAATAACATCTGTATGTCAGGGTAAGAAAGAGTCCCTTTTTGCATGGTTGTCCCCCACATTTTTTGCCTGATGGTGATGCTCTTTGACTAAGTGTGCCCTGGATTCCTGCTAACCAGGTACCCAGGGACTGTGTTATTTTCCTAAAACTGTACATTTGCAACCCCAATTTGCACCTCTCTGGCCACATGCAAGTCCATTACAAAAGGTACCATGGTACCAAGGGCACTGTGACCTAGGAAGACCTCTAAGACTGCAGCACCTATTGTGCCACCCTTAGAGGCCCTGTACCTTTAACACACACACACACACAGCCCTGGCAGGTTGCGTGTTTTGGTGCAGAGAAAAGTGAAGAGTCGACATGGTACACATCCCTGTTTGTCATGCCTACAAACCACTGCCCATGGTATAGGTAAGAAACCCCTAGCTGGTTGCACTATACCACTGGTGAGGGTACAGGTACATGAACCCTGCCCCCTACAGTGTCTAAGTTTATTCTTATGTGTAGGCAAAAACAGTTCCCAACAGGTATTATGTAGAGACAATTTCAAAATTGTATGCAACCAGCATTACAAAAGGATCAGAAACAAGGAGTCCATTGATTTTTAGAAGAGGTAGTATTATTTACCAGGAGGCAAAGAGGAGAAAAACTTTCATATACACAATACAGTTTAGACAGCACTGTAAAGACCGGATCTTGTGACAACCCAGTGACACTTGGTGCAAGGTGCTATATACAATAAGTGAAGTGAGTGTGCAAGTGCTTTAAAAACAGCATTGGCGGCGCATTGAGCAAATTATATACATCAGTTAAAGGCTCCGGATAACAAGTTACAGTCACTTGGAAAAACAATTATTTCTACAGGAGCACAAGACGTGGTATGCGTCGTATAATTCAAGCTGTACAGTCGACGGCGTTTCGATCCCCTTTAGTCGGGATCGTCATCAGGACAGGGTTGTCGATGGGTACAGTCAGTTAAGCCAGGCAGGTCAGCGTGGCTAAGAAGGACTCCGCAAAGTCAATTAATCATCGGATGCTGATCTTCGCTTGAATCTGACCAGTGGACGGGATTTGCTGCGTCTGACTAACGCAGGGCGGCCAGAGGCAAAATGGGGCTCTTCTGGCGTAAGGGCTACCGGCAATGGATGCCCGCATCCGCTGACCTGCCTGGCTTAACTGACTGTACCCATCGACAACCCTGTCCTGATGACGATCCCGACTAAAGGGGATCGAAACGCCGTCGACTGTACAGCTTGAATTATACGACGCATACCACGTCTTGTGCTCCTGTAGAAATAATTGTTTTTCCAAGTGACTGTAACTTGTTATCCGGAGCCTTTAACTGATGTATATAATTTGCTCAATGCGCCGCCAATGCTGTTTTTAAAGCACTTGCACACTCACTTCACTTATTGTATATAGCACCTTGCACCAAGTGTCACTGGGTTGTCACAAGATCCGGTCTTTACAGTGCTGTCTAAACTGTATTGTGTATATGAAAGTTTTTCTCCTCTTTGCCTCCTGGTAAATAATACTACCTCTTCTAAAAATCAATGGACTCCTTGTCTCTGATCCTTTTGTAATGCTGGTTGCATACAATTTTGAAATTGTCTCTACATAATACCTGTTGGGAACTGTTTTTGCCTACACGATACACCCATCCCAACGAGGTCTATGGGTTTTCTCCTGTCATTCCTATACATAAGTTTATTCTTAGACATTGTAAGTGCAGTAAAGCCATAAAGAGTATATGGTCTGGGAGTTTGTCATTACAAACTCAACAGCGCCATAATGGCTTTACTGAATTCTGAGAATTTTGGTATCAAACTTCTCCTCAGCCCATTAAACTGATGTCAGTGTGGGATTTAATGCCAAATGCACTCAGATAGCATCTTAGAGATGCCCCCTAAAAATGACCTAACTCTAGTGTCCTGGCTGAGTGGCAGCTTGCCAGCTGCCACACCAGGCATGTATCTGGACCCGGGGTCCTGAAACAAAGCACATCCTGGGCAGAGGTGGCAAGTCTCCTCCATCAGGATGGGCAGGGACCACAAAGAGGAAGCTTCAAAGGCTTGCCACCTTTGTGAGCTGACCCAGCCATTTGTGCTTCCAGCAGCTGGCCCCCATCAGTTCTAACACCCAGTTTGGGAGGGGGAACATCCTTTACAACGCGGATGTTACCCCGCAGTGCAGTTACGACGCGTCTTTTACAACGCAAGTCGTTACTACGACTTGCGCTGGATGGCGCTGTGGGATAAGGAATCTTGTAATTTTATATTCCAACACCTTCCCTACTGTTACGGGGACTGGTGTTGGAATATAAAATTATAAGATTCCGAAATCCGCACCCTCCAAGGCAAGTCGTTTTAACGACTTGCGTTGTAAAATCTGCGATGTAAAGTACCGCGTTGAAAACAACCGCGTTGTACTGACATACATCCCTTTGGGAGGGAGAATCAGCAGGAAACCAAGATAGGAGGAGAGCTGTTCCCACCTTTGCCAACTCTACCTCTCATGTGAAGGAGGCGAGTTGAAGCACACCTCTAGTCCCTGCCATCTTGAAGATGGGGGACCCAGCCAACCAGAGAGAGGCTTATGCCCCCCTCTCACAGGATTGTGGCATAATAGGAGGGTGTATCCACTCCAAGGATGGGACCCATTGGTCCCAGCCTGTACTTACCTGGAACGCCCCTAAATGTAGTTTTTAGGGTAAACCCCAAACCTTGCCTCCTTAAACAAGCAAGAAAAAGAAGAAGAAGGACTGAAGAGTTGTGTTGAAGGAGGAAGAGGAGGACTCCAACTGCCTTGGCCCCAGCCCTACCGGCCTGTGCCGATCTCGACCTGCTCCAGCAGAATATCGGCATGTCCTACAGTAAGCAGTCCTCCAGAACCTGGAGGACCTGCCCTGCTTTCCCTAGAGTACCCACAAATACCGGATTTGCTCAAGAACCAGACTCTGGTACCGACCGAATCCACAAGTCTGCAACACTCTGCACCCGAAGACCACGGCCCGAGTTCGAGTGGCCCAACACTATGAGGACACCCCCACAGTGATCCTGACCTGGACCCTGGTGATCACTGACCTATCTCAAGCCTCCCGATGACGCCTGCGGCCTCTATCTGGAGGGTCCCCCTGACCGCAACTGGAGCTGGTAATGAAACCCGATGCCTCAAGACACCCCTGCACCCAACGCCCCAAGGCCTTGGGTGGTCCAACCGACATTGTCCAGGAAACCGCCTGCATCCCAACATACCTCTCCTACCCGTCGTTGCCTCCAAGAAGCCGCCCAGCCCGAACCTGCAATGTTTGATCCAACCTGAGATCTCCCATTGTAACCAACAGGGCACCCGCTGCCAAATCAGCACCCTGCACCCGGCCGTCCCTGTACCGCTGTGGGTGCACCGTATGTGCTAACTCGGATACCCCCTTTGTCCTGAGCTTAACCCTAGGAGCTTTTCTCCCTCAACCCTGTGGCTTGCCCGAGAGCAGCCATCAACCGACGGCCACATGGTCCCATAGGCTAACTTTGGGCCTCAGCACTCTGCACCCGGCCACCCTAGTGCCACTGAGGGTGCTTTTTTAGTGCATCCTTGACCCAGGCAGAACCCTTGTTCTAACCCCAGAAACTCAAACCCAAAGACTGATTGCTTACCTGCCAACCAATAACCTAATTTTTCTCTGTAGTATTACATTGACTGTTTGCCTCTGAAAAAGTGTTGAGTTGTGTTTGTATGGAAACATAGGCAATTGTGTTTTAATGAAAACTGTTTTACTTATCCTTAACTAGGAAATGTCCCAATGTGCTATCTAGGCATATCACACGGAGTAGAAAAAGTAATCTAAAAAGTGCTCTAAAGAGTAATCTGATGAGTGATCAAAAAGTAATTACAAATGTCTATTGTCTTGAAATATTTTACAAACCTGTAACAAAGTCAGTTTCATCCAGCTTCCTTGTTTTGATCAACCTGTCTTGAAAAGTTAAAAAAAATATTTTACAGAGTTTTATACAGCGCGAACTTGACCCGAAGGTATCGGGTATCCGAGCGCTTTACATAGCACTAGTTGCGTTACATGAGGACACATTCTTTTGTTTGTTAGGCACAGGGAGATTAAGTGAATTGCCCAGAATCACAGGATCTTCAACGTTGGTATAAGACTCAAACCCAGTTCCCCAGATTAGAGGTCGACCAACCTAGCCGTTACGCCAAATCTTCTCCCCATTCTACGTATCTGTAGCAAGTCCTGCTTGGTTCTAAAAATAAAACACAGCTAATGAAATATTTTTGATACAAACAATTGGTCTGAGTTCAGTCTTTGAGTGTGTGATATTATTTCTTGCCTGAGGGTGTACAATAAATGCTATCAATACCCTCTGATAAAGCTGTACTGCCCCCTCACACTACCACAAATAGAGAGTAAGGTATTATCTACTTTTACCACTGTAAACCTTTGGGGACCCACTGGACTCTGTGCACACTATAAATACTTTGGTATCATATGTACAGAGCCAGCTTCCTACATTGGTGGATCAGCGTTGGGGTGTACAACTTTGCATTTGTTTGACTGACTTGATTAACACCTGATCACACAACAGAACTCTTAAATTGTGTTTAGAATTCCGTATTTTTTTAATTGACAATTTTTCCAAATTTCTAAAAGTCTGGTTAGGGCCTTGGTTAAGCTCCTTTTAGTATTTTTTTTTAAAATAAAAACTTATCCTAGTTAGGGGTAAGAGGGTTTAGAAATTTGTCTTAGGTCTCTTAAAAATATCCCAGCTATTAGTGAATAGCTCTTGTCAGGGTATGCTTAGGACCACTCATCTGAAAGAGGTGAGGACCTCTGAGATGGGGAAGGAAGTGGAAGGATAACTTACAACCCCCCTCACTTCCTAGGGAGAACAGGGTCACCGTGCCCCTGACTCCAAGAATACTACTCACAGCACCTAGATCCCACACAAGTGGATCAGGTACTCTTGAGACCATTGAGGACAGCCTCAATGAAGAGACCACCTTTTAGTAAGGTTGGCCAAAAGATTAGACCTAGAGACCAGACTGCTGGCTCTAGAAAATGAAGAGATGGGCCTAGCTTCCATCAATGGTGGCAACAACTTAATAAATAGAGACAGAGAGCAATCTTATGAACCCAGAATCCCCAAAAGGATTGTCTCCAAATTTGAGAAAGGTGATGACATCACCAAATGGTTCACAGCCTTTGAGAGGGCTTGTGAATTAGGAAGAGTGAAGAAGTCCCACAGAGGGGCTCTCCTTTGGGAACTGTTCACTGATAACTGCAGGGACGAACTCCTGATCCTTAATGG
Source organism: Lissotriton helveticus (assembly GCF_964261635.1). Lineage (NCBI taxonomy): Eukaryota > Metazoa > Chordata > Amphibia > Caudata > Salamandridae > Lissotriton > Lissotriton helveticus. Next base: position 1,926,301,993 of record NC_136057.1, read on the forward strand.
GGCAGATGCTGGAGCTTATGACCTCATGAAGAACACTCTGATTGAGGGTTTTGGGCTCAGTCACAAGTGAGAATTTAGCATAAGATTTAGGGTGGCTCACAAAACCCAGAGACAGCCCTGGGTTGACTTCGTATACTACTCAATTAAGACACTAGGGGCTAGATGTAGGTAAATAGGTTTTACCGATTCTAAAATACTGAATTTTACCGATTCTGTATTTTAGAATCGGTAAATCCTATGTAGGTAATTAATCTGTAAAAAATCGTTAAGATTCGGTATTTACCGAATCGGTAATTACCGATTCGGTAAGATTGGGAGAAATTCAAGGGTGGCAGGGTGTCACTTTGAAACCCTGTTGCACCCCTGATTAGTGCTGAATAAGGGCATGTATGTCTGTCAAATGGCACAGGTGTAAATGCACATTTATGCATTTACATAGGAATTCCTTATTTACTAATAGTTGGCGGTAAATAACGAATTCTTAAAGCCCAGAAGCACCGTTTACAGTATTTCCTACATCTCATTTACCGATTCGGCAAATACCAAATCGGTAAATGATGATTCGGTAAATACCAAATCGTTAAATACCGATTCGTTATTTACCGAATCGGTAAAAAAGCCTCCTACATAGGAAAAGGCTTTTACCGGTTGGTAACGGACGATTTCGGCCGTTACCGACCGGTAAAAGCCTACCTACATCTGGCCCCTAATGAATGGTTAACTGGAAACAAAGTGCATGATTTCAATGGATTTTATAATCTTTTTATGAAAGAACACATTTTAAGTAATTGTACTAATGAGATGTCTAATTTCTCCCCACAAATCGGGAAAGTAGGCAGACCATTGGGTCAAGACTAGGGTAACAAAGACATCCACAGGGGGTAACTAAACTAAACTAAACTAAAAGAAAGGGTTTACTAAACATCCCCAGGGGAAAGGGGCTAATAACCCCAAAGACAAAAACCAATAGTGTTCTAAAGGGCCCCAAAAGCCTGTTCAGGGGGGTGGGTCTCAGAACTCTTCCCAAAGCTCTTCCCGGATCACTGGTAGGTACAACGGGAAAAATGTTGATCCCCAAAAGACCTGGTATTACAAATGTAAGAAGTTGGGACACCTAACTGGAGATGCTACTGTATTTGTTTTTTTAAACTTTCTTTTTCCTTTTATGCGTATGTAAATATTACAGTAGCTGTGTCTGTGACATTATGTCACACATTGATAGGAGGCAACTTCTTGAAGGGAGAAAAATAATTCCCTGAATCGTTGAGCAAGACAGTAAAGACTGTGGGGTACATCCAACAAACTCTGTACGCCATACATTTTAATAACATAGCATTTTAACAATACCCTTGGACGTTGCTCGCCCCAGTGCACTCACTCTCCCTGCGGTTTCATGCAGTTAGGTGTGTCTGTGTGCCTCACTCTGGGTTTAAAGGTCTCCCCTATCATCTTGTCCTTCCCTTTCCACTTCATCGCAGCCCTGCCCCTAAGATAGGCCTGATATGGTTCACAAGTATTCCGTGGGCTGCAGCCTATTGGCATGAGGGCATTATAATTGTCCAACTGTGCATTGTAATATGATAAGTCAGTGAACCACTCCAATAATGTGGGCAAGGAAACTTTCATCCATCGCATGGCAATTCTCCTCTTTGCGAGAAATAGACCAAGTGCTTCCAATCTTCAAGATGCCCTAGGCACATCTTTGTCATATCCGAGGAGAACTGGTGTTTCAGACAAAGGTGTCTCCAACATGTCTTGTAGTGCTTCGAATACTGCAGCCCAAAACGTGTGGATCCCAGGAAGGCCCCAAGCTAGGTGAATTAAATTGGCCCCCTTGGCCCTACATCTCATACAACTTTCATCTCCCCGCAACCAGTATTTGTGTAGTTGGGCTGGAATGTAATATAATCTGTGAAGGTATTTAAAATGTATTAAGCGATGTCGGCCGTTCTGTGAAATAGTCTTTACAACAGAACAACAGTATGACCATCGCTCCTCTGGTATGTCGACACCCAGTTGATCCTGCCACTCCCGGCATGACTTAGTCTGTGCAGGGTTTCTCTCCGTCCTTGCGAGTGTGTAAAATGTTGAGAGTCCATGCTGTGTGGATTGGGCCTGCGTTAGGTGCGTCCTGTGGCTCTGTCATCTCCTCTCCCAGTAATACGCGCAGCAACTGTCTTACTCGATAATAATGGAATTTGGTGAGCAGTGATGTCTCGGGTGCTTGTGTTTGCATCTGTTCCCAGGAGTTGACCACCCCATCCGTGAACAGGTCCCCCATGCATCTTATATTTAACATGCACAGTGCCTTGACTGCCTTTTCTTCCCCAGTGGAAACCAGCTGCACCACTCTATCAGTAACTTTGGGGAGGAAAGGTGTGCAAACGTCTGTGTATCTGCAGTCTTTCATAATTGATACCTGGTGTTTCCTACAGGGTCAATGATGTGGAACCGCCGTTGTGGGTTGGGTAGTAAATATCGTGGGAGAGTGAGTGGGCTTACCTCATCTCTTTCCAAATACAAATGTGGCAGTTCCCGTGGGCCATGTATTCAGTAATAAGCATGGATTTGCTGTGCTGCATTGTAATATGTTTCAAGGTCTAGGGTGTTGAGCCCCTAGGGTTTTACCAATGTCGCTCATTGTACGTGGGGTTGTTTGCCTGCCGAAGCCAGTTTGATCAGCAGAGTGCAAGGAGTGAAGAATAGTGTTTTCGGTAATTGGATTGGTATATTAACGAAGAAGAATAAAAAATGCTGTAGAACTATCATGTTCATAAGTACATTACGCCCTAGTAGAGATAGTGGAAGCTGAATCCACTTCTCGATAGCTTCTGTGAGTCACTGCCCCATAGTTTTCCTGCATAACCACTTCCAGGTCAGTGTGTACCAGAATCCCCAAGTAGCGTACGGGATCAGTTGTCCACGTTAAGGGGTATTCTATCTGAATAGGAGCAGTATTTGCAGTGAGAGGGAATATGAGTGATTTATTCCAGTTTATGCGTAGGCCTGAGTGGCAGCCAAATCTCTCCACCTCTCATAGCACTGGTGTTAAGTTATGTTCTGGTTTTTGCACATACAATAGTGTGTCATCTGCATATGCTGATATTATTAATTTGTAGTGTGGAAATCTTATGCCTTGGTGTGCATGGTATTCTCGCATGGCGCATGCCAAGGGTTCCGCCACCAAAGCATATAGCAGCAGATAGAGAGGACATCCCTATCTAGTGCCTCTTGTGACCACGATTGGAGTTGATAGTAAGCCATTCACAAGTACGCGCGCCACAGCTTCCGCATATAATACTTCAACCAATTTTAGAAAAACACCTCTCCAACACCCACGCTCCTCACTATCGCCAGCAAAAAGTTCCACTCAACCAAATCAAATGCTTTTTCGGCATCTAAAAACACTGCTGCTGCACGCATGTTTGGGTCTATTCAGGTAATAGCGCATAACAGGGTACATAATTTACTTGTGAGAGAACAACCAACTGTTCCGGGCCCAGCACACCTGGGAGCAGAGTGATCAGCCTAGTCGCTAAGATTTTAGCGAAGTTTTTCATGTCTGTATTAAACACAGACAATGGTCTATATGAGGAGCATTGCTCAGGTGGTTTAGCAGGTTTTAATAGAACAATCAACACTGCTTCTGACATGGTTGGGGGCATAACGTCCTCTTTAGTCATTTCTTCAAAGAGGTTGACTAGGTTCTTTTCAAATTTCAGCATTCGATCCCTTATAGATCGGAGCACCCCTGTGTGTTTCGAGATTGTTATGCCACAAATGTAACCTTGAATGCTTCCCAGATGGTGGCCATGAGGAACTGGAGATGCTACTGGCCCTAACAGGAAGTTCCCTAGTCCTCTACCAGTTAGTACTGGTATAACCAATCTCCAGATGGAATCTACAGTGTGCCAAAAGCAAATCAGGGTTCACACTGAAGCTGTTTTACTCACAGAACGGGGAGTTGAGGTTGCCACTTTAGCTGTGTGCCGCCGAACCTGAAAAAGTATTTGCAGTACCCCTGGATGGAAGCCCGGAGGGATACAGGTGACAGTGTCACCATGGTGAGAGACACACAGGTTTTTTTTTGTTTTTTTTAGAGTTTTATATAGCGCGAACTAGACCCGAACCGAATCAGGTATCAGAGCGCTTTACATATTTTTCCAGTTACGTTACATTTTTACGTTTTTCCAGTTACTTTCATTTTAGGCACGGGGAGATTAAGTGATTTGCCCAGAATCACAGGAGGTTTTGGCGTCGTTACCGAGACTCGGACCCAGTTCCTCCAGGTCCGAGGTCGAGCGCCCTAGCCGTTAGGCCAACTCCTCTCCCCATAGTGCAATACCTTATTGGAAAGAAATATCCAGTCACCAAGCTGACAGATTTACTACAGACCGTGTCATGGCTTCGGTAACATTAGACTGGGGGGGTGGTTACTGGCCTGAAACAGGTAGTGGCCGCTCCAAGACTTCCAGCTGCCTGTCTACTTGGAAATGACCTGGAGACCTCAGCATGGGCTGAGATAGAATTGAAAACCCATGCAGCAATGCTGGACATCCCTGAGATTGTGTGTGTCAAGATTAGAGCACAGAGCTGAGGACAGGGTGAAAAAGAAGTGTTGGAGCCTGGAAGAATAGCCCAACCTTCTAAGAGAAAAGGCAAGAAGACTGGGGAACCAGCTTCTGGACAGCTACAAATTCAGGACCCCTCTCCCCAGGAAAATGGTGTGTCAGCCCCAGAGGGTACTGAGCCAATGGAACTTTATCCTTACCAGGTTGAGCTCCTAGGCCCAGGGGCGACCACTAGGGAAAAGCTGTGCCTTGGACAGCAGTCCTGTCCAACTCTTGACGGCCTGAGACAGCACGTTGCTGCATAGGAAAATGGAGATGTAGTGGAACCCACAGAGCCTATTGGGAGGAGGGACTCCTGTATACTGAGGCCAGAGACCCCAACCCTGGTGCCACCAGGAGAGTGGCAGTGCCTCAGATGTACAGAGACCTGTTACTCACATTGGCCCATGACATCCCCCTAGCTGGGCATCTTGGCCAGACCAAAACCTGGGACTGGCTTGTCAGCCATTTCCAATGGCAAGACAGGTGGACACCCAAAGGTCCCCTTAATCCCAATACCAGTGGTTGGGATTTCCTTTGAAAGGGTAGATGTGGACATAGTGAATCCAATTGAGCCTCCCAAAGCCGCAGGAGACAAGTTTATACTGGTGGTCGTGGATCATGCCACCAGATATCCTGAAGCAATTCCCCTTAGGACTACTACAGCTCCTACAGTAGCCAAGGCCCTCATGGGTGTCTTCACCCTGGTAGGGTTTCCTAAGAAGGTGGTGTCAAACAGAGGGTCCAACTTCATGTCTGCATACCTCAAACACACGTGGAATAAGTGTAGAGTGCAGTACAAGTTTACTACACCATATCATCCACAAACCAATGTTCTTGTTGAAATGTTCAACAAGAAATTAAAAGGCATGATCATGGGACTCCCTGAAAAACTCCAAAGGAAATGGGATGTCCTTTTGCCATGCTTGCTTTTCATCTACATGTGTCTCAGAAGGGGTAGGGTTTTCCCCCTTTGAACTTCTGTTTGGCCATTCTGTTAGGGGGTCACTCTGTTTTGTTAATGAGGGTTGAGACGCCTCTCCAAGAATCAAAACATGAAATTGAGGACTATGTACTAGGCCTAAGGCCCAGAATGGCAGAGTACCTGGAAAAAGCTTCCAAGAATCTTGAGGCCAGTCAGGAGCTCCAGAAGCACTGGTATTACCAAAAAGCTGTACTAGTGGAATTCCAACCAGAGCAAAAAGTGTAGGGTTTGAAGCCTGTGGCACCAAGGGCCCTCCAGGACACATGGAGTGGATCTTACCCCCATCTTAGAAAATATAAGTGAGGTCACCTACTTGATGGACCTGGGCACAAGCAGGACACCCAAAAGGGTGATCTATGTGAACCGCCTAAAACAGGGCTGACATAACCATGCTGATGGTTACTGGTGAGGATCAGGAGACAGAGAGTGAACCTCTCCCATACCTCCTCTCTTGCAGCCCCAAGGATGGGTCAGTGAATGGAGTAGTCTATTCAGAGACCCTCACTGCCCAACACCAGGCAGACTGTAGTCAAGTCTTACAGCAGTATGCTAGAATCTTCTCCATAACCCCTGGTCAGACACACTGGTGTACCCATGATGTGCACACTGGAGACAGTGTACCTGTCAAAAACAAAATCTATTGGCACTCTGACCAAGTTAAGGAGAGCATCAAAGCTGAAGTCAGTAAGATGCTGGAGTTAGGGGTTATTGAACCCTCTGAGAGTCCCTGGGCCAGCCCAGTGGTCTTTGTCCCCAAATCCCATCCATAGGGTGGAAAGAGAAAGACACGAGTTTGTGTGGACTACAGAGGTCTCACATCTGTCACTAAGAGAGATGTTCACTCCATACCCAGGGCTGATGAGATGATAGATAAATTGGGTGTAGCCAGATTCCTTAGTACCTTTGACTTAACTGCAGGGTACTGGCAAATTGGCATGGCCTGAGGGTCTAAAGAAAAAACAGCATTCTCTCAACACCTGATGGGCATTATCAGTTTACTGTTATGCCCTTTAGTTTAAAGAATGTCCCTTCTACCTTCCAAAGGTTGGTGAATCAAGTCCTTTCTGGCTGGAGACCTTTAGTGCAGCATATCTTGATGACATTGCTGTCTTTAACTCCACTTGGCAGGATCACCTGGTCTACCTGGGAAAGGATTTACAGACCCTTCAAACTGCAGGCCCAACTATCAAGGCATCCAAATGCCAGATTGGGCAGGGAATAGTTATTTACTTGGGCCACCTTGCTGGTGAAGGCCAAGTGCAACCCTTAGAACCCAAGATCCAGGCTATTCTGGACTGGAAGGCTCCCGCAAAATCCGTTCCGCTCGCGGATTTTGCAGATTTTTGGCAATTTTGCGATCCGCGAATCGCATGAAATTGCCAAAAATCCGCAAATCTGCTCACGGGCGGATTTTTTTTTGTGTGCATTTTTTTGCAGTAGAGGGTGGCATCTTCGTGGATAAATATATGCAGACAGGATTCATTCAGGCACGATGCTCCTGTCACAAAAATTAAAGCTCAACAGGAAGCACTTACAGATATAAATAAAGCAGGTGCCCGAGTTGAATCTCAAATTCAGTCACGCATTATAATCAGCCCAAACAACTAGTGAGCACGGTCGAGGCTAGGCAGGTGTGCTTCCTCCCCATATCTACCGCCTACAATTGGATGTAATCCTTGATGGAGGTCTTTGCATCCATGAGCTTCTCGAGCGCAATTCCAGTGTACTGCTGTGGCCAGGAGGCTGCTTCCTTCTCATCTGCTTCTCTGATCGGTCTTTGACCCTTACAAGAGGCATGTGAACTCGCATGGAAGCCCCACCCATTTGGCCCCGCCACACACACACTAGGGTATGCAACGTTTTCCCGCCCTTTCCTCACTATGATGGCCAGCTCACTCGAAGGACCTCGGCGCCCAAACAACTAGTGAGCACGGTCGAGGCTAGGCAGGTGTGCTTCCTCCCTATATCTGCTGTCTACAATTGGATGTAATCCTTGATGGAGGTCTTTGCATCCATGAGTTTCTCTAGCGCAATCCCCGTGTACTGCTGTAACCACGAGGCTGCTTCCTTCTCATCTGCAGCTCTGATCGGTCTCTGACCCTTACAAGAGGCATGTGAACTCGCATGGAAGCCCCACCCGTTTGGCCCCGCCACACACATACTAGGGTATGCAACGTCTTCCCGCCCTTTCCTCACTATGATGGACAGCTCACTCGAGGGATCTCGGCGCCTTTCGCCGCGGTGGCAAAGTTACAGACACATGTGTCACAAAATGGCAAAAAAATCCGCGGGTTCGCGGGAAAATCCGCAAACTCGTGGATTTTTTTGCCGTTTCACGCGAATTCACAGACCGCAGACCCAAGCCAAGGCATTCCTTGACTTGACTGGGTATTATAGGAGGTTTGTGAAGAGGTATGGATCAATTGTGACACCCCTCACAGAATTCACCTCCAAGAAAATGCCCGAAAAGATAAACTGGACAAAAGACTTTTGACACCCATTAAAGAGGCCAGGTGCTCAGAGACCCATTCTCAAAGCTCCAGATTATACCAAGCAATTTAATGTGCAGACTGATGCATCTGAACTAGGGATAGGAGCGGTCCTATCCCGGACCAATGCTGATGGCTAAGACCAGCCTGTTGCTTTTATAAGCAGGAGGTTACTCCTGAGGGAGCAGAGTTGGAGTGCCATTGAGAGGGAGACCATTGCTGTGATTTGGTCCCTAAAGACGATGACACCATACCTGTTTGGTACTCACTTTACAGTTCAAACTGACCGCAGACGTCTCAAATGGCTAATGCAAATGAAAGGTGAAAATCCCAAATATTTGAGGTGGTCCATCTCCCTACAGGGAATGGACTTTACAATGGAACACAGACCTGGGACTGCCTTTGCCAATGCACATGGACCTTCCAGATTCTTCCACTTGGACAATGAAGACTCTCTAGGGAAAAGATAGTCTCATCCTCTTTCATTTGGTGGGGGGGGGGTTGTGTAGGAAAGTACCCTTTTCTGTATGGTTCCCCCCCCACTTTTTGCCTGATGTTGATGCTCTTTCACTAAGTATGCCCTTGGTTCCTGCTAACTAGGTACTCAGGGCCTAGGTTCTTTCACTAACTGTACCTTTACAACCCCAATTGGCACCTCTCTGGACACTTTTAAGTCCCTTGTGAAAGGTACCATGGGCACCAAGGACACACACACTGCCCTTGCAGGCTAAATATTTTGGTGCAGAGAAAAGTGAAGAATTGACATGGCACACATCCCTGTGTGCCATGCCTGCAGACCACTGCCTATGGTATAGGTAACACACACCTCTAGCTGGCTGCACTATACCACTGGTGAGGTACAGGTGCATAAGTCCTGTACCCCTACAGTGTCTAATTCCGTTCTTAGACATTGTAAGTCCAGTAAAGCCATAAAGAGTAGATGGTCTGGAAGTTTGTCATTACGAACTCCACAGCACCATAATGGCTTTACTGAATTCTGAGATTTTTTATATCAAACGTCTCAGCCCATTAAACCCACACTTATGCCAGTGTGGGATTTAATGCCAAATGCACTAAGAGGGCATCTTAGAGATGCCCCCTGAAAAATGAACTCACTCTAGTGTCCTGGCTGAGTGGCTGCTCGCCACGCTGTCACCCCCAGACATGTTTCTGGCCCCTGGGTCGAGAGCCTCCCGCTGTCGGGGTCCTGAAACAAAACACATCCTGGGCAGAGTTGGTAAGCCTCCTTTTCCAGAATGGGCAGGATCCATGAAGGGGAAGCTTCAAAGGCTTCCTGCTTTGTGAGATGACCCAGACATTTGATGCTCCCAGCAACTGGCCGTCACTGGTTCTAACCCCCACTTTGGGAGAGAGAATTGGTGGGAAAACCAAGATAGGAGGAGGGTGGGCCCACCTTTGCCAACTCCACCCCCTCAGATAAAGGAGACAAGGTGAAGCACAACTCTCAGTCCCCACCCTCTGGAAGATGGGGGGACCCAGCCAACCAGAGAGAGGCTTATGTCCCCCCAACTGGAGGGTGGCATAAAGGGGGGTGGCATACTAGGGGGTGTGCCCACTCCAAGGAAGGGACCCATTGGTCCCAACACTGGAGGGTGGCATAATAGGGGGTGTACCCACACCAAGAAAGGGACCCATTGGTCCCAAACTGTACTTTGAAATTCCCCTAAGTTTAGTATTTAGGGGCAATGCCAACTCTTGCCTCCTCAGACAAGCAACAAGAAGGAGAAGAAGGATTGAAGAGCTGTGTTGAAGCAAGAAGAAGAGGACACTAACTACCTTGGCCCCAGCCGTACTGACCTGTCCCGACCTCGACCTGCTCCAGCAGAATCCCGGCGTGTCCTGCAGCCAGCAGCCCCCCCCCCAGAACCCAGAGGGCCTGCCCTGCCTTCCTTACAAAGACTTTGTCTCCATTGAGCACCAGACTTGCTCAAGAACCAGACTCCAATGCTATCCAACACTTTCCCTACTGTTGCACTCCCTGGAGTAGGAATAGTAATTTTTACCCCTACGATATCCAACGCTTTCCCTACTGTTGCACTCACTGGAGTGGGAATAGTAATTTTTACCCTCCCGCTATCCAACGCTTTCCCTACTGTTGCACTCACTGGAGTGGGAATAGTACATTTTACCCTCCCGCTATCCTACGGTAAAATGATTGTATATTTCTTATTAATATTACGCTAATATATATATGTATTAAAAAATAAAATGGTATGTTTATTTTTTTAACTTACATTAATTATTTATTAATTTTAATGTTATTTAAGTATGTTTGAGTGTGTTTTTAGTTATTTATATTTATTATTTCATTAATTTTGAATTACTTTTAAGACATTTAAAAAAAATCGATACTTTGACTAACTATGGGGCCGATTAGGATTGCGGTGAATCCGCATCCTCCGGGCCGGCGGAAGCCACCGCTGGCCCGGAGGATGCGAGATCACCGCTGCGGTGCCTACAAAGACCCCCCGCCAGATTAGGATGGCTGGGGGGGGTCATCGGCGGACGGGAAGACCGTCCGCCGCTTTTCCGCCGTGGCCGCCTTCCGACCGTGGCGGAAAAGCTCTAATATGGTGGCGGTGTCTATCAGACACCGCCAGCCATATTAGGATGGGGCAGAAAACATGCTTTTCTGCTGCGGCTTTTCCGCCGTTGAAAAGCATGTGGTCGTTGGTGTTTGGGGGCCCGTTGCGGGCCCCCAGGGTGTCAGGGGTGGGGGGTGCACACGGGGGGTACCTATGGTACCCCCCAGCATTTACATGCACAAAGCGGCAGGCACCACGTGGTGCCTGCCACTTTGTGCATGTAAATGTGAAGCATGCATTTTTAACCTTGCGGCGGGTGCAGCTTCAAGCAGCACCCGCCGCAAGGTTAAAGATACGGGATGTGACCGCCAGGGTGGCGGTCACATCCTAATTGCACCGGTTCGACCGCCACTGCCCCTGCGGACAGTCCCTCCACCTCGGGGGTGGCGGACGGACGCAGGTCCTTCCGCCATCCTAATAGGCCCCTATATTTTTCACAACAATATTTTTGATTCGATATTTTTTGTACTTACCTGTTTGTAGATAGGAATTCGATATTTTTGCATTGTATATTTTGTCCACTAAAATTTGGTAGGTCGATATTTTGCCATTCTATATTCTGTCAGTGATCCAGGCCCCTACCCTTCGCTCCATAGAATGGAGCAGTCCCTGACTGACATTGCTGGTGTCATTAGGCAGAGACAACAACAATAGCCCTGCCAATGTGAAACCAGTGAGGTAGCCACCCAACTGGGGGCCATCTGCACCATCCTCCAATTTATGGAGCGGAAGCAGGTCTCCTACATTGCAACAAAGTTGACTTCCACTGCAACAATGTTGCTTTGCTGACAAGCCATCAGCCCCTTGTCTGTGCTGATCTGCCATCCTTGCTGGCACAGACAACTGCTGCCGGGGGCAGGGGTGCCATATCTTCAGCCCCTGATGTGTGTGTGCCTCAGATGCCTCCTGCACAAACACCACCATCCTCAGGGGAGTCATAAGACACATCAGAGGAGGAAGATGTTGACTACACCACTTTCTGGTAGTGATCTACCCAGTAACATGTGTCTGTGCCTCTTGGTCCGTGTCTCATTAGACCTGTGTCCATTATCATTCCATCACCCTTGTCACCTGGTACTCTCCCCTTTTTGTATTCCCACCTGTTAGTCTGATCAATTTGTGGACTGTCAATGAGGCCTACCTTCCTTCCCTAATGTAATTTTGGACCTACTCCCCACTGGAATACTCCTCACCTCGACATAGTACAAGCCATGCAGCCCCCATGGACTCTGTCTGAGCAACCTTTAGCTCTCAAAAAATGTTGGGGTTGTTGCTGCAAGAACTGCAACTGTGAATTAACATATGAGCACACCTGTACATGAATGCACTACCTTGAACCTGCTTGTTGTATGTCTGTTGAAGATAGTACTAACTAGACCATAGTGAATGTGCAGACCCAAAAGGCACTTCCTACCATCTCAAGGAAATGTTGCCACAGTACATATACAATGCTCTTGTTGGACAAGGTCAAGCATCATGGAGCTCCCCTGCCATGGCATTACATTGCAAATCCCTTTGAACTATTGAACGTCATAGTGTGAAAATAAGCATTGGTACTTTGAGTGCCACACAATGAAATAGGCCAACTAATCACACAATCGCAGAATTGCAGAAATTGGTCTTGTGAGCCACTAACATACTTTCACACATCCACAGATATCTTGCTCAGTTATCATGACAATGTCATCATGCATACATGTTGGTCTCAATGCTTACACTGAAGATATCATATGAGTAGTATCCTAATGCATGCACTGAAAATATGCAGATATTAATGGGCAGATTCCTTCTGTATAGCATCATATCTAAGCTCAGTGCTACACCTTGGATGTTATTAAGCATGGACTGCAAGTATTTGGGGTCCTGTGTAAAATGGTAAATGGTGTAGTAAGGCACACTGTGATACGTAGAGAAATTGTGTCCATTTGGCCCTGAGAGCCCTCACATATATTGAGTGTCAGTGTAACGAAACATCACATCAATTGTACTCTATACACACATAACAATAAAGAGGAGCCACGGCACAGACCCAGGAACAAAGCTACACATTCCCAGGGTAAGAGGAAATGTTAGACTTATGACATTCAAACAAAGCAAGTAGTCTGCCAATGTAATCCAGGCAAGTGGGGACCACATTCATGATTTACAACAATGACCTCCTACTATAATGATGCAACAGTGAGTGTGTAAGTGGCAGGTACCACTGTGTGTCCCAGCACATCCAGGAATGGGTAATCTTGAGAAACAGAACCATCCATACTATACAGGCAATATCTCATACACACATACACACACAGTACGATATTAAGTGACTATCTATGTTGGTCCGTGCGTCAATTCACATGAAGAAGTGCACTCACAGTGCATAAACAATAGTTAAGAGTACTTGAGTGACTCTAGTGTGAAGTACGCTGACTCTTGTCCATAGGCCTCACACGAAGTTATACATATGTACAAACAATGCAGGCAATATTTACACCATGTACTCAACTCATCCTAAACACTGATGACAACTCTTCTGCATTAAATGAGTTTGAAGTCGTGAATGTAGTAAATATATTTCATATTCAAATGTTATACTTATAAACTAAATATATCTATCCAACACTAACTTACTATATCTAATCAATCCCTGATGGATCACTGACATAATATCGATTACACAAATATAGAATTACCAAAATATCGAGGAAAAAATATAGAATGCAAAAATATCGAATTCCTATCTCCAAACAGGTAAGTACAAAATATTGAATCAAAAATATTGTTGTAAAAAATATAGTTAGTCAAAATATCGAATTTTTTTATGTCTTAAAAGTAATTGAAAATTAATGAAATAATAAATATAATTAACTTAAACAAACTTAAAATACTTAAATAACCTTAGAATTAATAAATAATTAATGTAAGTAAAAAAAAATAAACCTACAATTTGATTTTTAATACATATATATATATATATGAACGTAATATTAATAAAAAATATCCAATATTTTTACTGTAGGATAGCGGGAGGGTAACATTTACTATTACCACTCCAGTGAGTGCAACAGTAGAGAAAGCGTTGTATAGCGTAGGGGTAAAAATTACTATTCCCACTCCAGTGAGTGCAACGGGAAAGTTTTGGATAGTGGGAGGGTAAAAATTACTATTCCCACTCCAGAGAGTGCAACAGTAAGGAAAGCGTTGGATAGCGTAGGGGTAAAAATTACTATTCCTACAGGTTGAAAAACCTAGATAGAGCCAAATAAGCTCCTTCTCAGCTCTGGGTTACACATAATACCATAGGGTATTCCAAAATCACAATGTTGAGATCAACAAGGAGGTTGGTTTGAACCCTTTTCGGGAAAAAGGGAAGGCAAATGAGGACAAAAAAAAAAAAGTTACTATTCCCACTCCAGAGAGTGCAACAGTAGAGAAAGCGTTGGATAGCGTAGGGGTAAAAATTACTATTCCCACTCCAGAGAGTGCAACAGTAGGTAAAGCATTGGATAGCGTAGGGGTAAAAATTACTATTCCCACTCCAGTGAGTGCAACAGTAGGGAAAGCGTTGGATAGCGTAGTGGTAAAAATTACTATTCCCACTCCAGTGAGTGCAACAGTAGGGAAAGCGTTGGATAGCGGGAGAGTAAAAATTACTATTCCCACTCCAGAGTGCAACAGTAGGGAAAGTGTTGGATAGCGTAGGAGTAAAAATTACTATTCTCACTCCAGTGAGTTTAACAGTAGGGAAAGTAATGATTTAATATATTATTAAAAATAAATTAAATATCAATTCCAATAAAACATTAATTAAAATTAATTACGAATTTAATATGATATAATAAGTAGTTATTCAGAAATACGAATAAATATTAGTTATTAAAAATCAATTACCTATTCATAATTAATTAACAACTAATTAATTTTCAATCACAAAAACGAATTATTAATAAAAATTAATACCAATTATTAATTAATTAACAGTAAATTAATTATCAATACACAAAAAGTATTTTTAATATGTAAAAATTACTATTCCCACTCCAGTGAGTGCAACAGTAGGGAAAGCGTTGGATAGCGGGAGAGTAAAAATTACTATTCCCACTCCAGAGAGTGCAACAGTAGGGAAAGTGTTGGATAGCGTAGGAGTAAAAATTACTATTCTCACTCCAGTGAGTTTAACAGTAGGGAAAGTAATGATTTAATATATTATTAAAAATAAATTAAATATCAATTCCAATAAAACATTAATTAAAATTAATTACGAATTTAATATGATATAATAAGTAGTTATTCAGAAATACGAATAAATATTAGTTATTAAAAATCAATTACCTATTCATAATTAATTAACAACTAATTAATTTTCAATCACAAAAACGAATTATTAATAAAAATTAATACCAATTATTAATTAATTAACAGTAAATTAATTATCAATACACAAAAAGTATTTTTAATATGTAAAAATTACTATTCCCACTCCAGTGAGTGCAACAGTAGGGAAAGCGTTGGATAGCGGGAGAGTAAAAATTACTATTCCCACTCCAGAGAGTGCAACAGTAGGGAAAGTGTTGGATAGCGTAGGAGTAAAAATTACTATTCTCACTCCAGTGAGTTTAACAGTAGGGAAAGTAATGATTTAATATATTATTAAAAATAAATTAAATATCAATTCCAATAAAACATTAATTAAAATTAATTACGAATTTAATATGATATAATAAGTAGTTATTCAGAAATACAAATAAATATTAGTTATTAAAAATCAATTACCTATTCATAATTAATTAACAACTAATTAATTTTCAATCACAAAAACGAATTATTAATAAAAAGTAATACCAATTATTAATTAATTAACAGTAAATTAATTATCAATACACAAAAAGTATTTTTAATATGTAATTAATTACAATTACATTACTTCCCAGCCTATTGCCCTATAAACCCACCACCTGCTATGGAAATAAATTAATAAAATTAACATAATTATCAATTAATCAATTAATAAAAATGAATTACCAATTAATAAAAATGATGCAAAACACTAGAACAGGGGTATCGGGCTAAAAAAGCTGCACTTTATCCAATCTATTATGGTACAGTAGATTTGTTGTGGGTGCTAGGAACCTGAAGTGATATACCCCTAGACTCCCAACATAATTCAAAACAACACAATGGTTCAGCACCCCACACAGTATACTGTGTGGGGTGCTGAACGATTGTTATGTTTTCAATTAATAAAAATGAATTACCAATTAAAAATGTATTAACAATAAATTAAAAATCAATAGCAATAAATAATTAAAAAATATTTACTTAATTACAATTAAATTACTTCCCACCTTATTAATTATTATTATTAACATAATCAATTAATCAATTAATAAAAATGAATTACCAATTAAAAATTATTTTACAATAATTCAAAATGAATACCAATAAATAAAAATATTTAATTAATTACAATTAAATTACTTCCCACCCTATTCCCCTATAAACCCACAACCCGCTACAGAACTAAAAAGCAAAATTGAATTAAAAATAATTAATAATTGCTAAAAATTAATATTTAATTTAATATATTTAAATTACTTCCCACCCTATTCCCCTATAAACCCACAACACGCTACAGAATTAAATTACGCTAAAATTAAATAACTTAAAATTCATTACTTTAAAAAAATTAAACATACATTACAAAAATAATATACACTTTTCACACATACACTAACATACAAAAACACTTTAAAAAATTCGATAAAATTCTATATATTTTAATGCCTATATTATAAACTTCGATATTTTGACTTTGATATTTTGACAATCGATATTCCTTACCTTCAATTCAATATTTTTAACCACTATATTGTGTCCATTCGATATTTTGTCCATTCGATATTTTTAATTCTATATTATGTCCATTCTATATTTTTACTTCGATATTATGTCTTAATACCAATTATCCTATACATTTAGCACAAAAGACGTTAGACATCAACCCCCTCCCACTGAACACACATATATTT
The DNA here is from genome assembly GCF_964261635.1 of Lissotriton helveticus. Classification (NCBI taxonomy): domain Eukaryota; kingdom Metazoa; phylum Chordata; class Amphibia; order Caudata; family Salamandridae; genus Lissotriton; species Lissotriton helveticus. The sequence goes on from NC_136057.1 coordinate 1,926,318,697, forward strand.
GCACAATACTAACATTAACTACACCTAAACATAAACTACCTTAACACACTAACCTAAACAAATATATATATATATATATATATATGTTTTAACTTTCTTTATAAAACCTACGTACACTAAACCTATCCTAAACACTAACAACATGCCTAACTATATAAGAAAATATTAACTAAATCTAACCCCCACACCAAAGTCCAAAATAAAGCTCAAATGAGTTGCGATATCTTGAGCAGGACCTAATCAATTGTGTCCTGCCTTTCCGCAAAGTGGCTTCTCCCTCTTGATTTCCTCTAAGCTGGAGGTGAGTTTCTTAAGTTTGCTTAAAATGAAGTACTTAAAGAGAGAGCCACTCCTCTGAATGGGCCTCCTGGCATGTGTGGTTGGCGTTGGTGTTGCTGCTGATGTAGCTGCAGGTACCTGGGCTGGTGGGGACTGTTGCTGGCTTGCACCTGCTATGGTTTGAGAGGTTGGGGTGAGTCTGCCTGTGGATGGTCTTGGTGAATGAAGGACATTCCTTGACCCCGCTGCCTTGGCATGTGTATACAGATTTTCCATTTTGTGGTACCCCTTTGCAACCTACCTGATGTAGTGGTACCAGTCCCTCCACATGTCAAATGTCTTGTGATACTCAGCTGACATATAATCTAGGGTGGTAATGGTAAAACTTTGTTAGCACAAGCTGTACATCTAACATGTGAAAATAGTTGACAGAGTCTGCTGCCATCTGTGTAGGTTTACTTCATGTAAATATGCTCACAATGAGATTACGCCATATTATACCTAACAACGATTCACACTCATGATGATGTATAGATTTCATATGGGACACATTGTCCTGAGTCAGTCCTGGGTCAGTAAATTGGGTTGAGGGATTGCATTATGCAAGTGGGCAGAGACTTTCACATACACATATGTGAAAGGGGTTAAGGATATACAATCTAGGTGGTGTGCCGCTATGTTGCATCACGCATAGCTGACTTAACTTAGTAAGTGTCAGGTATCCTATATATGGATATGTGTATGTGCCTTCTGGTTGACGCTTATAGCCAAAAACTTGCTTAATCATAATCCAACATTTTTCAATTTTGCGCTGCCTGGCCTTACTCTAAATCATTGAGGCCATTCTAAGCCACGCAAAGTTGCTTAGCATGGACTCATTGATAGGGTTAAGAGGTTTGCCCCCGTGCTGTATCACTAAAAGTGATGCAATAGCCCAACAAGACTCTCAGATTTATGCAACAAAGTTCATTTAAGTTCATTATGCCCATGATTTCCTCACATTTTGATATACATCTTGGACGTTGGAGTCATTAAAAATACATTTTAAAAATGATGTGCAGTACATGCTTTTGTTTAGTTACTTCACAAACATCAGAGGGAACAACCATACAAACCGGCGGGTCAGCCAGTCCCAGGAGGTCATTGAGATCAGCCTCCAATGCCTCCATGTCAGCCCACCTATGCTTCATCTGTTGTGCAGTATGTTCTACCTCAAAGGTTTTCCTGTGGTGCAAGCAGACACACTCCCATCTGTCTTTTTTAATCTTTTGCAGGATATCCCTGGCTAGCCCTGCCCCCAGCCGCAACCATCCTTGGCAGGTAGTGCATCACCAACAAGATGAGCCCACTCATCTCTAGCTCAGAAAAATTCTTCCCTTTCCTACCAATGTCCCTATCCTTCCCACTAAAACTATAGAAAATAAATAAACCCCCAAACTATTTAAACTACCTCTAGAAGAAAAAAAAATAGACAAACTCCAAAAATACAGTGACAAAAACTTCATAAAACAGACAAAAGGACAATAATGAAGAACGGTGAAGCAATTTAGAGACACAGAGCACACACAGACAAGACCAAACAACCACCAATTGCAAACTCTCAAAAACACAGGGAGTAAGAGAAAGTGAAAGTAACTTCACACTTCCTAGTATGCAGCCTGCCACACCCTTTGTGTTATTTCTTGGCTGAGTTGCTGTCTGTTTTCGACAAATGTGTCACTTTTTCAGACGCATCAGTATTGAATTTGATATTGTAAAATGAATGCACAGCGCATTAGCACTTATGATGGTTTGTATATGCATTGGCCTTGATATCTGGCGCAACTGGTGCAATGAGCCACACATCAAAGGCGATACGTTGTTTCTGACATACGCTACTGGTCCAATATGTCTTGTATGCCCACGTTTTAAACTGGCCACAAGGGGAGGGAGATCTTTCTCGGTCCTACTACCGAACCTTTGGAACGCCCTGCCGGAGGCACTCCGTAAGGAGGGTAATCTACTCCGCTTCAGGAAAGCCCTGAAAACCAACCTTTTCAGAACAGCACTCAGCTTAGCTTAAGTCCTGCCCCTTCCCTCCTCCCTTTTTTCAGTATCCCGGTTGTTATGTTTTGTGGTCAAAAGCACCCTGAGACCTGCAGGTGATTCGGCGCTATATAAACCTGCTATAACAATAACAATAACAATAACAATAACAATAACAATGTTATGTAGATGAAAGCGAAAAACAAGATATCACAGCTTGTACCCACATTCATTGGTCCTACAGTTATAGCAAACAGGTCCAAAGGTTGGTTATGTGTGTCATGTAACTTGTCATAGTGTGTTTATGTGTGACATAATACTATCTTACATGTGACATCTAGAGTGACAATTTATTGAGAGTATAGCAACATATTTTTTATATATGTATTTAGGCATTAAGTTAATTATCTTCATTCAGTGCTTTGAAATTGGCTAGGGGTACTTTGTTAGCTGTGGAGAGTCTGCAGTTATGTAATTTATGCATAGCTACATCCAGTGTTGAATGGTACTTGACAAAGCTGTGGAATGGGTTGGCAGCCCTTGTCAGGTCTGTGTGAAAGAAGGCGGTGTCCAGGTGGTGTTAAATGCTGGGTCAGCTGGTGTAGGCATGAAAAGTGTCATAATACGGAGTGACATAATGTTTCACAAAGCTATGCATTGGCTCTTGTTGCACCAGGTATAGTCTCCTTAAATGTTGCTTGGGGGTACCCATGCACACACAATGGTAACATATGCATTCTGAAACAAAACAAAGCACATACAGTGGGAAATGTGCCAGTAAGTAATACATTTCCAGGTGTGAAATTACACGGTCTTGTACCAAAAAATATCCTAGCCACTTCAGTTCTCTGTGTGAGCTGTGTTCTGCATCACACATAGATGGTGGAATAGGCTCAAAGGATATTACTAATATATACTTCGTTTAGAGCCCAGTCTGACTGTCTTCCGGAAAAAGATAAAAACCATTCTGTTCCCCAATACATAGATAAACTCATCTAGTCTATGTTTGATTTCCTCTTCCTCTCACTTTTTCTTTCTGGTCAACTATCAAGCGCTGGGATGCTCTCGAGTAGCCATGCGCTGTAGAAGAACCTTTTCAATTCAATTCAATTCAATACTATTAGCAAAAGAATGCCCCTTCATGCACACATACATTCCTGCATGTAATATTTGCTTCCCTGCTCTATGTTGCAAGCGTGCCTGCGTAGGCCCTAGCCAGCCAAAACTGCAGTGCGACAGAGGATACAGCATTATTGTTTTGTATTCTGTTGTGGATAACACATTACTTGTAACGTCCTTTCATGCACAGCCATGCATTAGGGAGTATATCAGTGCTGCACTGTGTGGCTATGCACATCCTATGCCCCTCTGTTTACTATCATAGGACGTTGGTGGAACTCAACTATGATGCACATGTGTCTGACGTAAAACAACATCATCCTAGAGCTTGGATCTATGCTATATTGGAGATGTGCTTGAGTGTCAGAAGGTGAACAGACGCATGCAGCGCACACACTCTCAGAATGTGCACACTGTTCTAACTTGCTAGATTTCAGCTGTGTACATCTTGCCCATGCACATGCATTTGGCACTTGGTGTTTATTTGCATACATATTTTGTTCTACAAGATGCTGTAGTGGGGAGTGTAACACCCAGTTACAGACCTTTCGTATAGGCCTGAATCAAGTTGAGGAGATGTGAGTGTTTTAATGCTTACAGTGACTTTGCAAACACAAAGATATAATATATAGTGTTTATATATTTTGCTGAAATCAGTCCATTTCTCAGATTTACAGTTCTGTACAATGTGGGTGCATCGCCTATTCCCAGCCACTGTATTTTGGATCTCGGTTCCATCCTCATTCTCCATTGGGTCCTGTTCATCATGTTCCACATCCCACTGGACATTTGTCCAGACACAGATGTTGTGGAGAATGACATCTACTATTATGATCTTGCAGACCATAGGGAATGAGTACAGCAATCTCTCCCCTGACCTGTCCAAGGATCTGAACCGGGACTTCATCACATTAAAGGTTCTCTCCACAATGTTCTGAGTGTTAGTCAGTGCCTGCTTGTAGTTCTGGTTTGCCTCAGTCTGAGGATGTGCTAATGGGGTCAAGACCCATGACTGAAGACCATAGTCTTGATCAGCTGATAGTTACAAAGAAATAACACCTGTCAATGGCTTAGCTCTCTGTTACAGCAACATTCCTGTCCATTCATTTTATGTGTTCTGAATCACTCATGCTGACAGTATTTCACAATACGTGTTACTTAACCAGTTGGCCATAGGTTTACACATGTCTCTTCCATTTCTCTGGGTAATGGCAAATGATGAGCATGGTCCTGTTCTACATCCTAACTGTCATGTTTATTCAGGAGCTTACTGTGATGGCTATTTGGAGATGTTCATGATCACTCTATGTTTTGTGCACTCACAAAATGTGTGAAGTGACAGATTTTAAATCAGATATTTGACTTGTTGGTCCTCCCTGGGTCTGCATTGACATTGCCAACATGTATTACACTCACACATACATATGTCCATGGCATACCACTGATGTCGTTGGTTGTCTACAGGACATTGACACAGGTATTTCATAGTACTCTTATCTGACCATGTGATTATGATGCATACATGTGGTGCAGTTCAAACTTATCACATGGATTGCAACGCTATGCATTGTCAGGCTTAAACTATTGTTTTTGGCAGACTAGTTTTAATAGTGCGCTCTGATTGACACATATATATTGCAATGTATGCCATTTTTTTGTGGGACACACTGATTTTGTTACAAGGAGCTGTCTTCTACAAAAGTGGACACAATACATTAGTTTTTCAAATCTATGTGTATGACTCCAACTTGTAGGAGATTGTGTACTTCTATACCTTGATGTGTTTCTCATTGCTGTGGCACATTAATGATGAGATTGGTATCCTGAGTACACTGTGGTGCTTAGTCCCGGTTGGATTTAATTTTATGTTGATGACTGATGTGTGACATATTTGCCAGCGCTGTGCTTGACTTTGTGAGTTTCATATGGCTGGATTTATATTCTTTCCAGCTGGGCTACTTACTATACAGAACAGGTGAGCCATCACATTGGTTAAATCAGTCAATACGGGTGTCTGCCTGAGTGTATGTGTGTACGTATGCTGTCACTATTGCTGAGATATTTGTGTATTTTGGACTGTTGGTGTCACAATGTTATCCTGCATTTACATTTATACATGCCTGGGTCCTACACTGACATTGCATGCCACACATATCCTTTAAACATACTTATTCCTGTCTTCCTTCTGTGTTTTTAATCAACATATATGTACATCTCCATGTGTAACACACTCCCTGATTTCAACAGCACTGACCTTGTAGACCTTTGACTGATACCAAGAGTTGTTAGTCCACGGAGTGCACACTCACCTCATCTCAGACTTTTCTCTTGTGTTGCCTTTGTACTCATAATTAGCTTGTCTGTCATGCTACATGATTTCACTAATGATTCCTTACCCATTGCAGTTGATGTGGTTCCATTCATACACACAGAGTGAAATAACACATTGCTGCTCACTGACGTTCTCTCGCTACTGCCATTGACAGATTAGTAAGTGCATGTCAAGATGGCACATCATTTTGTAGATATTGCAATTCATTGTTCCACTATATGCACATGACACAGGGTCCCAGATATTTGGTAAAGTGGCACTGTGCAGTGCAGCAAATCACCTGTCTGCACTGTATCACTGAGAAAGGGCAGTATTGCACAGTATTTGGGGCACTCAGCACATTCCTGACCTTTAAGCCTACACTGGCAGCATACACAAACACAGACACAGTTGCTCCATGGGACTCACATGCCTGCATTGCATGCAGGATTGTCTTTGTGCCGGAGAGGGAACCCTCAGAGCCATGATCGTGTATGTATGCTTGCCACAGACTGCAGCACACATAGGAAGTGGGAGTGACTTGGATGACTAGTTTATTTATCTTGTTGCATATCACTTGAGGAAGCTTATTGATTTGTTACATTCCAAGGTTTACCTGGTGGGGGATTCATGACATTTCTCACAAACCATGGGAGTTGCATGGACAGGGGCGACGCTTCAGGGGGGTGTTTAGGGTGTTACACACCCTAATAAATGTATTCTGTATAAATAGTTGGGTACAGGGGCTTTAAGCTTGGTATAGTGATGTGTTTGTCGGATTTCACTAGGGACTTTAATATACACAAAATACACAAGGTGATGGACAGAATGTTGCACATTGGAAAAACATTCATCCCCAGTCACAGATCTGGGTTTAATCCATCGTTATTTTGCTCACCACGCCACCCCAGTTCAGACATGGCCATATGCAAACCAGTATTGACCCTGTGCCTCATGGGAACAGTACAGCCCGAACTGCCAAACCATGTCTTCCCTGGACCAGAATCAAGCATCCTAGGACTGGTTTCTGGCTATCAGCCGTCATCAGTCAGGATAGCTTTACTCCAGTGGCATAGTGAGCACGGGACCCACGTCTGGGCATACCATTCCCACATAGGGTGAACAGCAAAACACACAAGGTGATGGACTGAATGTTGCACATTGGAAAAACATTCACCCCCAGTTACAGATCTGTGTTTAATCCATCGTTTATTTGCTCACCAGGCCACCCCAGTTCAGACCTGGCCATATGCAAATCAGTCTTGACCCTGTGCCTCATGGGAACAGTCCAGCTCGACCTGCCAAGGTCCGGAATCAAGCATCCTAGGACCCGTTTCTGGCTATCAGCCGTCATCAGCCAGGATAGCTTGACTCCAGTGGCGTAGTGAGCACGGGACCCACGTTTGGGCATACCCTTCCCACATAGGGTGAACAGCAAAACGAACAAGGTGATGAATGAAATGTTGCACATTGGAAAAACAGTCACCCCCAGTCACAGATCTGGGTTTAATCCATTGTTATTTTTCTCACCATGCCACCCCAGTTCAGACATGGCCATATGCAAATCAGTCTTGACCCTGTGCCTCATGGGAACAGTCCAGCCTGAACTGCCAAGCCATATCTTCCCTGGACCGGAATCAAGCATCCTAGGACCGGTTTCTGGCTATCAGCCATCATCAGACAGGATAGCTTGACTCCAGTGGCGTAGTTAGCACGGGACCCACGTCTGGGCATACCCTTTTCACATAGGGCGAACAGCAAAACACACAAGTTGATGGACGGAATGTTGCACATTGGAAATACATTCACCCCCAGTCAGAGATCTGGGTTTAATCCATCGTTATTTTGCTCACCACACCACCCCAGTTCAGACATGGCCATATGCAAATAAGTCTTGACCCTGTGCCTCATGGGAACAGTCCAGCCGAACTTCCAAGCCATGTCTTCTCTGGACCAGAATCAAGCATCCTAGGACCGATTTCTGGCTATCAGCCGTCATCAGCCAGGATAGCTTGACTCCAGTGGCATAGTGAGCACGGAACCCACGTCTGGGCCTACCCGTCCCACATAGGATGAACAGCAAAACACATGGCAGTTCGGCTGGACTGTTCCCATGAGGCACAGGGTCAAGACTGATTTGCATATGGCTATGTCTGAACTGGGGTGGCGTGGTGAGCAAAATAACGATGGATTAAACCCACATCTGTGACTGGGGGTGAATGTTTTGCCAATGTGCAACATTCCGTCCATCACCTTGTGTGTTTTACTTTTATATACACATACAGATGAAAAAACACACACTTGTCTCTGTTTTAGAGATCTTAAAAAAGTTTTTTTAACAAAATATTGTGTTTATGTACCCCTCCCAATCTGTACTCCTCTGCCTTCCTACTGCTCCTTAAGCCCCCCTTCAGCCCGCTACTTGTCTAATGTATTTTAACAAGCATGATCGTTGGGAAATAAGAAACTCACATCCCCCCCTAATCTTACTGACCAAGCTATGCCCCTGTACATGGAGACACCCCCCACAATGCCCATGGATCACCTCCCTTTCACACAGTAATTCAAATGCTGCATTTTGGCCAGCATTACATTGCTCTGTTCCTTTACATCTTTCAAAGGCACACCAAGTGGCTTTGCATGTCTTAACATGTGTAACTTGGGGGTTTGCATTACATGTGTACCATGGTGCATGTATAAGGTACACCCCTCATATATATGGCCCTATCTCCGTCAACAGACACAGGGATGGCCACTGTGCTATCCATGTCTTACTGTTAGTATGTCTGTTATGCAATTCAGTTATGCTTACCAACAAGTAGTCCATTTCCATATCGGATATTCTAGAAGAGGCGATTGATAATGGAGTGCCAAAGATGTAGGTATCATGCGCACTTCCTGGGTATTTTGCCAGCACATTTGTAAAGATCCCTCGATTGTCCACAATGTCCTGGACGTTGAGAGAGTATCCGTTCTTCCAGTTCCTGTACAGGTGAAATGGTGCAGCAGGGAGAATCAGTTGCACCTGTGTGCAATTCATGGCACCCAGCACATGTGGAAATTCGTCAATGGCATAAAAAACCTTGCTTGGTGTCCGCCTGCTGTTGTTGTGTCTTGAGGAGAAGGAGATAGTGGAGTGTGAGGTGGATGATGGCAAGACAGAGGGTGGGAAGGCAGAAAAAGATGGCTGCGATATTCCTGCCTCTCTGGCTGTTGTGCTCTGGAAGCGCCAGATGCCAGTATGTGGAGGTCAGCCATCAGCATGACCTGGGGATAGATGTTGGTGGGCCTGGCAGTTGGTGGCTGAAGCACAGGCGCTATCTGGTCCAGTAGTTTTATAATGGGCTCCCTCCTGAGTTGGTAGTACGTGATGACCTCATCCACCCTGAGGTTAATGAGGGAAGTCAGCTGGTGGAAAACGCATTCCCTTCTCCTGCACTGCCTATGTGGTGGGGTTGAGTGTCACGATTTGCCAGTCGCGCCTGCCGAACTACGAGTTCCAGAAGGCTCAGCGCCTGGGAGGGGCTAACAAGAACATATAGGTGGGACTTGGAACAACGCAAGCTTTACGTGATTCTGGGTCGTATCCTGTCTGGATTTGTTGCTGAGTGAATTCTTGTACTGGGTTATCCACAGCGCTCTCGGCTGAGACGCTGTATCTTTCTTGTACAGAGTCGTCACAAGTCCTCCATCGGCAGGGTAAACTTCAACATCCAGAAAGGGCATCCTGTATTTTGAAAAATTCAGACTGAATTGGATCTTGTTTGTCCGATGATTGAGCCAAAGATGGAATTCTTTAAGTTGATCTTCCTGTCCTGTCCACACGAAGAAGACATCGTCAATATATCTGCTCCAATGTTCAATATATTTGAGGTAAGGGTTGTTCTTGTAAATAAAAGTTTCCTTATATGTAGCCTTGAACAATACAGCTAACTCCGGAGCAAATGGTCAACCCATTGCCACTCCGCTTATTTGGTAGTAAAAGTTACCATCAAAATTAAAATAATTCTTCTTTAGAGCGAAACTGGCTAGTTTGAGAATGAACTCAGTTGGTACTCGGTGGGGTCGTGCTCGTGTGTCCAGGAAAAATTCCAGCACATGTAGTCCATCCTCTTGAGGTATTTGAGTGTATAAGGACACAACGTCCATTGTTACCAGAAAGTGACTATGTTCCTCGAATTTTATCTCGCTGATTTTATTTATGAAGTCGGTGGTATCTTTCAAGAAGGATTTAACATCTGCCATAAAGGGCTTTAAGAAATAATCCACAAACTTTGATGCTGGTTCCATAAGGGATTCACAACCTGAGACGATTGGTCTCCCTGAGGGTTGTGTTTTGCTTTTGTGTACTTTCGGCAGTACATAGAAGAGCGGAATTCGCGGATTTTTTATTTTCAGATATTCTGTCTCTTTTTTGCCCAGAAAAGCTTCTTCAAAGCCTTCATTCACAATTGAATACAGGATGTTTTTTAATTCATTAGTGGGATCTTGGTTTATTTTTCTGTAGCATCGTTTATCGTCCAATTGATGTTTGACTTCAGTAACATAGAGCGACCTATCCCAGAGGACGATGGCCCCTCCCTTATCGGCTTGTTTGTAAATGACCGACGTATCGTTTCTTAAATCTCTCAGAGCAAGAGTCTCATTTTTTGTCGTGTTGAATTTAGTCTATTTTTTGCTTTTTTCCATGTCTGTTATTGCTAAAAGGAGTGTCCTTTCGAAAGTAATAACTTTTTTTTTGTTACTCGGGGGAACAAATGATGATTTCTTTTTTAGACCTGTGTTCTCAAATGATAATTCAAATGAATTTTCAGCAAAAAACGTCTTTAGCCTGACTTTTCTGCAAAACTCTAGGGTTTCCATTTTAAGTTTGACAAAGTCAGTGAATTGCGAAGGCACAAAAGAGAGACCCTTTTCTAATATACTTGTTTCGTCTTTCGTTAAAAATTTTTGGGAAAGTTTAAAGATAGAAGACTTTTTTAGTTCTTGTAGTTCTGTCTCCTGGTGGACATTTCCCATGGTTGGTGGTTGAAACGAACTTTGCCCCTTGGTTTTGTCTGGCCTCTTCCTAAAAAAGACGTTTGATCATTTTGTTGTGAGCCTCTTCTATTGTTGAATCTCCTCGGTTCCGGAGTTTCGTTTTCACTACTACTGCCCGAAGACGATGTTTCGGAAAACGTTATGAAGTTATTCGATGATCTGCCTTGGTATTCCTGCAGATGTCTGCATGCCTCAGGTCTAGAGTAGAAGTCTGTTTGTAGATAGGGGTAAACTTTGTCTATATTGAAATTGCGTTTGTCCTTCTCAAATTGGGTGCTCTTCTGATTAATGGTATAGTCTCTGAATTCACCTATGTCTTTCTCGACTTTTTCAAGAAGAGATTTGGCATCTGTTATCAATTGATTAGTCGAAATAGCTTTTTCCAATTTAGATATTTCCTCCAGTTGAATTTTGGAAAGCCTTTGTGCCGTTTCAACTGTCAGGACCATTAAGTCACGGCTGCACTTGGTCTCAATTTGGCTGTAACCTTTTTTGTAAATCGGATCTTCTTTGAAGATTACTGGGACGTTTTTTATTTGAAGTCCTGCCGGTATCGTGTCTGCTCTGAGATGCTGTAGTAAAAAATGGCCGTGTAGAGTGTGCAAATTTGTTTTTTATTGAGTCTTACCAGGTTATCGGTTTCATTTTAATTTTGGGCGGTGACACTTAATGTGGCAGAGGCGAAGAGGGGCGGGGCAGCTAGAAGGTTTTTTATATGTTCCTCGCTGTAAGCGAAAGTTTCTGCATCTGACATACCAACACAAATAAACCAACAAAAAAACTAAAACTATCAACAATAACACAAATTCTCTCAGGGTTCCAACAAAAACCCGTAGCAGGACCTGACACCTGCACTAACTTATTACCACAAATACAGACACAAAAGTTACCAACTAGGGCAACCACACAGGCAGCCGCCTGCAAAATCAGTGAAAAAAACAACACTGGGTGTGGGCTCCCCACAGTAAGGCCAAGCCTCAATATCACTAAACAACTGAACAAAAGCCAATACTGCAACTGTTATTTAACGAACACGGTATGCCACCTTATCTATGAGCGGGATATACTGTGGGCCTTAGGAGCTGAAGCTAGAACGTCAGGCTGTGTACATCTGGAATTCCGAAATAACCCGCAGTCGGCTCTACTTCGTTGCCCGAGTTGTCACACAGCCCTCCCCATGGTCTCCTGGCTGCCCATCAGTGCCATTACTAATATAGATAGTGGTGAGGTGAAGGGTGAGCCGGTCGATGTGACATGTATGTTGCTAAATGCCAGATCCCTAGTCAAACATAGTATTGAACTAGCGGACCTGATACAGGAAATGGGTGTTAAGATATCATTTATCACCGAATCATGGACGGATGCAGCCTCGGGCCCAGACATTGTTAAAGCCACTCCACCCAATTATGGCTGTCATGTTCAGAACAGACCGGGAAAGAGAGGGGGCGACCTGGCGATCATCTACCAAGATTCGGTAAAAGGCAATTTTCAGCCAGTAACCGTTGATTCTGGCGAAGCACTTGTTTTTAATTTCACCCTGTCCCATCATCAATCCCTCAGAGGCTGTCTACTTTACAGACCCCCTGGGACTAAAGCCCCATTCTTAGCTGCACTTGGAAGCCTTCTAGAGGAAGCAGCCTGTGCCAAGACATTTACAATTTTAGAGGATTTTAATTTCCACCTTGACTGCAGCTCAGACCCAGACACTCGGGAGCTTATGGAGTTAATGGATGGGATGGATCTGAAGCAATTGGTGGCAGGGCCTACCCATAGGGCTGGACACACCTTGGATGGAGTTTTTTCTAACCTTCCTAATTTAGGTGTCATGGCCACGCGTCCGGTCCCTTGGTCTGACCATGCCGCTATCTGTTTCAACATTGCTTTAGCTCTACACCTGAGAGCGAGACAGGCCAAGAAACCAGCCAGGGCCATCAGGAAATGGAAAAACATAGAAGGCAAGTCACTAGACGAGCTATTGACATCCACGATGGTACCCCTCTCAGTGGATGCAGATGAGGCGGCCGCCATATATACTAACTGGGTGGATAAGGCCTGTAGGCAGCTAGCACCACCCAAACTCTGTCACTCTACTCGCACGTAACCATCGGCTCCTTGGTTCTCAGAGGAGATCAGGGAGCATAAAATCAGCTGCAAAAAACTAGAATGGATATAGAGGAGAAACTATTGTGAGGCCGACAAAAAGATATATAAATCGGAACTAGCTGTATATAAAGATCTGATAGGGAAAGCAAAGAGTACCTTTTTTTCCAATCGTATCAGGGAGGCAAGAAACTCCCCAAAGGAACTCTACCAAACTGTTCTTACCCTGACAGCCCCAAAACCAGCGGCTGTGCCCCCTAGTCTGGAACTATGTGAAGCTCTGGCAACATTTTTCCAAAATATAGTGGAGACCATTTTCAACTCTCTGGATGGTCAAACTAAGAGTAATTCCTTAGAGGATAACTCTGAACCGATAGAGACCAATTCCCAGGAAAGCAGGCTCCTGCGCTTCTCCCCTGTAAATGAGGAGGAGGTAAGGAAGCGGCTGCTGAGGCTAAAATCAGGTTCCCCTCATTATCCCTGTCCTTCTACCATAGCAAAGCTAGATGTAGCACCGATAGCCTCTGTGCTCACATCTTTATTTAATAATATGCTGGAAAGCGGGGAATTTCCATCCCACTGGAAACAGGCATCAATCCTCCCTCTTTTAAAAAACCCAAATCTGGATATTGACGATTTGAACAGCTATCGATCCATCGCCAGACTGCCGTTACCGGCCCAGATTATAGAGAGAATAATGAATTCTCAGTTAAGCTCGTTTCTGGGTGCTGTGCAAGCTCTGGACCCATCTCAACATGGATTCAGGGCGGGGCACAGCACGGAATCGGCTCTAATTAAATCTGCAGAAGACATCAGGAAAGTGATGGACGCTGGAGGAAAAGCCGCACTGATCCTTTTGGACTTGTCTGCGGCCTTTGATACAGTCCACCACATGATATTGGTGGGCCGGTTGAGGGCCGCGGGGATTCAGGGCAAGGCACTTAAGATCTTGAAAGCCTTCCTCTCCAACAGGAGTCAGGTGGTGACCTTCGATGACCAAGAATCCAGTCCCTTCATACTCCCTTGCGGGGTGCCCCAGGGCTCATCACTGAGTCCAACACTTTTTAATATTTATGTTTTTACCCTAGCACCTGTGATCAGAGCCTTTGGTTTTCACTTAACATCATATGCAGACGACACACAGATTGTGGTGTCGCTGCTACCGGGAGGAGAGAAAGGCACGGCCAGCAGGTTTAAAGACTGCATGCTTGCAGTCAGTGACTGGATGGCAGGGAATTGCCTAAAATTGAACTCGGCCAAAACCGAGGTTCTCCTCTTTGGGGCTAAAGAGAATTTCTGGTCCCCAAGATGGTGGCCGGAAGAACTGGGCATCCCTCCCGCACCTGTTGCCAAGGTCAAGAACCTTGGGGTTCTGATGGACGATAAACTGTCCTTTAGGCCTCAAGTAAATGCGCTGTCCTCAGCCACCTTTTTTGTCTTTAAGACTACGCAAGATCCTGCCCTTTCTTCCAGATGAGCATAGAAAAACAGTAGTGTCTGGTTTGATCCTGTCTCGGCTGGATTACTGTAACGGCCTACTGCTCAATGCTCAACAGGGGCTTCTAAATAAATTACAAACTCTGCAAAACGCAGCAGCTCGCCTGATCACGGGCATTCCCAAATTTGCCTCGGTCGCCCATGAGCTGGTGAAATTACACCGGCTGCCTGTGCGCAAGCGGATTGCATTCAAAGCATTATGCTTAGTCTTTAAGGCTCTGAAAGGGCTGGGTCCGCAGTGTATGACGACCCAGTACTTTCAGTGGTACAAACCTGCAAGATCACTGAGATCAACCGACCAGGGGCTGATAGTGATCCCAAGAATTAAGAGAGCCCGATGGGGAGGCAGAAGCTTGGAACGCCTTGCCAGCGGACCTCAGACAGATACCAGACCTGATGTCCTTTCGGAAGGTCTTGAAAACAGGGTTATTTAGGCAATAAGCTTTGCAGCTAGTTTTTGGAGTGGTCAACCAGCGCCAGGACACTGTCTGGTAACAGTGCGCTTTATAAATGTTGAAAATAAATAAATAAAATAAATAAATATTTGTAAATATGGAGTACTGCGTGCACTACCGTCGCGTCAAAATTAGTGATGCAATGGCAGCGCAGGCCTCTCGTAAATAAGACCCAGACTATCCAAAGCTGCAGGGTTTTTAGTTGAACTTTGCAAAGATTGCAAAAGAAAAACTTCCCATGCACTTGAAATCATTTATTCTAAAATAAACTGTGAGATATATTTGATTATTAGGGTAACTAGAACCGTGACATTTCTTGAACAACAAACTGCCTCTTTCAGTTATTTGCTAGAGACTATGCTAATCACATTTTAGCTCAGCCAATTAGAGCATTTCTCTCTCACACATCACCCAATGCCTTTAGCTATTTGGGTGTATCCTCTGCCTCTAATTAAGTGCATGCATTGCATTATGATGTTTTCCACTAGAATCCCAAAAAACGTTGTCTTCCCTTATTTAGTCAAAGTTGGACTATTGCAACAGTTTGTATATTAACATGCAGCAGCAACATCTGAAGAAGCTGCAGGTCCTGCAAAATGCAGCTGTCAGACTTCTTTCTGGCACTCCCAAATTCTGTTCAGTTATGTCAGAAATCCAGGAATTTCCTTGGTTACCAGTTGGAAAGAGAATTATGATCAAATCATTGTGTATTCCCTACAAGGCGCTTCACAACATTGGCCCCATTCATCTCAAACAGAAGTTCACATTGTATGTACCTAATAGGACCCTTTGGTCTTCAGGCTTTAGAATCTTGGTTTTCCCCAGATGTAAAAAAGCTAACTGGAGCGGTAGAAGCTTCTTTATTGGCACAGCCAAGGCATGGAATGAGTTACCCCCCTTCATTCATGCACCCCCTGACTTGCTTGCTTCCAGGAAGGTTTTGAAAACTTGACTTTTTAGCAACTTGGCCCTTCTGTCTCTGTTCTTTTCTTCGGAGCTAGCACCAGGACACCCCAGGGTAACAGTGCGCTTTACAAAATCACCTCCCTGCCTCTACTGGCTCCTTGTTGCTAATGTAGCACAAAAGCACCACTAAGAATCTCGCTCTGAAAATTCCAAGATCAACTGCTGCTGCTATGTTCATTCGTGCTTTTAAATGGAAATGACAACTTGAATCTATATTGGAAAATCCTTTTTGAATGAAATGTGTATTAAGATGTATTTTTATGTGGAATTCTAAATCATAATAAATCCAAAAATTGAATTGAATTGAATGAAATGTCGGTCTGTACATGGTTAACACATTAAATCCAGAACTACTGGTTATGAGAATACTTGTTTTTGTATGGCCCAAGCATAAGTAAGTAAACACACTAAATGAACATATGTCTATTCCAATCTTCCTCCGAAGCAATGGTAATCTCAGGGGGTACAGTTTGTGGGAGATTCATTGCTATATTTTTGGTAATTTGCATCAGTAAAATGAGGGTTGTGGGACTGCTTTTCTTTTAGCTACTTTGTGGCACCAGTAACATTCATTTTGGACACAGCACCAGTGGTAATTGTAAGAAGGTGAATGTGTGCCCAAAGCCAACGCTCTCATTTAAGTTATTTTTTCACATCTCATTCATATATTTGTTTCAAGTCATTTAAACCTTAGTGGTGCACTTACGACAGGCCAGAAAAAAGTAAAGGTTAAAAGCCAACGCAGTGCCACAGGATCCCAGCTGTAACATGACGTGTATTTGTAAAGCACACATTCACCCACCGGCATCTTGGCGCTGACAAAAACATATGTTTATTGTTACTCAACTGTACTTATTTTATCGACCTCAGATGGATAATAGGCTGAGTGGGCCCGTCGTTATTTGAACCTGTGCCCATGAGGTCGCACACTGGCCCCTGCAGTGGACATAATAGTCCACTTAGCCACCAAACCCAGCTATACCTCCCTCACAAAGCCTAGCTAGCCCAAAACCAGTTTGGGGTTGCTTGAGGTCCCTTCTGGATGTTGCCTCACCTGGCATTTCGGGAAGGACTGTTCCCATAAGGAACAGGGTCAGTACTGATTTGCATAAGATGGGAATCTTTCTAGAGTGTTACAGTGGATGATAAACAATGGATTGGAATGCGACCTGAGTGATTGCCAATGGTGACCATAATGTAATCTGATCTTGTGGACAACCGCACACAGGCCCATCTCCTGTGTGTCCCATGTCTGGGCACATTCAGGTAATTATCACTCATATAATTATACATAAATAAATAGCTGCGTACTGCTCACCAACACGGTTCATGGTTCCTGTCCTGCTGTGCTCTAAGCTGTGCTGATGCTTCAGGGATTCCACCCTTCTCTGTGAGCTGATTATTACTCACCGGCATTCCAGATTCTGAAGAGCTCAGACTGCCCCACAAGAGTGGAAAGGGAAACAAGCAAATAGCTCTGATTTTCTGAATATAATTAACTCAGTTTGGGAGTTCAGCATGTGGGCGTGGGATAAGCATGCTGCACGTGTGGTAGTGGTTTGGTATTACATGTAATCTGTGGGCATACACTTTGCTAATATGACCAAGTCCAGTTCAAGAATGTAAGTAATGCAATTCAACCATGTGGAAACAGTGGACTGTCATTCTTTGTCTACTGCTGAATTGCGATATTTTGACTTTATGGCCTTGATTATAAGATGAACTGAGTGGGATCCATGGATGGGATACCCCTTTGGCAAAATGTAACAGCTCTGGTTTTCCCGTCCAGTAAAATCGCATCATGCTTGGGCTGCAAAAGCAGCCAGGCCTCAACCCCAGGCCTCTGCCTCCCAAGACCCTACCCTATCACAAGAAAGCCCCAAGGCGATTCCACATCTTTCCCTGCTCCTGCCACCCTCATCGGTATCAGGCCCCATCCCACACCGCCTCCCCTAATTCTAGTTGGCACCTGTTGAAGGCAGGTAGTAACTGGAGTGTTAAGCCTCCCCGACCCCCCAGTGCCTCCCTTATACCCTGTAAATTGGGATTTCCATGTGAAATTCCACCCAGAAAAATTAGATCTGCACAGTTATTCCTCATTACACAGAGATTAGCATATAGTAGCCAGATTTGCGTGCGTGGATTTCGACCAGAAACATTATTTCCGGCTACATGATATTCCATTTATCAATTCATCCAGTTTAGCACCGTGCCTTAGAAGGTGAGGAACAAAGGAAGCATTTATTTTGAGTTGATAATTCCACCCAACCCCCTACCTACTTCATTCTCACCACTAAAAATGAGTATTGTTAAGGAGAATGTACTATCTGCTCCAAATGATAATTTAACATCTAAGAAAAATAGGAATGGGCTGGGGTCTCCTACACATAGAGCAATATCGAATAATTAAATAAGATAACGTAACTCGGCGAAGGCACATCTATATACTTTTGAAGAAGAGGGGACAGTAATCTAGCTTAAACAAGTAAAGCTAGTCCAAACCAGGATGGATGAAAGTTAATGCAAGTACAGAATACGGATGAGATGAGAAGTGAAGCATCCACCACTTAGGATTCATTCAAAATCTATGCTACCCATAAATGTCCAGCTAGTTCATAAGTGCAAATTGAAGATATCTTTGGTGAAGCAGAAGTATTAATGTGTATGAAATGATCGAGAATGCTCAGTTTCCTCAATCTTCAACCTCAGTAACATTTGATGTAAAGATATGGCATAAGTATTACTTCCAAAATATATAAGGGGAGAAAAAAATATGGAAGGATGCTAGAATGATATTATTACCATAAATTATGAAATCTTAAAGACAGCAGATGGAATTATTAGGTTATTGACCGCTATGCTGTAAATAAAAGTTCAATGTAACACTTAGTGATGTGGTGATAAAATGAGTAAACTGTTTACTACAAATACCTGATGCAAATAAAGATTTTTATGAAGTGAAAGGAGTACCTAAACTATTCGAGCACTTGACCAAACAGATAAAAATTACTTAAAGAAATAGGGGAAGGATAATACAATCACATGAGAATATTAGGATACAAGATAATGAAAATAATCTCATTGGAATTGTAAAGCAGCAGTAATTTCTCCTGAACTTCCAGTGCAGAGGTCCTACATGTCCTAATGAAGGCCTCCTGAACAGAATCACGTAGAACATAGCAGGGATAGGTTGGTGGGAGCGGGTGATGGAGAACAAATGTGTAGGAAATGTAATAGCTACAGCTACTTTTCAGGAAACATGGAGAGCAAAGACAATTGGTTTTAATGCTAGCTTAAATGTAGAGGCATGGGTGTCCTTCAGGAGAGACAATTATCCTATTTTCAACTTCTCTCCATATTAAGGTACAAAGAATATGTTTGAATGATAGTGATCCAGCGCCCCTATAGAAAATATGCCATAGCAACACTACCCAACTCCACAATACTCACCATTAATCATAAAACACTCACAAGGCCCATAAACTAACGTGACATATTATGAGCAACTGAATCATGTGACCTAATTAATAAACCCTATTCACAATTTATATACACATTTATATACAACTACAGTATAATGATTTCACCATGGTTTTTGTAAGGCTTTGCATTTAATTAAGTCACTTATTTATTTATTTATCTTATTTATTAACTATTTATTCAAGGAAAGTGCATTTTATTAGAGGAATAGCAAATCAGATTGACAGTTCTAAGCAAAATCAATTAGCATGTTAAATGAAGAATAAACAGTTTTCCATCACCTAAGCCTTATTTTCCTTGTCTAAATCTCACTTCACCTAAAGGAATAAAGTTAAAAGTCATTTAGCCCTATTGATCCTTACGTGCTTCAAAGAGTCCGTCAGCACGTCATGCTTAACAGGAATCGGGAGAAGATGAGCAGCAAGAGCGCCCTCCCTCTCATGGGGACAGTTTTTATACCTTTTCTGACTAACTATAGTATCTTTATCGTACATTTTTTCTGTCAATCCAAACTTTTGATTGGCTGAGCCATGTCAGTCCACTATTAGGTCACGCTCTCCTGACCAAGTCCGGGGCCTCATCATAGCCCTTATTGTTCTTAGTTTCACCATCCTCTTTGCTTCCTCAAAAAGATACTTTTACCGAGGAGAATCTTTTCACTTCCTAATCTTGGCAGGCCATTCAGCATCCTGTCCTTGGCTATGACTCCAAGAACACATCCGACTCGACCATAATTATTTCTGCACAAAACGTTGTCAGCTCAGCAAAATACTCAAGTCTTGAAGACTGCAGCACTGCTAGCCATTTTCTTTAGGCGCATTCGTAAAACTAATGTATAAACAAACACAAAACATTGATTAAGGAAAGAAATAGAGTTTGTTCTGTTACCCACCCACCTTTGCTAATTATTAACCCATTAATAAATGTTACCTAACAGAAGCAAATAAAGCAACAAACAGATTTGTGCAACACAAAGACAAAAAGACAAAACATGAGCACACACAAATAAGCTCATGCCATTAATAAAAACAGCCGCATTTAATTTTGACAAAACAATTAACAAGATTAGTTTATTATTTTCCACAAACAAGCATTTGCAACATAAAGCACATATATGAGCACATATATTAATTCCCACGTGTCATGATCTGCAATTTAATCTAGGTTGGTTAGTAATTTTCACTCCATTCACGTTAATATAATTATTTTGTTATGGGAGTTTAACTTTGCGAGTTGAAATAAATATATTTCTAAATCTCGCTCCATCAACTCCCTCATCTGGTGATTTCAAAATCACCAAACCACACCCAAAAGTTTAGCAAAATTTTATCCCAGAACATGTTTTGATTTTCACTGTGTTAGTATTTCTAAAGTCTTGTCTCAGCTATTTGTCTGCAACTCTCATATTGAGTTCTACGAAACTCTTCCAGTTCTATCTCTCTCTCCTGTTCCTTTCTGATCTTATATATTCTCTTCTTTTCCTTCAGATACTTCTTTCTCTTGTGTAACATGCAACTGATCTTTAACAACAGAATCACAAAAACTATAACTAATAAAGGTGTCAGTATTTTCCTAATAATTGAACCACCAATCTCTTGAAACCAGGTTTTGATTGCTGCAAATCTTTTGCTCAAATGTTCTGAAAAATCATCCTCTTCTAAGGGAACAATTTCTGATTGCAACTCCGTAATATTTTTGATATAC
Organism: Lissotriton helveticus; assembly: GCF_964261635.1. Taxonomy (NCBI): domain Eukaryota; kingdom Metazoa; phylum Chordata; class Amphibia; order Caudata; family Salamandridae; genus Lissotriton; species Lissotriton helveticus. The sequence goes on from NC_136057.1 coordinate 1,926,339,673, forward strand.
ATCTCAATACTCTGACTCTTATCAGGAATATAGGTACAGCAGTGTTGGAAATGCAAAATGCCACAAACTCCTCCCTCTTTTGCTAGCAGAATGTCTAAAGCAAGACGATTCTGCATTACCATGGACCATATAGCAATAAGCTCGTTATCCACTAATTGAAAGCCACTAGCTGTGTCAGTTGACAACCTGTCAACAATTGTGGACAATTTTCTGATTCTTCCTGCATTCAGGGTTATACCCACTAAAGGTATTACTGCTTCAAAAATGTCTCCCAGAATTTCTGAAAAACTTTCTCGTTTAAATCTATTCAGATGATTGCTGATTTCAAATGAAACTTCTCCATTTCTGTCAACATGAAATATTTTTGGAAAAACAAGTCCAACAAAACACGTCCCATACCAGTGATCTGGGAGGTTATAATAAACTTTGTCTCCACAGACAAAAAAAATCCAGGAAAAATTGGATCCTTGCCACCTTTAAATCCCCAACGCCCCATGATTTGATAAGTGTCCTCGCAATGACTTGCACCTACAAAATAATTATCGAACAATGTGTTGTCCCTCCTAATGCAAAATTTTCCACTAACTGGTTTGTCAATGTGAATAGCAACATTTTCAAAAGATTTACCATTAAGCTTTTCGTCCTCTAACTGCCAGAATTTTGATTTGGTCTGCTTGAGCATCTCATTTCTTTTATAAATTGCTCTTCTTTCCTCAAATAAATTCAGGAAAGATTTTTCCTCAGATCTCAATTTACAAGTCAAATTGTTTCTAAAAGCATACTCATAGGTGAGTTCATTTGTCACAATGAAAAATTCCCTCATCTATTTGGCTTGTTTGTGCTTATTTAAACTTTTCTCAATTTTCAGGTTTGCAAAAATCTCGTCATGGTTAGAATAATAATATTCTAAACGACCAGTTTGATAAAATAAGCTAGCTATCACACTACAGGTTATGCCATAAGTAAGAGGAAGCATGTTATAAGTCACTCCCTCCGAAACAGAAACAGGCAATTTCACACAAATGTAACAGTCTTTGACTTCCATGACCTTTACATACAGGAGTCTTGAAAAAGAATTGCTAGAAAAATCACCAACAGATCTATCTTGGTGAATCTCTGGATTATGGTCAATAACTCTGTTAGTTTTGCCTGTTGCACTATGTTTGTCTTGTTTAACTGAAGCTTTGTTAGTCATATTAGCCTTATACATTTCTTTATCAATTCCAAAAGGGAAAATGACAGCTAAAACTAACCAAAGTACGATTATTAAAACCACACAAATCAAAGACATTTTACAGCATCTCCTAAGAATGGAACACCTTGAATTGTTATTAACAAAAACGTAAGGCATTTTCACTCTTCTAACAAAGCCTTGCAAAGAAAACAAAATCAAAAATTAAAAATGTCTACATTTTCTAAATTTCTATACCCCCCATTTTAATTTTTTTTTTATATTAAACCCCACCTTCTAACAGCTTTTCTTCGACCTTGCGTCACAATTTGTTTTCCAGCTAACACAATTTCTTCGACCTTGTGTCACCTAACACAATTTTTTCAGCCTTATGCCAAAAACGAGAACCCTAAATTTTAACAGAAAAATACTTCAATCATTGTCACTATTGTCTTCTATCTCTTCCTGACTACTGCTGTTGACTTCCTCTACAGGTGGAATAATTATGTAAGTCCATTCAGGGGATTTATATTTCTGATTCGGTTTCACAATTCTCTTTGCCCTACTACTAATGACTTCTATTTTCTTTCCTGTTTCACTTTTGTTTTCAGGATCCTTTTGACTTGATATTTCATTAATTTGCTCTTTTGATTTTTTTTACCAATCTAAATTTTAGGCCTTCATTTTCACTTGGCCAATTATCACCTTTTCTCGGTAACTTCCTCTTTGGCTCGGTTACATTACACTCTGTTCTCCAAGCCCTTTTTCTGAAATTTCTTATTTGAGAATCTTCATCACTCTCTTCAGTTTCACTGTCAGAAATTTGAATTCTGGACTCAGGCACTTCTTTACTCAGCAATTTCACTCCGTTAGGAACTCTATCTTTATAGCTGGTACTTGGTAATTCGTCTTCTTCTTCTTCAATTACCTTCAACTTCCCAGTTTCAGATTTCCTGTTCCTGCTTTCAGAGCTTCTTTTCTGCTTTTCAATATTCTCCTGGTCTTGAATCACAACTTGATCAGACTCTTTTTCTGCTTCTTTTTCTAACACATCTTCATCATTTTCAGAGTCTAGTATCACAATTTCCAAATCTTTTTCATTCAATGCTTCATTCGCAGTTGAATTTTCCAGACGTCGACCTGCCTGTCGATCTTCAGGATCTGGATTTTTCTCAGTTTCTTCATCAGAGTCTGAATCAGCAGTAGTGTCACTGTCACTTTCATCAGAATTCTCAGGTGGAGGTACACGAATGGTATGGCTTGCGTGGATCCACCTCTTTAGGTCTTTGCACTTTACTGCATTTGTTGTGACTAGAATGACTTGTCTTGCTTTCTGCCACCTGGGTAACAGACAGTTTCTTCTTCGATGAACCTTTGTACTTACCCAGTCACCTGGTAACAGATCATGTGCTTGCTCTTTTTCTCTTGTTTGCACTTCAGTTCCCACCTGATGGAACACAGAAGTCACGACGTCAGATAAGTTCCTGCCGTACTCCAAAATGACGCTATCATTAATAGTCATCAACTTTCCTACTGGTATAAATGCCTGTCTCATAACCCTGCCCATGAGAATATCATGTGGGCTTAAACCTGTCTTTTTATCAGGTGTACTTCTCAGAGACATCAAAACAAGTGGAAGTGCATCAGTCCACTTCATACCTGTAGCTAGACACATTTTGGCAAGTCTATTCTTAATGGTTCCGTTCACTTGTTCAACAACACCTGATGCTTCTGGTCTGTATGCACAATGTAGCTTCTGTTCTATGTGTAAAGCTTCGCAAATCAATTGTAATAATCTGTTTTCAAAGGGAAACATCACTTACAACAAAACTTTTACAACGCATTACCATTACAACACGGTCATTACAACGCAAACCATTACAACGCATTGTGCTGGGGGCACTCTAGGATAGGGAATAGGTTAATTTACTATCCAATAACCTTCCCTAGTGTCCACGGGGACTGGAGTTGGAATAGTAAATTAAACTATTCACTATCCAACACCCAAAAGCGCTATGCGTTGTAATGGTATGCGATGTAAAAACCGCGTTGTAAAGGTATGCGTGGTAAAAGTATGCGTTGTAATGTCATACATCCGTTTTCAAAATGTGTTCCACGATCACTTTCCACAGTTACCGGAAAACCGTACCTAGGTATAATTTCCATTAAAAGTAATTTTGCAACAGTAACAGAATCATTGTGGCGTGTAGGAAACGCTTCAACCCATCTTGAAAACAAACAGATTATTACAAGGACATATCGTAACTTGTTGTGTGGTGGCATGTCAATGAAATCCATTTGTAACCTTGTGAATGGACCACCCTCCCGTCCTATGGTTCCCATGCTCACAACTGTTTTTCTGTTGGGGTTGATTTGTTGGCAAATCAAAGACCTTTGACAAAGGGATTCTGCAATAATTCTGAACTTTGGGTTATACCAAGTCTGCCTGAAAAGCCTAATCATTGAATCTCTTCCTATATGTCCCTGACCATGATACATCCTGGCCATATCAGCAATCATGCTATTTGGTAAAACCGGTCTGCCATCTTTGTAAGTCCAAATTCCATCCTCTTCCCGCTGTCTACATTCTGCTTTTAACCATGTGTTTTTCTCCTCATCACTTGCCTCATCTTGTAAATCCCTTACTCCCTGCCATGTTTCAACTACTGATGTTAGCATAAGTGAGCTCAAGACATGTTCATCATTCTTTTCCCGATTGATTGAATAATTATTTTTCGCACAGTATCTTGCAATCTCATCTGCATAGGCATTTCCTTTTGTGATAAAATCTTCACCTTTTTTGTGAGCTGCACATTTTACGACAGCAATCTTTTCTGGTAATTGAATGCCATCAATCAATCTCTTAATCAGTTTTGCATTTCTGATGGGAGTACCTGCAGAGGTTAAATAACCTCTTTGAGACCAGAGCTGTCCATAATCATGCACAACTCCGTATCCGTATTGGCTATCAGTTAACACAGTGATTTTTAAATCTTTTGCTCTTTCACATGCACGAATCAAAGCAATCAATTCTGCTACTTGAGCTGAACGAATTCCTTCAAGACATGATGCTTCAATCACAGTAGCAACTGTGCAAACAGAATATGCTGCTCTTAGAAAACCCTCCTCTGTTCTCAGACAAGAACCATCAACAAAGTAAACAAAATCTGACTCAGGCAAAGGAACATCTTTTATGTCCTGCCTAGGCTTGGTGCAATATTCCAAAACATCCAAGCACTCATGGTAAATGTTGTTTTCATTTCTGATTTCTGTCACAGTACCATCAGGCAATAATGTGGAAGGATTTAAATTCACACTTCTTGCTATCGAGACATTATCTGATCCCAGAATAACTTTCTCGTATTTTGTAAGTCTGTTACTTGTTAAATGCTGAGTTTTGCTTCTGGTAAGGAGAATCTCTACTGAATGTGGTACATAGACTTTTACAAGAAATCCCATTATAATTCCCTCACTTTGCTCAAGGCTCACACTAGTTGCAGCTACTGCTTTTAAACAGCCTGGTAAGGCTTTTGCAACAGGATCAAGTACTGATGAGAAATATGCTATTGGCTTTCTCAATTTCCCATGTCTCTGAATTAGAACAGACAATGCACATCCTTCTCTTTCACTGCAATACAGCTCAAAATCCTTTTCATAATCGGGCATGTCTAAAGCTGGAGCTTCACACAAACTTCTTTTTAGCTTTTCAAAAGCTTGCATCTCAATTTCTGTCAGAACAATTGGATCTTTTATATCTGATTTTGTTAATCTCTGCAGTGGTTTCGCAATTACTGAAGATCCACTAATCCATTGGTGACAATAGCCAACCATTCCTAGAAACATCCTGACAACAGCAAGGAACTCTTCAACATCGTCAAGGAGCTCTCCAACCCCGGAAACAACGACATCACCCCATCACAGGACCTCTGCAACTCCCTCGCCTCCTACTTCCACAACAAGATCGCAGACATACACAACAGCTTCACCACACAGCCAACGCACCCCACGACCGCTCCTGCACCCCCCACCATCACCCTCCGCGCCTGGACCCCGATCAACAACGAAGAAACCCGACGCACGATGAACTCCATCCACTCCGGATCTCCAACCGACCCTGCCCGCACCACGTCTTCAACAAGGCCGACGCTGTCATCGCACCCCACCAGCGGGACAACATCAACACCTCCTTTCGACACCGCTACCTTCCCAGAGAGCTGGAAGCACGCCGAACTCAGCGCTCTACTGAAGAAACCATCAGCGGACCCCACCGAACTAAAAAACTACCGCCCCATCTCGCTCCTCCCGTTTCCGGCTAAAGTCATCGAGAAGACCGTCAACAAGCAGCTGGCCGCCTTCCTCGAGACGAATGGATCCCTCGACCGCTCGCAGTCTGGCTTCCGGGCCAACCACAGCACCGAGACCGCCCTCATCGCAGCCACTGATGACATCCGAGCCCTGCTCGACAACGGGGATACTGCGGCCCTCATCCTCTTGGACCTCTCCGCGGCTTTCGACGAGGTCTGCCACCGCACCCTAGTGCAGCGCCTCTGCAACGTCGGTATCCGAGGGAAGGCACTTGAATGGATCATCTCCTTCCTCGCCGGAAGGACACAGAGAGTCCGCCTCCCCCCGTTCAGATCAGAAGCCACCAAAGTCATCTGCGGCGTTCCTCAAGGCTCCTCGCTCAGCCCCACCCTCTTCAATGTCTACATGAGCCCCCTTGCGGCCATCGCACGCCAACACAACCTCAACATCATCTCCTACGCCGATGACACCCAGCTGAACCTCTCCCTCACCAACGACCCCGCCACCGCCAGAGCCAACCTACACGAACGGATGACAGACGTAGCCAAGTGGATGATGAACAGCCGCCTGAAGCTGAACTCGGACAAGACGGAGGTCCTCATGCTGGGCTCCTCGCCCTCCGCCTGGGACGACTCCTGGTGGCCCCCTGCCCTGTGCAGCGCACCCAAACCAACAGACCACGCACGCAACCTGGGCTTCATCCTGGACTCCTCCCTCTCCCTGACCAGACAAGTCAACGCCGTCTCCTCGTCGTGCTTCAACATCCTGCGCATGCTACGTAAGATCTTCCGGTGGATCCCCACCGAGACCAGGAAGACGGTTACCCAGGCCCTCGTCACCAGGCGACTGGACTACGGCAACTCCCTCTACGCCAGAACCACCGCCAAACTCCAGAAGAGACTCCAGCGGATCCAGAACGCCTCAGCAAGACTCATCCTCGACATCCCCCGACACAGCCACATTTCCGGACACCTGAGAGACCTGCACTGGCTCCCGGTCAACAAGAGAATCACCTTCCGTCTCCTCACCCACGCACACAAAGCCCTGCACAACCAAGGCCCAGGATACCTCAACAGCCGCCTCAACTTCTACACTCCCGCACGCCAGCTTCGATCAACCAGCCACGCCCTCGTCGCCGTCCCCCGCATCCGAAGAGCCACCACAGGAGGAAGGTCCTTCTCCTACCTGGCCGCCAAGACTTGGAACTCCCTCCCGACCCACCTCTGCCTGACCCAAGACCACCTCGCCTTCAGGAAGCAGCTCAAGACCTGGCTGTTCGAGCAGTAGCGGACCCCCCCCCCCCAATCGCCTTGAGACCCTCCGGGTGAGTAGTGCACTTTGATTGATTGATTGATTGACCTGTCTCTGTGTTTTTGGAGGTAGCATTCCCTGAATCATTTTAATTCTCTCAATTGTCACTTGTCTGATTCCCCTTGCAATTCTGTGACCAAGCTATTTTACCTCTTGTTTGCAAAACTGTAATTTTGCAGGTGACACTTTATGTCCCTCATCTGCCAAGTGATTCAAAAGAGTAATTGTATCTGTGACACAGTTATCTCGTGTTTTTGTTGCTACAAGGAGATCATCAATGTACTGAACTAATGTCGATTTTCCAGGTAAATTTAGATTCTCCAAGGACTTTTTTAACAACTGATTAAAGATAGATGGACTCTCTGTATACCCTTGAGGGATACGACACCATGCTAATATGCGACCTTGGAACCGAAACGCTAAAATTTGCTGGCTGTCTGGATGCAATGGAACAGTAAAGAACGCATTGCAAAGATCAATGACTGTATACCATTCTGCATCATGCGGAATCTGGTAAAGAATCACTGCTGGATTTGGAACAACTGGGCAACATGGAACAACTATTTGGTTAACCTTTCTCAGGTCTTGAACTATCCTGTACGTTCCGTTTGGCTTTTTGATCCCCATAATCGGTGAATTACAAGGACTGCTTTCAATTTCTTTTAGAACACCTTGTTTTATGAATTTATCAATTACAGGAATTACACCTTCAATTGTTTCTGCTTTCATTTTGTACTGTGGGATGTTTGGAAAATCTATTCCCTGTTTTACTGTGACTTTAACTGTGTCTACATTTTTCATCAAGCCCATCTCATTTCCTGATAAATCCCAAATTTCAGCTTTGACTGTCTTTTTCAGTTCTTCAGGTAAATTGTCTTTATCAAATACAGGAAATAATTTACTTTCCTCTGCTTCAACCATTAACATTGTCAATTTATAAAGCCCATCTTCTTCTAGTGTCTGAAGCTCAATACCCTCCGGTGAGCAGTATATTTTGCAGTTCATCTTACAGAGAATGTCTCTCCCTAGCAAGTTTACAGGACTGCTGTTACAAACTACAAATCTGTGTTTGTTTTTAAATTTACCATTTTCAATTTTTACAGGCTCTGTCAAATCTGTTTTAATCTGTTGATTAGCTACACCAACTACTTGGATGGTTTCACCAGAGAGAGGCAGGTTTTCTATTTCCACTGATCTAACAGTAGAACGGGTAGCACCAGTGTCCACAAGAAAAGTGATTTCTACATCATTCACTTTGCCATTTACAAATGGACCAGACTGGTCAACCTCAAGAGTGGCTCCAAGCACACACTGTTCCCCCTCTCTCAGGCACCGTCCTAAGTAATCCTCAGAATCACTTCCACATTTGGCACATTCACTCTTTGCGATCTAATTACCTGATCACCTCTGCTGAATCCTGTTTCCGAATTATACCTCTGACCACTCACACAATTTGGAAGAGGAGGTTGTGGAATCTGACTCTGCTGATTCGCTAACTGTCGCTGTAGCTGTTGCTGAAGATTTAGCTCATTTAATTGCCGCTGTAGCTGTTGCTGCAGATTTACATCATTCTGCATCTGTGGATTTAATGATGCATTTTTAACATTTCTGGGCGGATTTTTACATTCGCACTTCGAGTGTCCAATTTCGCCGCAATTAAAACAAGGTAGCTTTTGTTTTAGCTCTTCAATATTAACATTAAATTTCGGTTTATTAAAATTGCCCTTAAATTTTCCTTGACCCTGAATCTGATTAACATTGACATTTTTGTTCTCCAAATTTGCAATCTGCTGTTCACCTGTGCCCACATTGCCTTTTCCTTAAGTTTCTTTTGCTTTGCGTCTATCTCATCACTGCAATATTTTGCCTTTCTCAGTATATCATCTACCGAAAGTGATTGCCAGCCAACAATTCCATTTCTAATCATCTCACCAATTGCAGGTCTCAGGCCATAAACAAATCTGTATATAAAGTGGCTCATGTCCTTTTCACTTAATTTTTCATAGCCATTGTACTGTTTAAAAACCAACAGTAGTCTTTCATAGAATGAATGCTCTGATTCCTTTGGCTCCTGATTTGTTCTGTCAATTTTAACCCAGTCAACTTCTTTTGGGGGAATCTTATTTTTCAACCAATAAATCACTTTATCATACAGTCCCATGACTTCTGATGACGGAGCACCTGTTATTCCATCTCGAGCAGGTTCTACTTTTGGCCAACTTACAGAGACTTTACATTCTGTCCAAAGATCTGACGGGACAACAATGTCAAAGAATCCATCCAGATCAATCCACAGAACTTTCGAAACCTTTATGAATCTGTCTACCTGTCGATACCATTCCACTGGCTTTTCTCTCAACCGAGGAAAATCATTTGTGAACAACAGAATGTCCTGTCTAGACCAAGGAACATGCACGTAACCACCTCCTGCTATTTCTCTCATTGGATAATGATTAGTCAACATGCTCCTTTCTCTCCTTTCTTCCTCTCTTTTCTTCGTCCATTTCACTCTCCATTTACTTAAATCACCTAATTTTTTAATGTACACAATCAAATCTTTTATATGCAGAATTCTTCCCATCGCATTAAAATTCCCAATGTCTTTTTCAGTAAAATCTAATCTGTAATGTTTTCCCAAATTTTTCTGTTTACTCAAGTCAATTTCTAATTCTGTAGCTAATTCTTCTAACTGTTCATATTTATTTTTTGTTTTCCATTGTATGCTTTTGCAAATGAATAACAATTCATCATCTTGATAATACTTTAAACTGTCAGGACCAATTGTGCCAATAATTAATTCCTCCAAATCTGCTTTAAGTTTCGCGACATCAAGCTTTGAGGTTGAATCTGTTTTCTCAACACTCTTTTCTGGAGATTCAGTATCTGACTCTGCACCTATTGGTGTTCTGCATAATGAACCTGGATTAAAAGTTAAATCAGGCATCATTGTTTTCTCTTGATGTATTTCAGTTAATTCCGAGTAAAAATTTTCAGCCACTTTCTGAATTTCTGCATTTAATGGAATAGTCAAACCTGGATGTCTAATTTCTCCCTGATCGAATACAGGTTGAACAGGACCAATCGTTACTGGAACTGTTACTGCTTCCATTCCTTTAGTTAATTGTCGAATTAATTCTTCTTTTGATCATAAATATTCTGAAGTACTTGGAATTTCCTCATCTCTTCCAGCACCCATTAGACCTCTGGAAGGAATCTCATTTCTTGAAACTGGAGTCTCAGGAAAATTTCTACTTTCACCATATGCACTAGAATTAGTTCTCGTTTCTAATCTTTCAGGAGTTTCTGTATTATTCGGGAAAAATCTGGGTGATTCCTCATTAAGTGGAGGTGCACTTGGTGTGGTTCCTGTAGAAACCATCGGGGTAGACCATGAACAAGCTGGTTTTAAAGGAGTCTGTTTCTTATTTGTAAGGTATATTTCTTCTAAAACTGGATCTTCCAAATCACTTTCTTCAATATTATTTTTCTTTTGGGTATTTATTTGACCTGGTATTTCAGTAATCATTACTCTTACTGGATAGAGACCATCACACATGTCTGCCTGTCTCCATCGACGCATTCTATCCTCATGAGTTTCTCTTTTAAAATTTGATTTTGGACTTTTTATTATACCACAACTTTCCCTTTGAAGCTGAAACATCTCATCCTCCCATTCAACTAAAGCCTCAAATTGTGTTGGTCTAGGCTTCGGCACAAGAGCCATCATTTTTTCTCTCAAATTCTTCAAAATTCTCATATTAAATGAGCCATCCTCTGGCCAAGCTAAAACACCATAATTTTTGGTATAATCCATCCAATTATCAAAGGTAAGTATGATAACCATATTCACCTTCCATATAGGCTGCAGGTGTTTTGCACCTATGAAGTAATTTTCCACCTCGCGTTTCAATTTTCTTATCGGGTGAAAATATATTTTTCAATTTCTGAAGCCATGTAAGCTTCTTTTCCTCTTTTCTGTAATAATAACTCATGTTTTTAATCAAATCCGTTTAATTTAAAATGATCGTAAATGTTTCCTGGTTGTTCCGCAAAACCAGCCAATCCGTGCGTGAAACTCACCAACAAGCCAATCAGGTTAAGCTACGTCACCATCTTGCTCAACCAATAGAATTTCCGCTTTTTGGAAGAGCCAATCAGCTAACAGCTTGACTCAGTCACGTGAACCAATCAGTGCGCTAGCTGTGACGTATGTTAGCCAATCACAGCGCGGACCCTGTGATGTACACAGCCGCTGCAGCTTCTCGTCTCTCACTCCTAGCACTCATCCCTCCTTCACAAAATATTTTCACAGCGCCATTTTAAGAAAACTTTTTCAATGAATTTCAATTAATAACAACAAATAAACAAACCATTTGTCTGTTTCGCTAAAACAAGGTGATAGTTTATACAGTCATTCAAGTATTCTTTTGCGTGGAATAGACAACACTACTCTCACAGAATATACAATCGTTGATAAAGTAGACCTTTACTCTACCCTTCTAACAAGTAATAACAAACTCGTTTCCCTCTGAATGCACATTAAGTAGCAAATCAAAGTTTGACTCGAACGAATTTACAAAATCATTTACGCACTTTCAAATGGAAAGTTTCCCTAACCATACATGAAATCTTGGTAGGACTTTAACCAACCATAGAAATCCACATTTGCCAGTAAGAATAGACGACGCTACCTTACCCTTCACACAAGCTCGGATAAAATTCTACTACTCTTTTCGCAGTGAGTTTTAAAACAGGCTCTAAGTCCCTATACTCAAAGTTACAATTTTATAGACAATCCTCACTATACATTCTACCTAGCACACCTAAAAATCCCTAAATTCGTGCTGTACGTCCACAACACTAGTGATATATGACATTACCACTATTTTGAAACAGAACAAATGCACTGTGTAACTTCATTTGTCACACCACTCATATGCCGGCACAACTAGGATTTTTCACACTGCAGGAAAAACCTTTCGACTACATGTAACAAATGAACAAACTCAACGTATGTTAAACATCGATCCTATGTAACTACCATGTAGCATGTCGGTTACCATAGCAACCGTAACTCTGCTACCAGAGAATTGATCCAGCGCCCCTATAGAAAATATGTCATAGCAACACTACCCAACTCCACAATACTCACCATTAATCATAAAACACTCACAAGGCCCATAAACTAACGTGACATATTTTGAGCAACTGAATCATGTGACCTAATTAATAAACCCTATTCACAATTTATATACACATTTATATACAACTACAGTATAATGATTTCACAATGGTTTTTGTAAGGCTTTGCATTTAATTAAGTCACTTAGGCAAATGGATCTGCTGATGGTAATGACCATGAAATAACAAGTCCAGCTTGTCTTTTCAAAAATCTTATTTATTAACTATTTATTCAAAGAAAGTGCATTTTATTAGAGGAATAGCAAATCAGATTGACAGTTCTAAGCAAAATCAATTAGCATGTTAAATGAAGAATAAACAGTTTTCCATCACCTAAGCCTTATTTTCCCTGTCTAAATCTCACTTCACCTAAAGGAATAAAGTTAAAAGTCATTTAGCCCTATTGATCCTTACGTGCTTCAAAGAGTCCGTCAGCACGTCATGCTTAACAGGAATCGGGAGAAGATGAGCAGCAAGAGCGCCCTCCCTCTCATGGGGACAGTTTTTATACCTTTTCTGACTAACTATAGTATCTTTATCGTACATTTTTTCTGTCAATCCAAACTTTTGATTGGCTGAGCCATGTCAGTCCACTATTAGGTCACGCTCTCCTGACCAAGTCCGGGGCCTCATCATAGCCCTTATTGTTCTTAGTTTCACCATCCTCTTTGCTTCCTCAAAAAGATACTTTTACCTAGGAGAATCTTTTCACTTCCTAATCTTGGCAGGCCATTCAGCATCCTGTCCTTGGCTATGACTCCAAGAACACATCCGACTCGACCATAATTACATAACAAGATTAGTTTATTATTTTCCACAAACAAGCATTTGCAACATAAAGCACATATATGAGCACATATATTAATTCCCACGTGTCATGATCTGCAATTTAATCTAGGTTGGTTAGTAATTTTCACTCCATTCACGTTAATATAATTATTTTGTTATGGGAGTTTAACTTTGCGAGTTGAAATAAATATATTTCTAAATCTCGCTCCATCAATAGTAAATTCCTTGTGGCAATATTACATTGTCTGTATGGCTGTTGTACTCAACAGAACCTCAGTGGGATGGTTATGGTTAACAAATATATACCACTACAAAATCAAGCAGACCTGAGGCCTGAGGCAGTCGCCATACTAATGAAAGAAATATTAACTACAAATCCATAATTTCCCGTGGTAGTAATAGTTGATTTTAAAGCAAAACTTTCAGCAGTAAATATTGAAGATCCTCTGTTTAAATCTTATGAGGAGTCTTAGGGGAATTCACTTTAAAGTGCACAAGTTAAGTGTGATCAATGCAAAATGCCCTAGTGGTCAACTGGAGAATAGTACATTAAGTAATAGCCATTCTGCTGATTCAAATAATTATGTGGTCATCTCTGCACAATATTTTTCATTAGTGGTAGATATGAGTGGGAGATTTTGGAAGAAGTGACCACAAACTACTTAAAGCCCTTATAAAACTGACAGGCAAGATCATGGCTAAGTGAAGAGAATACTTAGAAATGAACAAATAAAACAGGAGATATTGGTAAACGAAAGCACATAATGGATTGCTAAGTTGGTTAATATGTATGACTGAAATAACGAGGACAGTGAATCAAGAATGAATCTTGGTGATTTCTAAAAACTTCTGGACTTTAGAAAAAAAAACTTATTTACTAACAGTCAGATAACTGGTTACTGTAGAAAAATAATGAATGAAGATCTGAAAAAAAGAAGGCTGGAATACTGCCTAATCTTAACCCTTTTTTCTTTTTGTAGAGTTTTATATAGCGGATCTAGACCTGAAGATATCAGGTATCAGAGCTCTTTGCATGAGCACCAGTTTTGTTACACAAGGACACATTCATTTTTTTTTTGTTAGGCACAGGGAGATTAAGTGATTTGCCCTGAATTATAGGATGTTGAGCGCAGTTGCCAAGACTCGTAACCAGTTCCCCAGCATGGAGGTCCACCGCTCTAGCCGTAAGGCTACAGCCTGATGCATTTATATTTGAGCAGCAGAAGTGAATTGTCAGTAAAGGAATACAGACATCAATGCAGAGATATCTTAAGACAGTGTAGGTACAAAGAAAAAGAAAGATTTTAGACAAATGTTGCAACAGTACAAAGACAAATATCCAGTATGTTTTGGGAAATCACAGGGAACACCCTAACACACCCTACGTACTAGAAAAGGTTACTAGCACCTCCACTGATAGAAACAAATTAGGTTGTCTCTATAACTAAAGTTTACAAACGTTATTAAAAAAAACAAAAATAATAACACTGCAGCTTATTTATCAACAGAGTGATCTAAACACCTCAATAAAATACAGTCTTGTCCTCCAACCAAATTTTAAAACCTGATAAGATAAGCTTAATTTTTCAGCAAAACAAAAAGAGCTGAACGTTGAACCTGGAAGAGGTAGACTGACTGCCCTATGACATGGAAGTTGTTTCTCCACCATGTGTCATTGGTGATAGTCCCGTCGGAGATGATCAAATAGATATTGCAGCTGCACTTTGCAAGTCTATTGTTTTCTCTTCCTTTCGACTATCGCCAAATGAGCAGGGAAACCAAGGGTGGGATACTTGTATGCAATCATCTCAGACTGGTATCACAACTGATAAAGCCCCTCTAAATGCTAGTGCTCCCTCTAGATCTATTCACTCTTTAGCTGGTGCAGCTGAGCCGCCGAAAGATAACATCAGTTCCCTGGCGGCTGATTTTAGCCTTCTTTATTGGAACATTGCAGGCTTAAGTGACAAATTAACTGATGAAACTTGGTTATCATTAAACAACACACAACAATTATCTGCCTTCAGGAGACTTGGTCACAGACAAATATTCATAATAATGGTGTCTCCTCCTGGGCATAATAGTGGCAGACTTGTAACTCAAATAAGTACTACAAGGGGAGCTAAAAATGTGAGATCTTTTGTGAAATCTGCCTACTTTCAGATCATCTTTCTGTTCTTGGTAGAGGTACCTCTAGTAGTACTCATTAATTTTTATCACAATAACTTTTTGATCCATAATGTCCAGGTTATAGTCATTGGCTTGCACTCTGCATACCTTGTTACTAGATTTCACAGAAGATTTTGTTATATTGGGTGGGGGTGATTTTAATTTAAGATTATGTCCCATTGCTGATGATCATGTCTGTGGCGACGAGGATAATGATTTTTGCGACCTTTCACACTTTGTTCATAATCCTTGTGGTGTCAAATTAAACTTCACGTTGAAGCCCCATGACCTAGCCCCTAGCATTCACTTAGCACCAAAAGCTTTACTTAACCAGGTAACATTCATAGGCCGAGGAACTGGGTTCATGATTGATCTTATTGCACTTTCTAAGACTTGGGCAAGGAAGGTATGCGAGTTCCAGATCTTGAATATACCCTTGAGTGGCCCCAATCCATTGGTTTTAAGTCTTAGTCTAGGACTGTCAGTAGCTCCATACAAATTGGTGGGCCAAATTGAATACACAATTAATGGGGGAGTGCGCCGGAAATGTCAAGATGTGGAACCAAATGCTTCCTTACGTCCGCTTGTGGCAACGCAGAAGGACCAGTTTGTGACTTGCCATAATTTGAAATCCATTCCGGAAGTTTTGGATGCATTTGCCATATTTTGTAATAAGGTATCTGAGCATCAAATGGCACCCAAGGGGCAACATCCTCCCAAGCCCAATAAATAGTGCAACAAATCCTACTTGGGCACCCATAGCAATCATATCAAGTTACTTACAGCCACCTGGAGGGACTTGGCAGAAACTAGGATTAGCATAAAGATTTACAAAGAGGCAATCAGGAAGAGAAAAGAGGAGATTAGAAGAGAGGCTTGGGAACAGCTTACAACTACTTGTACTAGCAAAGATCAATCACAATTCTGGAGGGTAGGTAATGCTCCCTTTTTTCTAACAGTTCGAATATTAGTACAGATGTGAAAATCCCTGTGCATATTTGGCTCCACCATTTTACTAATCTTTATGATTCGTATGAATCAGCCTGCAATGAGATAGCTCTATGAAGGACTTGATTAGTCAGGAATGTACTGAACAACTGTCAATTACTGTTAAGGATGTTATCTTGGCTGTGAACAGGAGCCCGAGCAACAAAGCACCAGGGCCGGACGCAGCCCCTGTAGACGTCTTTAAGAACAATCTGGCATTTTGGGCTCCTGTCCTGGCAACAATGCTGTGTAGCGTGGGTCATCTAGGTCCCCCAAATCCTGGTCCATGGGTCCATGGTAATTATTGTACCAATTATTAAAAAGGGGGCTACAAGTGATCCCCATTGTTACCGGCCAATATCTTCAATTGATTCGATGGCCAAGGTATGGGGCAGAGTGTTTTGTACCACCTTTAAATTCAGGCAAATGAGAAGAGCATCCTAACATCAGCACAGTATGGTTTTAGACAGGGTATAGGGACACTTGATCAGTGCCTAAACCTCCACTTAATTATGAGTAAATATGTCACTGTAAAAAAGGATGTCTAAGTCCAAAACTGTGGAACATGTTACCAAACATTAATTATTATTATTATAATTATTATTATTATTATTATTATTATTACTATTACTAATCCCCAAATTGTCCACTTACTCGCCCAGCTACAAGCGAACATTGAAGGTAGTATCAGATTTGGTCCAGGTGGAGAATACACCCCCTACATAAAGATCATAAAAGGGGTAATGCAGGGGTGGGTGCTAGCTCAGTTTCTTTTTAAGTCTTTGTATTATTGACCTTGAGGAACACCTGATAAATGCCTCAGCTGACCCGGGCAAGGTATAGGATCGTCAACTGGCCAACCTTATCTATGCAGACGATCGTGTCTTGATGGCCAGACAGTAGTGGCTGGTGACATTTGAAAGTGGTGGGGCCAAATAACTCTAGTGGTGCGAGCGAGTGTAGCGAGCGTGCCTGAACCACCTACAAGGGGTTCCCCGAGAAAATGTTGAAAAAAGAGTGGGCAAATGGTGCATTCTCAGGCAAATTTGAGAAAGAGGTGGCTAGCAAACACATCTCTGTGAGTAACCAGACAAGTCTCTTTGCACTCGCACAGATACATCACTCTCCCTGCATTCACATGGGCACACTACTCACCCTGCACTCATAGACCCATTGCTCACCCTTCCCTGACACATCACTAAGCCTGCATTCCCCCATCCACATCATTTACCCTGGACTCACACAGGCGCCCTGCTCAACCTGCACTCACACAGACATTACTCACCCTTCGCTGCACTGCCCTCAATAGGTTTAATTTATTATAGCCTGTCTAGGCCTGACATTGCCCGGTAACAGACTACAGTAGAACCACCATGCTTCAGCAATCCCCAGGAAAGCTCATGGAACATAACACCCTACAACACGACTTAAAATCATAACAAGTCCCCACTGCCCACTTCCACGTTTTCTCCATGGCCACCATATGATCTATCTTAATGACCACAATCACATTCTTATTGTGAATGGAAGTGGCATCCAGATGTTTTCATTCTCATATATATTTGGTCGAAACTCAAGCATGACATTTAAGATTCTCATTCATTCATTCAATGTGTAGGCGCTGTTTAAATTGAGTTCATAAAGTCTGAACTGCTCGTGTTGGGTGACATAAACACACTGGATTGTTCATGCGCCATCACTGCTGCAAACGGCTTGGATACAAAACTTATGACAGGGGTGCAGAATAAAAGAGATATAAATGACTTGGATGCATCGCATCGGACAGCAATGCACAATACTTTACTAGAAAGCGCTGTGAATGACTTGGATACAAAAGTTATGCAAGGGGTGCAGTCAGAATCAAAGCGCTGTCAGTATCTTGAATGCATAGCGTACAACAGGGTTGCTGAATACTTTAAGGGCAAAGAAAGCTTCATACGTGGTTTGAATGCACAGAATATAACTGGGATGCATAAAACATTACTGCGAATGACTTATGAACATTTAAATGATCAAATGCAGTGACATGCTTTCATTCTATAAATGTTTTTATAATTCTTATCAAAAATACACTAGAGAGTTGAAATACAATGTCACTTGAAGGCCTTGGTAAATGACTTACTAATTATCGAGCACGCATCAAGAATCAGCCTCTAATACACAGTCCCTCATTTATTTACCACATCCTCGGTCATAAAAAAAACTTGTTTACATTTCTGCTGCTCAAAGGTGTGTATCACTGCTTACTATATTATGAAGGACTTCCCTCACCATTGGGCCGCCTTGACAGCTTGAGTGAGAACGGTCCGCATTGATTTGGCAGGGATCCTGCCATAAGTGGTGGCTTGATGCTGGTTTGTGGATTGGTCATTTATGGACCATAAATCGTTGGCATGATAGGTCTCTCAAGCCTGCATGGGCATTTCTCCGGCATTTGTTAGCTGCTACAAGCAAGAAAAGGCCAGCCAATCGTTCCGTTAAACGCACGCCCACCTCCTTGCCCGGCATCCCCTAACTGCAATACATTTTAATTAGTTGCCTTAGTTGCCTGTTCTGATGGCGCCAAATTCGATCTGCTGCAGATGGATTTTTTCAATGTATATTCTGTTAGCGGGCACGCTGCATAGATAGGGCAAGTGCACTTTTATTAGAACTTCAAGTCTGGTGCCTTTAAAATTAATAAGTGACAAAGATCACTGGCACCACGGTTCTACTTTGCTAACCCATTAGCCGTTTAAGGTGACCGCTGCTGCAGTGCATTATCAAGCCAGAGCTGTGCTCGGGCCCATTGCTGTCTTCCACACTCCTATGCTCCTATCAGTAGCCTTATTATCCAGTCGTGGCTCACGGGGGGGGGGGATGGGGGGGGGAATTAAATATAGAACAAAACTTACCTCACCGCTGGTCCGGGTCCGCGCCACCTCTGCGCCCCTTGGCGCCTTCACCTCACGAATGGCACTGGAGTGGACTGGCAGCCCCTCTCAGCCAATCCTGGCCCTGCTGCAGCGCCAGGATTGGCTTGGGGCACAGGTTACTCTTCGCCCGCAGCATGCCCATTAGGAGACCGAAGGGCTCCTAATGGGCATGCGCAAAAAAGTGCAAACACAAGTGCGCATGAGTGGGCACGGGTAAAAAATTCGCTCTCCGTCCCCACTTATGCGCACTTGTGTTGCTGCCTGTTGCCCTGGTGACAATCATGTCAACAGACTCTGAAGGGGGTGGCCGGTCTGACGTCATGCTGACTGACATGATTGTCAGTTCTCCCGCCTTGGCACCTTTGAACTTGCGTAAACTGATTCAGTTTACTTAAGTTCAGAAACGCAGAGGGAGCTGCGGGCAGCTGAGGGCAGGGGGGCTATGCCCCCACGCCCCAATGGACGCACTGCGCCTGTGGCCAGAACGGGACAGGGCTTGCAGAAACTCTTGGATACCTTGGTGACTATTTTGTCCGATCTAGGCCTGGCAATAAATAAAACAAAATATTTTGCTATGGTTTGTGGTTGCCCTCAGAGTACTAACACCTTTTCATATTAATTGCCAGGCACTTACTTGTGTCCCTACATTCACTTATTTAGAGCTCCAGTTTGACAATAAAAACACCTGGAAGCATCTGAGGAACATTAGAATTAACCGCTTTGAACAAGCCATCTCTTCCTTGTTCACGTTTGCTGCCAAACTATGGACTATGGGGCAGATGTATCAAAATACCTATTTGCGATTCTCAAATAGCGATTTTTTGAGAATCGCTATTTGAGAATTGCAAAATGGTATGTATATAAAAAAATCGCAATTTTTTTGTGATTTCTTAAAATTCCTTAATTGCTATTAGCAAATTGCTAATCGCAATTAAGGAATAATTTCCCATTCATTTCTATGGGCCAGGAGGGCTATAGGAATGAATGTGAAGTTATTCTCAATTTGCGATTCGTAATTTGACAATCGCAAATTGAGAATAATTTCAAGGGTGCAAGGGTGTCATAAGGACACCCTGATGCACCCCTGAAATTTACATGTGTGCGCATATGGCGCACATACATGCCCCATGGGCATGTATGGGCACCATATGGCATCTTCACAAATGCCAAAAAGGGCATTTGTGAAAGAAATTGCAAATTACCACCAACTTGAAGTTGGTGGTAATTTGCGATTTCTTAAGGAGAAATCGCAATAATTGAATGCTTGATGCATAGCATTTAAAGAATCGCAATTTGCGATTCCTTAAATGCTTACACAAAATTAAGGAATGGCAAATTTTGCGATTCCTTAATTTTGCTATGCAATTTCCTTCATACATACAGTTTAGCAAATTTTTAGTCGTAAACGCTGCTTTTTTGCGAATCACAGCGTTTGCGACTAAAAATTGCTTTGATACATCTGCCCCTATGCCCTTGGATGCTGCGCTCACAATACATAAAACCAGACTGGTTCTGGGTGCTTCTTTCGGAGGAGGGGTGTGGGGACACATAGATTACCCTGACCTCTAAACCAATGAGAACAGATTTTTGCACAGGTTATTGTCACTCTTCAATAGTGTTCCATCCACAACTGTTCATGAAGAACTAGGCCTCCGAAATCTGGGGGATATTCTGAAATTGGCGCCCAACATTTTCTGGTTGTCAGTCTGGTGCAGACCAGATGCAGCCTTGACCCAGACAGTGATCTCTGATTGCCTTAGGCTGGCAAAAACCAATAAAATTAAGTGACTCATTCATGATAGAGAGGACCTCCAATCAATCAGTTAGATGGACCTATCTGATAACCCATTGTGCACTAATTGTTCGGACAAAGCCATACTAAAAGGTAAAGTATTAAAGCTTCTAGTAGAGAGAAGGTGGATGGCTGACCTGAAGAGGTCAGTCGAGCTATATCTTCGACTGAGTACTACCTCAGATATTGAACCCTATCTGCTTAAGATACCACACAAACAAAAGTGGTACCTGGTTAGATTTAGGCTTGGATCAGCGCATTTGTGGTGTCCTATCCCTCCAACGCGTTTACAAATAATTATTTGCTGCTGTGACGCTGCAATACTGCGGCGTCTTAATCACAGCTCCATTTGTTTTTCTTTTGGGAACTGTATAAAGACCAGCGCTATCGTATATTGAGACCATTGCTGAGAATTTTAAATATCCAGAAGTGCAAAAAGGCACTGGGGTATTTGCACCTGCTCCACACAGATGAAGGGGCAGATTTACAATAACTGGCGCATCCCTGCATATCAGCAGGCGCGAGTCAGTTATTGTGTGTCACGGCTCCGCCACCATGGATGCGCCGCATTGTAAATGCGGCGCACCATGGGGCAAAAATAGACAGATGTGTGACGCATCTGCTGCCGTAAAGGCAAGCGCGACACAGCTCCAGCAAGGCTTGGGGGTGCCCTATCCTGGAAATGCTGCGTCAATCCTTACGCCTGCTTCAAGCAGGCGCAGGGTTTTGACGCAGAATGGGCTTAGAAGTGACTGAGTGAAATCTTGTAGAACGCCCCCCCTGCGCAGGAACGCCTACATGTGGCGCAGGGCTTTACAACGTGATGCATCTCCCAGATGAGGCACGTTGTAAGTACCCCGCACCATGGTGCAGGCAAAAGTGACGCAACAGCAGCGTAAAAGAGGCGCAAGGGGCTTGTAAATCTGCCCTGATATGTCTGATACTATTTATAGATTTTTATCTGCTGTGGTTAAGCGCAGGAAAATTGTTGGGAAATAATCGCATTTTTATTCCAAATACTCTTTTAACAAACCACACTTGATTGTTTATATCCATTAATATCCAATAACACTGCATTTTATTTTTGTCATGTATTTTAAACAAAACTTTATTTAATGGACGGTGTCACTTTAATCTTTGACTATACAAAAAGTTGGGATATATTGTACAGTTGCTGCTATTTTTATTAATGTAAATGTTTGCTTTTTCTGCGCTTTTATTGGTTGTATGTATATGTCTACTTCTAAGGTTTATTTCAAAACGAATAACGTTTTCTTGACTGACTGACTAGTGGTTCCAAGGACTAGTAGTTGTTATCGTTATGCTCCTGCTTGCAACACCTAGCTAGGAAAGACGCGAGTAAAGCATTCTTTTTTCCTTTTGTTCAGTGCAAACTGCAACATGTAGATATGATAAAATGATACTGAGAAACGGGAGGTGATTTGTGGACTTTTAATGCAATCAATGTAGAAACTCCTAAATTAACATCTTTACTGATTTAAATTGTTTGACTAATGTACAATTTCATAGTTTATAAGGTTAACTAAGCTATTACAATATTCGGAAGACCATGCCTCGAATATGTCTTTTTTAAGTGCCCACTATGCAGTTACTGACAAAGTTTCAAATCCCATCTAATCCCTTATTTATTATTACGGAGCTTGTGAGTTCACTTTCATAAATTGAGGCACAAATGCAGAGAACCAAAAAGAGTAAGTAAGCATTGGAGTTAACTAACCTAACTTGCTTTCCAAAGGTATGCCTGTAATACACACAATTTACACAGGGTGGCGCCTTTACTCCATACATGTGAAGCTATTATATCTCAAGGTAGGGATAATGTAAAGTCAATGACAAAGCGTGTAACCATGTAACTATCCTTGATATGCCATATCTCTTTTGATTGTATGATGGATGACATTAGAATTCGGTCTGTAGGCAGACTCTTAAAATAAATGCCTCCAAAGAAAATGCCGTTTTTGAGAATCACTTCCTGATTAAACATGACGGTCAGAGCTGCTGACTTTGGAGCGGGGGAACCCCGATTCGAGCCTTGGCGTCGGTTCAACTTCGTGTAATTCTGGGCAAATTACTTAATCAACTGGGGCCTACCAAAATGTCTGTGTCCTTGGGTAAAGTAACTGGGGCTCCCATACAGAGCTCCAACATCTTCGGGTCGAGTTCGCGCCATATAAAACCACAAAATATAAATAATAATTTAGGCACCGAATAGTCATGCGAAAGATGGTCTCTTTCAGCCAACTTGAGAATAGTATTCTCGTGGAAAACTGAAAATATCCTATTGTCTTCCTGTTATGCTACCAGGGTCAAGGGTCATGCAGCAATCCTTCTAGCAATTTTCGCCCAGAAGTGAGTATGTAATATAACGTACTGGCATGTCACCGCAGGGCAATCAAAAGGCATTCACAATAATTTCACTACCAATGGCACTCTGCTGCATTGAAGTCACAGGGCTGAAAAGATGTTTACAGTTGCCCAGAAGGAAGATTGTTCCAACTACAGGCACACATAAAGAGATTTTCTTTTTGGTATCAGAAACTAGGGGGCAGATTTACAAGGTGCACAACCAGAGCTCCTTTTAGGATGCTCGGGTGGCGCTGTGCCATGCTCCATATTTACAAGCCAGCGCTAAGCGAAAAGTAAATTATTTAAGCCCTGAAACTTTATATATCTGCACACAACACACATAAGATACTAAGGGGCACATGTAGAAGGCACCTGCCCCACCGGAGCGTCACTTTTTTATGACGTTCTGGTGGTACACAATGCTGTGCACAAAGCCATTTCACTGCCATGAAAATATGGCCCCCTTTCACGCATTACTCTTCGTGAAAGGGGTGTTCCATGGGTGGTGCTGTGGGTGTTCCCACGTAACACCCATGGATTCTGATGCATTCCCAGATTTACAAGGTTTTGTGAACCTGGGAATGCGTCAGATTCTAACGCCTCCTGAGAAAAGGCATTAAAGAGGCGCTACGAGAAGTACTTTTATTTCGCCTCATTTTTTGCTCTTTCTATGTATGCTGCATACATAGGAGGGGAAAACGCATCAATGATTGTTTTTGTGCAGGAATGTGTCTCTTCCTGCACAAAACAATCATCTCTGGGTGCCTGCGTTGGCACTAGGCAGCCAAATGGGCGACAGCACAGAGGAAAGCACAGGGATGCGTCATCTTGCTGTCAATATGACGCATCCATGCACTTTCTTAGTGACGCTGCTCGGCGCAGCAAGATGGCTTGCAACTCCACGCTGCATAATTTTCTAGTAGATATGCCCCTTATTTTCACAAAAGTGAGGAACAGCTTTTTGGAAGTACTTAAACAAGCACTGGCGTTGCCAATAGGTTTCGCATTTGGAAAGTTGGAGCTATTGGTTTTGTAAATGACATTTTATATTTATATATCGTTATTGGCATTGTCTAAAAACAATATATAAATATAAAATGTCATTTACAAAACCAATAGCTCCAACTTTCCAAATGCGAAACCTATTGGCAACGCCAGTGCTTGTTATGTAAGAGAAATCAACACATGGAAAGCGCACTATATAAAACTCTAAAATAAATAAGCAATGCCCACGATCCTACCAAGGTAGTACGACCGAACCACGCCTTGCTTCGCCTGTGCAAAATTATGTAGAAGACCAAAATAGGAAAAAAAGTTTAATAATCTATGTACATATTTATTGCAGATGGTTTAAAGTAGCCCGATACATGACCTCAATGTTCGTAGTTCCTGTGTGATTGGTAATCTAAAAGACAACATTCGTGTACTCAAGTTCCAGGATGCACGACCTATCAACCAATTCTGAGCAATAAATGTAAAGTCATCAATAAAAAAAATGTTTAAAGGCTGAGGGGTTGCCGGAGCACTTTTTAAATATTTTCCAGGCATGGTATATATAGATTTTACAATACATGCATATTTGTTCCACTGATTTCTGTGGATGCTTGGTGTCCACATACAGTGTCCCGCTGCTGTTCGCCAGGAACTTAGCCTGGCTGTGTAACCGCACTTGGTAACCCGATACAAGGCAATTCCTTGAAACTGTTGGGCAACTTTAAAAAAAACATTGCCCAGTTAAAAAGGCTGTTGACAGCTGTCCTACTGGTGAACTTCGTGTACCTCAATGTTCGGGTTGCGGGAATGCGAGCGAGGGGAGAAGTGTGGGGATAAATGTAAATGTAAATGTAGTTGAGCTTTTATAGCGCACAGCTACCCGCAGTGGGTTTCCCAGGGCTTGCTTAGGGAACCCTTCCTGGTATTCCCCTGTGAGATAGCAGGGTATCCACAAGGTGAAAGTCAGACATCCCGCCGCGAGGGGCCGTTGTGGAGATTAAGCAAGCTATTGCCCAGAGTCGCAGAGTGTGAACCCGTGAGTCAAGGAAGCACCAGGGCGAGAATTATCGAGTCCGTGGAATTTTTTGCCCAAGACCCCGCCGAGGCGGGGAATTGAACCCTGGTCCAGGACCGATCTCAGCTTCTGGGTCTGCTGCCTCTAACCCCTGAGCCACACTTCTCCACAGAAGCAGGCATGGTGAAAGGAGATGCGTGGAGGGAAGCCGGATGGGGGCGGGAGAGCCTGGTGGGGGGGCGGGAATGCAAGAGGGGAGGAGAAGTGTGACAGGCAGATGCGCGGAGGGAAGCCGGATGGGGGCGGGGGTTTCTGTGTGGACTCGGTGATAGCAGGATGTGTGTTGCAACTAAGAGGACATTGGTGAAAAAATGCTTCAGACGACAAAATACATGTTAAACCCTTGTATACCTTAACAGCAAACGGCAGGCAGCCCTTCCCATATGACTATCCTTCCAAAGAAGTAACAAACGGGCTAGTGAGGGGATGCGAGAGAGAAGGCAGGCGCTGGAGAGGGAGGGGGTGGGCTGCCCATATGGAGAGGGAGGGGGGTGGGCTGCCTGCTGGGCCGGGCTGCCTCTGATGATCTAATGCGAGTCACGGAAGGCAGGCGCTGGAGAGGGAGGGGGTGGGCTGCCCATATGGAGAGGGAGGGGGGTGGGCTGCCTGCTGGGCCGGGCTGCCTCTGATGATCTAATGCGAGTCACGGAAGGCAGGCGCTGGAGAGGGAGGGGGTGGGCAACTCGAAAGACCATATGGCTGGGAGAAGCTGTGTGAGGGAGGCTGGGCTGGCTGGGCTCGTTCACGAGAGGCTTGTGGTCACGTGGTGACTCACATGCACTGTGAAGAAACTGCAGTGGATTGACTAGTCGATCGAGCACTTGAATTTTCGCCTATTACATTCGCAAGCGAATGATAATAGGCGAAACCTAAAAAGATATAGGCCACTATGCCCTGAGTATGAGTGGGGAGGGAGAGATAAGTATTGTACCTGGTGAAATCGATACCCTGGGGCTTAGACTTCATTTGATGCGATAATAACTTCATTTGGATAATTACCTCTAATTACAATTTTGATCCTCAGAATGGGATATGACTTGCAGATTTTGATGCTTCCTGCGCCAAAATCTAAATGTTGTGGTAGTTAGCAAGCATTTTCCTTGGCATATATATCGTCAGGTTTGATGATCTGCTGAGAGTACCAGGGGAAACAAGCATTGGCATAGCCAATAGGTCTCGCCTTTTGGACCTTATAAGTGTTTAGCCACGCAACAGCTGATGTTGTTGCACCAAGGATATTGTGCTGGATAACTAAACACATATAAGGTGCCAAAGGCGAGACCTATTGGCTATGCCAATGCTTGTTGACACATTGCAGTGCAGCAAAATTAGTTATTGGGCTGTGGTGAGTCCTAATTTTCTGTGACAAACAATATATGTTATCCTGAGCACTCTGTGAACTCTTTCAACAAAGATTGCTTTAAATTTCCTGGTGGGAGCCCTCGTCGTCGCACGTAGCCTGAACGTGCCTTGGAAACTGAGATAAATATTGAGGTTAGGACCACTAGCCTCTAGACTGGGCTCTCCAATTATCACGAAAACGCAGTTTTCTCATAAGGTTATTCACATTTATTTGCAGTTCAAAATTTTCAAAATCTGTTTTTAGACTTGATATTTGCTGTTTATATTTCTTGCCAACATAATACCATCTTATGTTGTATTAACCATAGTTGAATTCATCCAAAGCTTTCAATTTTTCAAAATACCCAATGCATTTCGGGTCAAACAACAGCCATGACCCTTCGTCAGGGGTCTAAATAAAGGAAACCAAACAGGACCAAATTAGTCACCCGGCAACATGGTCAAAAATCTCGCTATGGCTCTCACAGTAACGGAAAACGAAAAAGGTGGTGCAAAAAGAACCCAAAAGAACCCGAGTCAAACAATACATACCTGGCTAAACTATGCAGAAATGAGCAAAAGGAGGCTCCACCTATGTGCTTATAAGAAAATCTACGCATTAGTTGCTAGTTTAAGATTAAACGCACTGGCATAACTGTACACAAGCGAAATGCAAACCAATAAACAAACTTACAGGTTTAAACGCGCGTTCGCGCTTCAGTGGATAACAACCGGTTTGTCACTCCCCAACTAACTGCGTACTCATAGGTTGTACTACATGTCACGTGATCGCGGTTGCAACCTATAGCGTTGCAGGACGGCGGCCACGTGAACTGAGTATAACGGCTTCAAAACAACAAGACAACAGTGATCGCGTTAAATAAATATGCATTAAGCGCATAGTGGACGCAAAACGTAAAACATTGCGACTGCATGAAAGAACTGAATGAAAAACGGAACACACATGTATACAGTAAAACAAAAAATAATCAGAATAATTTGACAAAGCTACTATCGAACATCATCTCATGGCAACTAGACATATATAATGTAGGGAAACAGGGTCTGAGCACAAGACGATAAATCATAGAACCCACGCGTGCTCTATGCGATCATTCAACCCAATCGGCTGGGCGGAGTTCAATTTTTTAATCCAATGATACTCTGCTTTGAGTCTTTGTTTCACAGGATCCATGTCGGGGCGCTGATGGATGACCTCTAGAACCATGAATTTTAACTGCGATATCTGGTGGTTGGATTCTTTCCAATGGCACGCTATTGCTGACTTCAGGTTACTGAGCCTGATGTTACTTTTATGTTCTGTGATACGGATTTTCACTTTTCGCTCGGTTTGACCGATATATACCTTGCCACATGGGCATTTTATTAAGTATATACAATTCATAGTGTCACAACTGCCAGAATACTCCAATTCAATAGGGAAGCCTTTGGTTGGATGCATCAAGGTGTTACCGCAAATGACGTTGTTGCAATGAATGCAATTAAAACATTTAGTCATTCCTTTCCAGTTCTTTTTCTCTTTACTAGGGGTATTCAGCAATTCCTTCAAATTTTTGGATCTTTGATATGCAAAAGTGACATGATCATTGTATATGTCTTTTAAATCCGGCTCATTTTGTACCAAGTGCCAATGTTTGTTGATGATTCTTTTGATTTTTGCAGAATCAGTGGAATATTTCAATACACATACGGTTTTTTGAATGGTTGATTTGATTTTAGGTGTCAATAGATCAATTCTCTTTATTTTGTCAACTTTTGCTAGGGCTTGTATGAGAATATCATTAGGGTACCCTCGTTTTTTGTACTTGGCTGTTTGTTGCAACATTGATTGTTTGGCTTGTTCTCCATCTGATGTTATTCGCTTCAGTCGAGTGTATTGCGAGAATGGCAAATGTTTTTTCAGTGGCTCCGGATGGAAGCTTTGGAAAAGTAAACTCGAGTTTCTATCAGTGGGTTTTTGGAACACTTTTGTACTGATCTCATGATTGACGATGTTGATGTGTACGTCAAGAAAAGATATCGCGTCTTGAGATATGGTGTAGGTAAATTTGATCCTTTCATTTTGATCATTGAGTGTCTTAATGTTGTCTTCCAATGTTTCTCTAGAGCCGCACCAGATCAAAAAAATATCGTCGATAAATCTTTTAAACATGGTCAAACCTTCAGTCCATGTTCGGTTGCCAAGTATATGATCATTTTCAAATTTTTGCATAAAAATGTTCGCATATGAGGGGGCCCCCCCAAAACCCATGGATGTTCCATTAGATTGATTATAAAAAACTCCATTCCATTCAAAGTAACTGTGATACAGTGCATACTGCATCAGTTCCAATATCAAGACTCTCTGATAGTCTTCTAAGTCACTGTTCAATAAACTCCATTCCAACGCTTCAATTCCCTCTTTGTGTGGAATTGAAGTGTATAATGCCACGACGTCAATCGTGCATAACCAATATGTGTCGCTGGGTGATAGAAGCCGCCAATGAAATATATGGACTCATCCAGGAGACCAGACGAATCACCCCTCAAAAAACTACCACCGCGCAAATTCTCAGGCAATTCGAATATATAAGCAAAAAAGAAATAAATCAAAGGTTGCATGCAACCACTCTCATTCATTATCACAAAAACCAAAGGATCCCCAGGGGACTCAGGATAGCGCTCAAGCCGATGCTTTGCTCTAATAATAAAAAATTTTGGGAAAAGTGGTACCAAATTCTGAACAAGTGTTCTCTAGACTTGATACTGCTGACAGTCGAGGAACTATCGAAAGTGCTGATAGAAATAGAAGAAGAGATTAAAACTGTGAAAGAGCAACTGAATAATATTCCTGATCTAGAAAAATTATTGGAGGATATAAACTTAAAACTTGACAAATACGCTAAGGAGGTAAACGAAAGAAAAATCCGCAAGTATCGCCGTGATACATTAGATTACAAATTGGAAGAGGTTTATTCTTGGGCTGAAATATACAATAAGAGGAAATGGCAACCACAAGCTCAACAAAAACAATCAGCAACCACATCCTCTCAAGAAAGCGTGGTATCCGACGCAGATATTGCGCAAAACAGACCACCCTTAACGAAAACCAGCAAACAAGCAGAAGCAATATCAGCCGGCCAAACAAACGTGTCACAACCAACTTTTTTAGACATAAGTCCAGCAGCAAACGCTCCACCTACAATGTCGCAACAAGAAGGGCAAAAAGGAAAAGAAACAGCAGAGGAAATCGCGAAGCGAACACGGAGTCAAGTACAGAAAACAACCTAGTGATCAACATCTCGGAGAAACCATTAACCTCCATGCAGCTGGCAGTACTAAATAAAGGCACCACATTCGTACCTACATACAGGTCGAATATTGGAGAGACAGAACTTTCACTTTTTAGGTTTTTCAGGAACTTAAAGTTGAAATATTTCTTTAAAGACACCAGTCAAACCGATCTCATCCCAGTGTGGGATCAAGAATTCAAACCACCAAGCACCTTTTGTGCTCCAACCACCCACAAAACATTAGAAGCATTTGAGAGGTCAGTGATGTCTGAAATTCAAAAAATTTCCTTTAGCAAAGCCAAGAAATCAAACTTAAGCATCAAAGAATGGAACACGCTAAAAAACCTCAGCAATGATAAAGAGCTTACTTTCCAAAAAGCCGATAAGGGCGGCGCCCTGATAGTCATGGATACTGAATTTTATACATCCAGCGTTAATGATCATGTTCAGAATTTAGACATTTATCTACCACTTACTGCAGATCCAACAGCAGAGTATCAAAAAATGTTGTACCAAATTGTAGACCACGCATTGAGTATGAAATGGATAAGCCAGAAGATTCACGCTTTCTTTCATCTTAAATTTCCCAGGAGACCGCAACTCTACATGTTGCCCAAGATACATAAAGACCCCATGAGACCACCATTCAGACCCATTGTCTCGGCCTGTGGGTCGATCTCGGAACCGATTGGCAAGTTCGTCGACAAATTCTTACAACCGCTTGTTCAAAAAAGCCTTACATACATCAAGGACACCACTTCTTTTTTGAATATGTTAAACAGTGTTAAACTATCACCCAGCGACACATATTGGTTATGCACGATTGACGTCGTGGCATTATACACTTCAATTCCACACTAAGAGGGAATTGAAGCGTTGGAATGGAGTTTATTGAACAGTGACTTAGAAGACTATCAGAGAGTCTTGATATTGGAACTGATGCAGTATGCACTGTATCACAGTTACTTTGAATGGAATGGAGTTTTTTATAATCAATCTAATGGAACATCCATGGGTTTTGGGGGGGCCCCCTCATATGCGAACATTTTTATGCAAAAATTTGAAAATGATCATATACTTGGCAACCGAACATGGACTGAAGGTTTGACCATGTTTAAAAGATTTATCGACGATATTTTTTTGATCTGGTGCGGCTCTAGAGAAACATTGGAAGACAACATTAAGACACTCAATGATCAAAATGAAAGGATCAAATTTACCTACACCATATCTCAAGACGCGATATCTTTTCTTGACGTACACATCAACATCGTCAATCATGAGATCAGTACAAAAGTGTTCCAAAAACCCACTGATAGAAACTCGAGTTTACTTTTCCAAAGCTTCCATCCGGAGCCACTGAAAAAACATTTGCCATTCTCGCAATACACTCGACTGAAGCGAATAACATCAGATGGAGAACAAGCCAAACAATCAATGTTGCAACAAACAGCCAAGTACAAAAAACGAGGGTACCCTAATGATATTCTCATACAAGCCCTAGCAAAAGTTGACAAAATAAAGAGAATTGATCTATTGACACCTAAAATCAAATCAACCATTCAAAAAACCGTATGTGTATTGAAATATTCCACTGATTCTGCAAAAATCAAAAGAATCATCAACAAACATTGGCACTTGGTACAAAATGAGCCGGATTTAAAAGACATATACAATGATCATGTCACTTTTGCATATCAAAGATCCAAAAATTTGAAGGAATTGCTGAATACCCCTAGTAAAGAGAAAAAGAACTGGAAAGGAATGACTAAATGTTTTAATTGCATTCATTGCAACAACGTCATTTGCGGTAACACCTTGATGCATCCAACCAAAGGCTTCCCTATTGAATTGGAGTATTCTTGCAGTTGTGACACTATGAATTGTATATACTTAATAAAATGCCCATGTGGCAAGGTATATATCGGTCAAACCGAGCGAAAAGTGAAAATCCGTATCACAGAACATAAAAGTAACATCAGGCTCAGTAACCTGAAGTCAGCAATAGCGTGCCATTGGAAAGAATCCAACCACCAGATATCGCAGTTAAAATTCATGGTTCTAGAGGTCATCCATCAGCGCCCCGACATGGATCCTGTGAAACAAAGACTCAAAGCAGAGTATCATTGGATTAAAAAATTGAACTCCGCCCAGCCGATTGGGTTGAATGATCGCATAGAGCACGCGTGGGTTCTATGATTTATCGTCTTGTGCTCAGACCCTGTTTCCCTACATTATATATGTCTAGTTGCCATGAGATGATGTTCGATAGTAGCTTTGTCAAATTATTCTGATTATTTTTTGTTTTACTGTATACATGTGTGTTCCGTTTTTCATTCAGTTCTTTCATGCAGTCGCAATGTTTTACGTTTTGCGTCCACTATGCGCTTAATGCATATTTATTTAACGCGATCACTGTTGTCTTGTTGTTTTGAAGCCGTTATACTCAGTTCACGTGGCCGCCGTCCTGCAACGCTATAGGTTGCAACCGCGATCACGTGACATGTAGTACAACCTATGAGTACGCAGTTAGTTGGGGAGTGACAAACCGGTTGTTATCCACTGAAGCGCGAACGCGCGTTTAAACCTGTAAGTTTGTTTATTGGTTTGCATTTCGCTTGTGTACAGTTATGCCAGTGCGTTTAATCTTAAACTAGCAACTAATGCGTAGATTTTCTTATAAGCACATAGGTGGAGCCTCCTTTTGCTCATTTCTGCATAGTTTAGCCAGGTATGTATTGTTTGACTCGGGTTCTTTTGGGTTCTTTTTGCACCACCTTTTTCGTTTTCCGTTACTGTGAGAGCCATAGCGAGATTTTTGACCATGTTGCCGGGTGACTAATTTGGTCCTGTTTGGTTTCCTTTATTTAGACCCCTGACGAAGGGTCATGGCTGTTGTTTGACCCGAAATGCATTGGGTATTTTGAAAAATTGAAAGCTTTGGATGAATTCAACTATGGTTAATACAACATAAGATGGTATTATGTTGGCAAGAAATATAAACAGCAAATATCAAGTCTAAAAACAGATTTTGAAAATTTTGAACTGCAAATAAATGTGAATAACCTTATGAGAAAACTGCGTTTTCGTGATAATTGGAGAGCCCAGTCTAGAGGCTAGTGGTCCTAACCTCAATATTTATCTCGAGTCCTAATTTTCCCCATAATTTTGCAGTCACACACTCTCACATTGTTAGCTTCATTCAAACATCAGTAGCCAGACTATATAAAGCAGCGAAAACAGAAAATACAGAGAACCTCTTAGTTCAATGCACATTACACAGTTCGCAAAAAATGTTAGCAATGCCAGTAGGTCTGGCTTATAACTGACAATGCAAGCCTGACATGAGGGCTTTGGCATTAGCTGTCTATTTTGTGGGATTCTATTGCTGCCTGAAGGTAGTGTGAAAGATTACATATTGAAAGTTTTGTCAGACCTTAATAAGCTGCCACCATTACCCCAAGAACAACCGAGAGCAGTATTTATAGCATGAGTGGTAAATACTACAAAGTCGCAATGTTCATAAACCGCAAGCAATATATTCTGCCGACACAGTTTTCTTTTCTTTTGGACTGGGGTGCTTATTCACTTATATA
Organism: Lissotriton helveticus; assembly: GCF_964261635.1. Classification (NCBI taxonomy): domain Eukaryota; kingdom Metazoa; phylum Chordata; class Amphibia; order Caudata; family Salamandridae; genus Lissotriton; species Lissotriton helveticus. The sequence continues at coordinate 1,926,372,958 of NC_136057.1, forward strand.
TATATATATATATATATATATACCAAGTGAAAACTGTTTCCAAAACGCAATTCGGGAAGCCCAAGGGGAATCAATAATGCTGCTGGTCGAAGAATATTTCATTGTTAAAACCCGTGTGATAGTAACGAGAGAGAGAGAAAAATATTTTTTCGGAAGTCGGCATACTGCTTTATACCACGCAAAATATAAATATTAGGTCTTCCGTGACAACAGACACAAATCCGTATGCTATCTCGCACCAAGTGAGGCGAAATGTCTGCACATCCCGAGATTTTCACTCAAACGTAAGTACGTAAATCAGAATGGGATAAATAAATTGTTATGCGAAAGCATCTACTTGACCCCAATCTCTCGAAACAAATATGTCACTTTGCATACAAGGCTGAAGATGATCGCTAACAATGGGCTTTTGAAACGTGGTGAAAACTTGACTTACATAGTTTGTCAAAAATTGAATGTGTTCACCAAGGATTGCACCAATCACGTTTGAACAACATAACAAGGGCACTGGGGTGGCGGGATATGGAGGAAGAGAAAGATGGGTTTGAAGTGACGGGAAGATGGTTGGAGTATTTAGAAGGGAGCAAAAGAAGTATGAGGGACAGAGCGAAACAAGGAGAAACACGAGAGACGGCCTGCGGCCGTCAAAGTGAAAGTACGGCCGGCGGAGGGCATTGCTGTGGGGAGGGGGGAGGAGAAATGCGACACGGCGGGCAGGGGAGGGGCGGAGTGGGGAGAGCGGCATGAGGGTGTGAAGCAGCAGGGGCCTTTGAAGTGAAGCTAAGCTTCACTTCAAAGGTGTGGAGGAGTGCTGCTGGTGATTGACTGGCGATTTGATGATGTGCACGCGCATTTTAGGTCAATGCGCTTGCGCATTGACCTAAAAGCGCACGGGCACAGCATCAAATCGACAGTGGAATCGCCAGTTAGGTAAACTCTCGATAAGCCCCTATATATCTCGCTCCCGCTCAATGCGCATGCGCATTGAGATAGGTCGCTCGACCTAAAAAAGTGGAAACTTTACTGCACCTGATAGTTACTTATACAAATATTATATAATTACTTCTTACTTATTTGTGTGAGGGTTGAAATAATCCAGCCTACTTATAACGATGGGCCAAAGCAGCAAATCATTTACCATACAGATGGTTTAAGGAAGACGTTTGATAACTTCATATAGGACTTAACCCCGTATTTTTAACCTTACCCTGATCAAAGATAAAAAGTGGATGATTATCCGCAAAAATGGCCTCCACAGCAGGCAGGGAAGAACAGACAATTAAAGGTTGTGGTTACATTAAGCTGTAGCCAACTCTTCCCTAGGCGGACCTGAAACTGACTTACAGAAGCAACCTCCACAGACCCGCACTCAAACTGGAAAACGCTCATAAATAGTACAATAGTATATTGGCTGGGAAGGAGTGTCAGGCCACATGCAAGGACTGAAAATTCGAGAAGAGTGGAGTCCTATCGGAATTAATCACGGACGAGGAAGGTGGAGAGCACTTTGGGATCACACAGCTAAATAGCGAACCAGAGGTTAAACATGTAACTCAGGTTCCCTTGATGATACATCCTCCTCAAAAAGAAGCACAGCACCCCAGTGTGAAAGATTATAACTGCCTGTATTCTGTAAGGTTCTGGCGTTGTGTGCTGTGGTCAGTGCCAAATGTAGCACAGAGATCTACAAGGATCAATAATGCTCTACAGTCTTTGCTAGTTATGACTACAACTGGCAGCTCTCTTCCCCTCTGATGTGCTGCTGAACCCGTCTCCAAAAAACAAAACATTTGATGGTTGGAATGCTTGAACTAATCCCAGTCACTGGTAATAACAACAAAAAAGAGATCTTTGAAATGTTTGATTAATTGCAGCCATTGCTAATTACTCAGGGCTGCATTCTCACACATTATAGTCTTCCCCAACTACACAGACCCATAAAGCAACCAACAATAGGGCAGAAGGAGGAAGATGGACACAAGTATTGACAACAGGTCCAAACTCACTTTCAGAACTATAAGGCACTTGTCAGAGGTGGGGAAATTGACTCACTGTACAAGATTTAGGGGCTTATTTATGAGCCCTTGCATCCCTTTTGAGCCGCCGGTGCGTCACTTTTTGTGGCGCAACAGCGGTGTAAAAAATGCACCATGTTGTGTCATATTTACAAAGTGACGCATCTAGGTAGATGTGTCACTTTATAAACCCCTGCGCCACATTATACCTGCGCAAGATATAATGTATGCAGGGGGTCGTTCTGATGCAAGCAAGCCTCGTAGAAGTGACGCAGTGAAATCTATGAGATATCACTGCGCCAATGCTAGGATGCAAATGTGTCAATATCTTACGCCTGCATCACAGCAGGCGTAAGACTGATGCAAGCACATTTGAAATGGGACTTGCCCATGTGAAATGACCCATTGCTGGAGTTGCGTCACTTTTATGACACACTCCAGCAATGCATCATTTTTGCGCCTACAGATACGTCAGAAATACTGACGCATCTGTAACTCCTTGCGACATAATGCGTCATACTGTAAATATGATGCATCATTGGTGTAGAAAGGAGGGGCGCAATGAAAAGTGACGCATCTCTGTTTTCTCGCAGCAATGCGTCACTTTTCATAAAATAGGGCCTTAATGTCTTTTCTGTGTGACTTTTCTCCCCTTTGCGTCAACATCAACTTCAAGCCTGTAACTACAGACAGGATAGCACACGAAAGCTCAATGGTAAACTCCGTCATTGATTGAGGGCTATCCATGGGGTGCTCCTCTTCCTATGATGAATATACATTGTTCACTGTTCTCATGTGAGGGTCTGCTCCTCTTCTCTTTCCAGTAGAGGCAAACAGTAGTATTAGCAGTATTGCCCACCCAGTGCAAAATTAAGATGATCAAATGAGTTGCACCAAATTTCTGCAACAGCGTAGTCACAAACTGATAGTTTAGTTACATTTTGTCATTTCAACCTTCCAATAATTTACCATCTCCATTTGGGAGATCTTCTAGACATCTATGGAGATGGTGTAGCTGGAATACCAAAAAGTGGATCACTGAATGAATATTGGAACTGAAAATATTGTGTGTACAGATTATTGTGTCAAAAATATCGAGGACCAACTTATCGAGAAGGTAAGTGCAAATAGGTAAGTATAGATGTACTATTTTTAATTCCATATCTACGTACTATGATAATATAATTATTTCCAAAATACATATACGTGTAGTTATACGTATAGTAAAACTTTGATTACCTATAGAAACTTACCTTCACAATATTTTTGTCCCCGATATTCATGACACAATATTTTGTCGCACGATATTTTTGTGTACGATATTCTGTCTAAATAGTCAAAAAGTGGTACTCCACGTTTTAAATCTTTGCTCCCCACATTTGTCAATTTCAGTGTCTTCAGTTTGACCCTGGGACCAGCACCAATCCAGATCAAGGAAGAAAATATACTTTCCAGTTCAACGAAATATGCACTATTAGTACAGGAAGAAGCTCATTAGGAAAGGTGTAAACACATAAGGAGGACTGTTGAAATTGGCAATGTATATACACATAAGCGGCGTTCATTTGTGTTCACTGTACCCCTTGTTGTAAGCAGAACGGATATCGCTAAAACACTGACTGTGTCATCCCGCTAGCATAGACCCATGCACACACGTACACGACAGCCATTTTAGGTATCATGGTCTCCTTGTTCACGATCGATCATCGTCACACTTCCCTGGCCCTGCAAGCTTCCCCCATGCACCGTGACCACCCCCGCTCTCGCATGTACAAGTCAGGAGCCCTCCCTTCCCGCATGACTCTGTCTTTGAGAATCACACCCCGCGCCTGACCAACACCTCCTTTTCTTCCATGAATACCCCTCCTTTGATGATCCCGACCTTTGAGCCTGAATGTTTGCACGGACCACTGGTCATCCCTTAGCCTGAGGATACAGTTTATTGCCCACTACTGTATGCACTCGTCTCTCTTGAAAGAAGCCACTATTGATCATGACCGCCCCACCCCCTGAGATTCGATCAGGAGCACACATTCCAATGGAATCAGCAGAACACTCAGCTGCGTGACAGCCCCCTCCTATTGCATGGAGGATAAGGGCCCCTACTGTAGCCACGTGTTGGAATATCTTCATACTTCACAATGTATTGATTGTAATAAAGGATGCCTGTGTGCCACAAACCTGTGTATAAAAGGCGAAGCCTCAGAGAAACTTGTTAGAGCACCTCCCGAAGACACTCTGCGAGTGTCCCGAATGACATGCTCTCCTCATGAGTAATAAACCTTTTTCCTTGTCTTCCTGCTTCCAGTGCCCGTCTCTTTATTTGGTAATTATTCAAGATGAAAACGAAGAGTCGCCCTGCGCCAGCTGCCTGGGCATCCGGTGCGTTATGGGCAGACTTTTCTACAATTGGCGTCCCAACGCGGGGTCCATCAGCGACCGATAAGAGAGGTCCAGACGATGGGGTGAACATCTAAATGATTGGAGTATACCTGCCTTGAGAGGGCCCTCGTCCGGCTGCCGATTGAATGAACTTCACCGATTCCGAACGGACCTCTCTCAAGTGACCTATTGTCCTGACTGGAATCCCACAGGAATGCTGCGGTAAAAACATGGAGAAAGAGAACGATCGGGCGCTGGAAAAACGAAGGCGAAGAACTGTCCACATGGTCCGGTCCGGGTAAGGTCGTGACACACGACAAATTGCGAAATTGATTGATTGATTGTTTGAAAATACTAGTATTACTCACTTTATTGATTGTCTCTGAGAGATTCTCTATTTGCAAACAAGCACAGAGTCGCCATACTCTGTTTAGTCTTTGCAGATAGTGAAGGATAGGTAATGCAGACTTTTGTCCCCATTGTAATCCGTCATACCTATTTTTCTCCCCATTGATTGATTGTTTGAATCGAGCATTGAATTGTTCGAAGTTGGTTCTCTTAAGGATCTTCTCTGCCTGCAAACGGGGAAGAATAGGAATATTCTCTCTCCCTTTGCCGATAGTGAAGGGTAGGTAACGCAAGCCTTTAACACGTCGTACCTATTTCATTCCTCATTGATTGATTGATTGTCCGAACATTGACTGTTTGGAATTTTGTTCTTTTTGGAGGTATTCTCTATTTTGCAAACAAGCACAGAGTCGCCATACTCTAGTCTTTGTGAGTAGTGAAGGGTAGGTAATGCGGACCTTTGTCCCCCGTTGTAATCTGTCATGCCTATCTACTCCCCACTGATTGATGCACCAGTCTCACCCGGACCATTTACTAGAGGTAGGTCATCTGGCCCGACCAGAGAGCACCCCTAGTGAAAAGGACATAGGCAATAATAACGAAGTGATCACTGTATCCTGTTAACAGAAACTTTAGCATGAAACAACCTGGAAAGAAAGGAATAGGAAAACGAAATCAGTAGGCCACTGATGAACTTTTTATTAAATAACGAACAAGGAAACGATAACCATACTTAATGATAAAACCTATTAGTGTCCTAGAAACAAGAAACGTTAGAAATAAGCCCGTAATAAGAAACCTGAAAACAGTAAGAGAAACCAAGCGTGACATTGCGACGGCCACAAGGCAACGAGGCTTCATCGCCCCTCACTGCCCCAAAACATGTCTGTCCCACCACCTGCCGCGCCCAATAACGGCAACCTGAGAAAGATACAAAGCAACAGACATCCGCCCCCATTCTGGAAACTTCCAAAGTACAACAGGGTTGCGGCTACGCCCAGCCGGAAGCAACACATATAGGGCGGGTCCTGCTGCCAACCGTCGGCCGGAGATCATCACATAGGGTGTAGCCGGAGGAGAGGCCGAGGCCGAAGGGACCCGGCCAAGGGGACTGCTATGACAACCCTGGAGAGTTGCAGGGGGGGGAATGTCTATGTCCTCGACCCTCCCCTCTCTCTCCCAGTCTGGACCAGCATCCATGGAGGGCCTGGGAGTGGAGAGGCCACTCAGGCGCCACTTCTTTCTTTTTTCTTCCGTAATGGCAGCGACAACACTGGGGGGGGGAATGTCTTGCACATGCCTCCGACCCCCCCCCTCGTCCTCATCGCCTGGTCCGGCCATAACAAATGTCAAGCGAGACGCCGTGGGGTGCGCTGGGAGGGAGAGACGGTGCGAACAAGCCTCTCCCGCCTCCCCAGGTGGAGGCTTCCCAGCTGCACCCTCAGCGCTCCAGGCGCCCGGAAAAGGGTTCTTCCACTGTGGCGATGCTGCAAACGCCTCGCCCGGCAGGTTGGAGCCCGTCCGCTCATTTGACCCCGCGATCGTCGGTAGCTGCCGAACTCTCAAAATGGCGGTCTACTTTACAAGAGCAGGCCCAGCAGGAAGGAATGGCCCGGTCACCTGTTGACTCCACCACCATAGTTCTCCACAACCTTGAAGATTCTAGAGGAGCCGCGGGAGTCCCCGACTCCCGCAGATACCCCCGATGGGGAATGACTGCCATGATTGCCCTCGGAACGACGGAAATGTAGCCGCAGGACGTCGGCGCTCCCATGCTGTCGCCAGCCTCAGTTTGAATGACTAGAATCCTGCAGACTACAGTTCGGATCAGTTCCGGTGAAAGCACAGTATGACCCGGTAGGAACATTGTTGCCTCCCTCCCTTTTTGACTGATGGTTCAGACCACCGATCCTTTCTTTTGCCCTTTAACGGAACTTTTGGACTGCCAAAAGAAGCTCTGGGCCAACCACGAGTTAGTAGAGATTTAGACTATGCCTGGTTCTGCCTGACTGCACCCAAAATGGCGCAGATGCAAATGAAACTTTTTAACTCCTTGTTGTACCCCGATTGTTCAGCCCTGATGTCATGAGATATGTATGAAGGTTTTTCTTAACCACATGAATTGATATAGGATGTGTACTGATTACATGTTCGGACAATTAATGGATTCAGGATGTGTACTGTCAGTTCGGGAAATGAATTGATATGGGATGGGTACTGGTTATAGGTTCGGACAATGAATTGATATTGGATGGGTACTGATTATGTGTTCAGACGGTAAATTGACATCAGATAGGTATTGATTGAACATTCGGACAATGAATTGTTGTTAAGTTCGACGCATCATGATTATTGAAAGTTGGAAGCCCAACACTTATGACACTCGCGCACACTGAAGTCTCGACATGATTTTATTGCGCTTTTCGCACTTTTTATTATGAAATAAATGACCACCGACTCCACTAAAGTTTTTACTAATAAAGTATCCCCGCATCTACCGTTCTAGCCTGCTCCGTGGCCGGCCCACGGGGTTGTAGGCCCATATTTATGCACCGACATTCTTATTAAAGATTTTTTGGAAAAAAAACAAACAAACGTAGTTGTCACGTGTGAATTAGTAGGTTTCGAATAAATGACTACTGTTTAAGGATTAAAAAGTATAGTACGCAGAGATACTGCCAAAAATGAATGGTACAGGTTTTGTTGTATGTACTTTGCACATTTTTGTACAGCTTAAAGCAACCGCTAAAAGACCCGGGAATTCAGCCTATACTTTATATGCTACCTGTATCAGAAAAATTGTGCTAAAATGCCCCTAAGTCGCTCCAACGGAGTGCCATCTGGCCTCCCTACATACGATCCGTAATACCACACTTGGGTGACCTATGCTATCCACCGGCTTCCGATAATCATCTCTTGCACACTAAAAGGTTCATCTGGGCTTAAATGCCGAATTGGCAAGAACTGCGTTCCGGGGAGATAGACCGCGTATGTAGTAAGTAAAAGCCTTTTCGGGTTTATGCGCGCTGTTGTATTCTTAAATGCTGCCCCCGCCCCCTTCTTTTTCCCTCTTTTCTGCAGGTCACATCGGAATATCGATCAGTATATGAAAACGGTGATCTAGCGGACGAAGAAACGGGAAAAAGGGTTTGATTATGGTACCTAACCGCAACAAGCAAACCATGACTATTATCTCTCTCTGAACTTAGGACCTGGTAGGACAGCCTGAAGGGAAACCACAAAATATAACTTCGCTTGGCACCCCGAATAGTACAACTAAAATGACGTGCGCTAATGAATAAGCATCCTACAATTAATTAAATAGGGAAAGTTTAAGGAATATTTTGAGGTGAGGTACATTTAAAAATCTACTGCATCCTTCTTCGCACCCTCCTAGACATGTAACTCCAAGCTGCCCCATTGTTCTCCAACCGACACCAACCGCTGTCTCAGCCGGGAAACGCATTTGCTAAAATGACTCGAAAATACCACCGTGAGCATTAGCCCGACCAGGTTAGTTCATGACCAATTGCCAAAGGCGTAAGTGTGTACAATCAAAGCCACCAGTAAGGGCAGCCGACGGTTAAAAGAGAAGAAGAAGGTAAAAAGAGCTTAGGATGACAAGGATGCACAGCATACAGAAAAGGATAATTTTGGCCAATAACTATTTTATGTTTTGTCTTGGATTTTTGTGTATAATACATGTACTGTCTTCCCCGTCTGAGTTTGTGTGTACGTGATGTATGGATCTACGTCATCCCTCCGTTTGTGTTTCCGTATTACTTAACCCCTGTTGTTCTATGTTGTGCACGCACTGAATGGTCCATTATTGTACACGCCTCTCTCTCTCTCTCCCGCTCTCTCCCGCTCTCTTTCTCTCTCCATGTCACACGTGTACTGAATGGACCACTTAGAGTGCGGTCTCTCTCTCTCTCTCTCTCTCTCTCTCTCTCTCTCTCTCTCTCTCTCTCTCTCTCTCTCTCTCTCTCTCTCTCTCTCTCTCTCTCTCTCTCTGTCTCTCTCTCTCTCTCTCTCTCTCTCTCTCCCCCTCTCTCGCTCTCTCACTCTCTCGCTCTCTCACTCTCTCTCACTCTCTAAAGCCCCCCTGTTCCCTCCTTCCTTGTATGGTAACGTTGTGCCCCTCCCGGCACAACACCTAATTGGGTCTCCTCGAACACAAAGGTGTTTTGGAAAAATTGACCGGGACTAAACGATTGTGACTCGCCATATTACTACCTCCCCTTTCCTATAAAGCGATAGAACCCGAGTTGGTAATGAAGGAAAGGATACGTAAGATGACGGATGTCCCCTAATCTGGCCTTCTATGGGGGGACTATAACGTCAATGGCCTTCTGTTTCTCAGTTCGCTAAAAATGCAATTCCCAATGCACAAATTACTTCGCTCCTCTGCCCTTGAGTACGAATGTCCAGAGTACCCCACTTCTCCCGATCGACCCCAGCTCCCTGTCCAAAGTGTCCCCGTTTCCCCCGATTAACCCCAGCTTCATGTCATCTACCCTCGAAAGCGAAATTGATGACCTTGATTAACGTTCACTCCCCAAGAAGAGCATGTTTTACGTCCACCCCCTCCCCCTTCTTCATGACGATAACGCCCCACTTACAAGAGTTAGCCGACCCCGAAGGGAGATGTAAGATTGTCGATGCTTGGGTTAAAGGGAAGGGCGAGTCTCTACATAAGGACTTGACTTTGAGTTTGATATAATACACTGTGTATAAAGGTCCAATTTCTCTCCACGTACGTCACGAATGAGCGCCGAACAAGGTTATGAATTCCATAGCAATGCACTCCTACAGACTCCATAAATGACGACTTCTGACTGTGACCGATGAACTTATCCCCCACCTACATAGGATTGGGGACGGAATTGAGATGTATAAATGTCTTCTCCTGCCAGTTTTTCTAAAACTTGTTTTCTACCCATTCAAAGATCCAATTACCGGAGGAGAGGAGCTGGATGTGATGCATAGCCTGGCCACAGATCATGGAACACGTGTGACCGCAACCAAAGGTGGAGCCGCAGAGCAACGAGACGCGGGACGAGGCACAACTCTCAAACTCGGCAGATGAAAGAATGAAGGGCTACCTTGAAGCCCTCGACTTGCTGACCCACTCGTGCCTGAAGTCCCCGTCCCCTTTTGAGTCCGACTGATGGGCCTGCCTGCTCATTGTCCTTTGCTCCCTTGGTCTCTTGGTGTGTTCGAAGATCTGGCCCCACTCCGCCCTCTCTTCCCTCGGTTATTCAACAAACTCTTTTCATATAAACTTTGACTATGGACTGGGATTTTGCCATGGAAAAAGAAAGACACGCAGGTGCCCAGCATGAGGCACCCCTAAGAAAATGAGTTGGGAAACAGGACTGTGATCTAACAGCAGAGGACTGATCGCACCCTGCAACACGTAAGGATGATCCCGAGCTGGACTTATAGCTCCACCGCCGGTGCTCAAAAGCGCCAACAAACAGAAAAACGGACTAACAGAGTCTACCAGTGATGGCTCGTCGTTGAAAAAGACATTTTTCACTAAGACCCCCCCTTCCTGAACTTTCTACCTACCCCTTGACTAGTTGTTTACCTCGAACTGAATTCCTCCCTCAATTTTATTGCTTTAAAAAAAAAATAATGTTTTCGGTCACTCAAGTCCACAAGTCTCATATAGCACTTTTTACTGTATGTTGATGTCATTGAAAAGAAAGACAGAACCTGAGTCTATAATATGTTGGAACGTTTTTCCTGATTACCCTCGACTAAGTGTTATGCCGATCTCTAGATTTGTATGAATAACGCAACGAATGTAAATTCATATGTACCGCATTCCGCCAATTGCATCGACTGCATATGGCTACACGCAATTTGCTAGCAGTTGACAAACGTTATTTAATTGGCCACACATGATTATATGTACACTCCATCAGTTGGGGTAAACACAAATGTACTAGCTATGTTTAAAAGCGGCGACTGTTGAAATTGGCAATGTATATACACATAAGCGGCGTTCATTTGTGTTCACTGTACCCCTTGTTGTAAGCAGAACGGATATCGCTAAAACACTGACTGTGTCATCCCGCTAGCATAGACCCATGCACACACGTACACGACAGCCATTTTAGGTATCATGGTCTCCTTGTTCACGATGGATCATCGTCACACTTCCCTGGCCCTGCAAGCTTCCCCCATGCACCCTGACCACCCCCGCTCTCGCATGTACAAGTCAGGAGCCCTCCCTTCCCGCATGACTCTGTCTTTGAGAATCACACCCCGCGCCTGACCAACACCTCCTTTTCTTCCATGAATACCCCTCCTTTGATGATCCCGACCTTTGAGCCTGAATGTTTGCACGGACCACTGGTCATCCCTTAGCCTGAGGATACAGTTTATTGCCCACTACTGTATGCACTCGTCTCTCTTGAAAGAAGCCACTATTGATCATGACCGCCCCACCCCCTGAGATTCGATCAGGAGCACACATTCCAATGGAATCAGCAGAACACTCAGCTGCGTGACAGCCCCCTCCTATTGCATGGAGGATAAGGGCCCCTACTGTAGCCACGTGTTGGAATATCTTCATACTTCACAATGTATTGATTGTAATAAAGGATGCCTGTGTGCCACAAACCTGTGTATAAAAGGCGAAGCCTCAGAGAAACTTGTTAGAGCACCTCCCGAAGACACTCTGCGAGTGTCCCAAATGACATGCTCTCCTCATGAGTAATAAACCTTTTTCCTTGTCTTCCTGCTTCCAGTGCCCGTCTCTTTATTTGGTAATTATTCAAGATGAAAACGAAGAGTCGCCCTGCGCCAGCAGCCTGGGCATCCGGTGCGTTATGGGCAGACTTTTCTACAGGACCACCATCTTAATTAGAGCAACTCTGTCCCTGATAGACAGTGGGAGATCACCCAGAAAGAGAGGCATTTCTGTATATCCCCATGTACATCAGAGAGTATTTTTAAGATGAATACTAACTAGTCAGTGATGATGAATCCTACTCCTGTATGAGACAACTTTGATCAAAATGGATGGAGTTGAAACTGTCTGTGTCCAGTGACGGACGGTGGAGGGGACTACAGTCCCAGCAGGCTCTGTGCAAGGGGTGGAGTAGCCCGTGCCAGTGCTTTAAAGAGTATTGAAGAAGCCCGCTGCGAGGGACAAGAGCGGGCCCACCCAGGTCTGTCGGAGCCCTAAGAAAGCTGGGTTGGACCACCCCTTTTGGCTGTATATTCGAAGGGCATGTGAAGGTACTCTGTCTGTTAATCTTGTTTTTCCCCACTTTGTTGAAAAGGAAACCCTCAGGGTTACCCACTACTGCAGTGAAAAGTATTTCTATAGACAGAATGTTAGAAAGGGAATTTGAAGTATGAGTACGGAAATCGCCCTAACAGAAAGAAGATTATCTATGAGTTTGGGTTCTGGAGGGAGGAAATTTGAAGATAGGGCATTGGTCAGAGAGGAGGCTAGAGGGATACGCGCCCGCCGTATAGCAGATTTATGGACAGAAGTGCTGGTGACTTGGGAACACTCGGAGATTGGCCAGGGGGAGGGGTCTGCGAAAGGTAGCGATTGGTCAAAAGGCGAACTAGGCGGGAAACCTAGAGGTCAAGCAGTGAGGCAAGCCTGGGAATGATCCGGGAAACACTTCTTAGACAAGAATCTCCCCACTCTGCCAGGGCAAAGACCAGAGAGGTGGTTAGACCCCCCCACTCTCGCTGTACACTACACAAAGGGCATTAGCCAGTCGGGGTGGGGGGTCCTTGGCCCCTGGCTTGCATGCTTATGACCCTGCTACCTGGGGGCCATCGCCCATGGATGTTGAGAACTGGAGATTTGATGTTGATTGATATCTTTTTATGTATGCAGTATCCCTGTTTATCTGTATTCTCTTGTGTTGATTACTATTGTTTTTCTAGTTTCCTGTTACATAACTGGCACTTAAGATTTCTCGACATGAAGACCCGTAGTGCAGCTGTGACACTTGCAGGTCCCCCCTTCATAAAAGCAAGGGGTTATTTTCCCATGTTTTCTGTGGATGTATAATGATTATATTATCTAAACATGTTTTGACCACACTGATGAATGTCAATGCTGAGGCCATGTGATTTCTCACTATTCTGTAAAACCTTGCAATGACATGTGCAAATATAAAATGCCAATAAAAATACTTTTAAAAAAATCTATGAGTTTAGGTTCAGTGTTTGCCCCTACTGATAGTGAAATTGCCACAGTCTCAACTTCATCTCCCTTTACAACAACTGCTGATGCACCACAGGCACTACTGGAGGGTACCACTGATAGCCCCCATCCTTTGACGGTCAAAAGAGCAAAATGGGGGATTCAAGTAGTATGAAGAGAGGAATCCATCCCACTCCGACACCAGACCCCACCTCCAATACTATTGTAACCCCGTCGGAACACCCCTTAACATCTATTTCATCACCAACCTGCTTAGAATGCTTCTTGGACGACTGCAGTTTTAAATTCCAAGCATTGCTGCTTGCAGAACTTCCTCCCCTGATTGAATGTATTAAAAGCATTGAACACACAGCTTGCAGCCTTCTCACAGCATTTGCTTGTAATAACTTCAACCTCTAATGTCTTCAGACCACATAGTGTTCAGGCTTTTGCTACTGATTTAGTCTCCTCTTCTCAAGGCCTCACTGGGGAAAGCAGCCCCAGTCCCAGGATGCTTGTTTTCAGTCCAGGGAAGACATGGCTTTGCAGTTCGGGCTGGACTATTCCCATGAGGCACAGGGTCAAGTCTGATTTGCATATAGCTGTGTCTGAACTGAGGTGGCGAAGTGAGCTAAATAACGATGATGGATTCAACCCAGTTTTGTGACTGGGGGTGAGTAGCTGAAAAGTTTCAGTGCTCAGTCCATCATCTCCTTGTGCTTGCTTTGTTCGCCCTAAGTTGGCAGGGTATGCCCAGACGTGGGCCCCTTGCTCACGTTGGCACTGGATTCAAGCTGGCCTGGTTTATGAGGGCTTTTAACCCGACACCAGTCCTAGGATGCTTGTTTCCTGTCCAGGGAAGACATGGCTTGGCAGTTTGGGCTTGGCTGTTCCCATGAGGCACATGGTCAAGACTGAATTGCATATAGCTTTGTCTGAACTGGGGTAGCGAAGTGAGCTAAAAAACGTGACCAGGGGTGAGTGTCTGAAAAGTTTCAGCACTCCTTGCTTACTTTGTCACTGGATTCAAGCTAGCCTTCACAGGCCCTCATCAGCCAGGTTTGCTTGAATCCAGTGGCATGGTGAGCAAGGGTCCCACGTCTGGGCATTACCTGCCAACTTAGGGCTAACAAAGCAAACACAAGGAAATGATGGACAGAGATCTGTGACTGTCGGTGAGTGTCTGAAAAGTTTCAGTGCTCCGTCCACCATCTCCTTCTGTTTGCTTTGTTTGCCCTAAGTTTGCAGGGTATGCCCAGACATGGGTACCTTGCTCACTTTGACACTGGATTCAAGCTAGCCAGGCTGATGAGGGCTGTTAGCCTGAAACTGGTCCCAGGATGCTTGTTTCTGGTCCAGGGAAGACAAGGCTTGGCAGTTTGGACTGGACTGTTCCCATGAGGCACATGGTCAAGACTGATTTACATATAGCTTTCTCCTAACTGGGGTGGTGAAGTGAGTTACAGATCGATGATGGATTCAACACACATCTGTGACTGGGGGTGAGGGAAAAGTTTCAGCTCTCTGTCCATCACCTCCTTCTGTTTGCTTTGTTTGCCCAACTGGCGCCCCGGAAGCCTCTTCAATCAGCTTCCCAGAATGTCGTGGCGTCACAGGCGTCACGCATGGAGGGCCTCACGGGAATTGTAGTTCCCAGACTACATCAGACCCAATGAGAGGCACTGTTGTGTGCTGCGACAGTACATCCCTCTCCTAAAGAACACTGACAGAGACAGGGTTTGCCAAGGAAATGTTTATGAAAGAGAGGCATGAACCCCAGAGGCGGGCTCCCATGAGTTTTCCTCATTCCCACAACCCTTCCAGGCCACTAGATACCACAGCCTGCGTTTCTAGATTTTAGAATCTACGATACCCCGTACCTCATGTTCAACCTCATTATCCACCAACACCAGTCGTGGGACTCATCTTATCGGAGCATGAGCCGGTTTGACTAATGACACATGGAATGCTGGGTGTATTCTTAATGAGGAGGGCAACGCTAATTTGACCACTACTGAGGTAACAAGTTTAACGATCCTGTGGGGCCTATATATTTAGGATTGAAAACGCTATATCTCTTAAACCTGATGTTTCTGGTAGATAACCATACATATTCCCCTGTTTTATACACTGGCTCAGGGCGTCTGTGTTTGTCTGCATAAGCTTTGTACCTGATCTTAGCTGCTCGCAGGCTTCTCTGCGCCTCCCATAAGGTATTCTGAATATAGATTATTCTTTCCTGTACCTCGGTTACCTGTGTAGCGTGTAAAGGGTGTACAAGGGGTAAAACTAGGATGGAACTCATACATACAGAAAAAAGGGGCTAGTTTAGTGGAACTGTGGGCTGCGCTGTTATAAGCTACTTCTTCTAACCATAACTTGTCCACCCATGTCTATGTTGCTATGTCCACATAACACCTAAGATACTGTTTTAGTGTTTGGTTTACCCTTTCCATTTGACCGTCTTTTTGGGGGTGGAAACTGGGGGAGGTGTTAGAAGCTATGCCTAACGCAGAACACCACACCTTCCAAAAGGTAGCTGTGAATTGTGAGTCATGATCAGAGACTACAGTTCTGGGAAACCCATGCAAACTAGGGGTAGGCAGACATCTCCGTTCCACCCACGGAATGTGCAGAGATTTTCCCTTCAGCCCTTGCGCAAAGAAGGCCGCACAGAAGTTGGCCGCCCGCCCGCCACCCGCCTCCCGTCCGCCTTATTAAATCATATTTAAATCCTAAAATTAAACTTAAATAAAACTTACCTTATTGCGGCCGCATCCTTGCCCATCGCAGTTTCATCTGGAAACTGAACATGCGCGGGAGCCTGCGCATGCGCAGTCCTGGCGAGCAATGCGCATGCACAGTCTCTCGCGCATGCGCAGTTTCCAGATGAAGCCGCGATGGGCAAGGATGCGGCCGCAATAAGGTACGTTTTATTTAGGTTTGATTTTAGGCATTTAAATATAATTTAATAAGGCGGGCGGAAGGCGGGAGGTGGGCGGAAGGTGGGCGGCAGGCAGGCGGGAATCGCGAAACAGAAATATGCGGAGAGGCACGGAGATTGGTTCAATCTCGGTGCCCCCGCTAAAGTCCCTTATGAGACTTCCGCTCACCCCTAATGCAAACATACTATATGTGTCAACAGCAACTGGGCTAACATACTTGCTGTGGGAATCTGTTTGCCGGCAATGAAATGGGCCATCTTAGTGAGGTAGTCTACCATGGCCATAATGACCGTGTGGCCTTTGTCTGCTGGCATTCCTACCACGAAATCCACAGAGATGTTTTCCCAAGGCTGTTCTGGAGTAGGAAGAGGTTGCAGCAACCCTGCCTGTCGTGCATGCATGGTTTTCATCTGATTAAAAGTCACACATTCTTTTACCCATGTGGCTATATCCGTTTTTATGTTGGGCCACCAGAACAACCACAGCACTCGTTCCAGAGTCTTTTCCTGGCCATTGTGTCCAGCACTGGGAATGGTGTGCATGCAGGGAACCAATTGGGAGCAGTAATTGTTTTCATAGCATCGGGAGACCCTTTATAGTCTTACCGACTGGGGTTGCTCTTAGGTTGCTTCGGCTTAAGTACGACCTAGAGCACACCATTAATATGATAGACCCACAGTCGGACGGCACACTCCCACCAACTTTCAAGGGCAGGGGCTGCTCATCCATTATAGATTACATCTTGGTCTCGAGATCCCTGATCAATAAAATAATCAGTGTAGGGATAGAGTGGAGCAGCTTTAGTGACCATAATCCGCTTATTTTAACGCTCTTTTACAAGGCGGGCAATGGAATTAAATCTCATTGTTCAATTGAGGAGAGGGTCACTGATCAAGGCAGGAGATTGAAATGGGCCAAAATTGATGGGGTACAGTTTTATAAAACTTTGGGCGATAAGGGCCTACTGGCCATTAACGACTGTTTAGATCTGGAAATTCAGGGACCAAGGGTATTGGAAGCGTTTGATCACATTGCCAACTTAATCGATGAACTATTAAGGTCCAGCGCGCCCATACGCAACTTGGTAAATCCCCGTTGGTTTGATAAAGATTGCTCTAAGGCTCTGAGGGAACTGAAATGCTCCCTCAAGACGAAACCACGGGACCCACAAATTATCAGGGTCTGTAGAGAAAAGTATAAAAAAGAGACTAAAAGGAGGAAACTTGCACTACAGGCAGATGCCTGGGCAGACCTAAGAGAGGCAGGGGAAAGAAATGACCTAGCGGGGTTTTGGAGAATCATTAATAAACCGACCTTTCAAGAAAATGATTCTCCGGAGATAGGGGCTAACATCCTACCGGAGCAATGGGTCACTCACTTTAGGGGTTTATATAATTATGAGACTGGCACCCATGTGGAGCCACTGGTATCCCCAAGACAGGTTTCCCTGGTAACATTCTCTCTTAAGGAGATTACGGCAGGGATGGAGGGTTTAACTAAAAATAAAGCCCCGGGCCCGGATGGAATTCCCCCTGATCTGTTTCTTAGTAACATAGACTTATGGGCCCCTTTGATGACCAGGGTCTTAAATACTGCTATTACCTGTGGTCTTCCACCATCCTGGTCCAAAGCGATTATTGTGCCAATTTTTAAAAAGGGCAATAGGGACGACCCTAAGTGTTATCGGCCTATTTCCCTGATTGACGTATCGGCCAAACTTCTGGGAAGGGCAATTCTGAATAGACTGTCCGAGTGGACCGAAGAGAATAACATCTTCTCGGACACCCAATATGGGTTTAGGACAGGGAGGTCCACTAGTGACCAATGCCTGAACCTATATATGCTGACTGCCAAATACACCTTGGCCAGTGATGAACCCATCTATATGGGATTCATGGATTTGGCAGCAGCATTCGATCACGTCAACAGAGGAAAGCTGTGGGATATGATGTCAGGTATGGGGATAGAGAGTGGCCTAATTACTATATTGAGGGAACTGCACAGTAACAGCACGGCCAAGGTTAGATTTAATAGGGAGGGAGGACTGTCTGACTCCTTTCCATGTAGGAGTGGAGTCAGACAAGGCTGTATACTCGCCCCTTTTTTGTTCTCCCTTTATATCAACAACCTGGAGCAGTTTCTTTTGGGCTTAAAGGCAGATTGCCCAAGGGTTGGGCCGCGGCATATCCCCGTCCTGCTTTATGCAGATGACGCGGTCTTACTAGCAAGAACACCTCGAAGTCTACAAATCTTGATAGAGGGGTTCGCTGAGTTCATGAGTAACCTGGACCTATCTGTCAACCTAGGTAAATCATATGTGCTCCTGGCCGGCAAAAAACCTTCTTCCAAATTTATTTACACAATAGGTACCCACAGTTTGGAGCAGGTTAAGTCGTTCTCCTACCTTGGGGTAACCTTTGATGGTGCTCTGCAATTTAATTCCCTGGTGGCGGAACGCTGTACCAAAATGATTGCCTCTAACGGGGCAATAGCTGGATATGGCAGGAGGGTGGGCAGATGGAGTCCGGAACAGGTGATGAATTTGTATGGCTCCATAACATGCTCCAAAGTAATTTATGGGGCAGAAGTTTGGGGGTTCGTGAACACATCCAGTATCCAACAGGAAGAAAATAGATATTTGAAATCAATACTGAGGGCGCCACCCAGCACCGCTGGACTCATAGCCCACAGGGAGCTAGGGAGGCCATATTTGGAAGATCTGTTAAAACTTAGGCCAATTGTGGCCTGGCTAAAAATATGGATCAATCCAGATGCGCATCTAAGCAGAGAAATTTTATTGGACTGCTTAGGTAGGACCCATTGTATGCGCATCCCCTGGCTCAAATACGTGAAAAACACCCTCGAGGATTTAGGGTTGGGGAATATTTTCAAGAACCCCGCAACTATCACAGCACAGCACAAGAAACAAGTAGGGGACATTTTTCTGGAGCGAAAAACCCAACGTCGAGCTGATGCTGAAGGAGTGAAAAAGACTGTAAGGGCCCACAATTTGGTAAAGAGTGTGGAGGGCATGGAGCCTTACTTATTTCTTTTGCATAATGCACAGGACAGATTTCTCATGTGCCGTTTCAGACTGAATTTGCTTCCCTTCATGTTGGCTATACCTGCTGGTTTTACCTCATCAATTGAGCAGAAGGGTCCCTGCGGTTGCGACAACCGGTCTCCGCAGGATTCCCTTCACTTTGTCTTGCTTTGTCCCTATTTTTCCATGCCTAGGCGCAGATTCCTTGTAAATATTTTTAAAAAAGCCCAACTGGAACATGCCAGGGATGCCTTAGTCTTTTTGCTAAAAGCCTCTGACCCATTAACCTTGTGTAGCATTATGAACTTTATCAAAGTTGCAATCCGATTAAGGATGACGAGGGGAGAGGAATGAAAGATCTGAGACTTTTTATTCTTATGGCCCTCTATGTCGGCACTTTTATTGTATTAACTATGTACAAGGATCTTGACTAGTATTTAATGTTTTTTTTATTATGTGTATATGTACATGTACTTTTATGGTGTTTTCTAATCACCGAATAAAGATTCTTGAATTGAAAAATAGTCTTCCAGTCTTTGATCTTCCCCAACCATTCCTTCCACTTCTCCGTAAGGATGTTACGGGCAATACTCCTAAGGAATGAACCAGTGTAGGTAGCACATATCACATCGTGTGGATTGATAAGGGCATGTTTGATGTCTTCCTCTGGACCTATAGGGGTAGCTTGGCGTGTTAAAGCGTTTGCTTTCTTGTTTTCGCTCCCAGGTGTGTAAGTCACCAGAAAATCGTATTGTGCGAAAAATAACATCCATCGTGGTTGATATGGGGTCAGATGTCTAGCTGCAGTCATGAACTGAAGGTTGCAATGATCGGTAAATACAGTCGCCACATGTTTGGCCCCTTTCAGGAAGTGTCTCCAGTCCATAAATGCCTGCTTTATTGCAAGCAACTCCTTTTCAGCAATAGTATAGTTGTGTTCAGCAGGATTGAGTTTTCTTGACATATAAGCAACAGGATGCAATTGGGCTGTGGTGTGATGGCGTTGTGATAGCACTGCTCCTACCGCTGATTCAGAGGCGTCCGCCTCAACTATATATGGTCGTTCAGGATCAGCATGTACCAATGCGGTGGCTGACACAAACGCGTACTTCAAGGCATCGATCCCCTCTTGTGACTCCTTCGTCCATTGGAAGATGGTCTTCTTCCTCAGTAACCATGTGAGGGGAGCAGCCAAATCCGAAAAGTGATCGATGAACTGGGGGTAGAAGTTTGCGAAACCCAAGAAACATTGGATATCACAGACGTTCAGTGGCTGAGGCCAATTTTTTACAGCGGTGATCTTTCTTTCTGACATTTCCTGTCCCCAAGGGGTTAGCATAACCCCATAGATTTCGACAGAGGTCACACTGAACTCGCATTTTCCTGATTTTGCAATACAAATGGTGTTCTCGCAGGGTTCCTAGGATGGTTCGTACGTGTTGCGGGTGGCTCTCCACACTAGATGAGTAGATCAAAATATCATCTATGTACACCACCACATACTTGTCCAGGTACTCTCGTGGGGCGTTATTCAGAAAGAATTGAAATGCCACAGGGGCGTTACATAAGCCGAACGGCATCACCAAGTATTCATATAACCCAAAGCGTGTTTTAAAAGCTGTTTGCCACTCATCACCGCTGCTCATACGGACTAAGTGGCATGCTCCTTTCAGGTCCAGACGGGTGTATATCACAGCCTTTTTGACTTGCTCTAACAATACATTAATTAGAGGTAGTGGATACCGGTTTTTCACTGTGATGGCATTTAGTGATCGAAAGTCCACACAAGCTCGAAGCTCTCCATTAGCCTATGGAATAAAAAACGAAGGAGAAGCCGCTGGAGATTTGGAATCCCTTATGGACCCCAATGTCAAGTATTTATCCAGGTAGGCCCGAAGATATACGCTTGCAGGTTCCGTGAGAGCCTACACTCTTCCTCCTGGAAAAATGGCTCCTGGTATTAAGTCTTTCTGGCAATTGTAAGGTTGTTGTGGGGGTAACACCTCTGCCTTACTTTCATTGAATACATTTGTGTACTCCTGGTACTCGTCTGGTAACACAACATCCTGTTCTACACGGTGGCTATGTAATGACACAGCGTCAAGGCAGCTGCTGGGCTGGAATGCGATTGAATGCAGTGAGATTTACAGTACTCTGACATAAACTGAAGGGTTTTTTTCTATCCAATCCACTTGGGGGTTGTGGGTTCGTAACCACGGCAATCCGAGTATCACCCTATATTGGGCTGCGTTAATTATGTTGACGGCCAAACTTTCCAGATGGTCGGTTCCATGTAAGATGCCTAAAGCTCCCGATTGGAAACGGATGGGTCCGGAATCCAGACATCTACAACCTACTGCAAACACTGCTTCGGGTGTGTCTTTTTCCTGAAGGGCAGAGACATAGGATACTCAATGTGGGTCCACCTCCTGATAGCCCCAAGGTCTGAGTAATATAGCAGACTCTATAGAGCAATCAGGCGATGGAAGGAAAGGATAGGGTCAGCAGGGAGGGAGATCTGTGAAGGAAAATAACAGCCTGACTTCCGTTAATAGGTATTCCTACGAAACCACTATTGAATCTATGGAGAGAATAACAGTATAAATGCAGGAATCCTAAGAACTTCTTATTCTTGTAAGTAATAGTTACTCCCCAACCTACATATCCAATCTGGTTAGTAGTGGCGTAAAACAGGGGATGCAGAGCTGCTGTCAATTTATGCTCGACATGCCCCTGTTGTGGAAGATAGAAAGAGACAAGCCATACCCAAAGCTTAATTAATGACAATGCTTGGGAAGAGGGTTTCAGTTAATACACAGGACCTCTTTCTATAAACAGTGGAATAGGCTCCAATAATTCTTGGACCTATCGCCCACCCATCAAGTTCAGTGGTTGCACATAGTCTTATCACCATCGACAGGAAAACACAAGTTTGTAATAAAAAGGTGTCAAAATTATTTTGCATGCAGAGCCTTCAATCCTGCTGGGTATTGTTACCAACTCGTAGAGAGGCACAGGATGAATCCACAAGTTTTGTATGCATAAAATGCTGACAGAAGCGCAGCAGCGCTCTGTCTGATAAACAAAGTAAATCCTTCTTCACAGAAGGAACACAAGCGGAATCACCACAACTTAGCCCCAGAAGAGCCAAACAACCGGCTCGTCCAATGGGGCTAACGTGAATGTAACTTGCTTCCCAGCGTCTGGAACACCGCAGAACAATTGTCAATGAATTAACACAAAATCAAAGAGTTTTAGGTGCAGGAGGTACCCCTACCTGATACTTCTCACGTCCATCTCCTCAGGGGCTGAGTACAAAATCAACGGCACCCGACTGGTGCCCCGGAATCCTCTTCAATTAGCTTCCCAGAATGTCATGACGTCACAGGCGTCACGCATGCAGGGCCTCATGGGAATTGTAGTTCCCAGACTACATCAGACCCGATGAGAGGCGAGGTGTCAGTGTTCTATGCTGACCACTGTGGTGCGCTGCGACAACCGGTCCCAGGATGCTTGTTTCTGGTCCAGGGAAGACATGGCTTGGCAGTTCGGGCTGGACTGTTCTCATGAGGCACAGGGTCAAGACTGATTTGCATATAGCTTTGTCTGAACTGGGGTGGCGAAGTGAGCTAAAGATCGATGATGGATGCAACCCAGATCTATGACTGGAGTGATTGTATGAAAAGTTTCAGGTCTCTGCCCATCACCTCCTTGTGTTTACTTTGTTTGCCCTAAGTTGGCAGGGTATGCCCAGATGTGGGTACCTTGCTCACTTTGCCAATGGATTCAAGCTAGCCTGTCTTATGAAGGCTTTTAGCCAGAAACCAGTCCCAGGATGCTTATTTCCTGTCCACGGAAGACATGGCTTTGCCATTTAGGCTGGACTGTTCCCATGAGGCACAGGGTCAAGACTGATTTGCATATAGCTTTACCTGAACTGGGATGGCAAAGTGAGCTAAAGAACGATGATGGATTCAACTTATATCTATGACTGGAGTTAGTGTCTGAAAAGTTTCAGTGCTCTGTCCATGATCTCATTGTGTTTGCTTTGTTTGCCCTATGTTGGTAGTGTCTGCCAAGACATGGGTCCCTTGCTTACTTTGCCACTGGATTCAAGATGGCCTGGCTGATGAGGGCTGTTAGCTCGAAACCGGTCTCAAGATGCTTGTTTCCGGTCCAAGGAAGACATGGTTTGGCAGTTCGGGTTGGACTGTTCCCATAAGGCTCAGGGTCAAGACTCATTTACATATAGCTGTGTCTGAACTGGGGTGGCCCAGTGGGGCATGACTTGTGGAGAGAGAGGTGGCTTTGAACCCTAATCGTCATAAAAACCTCCCTCCTGCCACCTGTCCTTTTATGATGATTTTTACAGGAGTACCTCTGCTTCGCCTGGGCTAGAGGGAGACATGCAATGAGTTATTTAACAAGGTATTGAACAGGCTTATATGTAATAGATGTATTTCCTTTTCCTCCACCTGAGATATTTTATTGACATGTAGGATCAGATGGTAAGGGGTCACCTCAAAGACGTATACAGTGACTGCATGATTGTAAATTTCAGATTCCTTCACCTAGCACAAACAATGATGCTCAAGTCCTCCAACAGGGCTCCCGGCAGGGGTAAAATAGTTTTAGTACCCATAGATTATTTTTACTAACCCAATCGTATATTCCTGCTGGCTAACCATAACAATATTCTGACCCTTGTCAGTGACTCAATTGGTTCATATAGCACCATGGGTCCTTCTGCGATTACGGTATGCTGTGGGTGTGAGACTCTAGTACCAGTTGATAACCACTATGAAGACCTTGCAAATTGTTCCCGTACTGTCTGATTCCCCTGTTATACATAAAGAACTTACTTCCTCTGATAACTGCCTTTCCAGTGCTTTGAAGTACAATGGCAGCAGACCTTGGGATTTAACAAATTCCTGGCTACTCTCCCTACTGAGCTGGACTTAAATGAAAGTGTGTCCTCATGTAACGTAACTGGTGCTATGTAAAGCGCTCTGATAACTGATTCGGTTCGGTTCTAGTTCGCGCTATATAAAACTCTGCAAAAAAAAGTCATAGCTCAATAATCCGGCTTGTATGCCAATCATAGAGAAATATGATCTGATCAACCTACAAGAAACCTGGGATACAACTTTTCTTTCTCATAATGGTATGCATGTTATTCAAGTCCCACTGTCCCTCTTCCAAGAAGTAGAGCAGAGCTCAGCCTCTCAATATGGATCCGGTTAGGTCTGAACATTGATATACTGATATTGGACAATAAGGGCCCGATTCACAAATGGCGGTGCCCCCACAGTTGTGTTGGGGGGGCACATTTGTGGTAGGGGCCCGCATCTGTGGAGGCGGCCTCCACAATGAGAAACTGTAGTGCAGAAGTCCTGCCATGAGAGCGGGCCCCCCACTGTAACTCCGGGGACTACACCAGGAGTGCAGAGGCTCTTTTTGGAATCAAGACCAAACTGTTCTGCCTTTCAGGCTTTGCTTATCAAGGTCAACCAGAGCTCCTTCTACTTCAATTTCATTCATTTTTATAAAAATGATTTTTCAAATACTGTATGTATTAATTTAACCAAGCTATTTACTTTTCTAACCCATCTCAAAACCATAGATGCTAGAACACTGACCCAACAGATCTACATTGTGTGTGGGGATTTTAATGCTAAACACTGAGGAAGTGGGGACAGAGAGCTTTGAAGGCTACGTAGGGAGTACAGGCTACAGAGTATAGGAGCTTGGCATACACATAGCTGCAGCCGACTCTGTCAACATCATCCAGTTGCTTGAAGGTGGAGAATCTGTTGTGCCTTCTTTTAGAGGGTTTGGCTGTGCCTTGGCCATTGATTACATATCCTCTACATGCATCTTTTCTTCTTGTTTCTCCCAGGGTGCCATTTTAGAAACTAACTGGAGGGCCCGCGATCCTCTAATTGCTGTAGGGTATTTTTAAATTTAATAGAGTAATAAGGCCAGCTGGCACATCGCTGCCCATATAACCCTACTGTGATGGCCTCAGTCTCATTTGGCATCCAAAGGGCACAGGAGCAGTTCTTTGCTCCCTTTCAGTGAGCCACCCAATGATATTTTTTAATTGCTTAGCTGAAGGTAGCGGAGAAGGCATGTTAGCCTATTTTGAAGAATTGTGTATGTATCAAGAGTAGCTTGATCAAATAGGTGTGGGATGTCCAAGAGTGACCAAGATGGTTCGACTGTCACTGATCCATAGTAAATCACAAGCTCAGGGAGGCTTTGACCGCAAAACCTAGAGATCCATTGATGGTAAGCACAGCAAGCAAGAGCTATAAATGTACCTTAAAGTATAGGAATGGCGAATTATCCAAAATAGATTGGGAAATGCTGGAGCATGGTGCGAGAATAAATAACAGTAAAATGTTCTGGGGCACAGTAAAAAGATTCAGGTTAAGGAAAGCTCCAAAATACTCTGTGGTGCTGTAACATAATCTGATCTGAGGGATGAGACACTATAAAATTATTTATCACCAAATGGTATAAGAGAATCAAGAAAACCTACTCCTGAGCATATTGAAAACTGCCTTGAATCTATCTGTTACCTTAATGGAAGTAGAGAAGGCTATCGGGTCCTATGGCCCTCATTAAATGTAACATCAATTTGTGGGGCCCTTGCTTACGAACGCATTTAACAACTCATTGTGTAATAACATCAACGTATCAAAGTCTTTGGCTCTTTCAATTATAGTGCCCATATTTAAAAACAGGCACTGTATGTCCCCCAAATGCTACCAGTTCATATCTTTAATCATAGTTCAGTCAAGATCCTGGTCAGGGTAGTCTTCTCCCACCTAAGATTATAGGAGAATCAACACAAAGGTTTGAGCTCCTGTCCATATAGAGTCTGCCTAGTGTTGGGTACAGTCGAACAGTGCAAAAGACCCATGGAGACTCCAAAACCCAGACGGTAGGGACTACACCTTCTACTCGCACCATCACAACTCATACAGCAGGATTGACTACATACTAATCTCGGAAACACACATCCACCTCATAGATCAGACAGAAATCGCACCAAGATCAATCTCAGACCACTCTCACATCAGCCTCACGCTTTCAGGCAGACATAACGAGAAGATCGAGCGCAGATGGAGGTTTAATGATGACCTCCTCAGGAACAAAGACACCACAGCCGAAATAGAAGACTCCATAAAAGAGTACCTAGATCTAAACAACAAGCCAGAGACGGACAGGGACACCCTTTGGGATGCCCTGAAAGCCACCGTCAGGGGAAAAATACTCTCCATCACAGGGCGCAACAACAGAGAGAGAAACAAGAAGGTCTCAGAGCTAGAAAAAGAGATAAAGGACCTAGAGTTAGGCCACATAGCCAACCTAAGAGACAGGAACACGCTCACAACACTAACAAAAAAGAAATATGAGCTAAACAAGATCCTTAGCGAGAGAGCAGGAACATGGCTGAACTGGGGTGGCAGAGTGGGCTAAAGAACGGTGATGGATTAAACCCAGATCTTTTGACTGGGTGTGAGTGTTTGATTGGTTCAGATGCTCCGTCCATCACCACCCCCTTTTGTACCGCTTTGTTCGCCATAAGTGTGGCAGGGTATGCTCAGACGTGAGTCCCTTGCTCACTTTGCCACTGAATTCAAGCAAGCCGGGCTGAAGACGGCTGTAATGCCAGAAACCGGTCCTCGGGAGCTTGTTTCCGGTCCAGGGAAGGCATGGCTTGGCAGTTCGGGCTGGACTGTTCCCATGAGGCACAGGGTCAGACTGATTTGCATATAGCCATGTCTGAACTCGGGTGGCAGAGTGGGCTAAAGAACGGTGATGGATTAAACCCAGATCTTTTGACTGGGTGTGAGTGTTTGATTGGTTCAGATGCTCCGTCCATCACCACCCCCTTTTGTACCGCTTTGTTCGCCATAAGTGTGGCAGGGTATGCTCAGACGTGAGTCCCTTGCTCACTTTGCCACTGGATTCAAGCAAGCCGGGCTGAAGACGGCTGTAATGCCAGAAACCGGTCCTCGGAAGCTTGTTTCCGGTCCAGGGAAGGCATGGCTTGGCAGTTCGGGCTGGACTGTTCCCATAAGGCACAGGGTCAGACTGATTTGCATATAGCCATGTCTGAACTGGGGTGGCAGAGTGGGCTAAAGAACGGTGATGGATTAAACCCAGATCTTTTGACTGGGTGTGAGTGTTTGATTGGTTCAGATGCTCCGTCCATCACCACCCCCTTTTGTACCGCTTTGTTCGCCATAAGTGTGGCAGGGTATGCTCAGACGTGAGTCCCTTGCTCACTTTGCCACTGGATTCAAGCAAGCCGGGCTTAAGACGGCTGTAATGCCAGAAACCGGTCCTCGGAAGCTTGTTTCCGGTCCAGGGAAGGCATGGCTTGGCAGTTCGGGCTGGACTGTTCCCATGAGGCACAGGGTCAGACTGATTTGCATATAGCCATGTCTGAACTGGGGTGGCAGAGTGGGCTAAAGAACGGTGATGGATTAAACCCATATCTTTTGACTGGGTGTGAGTGTTTGATTGGTTCAGATGCTCCGTCCATCACCACCCCCTTTTGTACCGCTTTGAACAAATATAAGGCCATCAACCTATGTACGGCAAACAAAGCAGGGAAAGCGCTCACCTCCTATCTAAAGAGTAAACAAAAGCAACACGGCGTAGCAGCAGTGACAGACTCCCAAGGCAAGTCACAAACCGCGAACAAAGAGTTCTATGAACAGCTATACAAGGAAGACCTGACCCTAAACAAGGACGGTGGAGCAGCTCTCTTAGACAAACTGTTGATGCCTATACTCACAGACACACAAAGAGAGACATTAGAACTAGGAATCACAGGTGACGAAATAGAAAAGGCAGTAACAAACCTCAGGGAGAACAAAGCACCGGGCCTGGATGGGTACACAGCGGGTTTCTACAAACACTTCCTACATATAGTCAAACCCACAATGGTTGAGGTCTTTACAAGCTGCATTCAGAAAGGAAGTATGACACCAACTATGGCAGAAGCCAATATCATAGTGATTCTAAAAGAGGGGAAAGACCCACAACACCCCAAGAACTACAGGCCAATTTCCCTAATAAACGTGGACTGCAAAATCTATGCGAAGATCTTAGTGACCAGACTTAACACTTTCCTACCAAAGCTCATACACTGCTCACAAGTAGGCTACCTCAAGAACAGGATGTCGCATGACAACACCAGACTCCTGTGCCACCTGATAAATCATGCCTCTAAAAGCAACAACGCCGCTGTCATGATCGCCTTGGACGCGGAAAATGCATTCGATAGGGTGTCCTGGCCATTTCTAGAGAGGTGCATGCCGAAGTTTGGACTAGGACCCAAATACAGGAGGATGGTTATGGCACTATATAGAGAGCCCAAGGCCTGTATTGTAGTAAATGGTGGAACATCAGAACCACTCACCCTAGAAAGGGGCACAAGACAGCGATGCCCGCTCTCCCCAGCCCTCTTCCCTAGAGCCGCTCCTAACCATGATAAGAACCAACAAAAACATCACAGGCATACCGATAGGCGAAGACACAGTGAAACTAGCGGCCTATGCAGACGACATCCTCATTACCACCGAAAATCCGGCTAGATCGATAACAGCTCTCATGTCTACCATAGACCAGTATGCATGCGCCTCAGGCTATAAACTAAACAGAGATAAATCGGAGTGCAAACCCATGAATGTACATACCACGCAAGAGGTGCTAGGTGACACGGGGCTCACATGGCAGAAAAAGTCACTGAACTACCTGGGCCTACTCTTCGAAAGGGATCTCAAGACCACACTGGATCAAAACGAAAGGACACTACTTAATAATGTGAAAGCCAAAGTAGAAACATGGTCACCCAAATTCACCACCTGGTGGGGCAGAGTAGAGACTATCAAAATGATGCTGACACCTATGGTGAACTACACGCTTGACATGCTCCCACTAGGCAACACAGAGGACTTCCACAAAAGGCTGGACAAGATAATAAATAAGTTCCTATGGAGAGACAAGAAGGCCAGAATCAGCTTACAAAAACTCAGACTCAAGAAGAGCCTGGGAGGACTAAACTATCAAACTTCAAGAACTTCCACACGGCCTGCATAGCTAAACAAGGACTGTACTGGCTAACCCCAGAACAGGAATACACACTAGTGTGGCTAGCACTGGAGAAAAGAATCCTAAAAGGCATTGACCCCATAGCCCTCC
Organism: Lissotriton helveticus; assembly: GCF_964261635.1. NCBI lineage: Eukaryota > Metazoa > Chordata > Amphibia > Caudata > Salamandridae > Lissotriton > Lissotriton helveticus. Next base: position 1,926,402,100 of record NC_136057.1, read on the forward strand.
TGACAGCACCCGGACACCCGGAGATCGCCAACAATCCCATACTCAAGAACACCAGGAAGGCCCTCCTTAAGATCGACAAGAAGATGGATGTCAGCATTAAGAACACTGAATGGGAATCAATATGGTTCAACCCAAAGATCAAATACCGTGGGAAAACACTCAACATGCACACATGGAACAAACACAGTATATCTACAACAAACCACCTAACCACCCTAGGAACACAGCACACTTTTGACACACTTAAGGACAAACACAAACTAGACAATATCGAGCTATATAACTTCCTCAAAATCAAAGTGGCAATCACCAAGGCTGAACTCAACAAATTGACCCCGTCAATACTACAATACGCCACCAACATAAACAAAGTAGGACACCAAACATCTCACCTTTACAAGCTACTAAGCCCAGAAGCGTCCAGACTTAACAATAAAGCAGTAGAGTATTGGGAGTCCCTCCTAGATAGACGACTAACTGAGAGGGAGAGATCCAACCTCTGGACATCAGCAACACGTAAAAAAGTAACTACCACCCTAGCACAAACCAAATTCTGGCTCATACACAAAACATACTGGACCCCCTCACGCCTGGCGACAATAGGCATAAGGGACAGTGATATATGCTGGAACTGCAATAAACAGAAGGGAGACCTAGCCCACTTAATATTCCACTGCCCCCGAGTTAAAAAATTCTGGAACAGGATAAGCGACTTCTTAAACAACACACTAGACATACCCCTACAACTAGACTTCCACAGCCTAGCCATGGCCTTCATGGCACTGACAATCCAGTCTAGGGAAGACAGAGACCTCATCGACCTCCTACTAACGGCGGCGGTCAAAACGGTCCGAAACAACTGGAAAGACACAGGGAAAGCATCTTTCAAGGCCTGGTTTAACTGGGTCACCTTCCTACGAGGAGCCGACACTATAACGTCCAATCATACACCCAAAATGCACACAAAGAGCGAAATGTGGCTCACCCTAGACAACTACCTGTCCTCACACAAACCACCCTAGGATGGCAAACACGAGGCCAACCACACCCTCCCGTACCGTAGGCGAAACAGACCTAGACCTGACTAAATCCGTCGAACCCATGCAAACTGTGTGATCGACCCAGCACAAGACCTTCTTCTTCCTCCTTTCTATTTTTCCTTTCTCACCGTCGAGGGGGGTACAGACAGTGGCTGCCATGCTCACACAAAAGGCCGCATGTAACCAAACCGGCCCACGAGTTCTTGTTGTTCTTCGCTATGTCAAGCTTCTCCCCCGGGGGCTCTTGCTAATTGTACCCCTGTACGCTGTGCCTTGTATATATAAATCTCTTTTTCAATAAAAAAATTATTGAAATAAAAAAAAAAGGAGGCACGTTTGAATAGGGACATAATGCAGGATTGTCTCACTCTCGAGATCTTACATCCAAAACACTTTTACGATTTAGGCTTGTCTCAAATGTTTGACTCACCATCTTTATTACCCAAGACAGGTGGAGACTTCTGTTTTTTTTTTTTTAGGATTTAGTCACACCCAGAGACTATAAACATAATAAATCAAAAGTTCCATCAGGGAATGTACGTCAGCTGATTATATGTTATCTGAACTCAGGAGTGTTTTATCTAACTCTAGATCTGGCACGATGGGAAAGGTCACTCCTGTTTTGTTTTAGAGCAGGGAAGGTGTGGTTTCGTCTGCGTTTTTGGGAGGGCCAGAGAGCCTTTGGCAGTATTACCATGACTTGTCCATGTAATGTGTATTCCGAATAGACTTTGTTGCCCTTTTTATTTTTTTGCTGTTATATTTTCTCTAAAAACTATTTTAAAGCATTTAAAGTTTCAAAACTGTAGGGACGCGCTATTTTTCCTTCCATTGTTAGGTAGCGCTGATGTCTGCTTCAGAGTGTGTTATTTTTTTAAAGGGGGCAGAGAGGTTGCATAAATCAATGGAAGTCTGACCTCTCATTTCACTTAGTTTTATTACATGTAATGTATTTCTATTTTAGTCCTGTGAGGATTTTTTGCCTTCTGAGTATAAACCTTGTGGTGAGGTGCATACCTGTACCTCAGGATTCCCTAGGTTTTTAACTTATAGACTTAGCGGATCCTTGGAGGTTTTTAATTTCTGCAGAATACTTTATACGGGATCGATTGGGTACAACATAGTGCCCCGATGTTACAGTGCACGTCATAACCGATAAATGGAATATGGGCTGCTGTAGAACACAGACTTTTAGGCAGTTTAATTGCATGTAATGTACTGTCTGTTCTTTTAAGATTTTATTTAAAATCGAGTAAAGATATTTTAGTGAGTGAGGAGGCGCCTGTTGCGTCCAAGGCTCACCAAACAGCAAGTAAGTAAAGACCAGCACTCGTACGATACTCTGTTAAAACTCCTGGTACTCGTCACTAGGCCTCTTTATTTACAAATAGTCCTGCCCCCACTTGCCACGAGAGTGACCGCCTAAATGCAGCCCATGGGGGAGGTCCAACAAAAACCCCTCAGGGCTACCGCCATAATGGTCCGCCCCACCAATTAACACATCACACTCCTCCACAACCTGCAAACAAAACAAAACACACCACCAATATATGTCCTTGGCAAAACACACAGGTTAAAAAAGAAACAATGTCCATTGCATAAACACAAATCAATACCTTACATAGTTCTTCAATATCAAAGATCTGGCGGGGCAAGGCTGAAGCTGGTACCTCTCGATACCCCCTCACCGCAGACCAGACTCAGGCCTCTGGGGTTCATCAGGACGGGGCACCAAATCACACTCAAGCACCACAAAGGGGCATCCTCGCAGAGGAAGAAACACCACACTGTTCCGACACAACCTGACTCCCACTGGGAGTTTCATCATGTTCCAGAGCCTGATCAGGAGAACCACCACTATCCAAATCCACACCATCCGTAGACTCCTCGTCAGAAACCAGATGTCCATCATTTGGAAACACACAGTCCTCCACTCAGTCACCACCAGGATTCCAGTAAGCCTTGAAGAAAGACACATTTCTAGAGATGGTCACTCCATTTCTTATCGCCATGACCTTAATCCCAGGGACAGACTGAACAATCCATGGCTCAGGCTCGAAGAACAGGCTAAAGTTCCCTTTAGGGTGCCAATTCCGCACCGTAACAGCATCCCCTACACCAAACGAATTGAATCTTGCTCCACGCCTTGAAGAAACCTTGTCATTCTTCAGCTTGCGTGTCCGCAGTTCATCCGCTACCAATTCATGTTCGGAAGACACTGCCTCTAGCTGAGGAATAACGTCACCCGCTGGTTGGTTCATACACAAAGACATCGGACAGACCTTAGTAGTGGAATGAGGGGTCATCCGATATTCCCTCAGAAACCCATACAAAGCACAATCAAAATCCTCTCGGTCAGCCACAGCAATCCCAATGGCCTCATTAAGGGTGCACATAAAGCGCTCCGTCTCCCCATTGGCCCGACGCCATAAGGGAGTAATCTTTCGGTGACAAATTCCCCTGGACTGAAGGTAGTTAGCAAAATCCTGACTCGAAAATGGAGGTCCATTGTCAATACGAAGTTCAATAAACAAACCACGGGTAGCCATGATTTTCTCAAACCGAGGAATGGTCTGACTGGCCGTGGTAGTGTCCAGTAACTCAACCTCAGGGTATTTGGAACAATCGTAGATAAGCACAAACATATGACGCCCATCCAGTTGACTCCCAAAGTCAGCACTTGCCCGCTGCCAAGGAAATGAAGGAACGTCTTCCTTGAGGATGGGAGCCGGAGAGTCAGCAGTCCCGGCAGCCTGGCAAAGGGCACACCTCATCACAGTGCTCTCCACCAAAGCATCCAGACCGGGAAACCAAACCTTACACCTCAAACTGGATTTCTCCTTAACCACTTCTTGATGAGCCAAGTGAGTTAGATCCACCACCCTTTGTTGCAAACAACCAGGAATCACCAACCGTGGACCTCTTATCAAACAGCCTTCCGGAGAAATAACCAACTCAACCCGCACATTGTGACAGGACGCCAAAGTAGACTTAGCATCTTCAGTATGATACATGGCTTTATCGAATAGGACAGTACATTTCCTAGTTCTCACAGCAGAAAGACAAATCTGGAAACACTCATCCAACTTTGTAGACTCCAGAATCTCCTCCAAAGAAATAGGAAGTGGCCGGGACCACTCCACCACCCGGCCACTTCCTATTTTCCTCAGTATCGCCAGCATCTGACTCCTCACTGTGAGTAGCATGACGAAAATGCCTTGAGAGATAGTCAGCCGGATTTTGTGTCCCCGGACCATATGTATGTGGTGGCCCCCCCTTCAACCCAAACGGTGAATAGTCGGTTCCCCTAAATGTAACAGCATAGGACACCGTTGTTCCTTTTCTAAGTCAATGGCAGCAAAGTACGTCTCCAAGAGATACACCCAGTTATTCCACCGAGCAGTCTGGGCCTACAGGGGACCATCCAGCAGAAATGGCTCCACAGGGGGAATGGCCGACATAGCACGACGACAAGCAAAATCACCCTTCAAAGTCCACCAATGTCCCGGACCAAAAAGAGCAACACAGGAGCACCACACCAAAAGGACCCAGCAGAACTTGCCTGACCAAGATGAAATCCAAAGTCCAGCAAAATAAAAGCAGGCAAGCACCAGCTCCAGGCAGACATAATGCTCCACTTCCCCCACAGCAAGAGGAAACTGCAGGCAGGCCAAACACTCCATGGCCCCCACAGCAAGAGGACACGGCCCCCAGAGCACTCCTGGGCACACCACAGCAAAGTGCAAACCCCAGCAGGAGCCAGAGTCATCCAGGCTTCTCCCAGCTTTGCTACACGCTGCACCAGCACAGCAGCTGAGCCGCACTCCCCCAGCAGAGCAGGCTAAGCCCCCAGGAACAAACAGGGCTTACCGTGCAGCAGAGAGCAGCTGCGAGGCACCAAGACGGCACTAACGAAGGAGAAGCCAGCACCCGGACTAGACCGCAGGGACCGGAAAACCCCTGAGGCATGCCCTACACTGTCTGCAGCCTGGCCATGGCAGGAAACCAACAGCAAACACACGAACCACCCGCTTTGTCGCCAAATGTTGCGTCCAAAGATCACCAAACATCAAGTAAGTAAAGACCAGCACTTGTACGATACTCTGTTCAAACTCCCGGTACTCACCAGGCCTCTTTATTTGCAAATAGTCCCGCCCCCAATTGTCATAAGAGTGACCAGCTGAATACAGCCCATGACGGAGATCCAACAAACATCCCTCAGGGCTACTGCCATAATGGTCCACGCCACCAGTGAACACAACACAGCGCCCAACTTGAGGGTGCATGTAAAAGGGGGTCTGTTTTTATCCTGGTGCACTGCCATAACCTTTTACAGTTATTAATTACACTTTTATAGTTTCTTATGAATAGTATGTATAAATGCATGTGTGGGTATTTGTAGAATGCAACCTAGGTAAAGACCGGCTGTTAGTGGGCCTACTGACTTTGGTGGGCATATTTACGAGAACATTTCGGAGCACATAGCTGCACCAAATTTGGCAGGTTTGACATTTTCAAAACACAGGGATGCGCTGTATCCACAAGAACACGGTGCACCCCTGTGTTTTCCCTAGTGCTGACGCTAAATTTAGCCTACATTGCAGGGAATTAATGTTTATGTGCAGGAAGGTCTCCCTTCCTGCACATTAACAATCAATAATGGTGTTTTGTTGCTTCTATGTGTGTTGCAGAATGTGGTAGAACGCCCACAGCAGCACCCATTGCACGCCCCTTTCATGCTAAATGAGGCCTTATTTACCAGGCAGTGTTAAGCCAGAAAAAGTGACTTAACGCCGCTTTGTAAATATGAAGAAGGATATACACCACCAGAACATCGCCAAAAGTGACGTTCCTGTGGCTATATCCCCTTGTAAATATGCCCCTAAATCTGTCACAGTAAAAGGGTTGGCTCACAGAATACAGTACAACATCCTACTGCTATAGGGTATAAAAGTTAACACGATTAATACAATTACTCAGGTTAAGCCTTTAAATACTCCCAAGACTAAAGACACTCCCCAATACATTATACAGTTGCCTCACACACAAGATAAAGTTTTTATTTGCTGGTATTACAATATCGAGACAAAAATGACCAGATGTTTTCTGAGCCAGTGCCTTGCATAATCTTTAATCAAAGTGCAACTGCTATATAATAAAGTTTTATGGCTGCAAATTTGCAAGTGATGCATTGACATGGGTGGCATCTCTCTGTTCTACTTCCTCAGCAGTGGAGAATGCACCCAAACGTAACAAACTTCAGCCGGAGGGCATTTGAAAACTGAGAACAAGCCCAGCCTAAAATATCACACCTCATGCCAACCGGCTTCGGAACAACGCAGAGCTCTGAATGGCAACAGACGGGAGAAACAGTGTTAAGAAAGATGCCAGCTGAACTGGAACCAGTGACTCTTAACCCCTTCGGGGCTGATGACGAGCTGGGCTCGTCATGGAGCAGGGCGCTCGCACGCTGATGACGAGCCCAGCTCGTGATGAGCCCCACCCTCGGGGGAAGCGCTAGCGCTCCCCCCGAGTCTGCCCGATTTTCTGCTTTTCTGCCGGGATGGCAGGGGAAGACCTTCCCCTGCCTCCCCCCGCCCTCCCGCGTCATCAATGACGTCAGCGCGCGAGGCGCGCTGACGTCACTGGAGGTTCCTTTTGTTTACCGACGCGCAGGGAAGCCATTTGCTTCCTGCGTGTCGGATTGCAAAGAGGTTCGTTTTGCGGCTGGGGCAGGGGGGAATTTGCTGAAACGTACATCGAGGGGAAGGAAAGGCCTTTCCTCTCCCTCGATGCAACTTTAGAGCATTCCTGCTGCACGATCATGCGATCGTGCAGCTGGAATGCTAGGGATTTTATTTATTTATTTTTTTGCCACTTTCGTTGTTCGGGGAGCGGCCCCTTGGGGAAGGGTCGCTCCCCTTTTTGGGGGATCATTCATTTGGATGTCTTTGTGTGCCTCCTATGTTGAGGAATGGTCGATTTTTCAAAGTAAAATGCTTATGGGGGACATTTTGAAAATAGTATTATTGTGCTAATATTTATCAAGGATGCAAGTGCCTCTGTTCCTCATTTCTATTACTTTGTGTTTATCTGAAGTGGCTAAAAAACACACCTGTCCTGCCTAGGCAAAGCTCACTAGTGTTTTTGGGCTGATGAATGTTTTTTTTTTATTTGTGCTGCAATTCGAACACATGCTTTGTCTCCAGTGACCATGTGTGTGTTACTATGCCATCGCAGCGATGTGCGAAGGGGTCCCTTGAGTGAGCTGTCCATCATAGTGGGAAGCTCACAAATGTTTTTGGGCTGATGATTGTTTTCCTGAATTTGTGCTGCAACTCGAGCGCCATCTGTGTCTCCAGTGACCATGTGTGCGTTACTATGCAATCGCACAGATGTGCGCAGGGGTCCCTTGTGTGAGCTGTCCATCATAGTGGAAAGGTCACAAATGTTTTTGGGCTGATGAATGTTTTCCTGAATTTGTGCTGCAACTCGATCACCTGCTTTGTCTCTAGTGACCTTTGTGTGTGTTATTATGCTATTGCACCGATGTGCGCAGGGGTCCCTTGAGTGAGCTGTCCATCATAGTGGGAAGCTCACAAATGTTTTTGGGCTGATAATTGTTTTCCTGAATTTGTGCTGCAACTCGAGCGCCATCTTTGTCTCTAGTGTCCATGTGTGCGTTACTATGCAATTGCACAGATGTGCGCAGGGGTCCCTTGTGTGAGCTGTCCATCATAGTGGGAAGGTCACAAATTTTTTGGGGCTGATGAATGTTTTCCTGAATTTGTGCTGCAACTCGATCACCTGCTTTGTCGCCAGTGACCGTGTGTGTTACTATGCCATCGCACCGATGTGTGCACAGGTCCCTTGAGTGAGCTGTCCATCATAGTGGGTAAATTTAGGAAAGATGGTGCACTCCGCTAGTTGGTGGGCGTGGCCAAACGGGGGTCTTCGGTGTGAGTTCACATGCCTCTTATGTGTATAAATGGTCAGAGACTGATGAGAGCAGCAGATGGGGAGAAAGAAGCTCCTGGTCATAGGAATTGTTTTTGGATTGCGCTTGTGAAAATCAAGGATGCAAGTGCCTCTGTCCAGCATCACAGTTAACCACAGTAATTCTGCTGCCCCCCTCCCCATGAGAATCCCTGATGACGTCAGCGCGCACAGCATGCGCCAACCTCTTCAGGGATTCCCAGGTGGTCGGGAAGCCATTTGCTTCCTGCGCCTTGAGGTGTTAGGTTGGTTTTGAGATATTTGGGGGGGTTTGGGGCTGCAAAGAGGCATCAGGGGAGAGGCAAGTGAATTTCCTCTCTCCTGATGTCTCTTTGCAGGGCATTTCTGCCTCACGGTAGCGCACAGCATTGCGATTGTGCGGTGGAAATGCCCCCACTAGCACCAGGGATTTTATTTTAGATTGTAGGAAGTGACACCTTGGGCAAGGGTCGCTTCCAGGTGGGTCGGATTTTAAAATTAGATTTTCTGGCCCCCCGGTGGCAAATCAACCCGTACTTTTGTCCGTTTTGCCCTTTTTGATGGCCCATCTGTGTGGATGTGATTTTGGGGGTAAATTTGTGTGTTGTTTATTCATTTGTTATGTTGTTTGTGAAATGTAGCATTAATTTTTTTTTTCTTCTTTGTTTTTGATCCAGGCTTTTGCTGTTTGTATTGGTGTAGGTTGTGGTTCAGTTAATGCTGGTTTTGCAGCTTGTGTAGTTGCATGTGCTTGGTAAGTAAAGGTTTTTTGTACTACTTTTCCTAGATGAATGTGTTTATATGAAAAGTGAAGTTATTGCTGTTTGTGTGGCTTTGTGTTTCTTGATTGTTAACTTTTTTTTTGTATTGCTGCTTGATGTGTACTTTGTCTAATCTATACTTTTTTTTCTTTCCAGTGGGATTTCCTTTCTTTTTGCTGTGTTTCAGCAGAGTAGGTGCTGGTGAGTGCTCTTATATTTGGTTAGATTTGAATTGTTTTTGAGTGTATTGATTTTTGTGTGAAGACTCTACCTTGTTTACTTCTTACTTTGCACAGTGTAGGTTGTTGTTCACTTGTGTGTGTAGTCTTCTTGCTTTGTAAGGATAATGGCTGCTCGCAGGATGACTGCTAAGCAGGTTGTTAGTTTGCTTTTTGAGTCTTCCTCTGACCATGGTCCAGACACTGACTCCGATTCGGAGCATGAGGTAGGTGCAGACGATTCAGGCAGTGAGTTTTCTCTTCGCATGGTATCATCGGATGATGATTCTTCTTCTAGTGCTGATGAAGTGCCTGTGGTAGAGAGGGACATTGATGTGCCGGTAGAGAGGCAAGAGCCATGTGAGCGGCAGCCTAGGTCCTCAAGGTTTCCCTTTTTTTCTCGTCGGGAAGAGGCAAGTGTGGTAAAGGCTGCGCCCAAAAGGTTTCACATTGCTGTGGTGCGCCAAGGGTTATCTGGTGCTGCTAGTCTTCCTGTTGTAGAGCAGCATGAGGCATCTGGTGCTGCTAGTCTTTCTGTTGTTGTTGAGCAGCAAGTGGCATCTGGGGATGCGAGTTCTTCTGTTGATGTTGAGATGCAAGAGGCAGCTGGGGATGTGAGTTCTCCTGTTGGTGAAGAGATGCAAAATGTATCTGGGGATGCTAGTATTCCTGTTGGTGTAGTGATGCAAGAGGCATCTGGGGATGCTAGTGTTCCCGTTGATGTAGTGCAGCAAGAGGCATCTGGGCTGCAGGCTAGGGTGGCTTTTTCTCCCGATGTTAGTGATGACGTCTGGGTTGCCCCTGGCATGGTGCAGCCGGAATTGCCAGACTTCACTGGTGTTCCAGGGTGTAGAGTGAATACTGACAATTTTTTGCCAATTCAATTTTTTCAGTTGTTTTTTGACGATGAGTTTTTGCAGGAGATTGTGGAGCAAACTAATTTGTATGCAGAGCAGTATTTGAGGGACCACAGTGCCAGCCTTAAGCCCCATTCTAGAGCTACCCATTGGTCTCCCACATATGTTGAAGAGATGAAGAAGTTTTTGGGATTAACTTTTTTGAGGGGCTTGCTAAGGAAGCCATCAATGTCTTCTTATTGGTCCACTAGTCCCTTGATGGCAACATCTATATTTCCAGCAGTTATGACTCGTGATCGATATATGCTTCTTCTTCGCATGATGCATTTTGTTGGTAATGATTTAGCGTTGCCACGCGATCACCATGATTGTGACCGTCTTTTTAAGATTCGGCCTGTCCTTGATCACTTTGTTGATCGTTTTCCTGAGATCTTTGCACCTGGAAAAGAAATAGCTGTGGACGAGTCTTTGGTATTGTTCAAGGGCCGCTTGGTTTTTAGGCAATACATTCCTAGTAAGAGGGCACGCTATGGAATCAAACTGTATATGCTGTGTGACAGTGATACTGGATATGTTTATAATTTCAGGGTGTACACCGGTAAGGATTCCAGCATTAACACTTCTGCTTGTCCGTCCACTTTTGGAGTGACTGAGAAAATTGTGTGGGAACTAGGTAGACGATTATTTAACAAAGGCCACCATTTATATGTAGATAACTTCTACACTAGTGTGCGTTTGTTCAAGGAGTTGGCCAAAGTGGGCACTGTTGCATGTGGCACGATGCGCAGTCACCGGAAAGGTTTCCCAATAGAACTTGTTTGCAAAAGGCTTGTGCGGGGACACTCTACTGCATTGCGATGTGGGAAGCTTCTAGCTGTGAAGTTTTCAGACAGGAGAGATGTTTACATGCTGACTACTATCCATGACGAAAGCACTGAAGCTCTGCCAGTTCGGGGTGAGACTGCTGAAGTGCGTAAACCTGTGTGCATTTTACAGTACAATAAGTACATGGGTGGTGTTGACAGAGTAGATCAGAGGTTGGAACCTTATGCTGCTCTTCGAAAGGCTTACGTTTGGTACAAGAAGTTGGCTATCCATCTTTTCCACTTGGCATCATTTAATGCTTTTGTTGTTTTCCAGAAATCTTGTCCTGAGTCAAAGATGCCTTTTGTTAAGTTTCAGGAGACTATAATAGGCAGCCTTGTACTAGTGGAACAGGCAAGTGTGCCAAGATTTGGATTGGTGGAGGAAGTGGCTAGACTGAAAGATCGCCACTTTCCAGAATACATTCCTCCCACAACTGCAAAAGACAATCCCACTAAAAGATGTAGAGTCTGTTGGCGAAGAGAAGTGCGGAGGGAGTCTCATATGCACTGTCCTGACTGTCCTTCAAATCCTGGATTGTGTGTGCCAGCTTGTTTTAAATCGTACCACACACAAAAGAAGTTTTGGGAGTTTCATTGAGCTTGTAAGTGTACTGTCTGGTCTGTATTCTGTAATATTTTTTAACCTGCTTTAAGGTTTGCATTAGTGCAAAGCATTTAGTTTTTGAATTTGTGTTAGCAGATTTGTAGGTTTCTACATTTGATTTGTGGTATTTCTTTAAAAAATTCTAATTTCGATGGTGGTGTGTGCCGGATTGTGCTTGGATTGTTGGTGTGCGTGGACTGGCGCTTGGCTGGTGGTGTGCGTGGTCTGGTGCTTGGCTGGCATAGTGCATGGATTGGAGTTGTGCTGGGGGGGGTGAGTGGATTTTTGCTTGGCTGGCGGAGTGCATGGTTAGGTGCTTGGCTGGTGGTGTGAGTGGATTGCGCTTGGCTGGTGGTGTGCGTGGTCTGGTGCTTGGCTGGCATAGTGCATGGATTGGAGTTGTGCTGGGGGGTGCGTGGATTTTTGCTTGGCTGGCGGAGTGCATGGTTAGGTGCTTGGCTGGCGGTGTGAGTGGAGTGGTGCTTGACTGGCGGTGTGTGTGGAGTGGTGCTTGGCTGGTGGTGTGTGTGGAGTGGTGCTTGGATGGTGTTGTGTTTGTGGAGTGGCGCTTGGCTGGTGGTGTGCGTGGAGTGATGCTTGGCTGGCGGTGTGTGTGGAGTGGTGCTTGGCTGGTGTTGTGTTTGTGGAGTGGCGCTTGGCAGGTGGTGTGCGTGGAGTGATGCTTGGCTGGTGGTGTGTGTGGAGTGGTACTTGGCTGTCGGTGTGCGCTGAGTGGTGTTTGGCTGGCAGTGTGCATGGTCTGGTGCTTGGATGGTGGTGTGGGTGGACTGGCGCTCGGCAGGCGGTGTGTGAGTAGTTACTTTCTGTTGGTCACTACACACACTGCTAGTTGAGTGACACTCCACACAGTCCATCATTTTGTGTAGTTGCAGTGTCAGAAATGTGGGCGTGTGAAAGTGATGGGCCCTTGAATGGCGCTGTTTGCTGGTGTGAGTGTTGAAATGTGATGGGTCCGCGGCTGGCGGTGTGAATGTTTTGTATGTGTCACGTGTACGAAAGGTGTATGAATGGCCTGTAAAGAGGTTGGTGCCTTGACGTGGCTTTACAGCTCACGAGCTGTGAGTCAGTGGTTCAGTTTATCATACTTTCAATTATACGCAGTGTATTTCATTTTTGATGAAATTACTTGCATATCCAATTGTATGTACTGAATCATCACTCACCCTCGTGCCAAATCCAACCAGTATGTGTGTGTGCTTGCGGATTAGATGGGTGTGCAGTAATAGTTGTTTTTTTTCTCTTTCTGCATTAGGGTGTACCTTGTCCCTTATTGTGATTGTTGTAATGTGTTGCTTTCCCTTTCGGATGCTGTCAATGGTCTGGTTTGTATCAGGTATGAAAGGTGCGTGAATGGCCTGTAAAACGGTTGGTGCCTTGTCGTGGCTTTACAGCTCACGAGTTGCGAGTCACTGGTTCGGTTTTTATGCATTTATTTATTGACAGACCATTTCATTTTTTTGAAATATCTTGTTAATAAAATTTTATGTACTGAACCATCACTCGCCCTCGTGCCAAATCCAACCTGTATGTGTGTGTCTTTGAGGAATAGATAGCCGTGCTTGAATGTTTGACTTTTGAGTAACTCTGTTAAGGTGTGGTATCCTTTTACTCGGGAGAACAAGGGGAACGCAGGGTGGTAGGACATTTTTGCCGGCACGGCGATCCCACGCTAAAAAGTTTGGAAAAGTGCTATTTTTACCTAATTTAAAGGTTTGCAAGGAGTTCTTGGTAGGAAAAGATTGGGGGACCCACGCATGCCATACATCCCTGAACTCTCCCGGGTGTCTAGTTATCAGAACTGTTTGGGTTTGCTACTTTCCAAAGAATACCACCCAGCCCGAGCCAAAAACTCAGGTCCCCCCCCCCAAAATCAAAGTTATATTGCTTCAGGGTATTTTAAATTCTCCACTGTACGATTTGGACCTTTTCCTGTTGCAGCCACTATGGCTACCCACGCAAGTGAGGTACCGTTTTTATCGGGAGACCTTGGGGAACGCTGGGTGGGAGGTAATTTGTGTGAGCCCAGTGATGCCACGCTTTCCCACACTACAACGTGTGAAAAAATTGATTTTTTCCAAGCAAAAAATTAGGTTTGAAAGGGATTCTGGGTAAAGGAACGTTCGAGGATCCACGCAAGCCATACCTCCTTGGAAGCCCCCGGGTGTCTACTTTTCAAAAATGTGTGGGTTTGGTAGGTTTCCCTAGATGGCTGTCTCGCACGGGGCCAGAAACCCAGGTAACCCCTCTTGCAAAAGCTGGTGAATTTAACAATGGTGAAAATGTTAAGTTCACCAGCTTTTGCAAGAGGGGTTACCTGGGTTTTTGGCCCCGTGCGAGACAGCCATCTAGGGAAACCTACCAAACCCACACATTTCTGAAAAGTAGACACCCGGGGGCTTTCAAGGAGGTATGGCTTGCGTCGATCCTCCAACGTTCCTTTACCCAGAATCCCTTGCAAACCTCATTTTTTGCTTGGAAAAAAATCAGATTTTTCACACGTTTTAGTGTGGGAAAGCGTGGCATCACTGGGCTCACACAAATTACCTCCCACCCAGCGTTCCCCAAGGTCTCCCGATAAAAATGGTACCTCACTTGCGTGGGTAGGCATAGTGGCTGCTTTAGGAAAAGGCCCAATTCATACTGTGGAGACCAAAACATTACCTTTAGCCAAATAATCTTATTTTTTGAGGGGGTCACCTGAGCTTTTGGCCCGGGGCTTGGCGGGCATCTTTGGAAACTACCAAACCCAAACAGTTCTGAAAACTAGACACCCGTGGGAGTCCAGGGAGGTATGGCATGCGTGGGTCCCCCATTGTTTTCCTACCCAGAAACCCCTGCAAACCTGAAATTTTGGTCAAAAAACCCACTTTTCCATACTTTTTTGGGTGGGATCTCGCTGCCAGAACAAATGTCCTACCACCCAGCGTTTCCCTTGTTCTCCCGAGTAAAATGATACCTCACTTGTGTGGGTGGGCCAAAGGCATGTGACTCAGGCTGGGGGGCTTACTTTGTAAAACTTAAATATGACTAAAAACTACTTTTTTCAAAATTCATTTTTGGGGTGTTCTGCTTTGGGGCACCCACACAAGTGAGGTATCCTTTTACTCGGGATAACAAGGGGAACGCAGGGTGGTAAGACTTTTTTGCCGGCAAGGCGATCCCACGCTAAAAAGTTTGCAAAAGTGCTATTTTTACCTAATTTTAAGGTTTGCAAGGAGTTCTTGGTAAGAAAACATTGGGGGACCCACGCATGCCATACCTCCCTGGACTCCCCCGGGTGTCTAGTTTTCAGAACTGTTTGGGTTTGCTACTTTGCAAAGAATACCACCGAGCCCCGGGCCACAAACTCAGATCCCCCCCCCCCAAATCAAGGTAGTTTTGCAATAAGGTAATGTAAATTCTCCACCGTACGATTTGAACCGTTTCCTGTTGCAGCCACTATGTCTATCCATGCAAGTGAGGTACCATTTTTTTCAGGAGACCTGGGGGCACGCTGGGTGGGTGGAATTTTGTGGATCCACGCAGATTCCAGAACTTTCCACCACAGAAATGTGAGGAAAATGTTTTTTTTTGTCAAATTTTTATGTTTGCAAGGGATTCTGGGTAACAAAACCTGGGGGTAGGCAGACGAGTCACCCCATCCTGAATTGCCCTGGGTGTCTAGTTTTAAAAATGTATAGGTTTGCTAGATTTCCCTAGGTGCTGGCAGAGCTACCGCGCAAAAACGAAAGGTAGTCTTTTTGTCCGAAACGTGCTAAATTTCACGGGGAAATTGAGGTGCGACCATGCTGTGTTTTGCGCTGTTTCATGTCGCAGCCACTATGCCTACCCACGCAAGTGAGGTACCATTTTTTTCGGGAGACCTGGGGGCACGCTGGGTGGGTGAAAATTTGTTGATCCACGCAGATTCCAGAACTTTCCACCACAGAAATGTGAGGAAAATTTGTTTTTTTGTCAAATTTCTATGTTTCCAAGGGATTCTGGGTAACAAAACCTGGGGGTAGGCAGACGAGTCACCCCATCCTGAATTGCCCTGGGTGTCTAGTTTTCAAAAATGTATAGGTTTGCTAGGTTTCCCTAGGTGCTGGCAGAGCTACGGCGCAAAAACAAAAGGTAGTCTTTTTGTCCGAAATGTGCTAAGTTTCACTGGGAAATTGAGGTGCGACCATGCTGCGTTTTGCGCTGTTTCGTGTTGCAGCCACTATGCCTATCCACGCAAGTGAGGTACCATTTTTTTTGGGAGACCTGGGGGCACGCTGGGTGGGTGGAAATGTGTTGATCCACGCAGATTCCAGAACTTTCCACCACAGAAATGTGAGGAAAATTTGTTTTTTTTGTCAAATTTCTATGTTTCCAAGGGATTCTGGGTAACAAAACCTGGGGGTAGGCAGACGAGTCACCCCATCCTGAATTGCCCTGGGTGTCTAGTTTTCAAAAATGTATAGGTTTGCTAGGCTTCCCTAGGTGCTGGCTGAGCTACGGCGCAAAAACAAAAGGTAATCTTTTTGTCCGAAACGTGCTAAGTTTCACTGGGAAATTGAGGTGCGACCATGCTGCGTTTTGCGCTGTTTCGTGTTGCAGCCACTATGCCTATCCACGCAAGTGAGGTACCATTTTTTTTGGGAGACCTGGGGGCACGCTGGGTGGGTGGAAATGTGTTGATCCACGCAGATTCCAGAATTTTCCACCACAGAAATGTGAGGAAAATGTGTTTTTTTGGTCAAATTTTTAGGTTTGCAGGGGATTCTGGGTAAAAAAACCTGGGGGTAGGCAGACGAGTCACCCCATCCTGAATTGCCCTGGGTGTCTAGTTTTCAAAAATGTATAGGTTTGCTAGGTTTCCCTAGGTGCTGGCAGAGCTACGGCGCAAAAACTAAAGGTAATCTTTTTGTCCGAAACGTGCTAAATTTCACTGGGAAATTGAGGTGCGACCATGCTGCATTTTGCGCTGTTTCATGTCGCAGCCACTATGCCTACCCACGCAAGTGAGGTACCATTATTTTTGGGAGACCTGGAGGCACGCTGGGTGGGTGGAAATTTGTTGATCCACGCAGATTCCAGAATTTTCCACCACAGAAATGTGAGGAAAATGTGTTTTTTTGGTCAAATTTTTATGTTTGCAAGGGATTCTGGGTAACAAAACCTGGAGGTAGGCAGACGAGTCAACCCATCCTAAATTCCCCTGGGTGTCTAGTTTTCAAAAATGTATAGGTTTGCTAGGTTTCCCTAGGTGCTGGCAGAACTACGGTGCAAAAACAAAAGGTAGTCTTTTTGTCCAAAACGTGCTAATTTTCACTGGGAAATTGAGGTGCAACCATGCTGCGTTTTGCGCTGTTTCATGTCGCAGCCACTATGCCTACCCACGCAAGTGAGGTACCATTTTTTTCGGGAGACCTGGGGGCACCCTGGGTGGGTGGAAATTTGTTGATCCACACAGATTCCAGAACTTTCCACCACAGAAATGTGAGGAAAATGTGTTTTTTTTGTCAAATATTTAGGTTTGCAAGGGATTCTGGGTAACAAAACCTGGGGGTAGGCAGACGAGTCACCCCATCCTGAATTGCCCTGGGTGTCTAGTTTTCAAAAATGTATAGGTTTGCTAGGTTTCCCTAGGTGCTGGCAGAGCTACGGCGCAAAAACAAAAGGTAGTCTTTTTGTCCGAAACGTGCTAAATTTCACTGGGAAATTGAGGTGCGACCATGCTGCATTTTGCGCTGTTTCATGTCGCAGCCACTATGCCTACCCACGCAAGTGAGGTACCATTTTTTTTGGGAGACCTGGGGGCACGCTGGGTGGGTGGAAATTTGTTGATCCACGCAGATTCCAGAACTTTCCACCACAGAAATGTGAGGAAAATGTGTTTTTTTGTCAAATTTTTAGGTTTGCAAGGGATTCTGGGTAACAAAACCAGGGGGTAGGCAGACGAGTCACCCCATCCTGAATTGCCCTGGGTGTCTAGTTTTCACAAATGTATAGGTTTGCTAGGTTTCCCTAGGTGCTGGCAGAGCTACGGCACAAAAACAAAAGGTAGTCTTTTTGTCCAAAACGTGCTAAGTTACACTGGGAAATTGAGGTGCGACCATGCTGTGTTTTGCGCTGTTTCGTGTTGCAGCCACTATGCCTATCCACGCAAGTGAGGTACCATTTTTTTCGGGAGACCTGGGGGCACGCTGGGTGGGTGGAAATTTGTTGATCCACGCAGATTCCAGAACTTTCCACCACAGAAATGTGAGGAAAATGTGTTTTTTTGGTCAAATTTTTATGTTTGCAAGGGATTCTGGGTAACAAAACCTGGAGGTAGGCAGACGAGTCAACCCATCCTAAATTCCCCTGGGTGTCTAGTTTTCAAAAATGTATAGGTTTGCTAGGTTTCCCTAGGTGCTGGCAGAACTACGGTGCAAAAACAAAAGGTAGTCTTTTTGTCCAAAACGTGCTAAATTTCACTGGGAAATTGAGGTGCAACCATGCTGCGTTTTGCGCTGTTTCATGTCGCAGCCACTATGCCTACCCACGCAAGTGAGGTACCATTTTTTTCGGGAGACCTGGGGGCACGCTGGGTGGGTGGAAATTTGTTGATCCACGCAGATTCCAGAACTTTCCACCACAGAAATGTGAGGAAAATGTTTTTTTTTTGTCAAATGTTTATGTTTGCAAGGGATTCTGGGTAACAAAACCTGGGGGTAGGCAGACGAGTCACCCCATCCTGATTTGCCCTTGGTGTCTAGTTTTCAAAAATGTATAGGTTTGCTAGGTTTCCCTAGGTGCTGGCAGAGCTACGGCGCAAAAACAAAAGGTAGTCTTTTTGTCCGAAACGTGCTAAATTTCACTGGGAAATTGAGGTGCGACCATGCTGCATTTTGAGCTGTTTCATGTCGCAGCCACTATGCCTACCCACGCAAGTGAGGTACCATTTTTTTCGGGAGACCTGGGGGCACGATGGGTGGGTGGAAATTTGTTGATCCACGCAGATTCCAAAACTTTCCACCACAGAAATGTGAGAAAAATGTGTTTTTTTGTCAGATTTTTAGGTTTGCAAGGGATTCTGGGTAACAAAACCTGGGGGTAGGCAGACGAGTCACCCCATCCTGAATTGCCCTGGGTGTCTAGTTTTCAAAAATGTATAGGTTTGCTAGGTTTCCCTAGGTGCTGGCAGAGCTACGGCGCAAAAACAAAAGGTAGTCTTTTTGTCCAAAACGTGCTAAGTTTCACTGGGAAATTGAGGTGCGATCATGCTGCGTTTTGCGCTGTTTCGTGTTGCAGCCACTATGCCTATCCACGCAAGTGAGGTACCATTTTTTTCGGGAGACCTGGGGGCACGCTGGGTGGGTGGAAATTTGTTGATCCACGCAGATTCCAGAACTTTCCACCACAGAAATGTGAGGAAAATGTTTTTTTTTGTCAAACTTTTATGTTTGCAAGGGATTCTGGGTAACAAAACCTGGGGGTAGGCAGACGAGTCACCCCATCCTGATTTGCCCTTGGTGTCTAGTTTTCAAAAATGTATAGGTTTGCTAGGTTTCCCTAGGTGCTGGCAGAGCTACGGCGCAAAAAAAAAGGTAGTCTTTTTGTCCGAAACGTGCTAAATTTCACTGGGAAATTGAGGTGCGACCATGCTGCATTTTGCGCTGTTTCATGTCGCAGCCACTATGCCTACCCACGCAAGTGAGGTACCATTTTTTTCGGGAGACCTGGGGGCACGCTGGGTGGGTGGAAATTTGTTGATCCACGCAGATTTCAAAACTTTCCACCACAGAAATGTGAGAAAAATGTGTTTTTTGGTCAAATTTTTAGGTTTGCAAGGGATTCTGGGTAACAAAACCTGGGGGTAGGCAGACGAGTCACCCCATCCTGAATTGCCCTGGGTGTCTAGTTTTCAAAAATGTATAGGTTTGCTAGGTTTCCCTAGGTGCTGGCATAGCTACGGCGCAAAAACAAAAGGTAGTCTTTTTGTCCAAAACGTGCTAAGTTTCACTGGGAAATTGAGGTGCGACCATGCTGCGTTTTGCGCTGTTTCGTGTTGCAGCCACTATGCCTATCCACGCAAGTGAGGTACCATTTTTTTCGGGAGACCTGGGGGCACGCTGGGTGGGTGGAAATTTGTTGATCCACCACAGAAATGTGAGGAAAATGTGTTTTTTTGGTCAAATTTTTATGTTTGCAAGGGATTCTGGGTAACAAAACCTGGAGGTAGGCAGACGAGTCTACCCATCCTAAATTCCCCTGGGTGTCTAGTTTTCAAAAATGTATAGGTTTGCTAGGTTTCCCTAGGTGCTGGCAGAACTACGGTGCAAAAACAAAAGGTAGTCTTTTTGTCCAAAACGTGCTAAATTTCACTGGGAAATTGAGGTGCAACCATGCTGTGTTTTGCGCTGTTTCATGTCGCAGCCACTATGCCTACCCACGCAAGTGAGGTACCATTTTTTTCGGGAGGCCTGGGGGTACGCTGGGTGGTTGGAAATTTGTTGATCCACGCAGATTCCAGAACTTTCCACCACAGAAATGTGAGGAAAATGTTTTTTTTTGTCAAATATTTAGGTTTGCAAGGGATTCTGGGTAACAAAACCTGGGGGTAGGCAGACGAGTCACCCCATCCTGAATTGCCCTGGGTGTCTAGTTTTCAAAAATGTATAGGTTTGCTAGGTTTCCCTAGGTGCTGGCAGAGCTACGGGGCAAAAACAAAAGGTAGTCTTTTTGTCCGAAACGTGCTAAATTTCACTGGGAAATTGAGGTGCGACCATGCTGCATTTTACGTTGTTTCATGTCGCAGCCACTATGCCTACCCATGCAAGTGAGGTACCATTTTTTTCGGGAGACCTGGGGGCACGCTGGGTGGGTGGAAATTTGTTGATCCACGCAGATTCCAGAACTTTCCACCACAGAAATGTGAGGAAAATGTGTTGTTTTGTCAAATTTTTAGGTTTGCAAGGGATTCTGGGTAACAAAACCTGGGGGTAGGCAGACGAGTCACCCCATCCTAAACTGCCCTGGGTGTCTAGTTTTCACAAATGTATAGGTTTGCTAGGTTTCCCTAGGTGCTGGCAGAGCTACGGCGCAAAAACAAAAGGTAGTCTTTTTGTCCGAAACGTGCTAAATTTCACTGGGAAATTGAGGTGCGACCATGCTGCATTTTGCGCTGTTTCATGTCGCAGCCACTATGCCTACCCACGCAAGTGAGGTACCATTTTTTTCGGGAGACCTAGGGGCACGCTGGGTGGGTGGAAATTTGTTGATCCACGCATTTTCCAGAACTTTCCACCACAGAAATGTGAAGAAAACGTGGTTTTTTGGTCAAATTTTTAGGTTTGCAAGGGATTCTGGGTAACAAAACCTGGGGGTAGGAAGACGAGTCACCCCATCCTGAATTGCCCTGGGTGTCTAGTTTTCAAAAATGTATAGGTTTGCTAGGTTTCACTAGGTGCTGGCAGAGCTACGGTGTAAAAACAAAAGGTAGTCTTTTTGTCCGAAACGTGCTAAATTTCACTGGGCAATTGAGGTGCGACCATGCTGCGTTTTGCGCTGTTTCATGTTGCAGCCACTATGCCTACCCACGCAAGTGAGGTACCATATGTTTCGGGAGACCTGGAGGCACGCTGGGTGGGTGGAAATTTGTTGATCCACGCAGATTCCAGAACTTTCCACCACAGAAATGTGAGGAAAATTATTTTTTTTTGTCAAATTGTTAGGTTTGCAAGGGATTCTCGGTAACAAAACCTGGGGGTAGGCAGACGAGTCACCCCATCCTGAATTGCCCTGGGTGTCTAGTTTTCAAAAATGTATAGGTGTGCTAGGTTTCCCTGGGTGCTGGCAGAGATACGGCGCAAAAACAAAAGGTAGTCTTTTTGTCCGAAACGTGCTAAATTTCACTGGGAAATTGAGGTGCGACCATGCTGCATTTTGCGCTGTTTCATGTCGCAGCCACTATGCCTACCCATGCAAGTGAGGTACCATTTTTTTGGGGAGACCTGGGGGCACGCTGGGTGGGTGGAAATTTGTTGATCCACGCAGATTCCAGAACTTTCCACCACAGAAATGTGAGGAAAATGTGTTTTTTTGGTCAAATTTTTATGTTTGCAAGGGATTCTGGGTAACAAAACCTGGAGGTAGGCAGACGAGTCTACCCATCCTAAATTCCCCTGGGTGTCTAGTTTTCAAAAATGTATAGGTTTGCTAGGTTTCCCTAGGTGCTGGCAGAACTACGGTGCAAAAACAAAAGGTAGTCTTTTTGTCCAAAACGTGCTAAATTTCACTGGGAAATTGAGGTGCAACCATGCTGTGTTTTGCGCTGTTTCATGTCGCAGCCACTATGCCTACCCACGCAAGTGAGGTACCATTTTTTTCGGGAGACCTGGGGGCACGCTGGGTGGGTGGAAATTTGTTGATCCACGCAGATTCCAGAACTTTCCACCACAGAAATGTGAAGAAAACGTGTTTTTTTGGTCAAATTGTTAGGTTTGCAAGGGATTCTGGGTAACAAAACCTGGGGGTAGGAAGACGAGTCACCCCATCCTGAATTGCCCTGGGTGTCTAGTTTTCAAAAATGTATAGGTTTGCTAGGTTTCACTAGGTGCTGGCAGAGCTACGGTGTAAAAACAAAAGGTAGTCTTTTTGTCCGAAACGTGCTAAATTTCACTGGGCAATTGAGGTGCGACCATGCTGCGTTTTGCGCTGTTTCATGTTGCAGCCACTATGCCTACCCACGCAAGTGAGGTACCATATGTTTCGGGAGACCTGGAGGCACGCTGGGTGGGTGGAAATGTGTTGATCCACGCAGATTCCAGAACTTTCCACCACAGAAATGTGAGGAAAATTATTTTTTTGTGTCAAATTGTTAGGTTTGCAAGGGATTCTGGGTAACAAAACCTGGGGGTAGGCAGACGAGTCACCCCATCCTGAATTGCCCTGGGTGTCTAGTTTTCAAAAATGTATAGGTGTGCTAGGTTTCCCTGGGTGCTGGCAGAGATACGGCGCAAAAACAAAAGGTAGTCTTTTTGTCCGAAACGTGCTAACTTTCACTGGGAAATTGAGGTGCGACCATGCTGCATTTTGCGCTGTTTCATGTCGCAGCCACTATGCCTACCCATGCAAGTGAGGTACCATTTTTTTGGGGAGACCTGGGGGCACGCTGGGTGGGTGGAAATTTGTTGATCCACGCAGATTCCAGAACTTTCCACCACAGAAATGTGAGGAAAATGTGTTTTTTTGTCAAATTTTTAGGTTTGCAAGGGATTCTGGGTAACAAAACCTGGGGGTAGGCAGACGAGTCTCCCCATACTGAATTGCCCTGGGTGTCTAGTTTTCAAAAATGTATAGGTTTGCTAGGTTTCCCTAGGTGCTGGCAGAGCTACGGCGCAAAAACAAAAGGTAGTCTTTTTGTCCGAAACGTGCTAAATTTCACTGGGAAATTGAGGTGCGACCATGCTGCATTTTGCGCTGTTTCATGTCGCAGCCACTATGCCTACCCACGCAAGTGAGGTACCATTTTTTTCGGGAGACCTGGGGGCACGCTGGGTGGGTGGAAATTTGTTGATCCACGCAGATTCCAGAACTTTCCACCACAGAAATGTGAGGAAAATGTGTTTTTTTGGTCAAATTTTTAGGTTTGCAAGGGATTCTGGGTAACAAAACCTGGGGGTAGGCAGACGAGTCACCCCATCCTGAATTGCCCTGGGTGTCTAGTTTTCAAAAATGTATAGGTTTGCTAGGTTTCCCTAGGTGCTGGCAGAGCTACGGCGCAAAAACAAAAGGTAGTCTTTTTGTCCGAAACGTGCTAAATTTCACTGGGAAATTGAGGTGCGACCATGCTGCATTTTGCGCTGTTTCATGTCGCAGCCACTATGCCTACCCACGCAAGTGAGGTACCATTTTTTTCGGGAGACCTGGAGGCACGCTGGGTGGGTGGAAATTTGTTGATCCACGCAGATTCCAGAACTTTCCACCACAGAAATGTGAGGAAAATGTGTTTTTTTGTCAAATTTTTAGGTTTGCAAGGGGTTCTGGGTAACAAAACCTGGGGGTAGGCAGACGAGTCACCCCATCCTGAATTGCCCTGGGTGTCTAGTTTTCACAAATGTATAGGTTCGCTAGGTTTCCCTAGGTGCTGGCAGAGCTACGGCGCAAAAACAAAAGGTAGTCTTTTTGTCCGAAACGTGCTAAATTTCACTGGGAAATTGAGGTGCGACCATGCTGCATTTTGCGCTGTTTCATGTCGCAGCCACTATGCCTACCCACGCAAGTGAGGTACCATTTTTTTCGGGAGACCTGGGGGCACGCTGGTTGGGTGGAAATTTGTTGATCCACGCAGATTCCAGAACTTTCCACCACATTAATGTGAGGAAAATGTGTTTTTTTGGTCAAATTTTTAGGTTTGCAAGGGATTTTGGGTAACAAAACCTGGGGGTAGGCAGACAAGTCACCCCATCCTGAATTGCCCTGGGTGTCTAGTTTTCAAAAATGTATAGGTTTGCTAGGTTTCCCTAGGTGCTGGCAGAGCTACGGCGCAAAAACAAAAGGTAGTCTTTTTGTCCGAAACGTGCTAAATTTCACTGGGAAATTGAGGTGCGACCATGCTGCGTTTTGCGCTGTTTCATGTCGCAGCCACTATGCCTACCAACGCAAGTGAGGTACCATATGTTTCAGGAGACCTGGGGGCACGCTGGGTGGGTGGAAATTTGTTGATCCACGCAGATTCCAGAACTTTCCACCACAGAAATGTGAGGAAAATGTGTTTTTTTTGTCAAATTGTTAGGTTTGCAAGGGATTCTGGGTAACAAAACCTGGGGGTAGGCAGACGAGTCACCACATCCTGAATTGCCCTGGGTGTCTAGTTTTCAAAAATGTATAGGTGTGCTAGGTTTCCCTAGGTGCTGGCAGAGCTACGGCGCAAAAACAAAAGGTAGTCTTTTTGTCCGAAACGTGCTAAATTTCACTGGGAAATTGAGGTGCGACCATGCTGCATTTTGCGCTGTTTCATGTCGCAGCCACTATGCCTACCCACGCAAGTGAGGTACCATTGTTTTCGGGAGACCTGGGGGCACGCTGGGTGGGTGGAAATTTGTTGATCCACGCAGATTCCAGAACTTTCCACCACAGAAATGTGAGGAAAATGTGTTTTTCTGGTCAAATTTTTAGGTTTGCAAGGGATTCTGGGTAACAAAACCTGGGGGTAGGCAGACGAGTCACCCCATCCTGAATTGCCCTGGGTGTCTAGTTTTCAAAAATGTATAGGTTTGCTAGGTTTCCCTAGGTGCTGGCAGAGCTACGGCGCAAAAACAAAAGGTAGTCTTTTTGTCCGAAACGTGCTAAATTTCACTGGGAAATTGAGGTGCGACCATGCTGCATTTTGCGCTGTTTCATGTCGCAGCCACTATGCCTACCCACGCAAGTGAGGTACCATTTTTTTCGGGAGACCTGGAGGCACGCTGGGTGGGTGGAAATTTGTTGATCCACGCAGATTCCAGAACTTTCCACCACAGAAATGTGAGGAAAATGTGTTTTTTTGTCAAATTTTTAGGTTTGCAAGGGGTTCTGGGTAACAAAACCTGGGGGTAGGCAGACGAGTCACCCCATCCTGAATTGCCCTGGGTGTCTAGTTTTCAAAAATGTATAGGTTCGCTAGGTTTCCCTAGGTGCTGGCAGAGCTACGGCGCAAAAACAAAAGGTAGTCTTTTTGTCCGAAACGTGCTAAATTTCACTGGTAAATTGAGGTGCGACCATGCTGCATTTTGCGCTGTTTCATGTCGCAGCCACTATGCCTACCCACGCAAGTGAGGTACCATTTTTTTCGGGAGACCTGGGGGCACGCTGGTTGGGTGGAAATTTGTTGATCCACGCAGATTCCAGAACTTTCCACCACATTAATGTGAGGAAAATGTGTTTTTTTGGTCAAATGTTTAGGTTTGCAAGGGATTTTGGGTAACAAAACCTGGGGGTAGGCAGACGAGTCACCCCATCCTGAATTGCCCTGGGTGTCTAGTTTTCAAAAATGTATAGGTTTGCTAGGTTTCCCTAGGTGCTGGCAGAGCTACGGCGCAAAAACAAAAGGTAGTCTTTTTGTCCGAAACGTGCTAAATTTCACTGGGAAATTGAGGTGCGACCATGCTGCGTTTTGCGCTGTTTCATGTCGCAGCCACTATGCCTACCCACGCAAGTGAGGTACCATATGTTTCAGGAGACCTGGGGGCACGCTGGGTGGGTGGAAATTTGTTGATCCACGCAGATTCCAGAACTTTCCACCACAGAAATGTGAGGAAAATGTGTTTTTTTGGTCAAATTGTTAGGTTTGCAAGGGATTCTGGGTAACAAAACCTGGGGGTAGGCAGACGAGTCACCCCATCCTGAATTGCCCCCTGGGTGTCTAGTTTTCAAAAATGTATAGGTGTGCTAGGTTTCCCTAGGTGCTGGCAGAGCTACGGCGCAAAAACAAAAGGTAGTCTTTTTGTCCGAAACGTGCTAAATTTCACTGGGAAATTGAGGTGCGACCATGCTGCATTTTGCGCTGTTTCATGTCGCAGCCACTATGCCTACCCATGCAAGTGAGGTACCATTTTTTTGGGGAGACCTGGGGGCACGCTGGGTGGGTGGAAATTTGTTGATCCACGCAGATTCCAGAACTTTCCACCACAGAAATGTGAGGAAAATGTGTTTTTTTGGTCAAATTTTTAGGTTTGCAAGGGATTCTGGGTAACAAAACCTGGGGGTAGGCAGACGAGTCACCCCATACTGAATTGCCCTGGGTGTCTAGTTTTCAAAAATGTATAGGTTTGCTAGGTTTCCCTAGGTGCTGGCAGAGCTACGGCGCAAAAACAAAAGGTAGTCTTTTTGTCCGAAACGTGCTAAATTTCACTGGGAAATTGAGGTGCGACCATGCTGCGTTTTGCGCTGTTTCATGTCGCAGCCACTATGCCTACCCACGCAAGTGAGGTACCATATGTTTCAGGAGACCTGGGGGCACGCTGGGTGGGTGGAAATTTGTTGATCCACGCAGATTCCAGAACTTTCCACCACAGAAATGTGAGGAAAATGTGTTTTTTTTGTCAAATTGTTAGGTTTGCAAGGGATTCTGGGTAACAAAACCTGGGGGTAGGCAGACGAGTCACCCCACCCTGAATTGCCCCCTGGGTGTCTAGTTTTCAAAAATGTATAGGTGTGCTAGGTTTCCCTAGGTGCTGGCAGAGCTACGGCGCAAAAACAAAAGGTAGTCTTTTTGTCCGAAACGTGCTAAATTTCACTGGGAAATTGAGGTGCGACCATGCTGCATTTTGCGCTGTTTCATGTCGCAGCCACTATGCCTACCCATGCAAGTGAGGTACCATTTTTTTGGGGAGACCTGGGGGCACGCTGGGTGGGTGGAAATTTGTTGATCCACGCAGATTCCAGAACTTTCCACCACAGAAATGTGAGGAAAATGTGTTTTTTTGGTCAAATTTTTAGGTTTGCAAGGGATTCTGGGTAACAAAACCTGGGGGTAGGCAGACGAGTCACCCCATACTGAATTGCCCTGGGTGTCTAGTTTTCAAAAATGTATAGGTTTGCTAGGTTTCCCTAGGTGCTGGCAGAGCTACGGCGCAAAAACAAAAGGTAGTCTTTTTGTCCGAAACGTGCTAAATTTCACTGGGAAATTGAGGTGCGACCATGCTGCATTTTGCGCTGTTTCATGTCGCAGCCACTATGCCTACCCACGCAAGTGAGGTACCATTTTTTTCGGGAGACCTGGGGGCACGCTGGGTGGGTGGAAATTTGTTGATCCACGCAGATTCCAGAACTTTCCACCACAGAAATGTGAGGAAAATGTGTTTTTTTTGTCAA
This sequence comes from Lissotriton helveticus, assembly GCF_964261635.1. NCBI lineage: Eukaryota > Metazoa > Chordata > Amphibia > Caudata > Salamandridae > Lissotriton > Lissotriton helveticus. Next base: position 1,926,429,246 of record NC_136057.1, read on the forward strand.
ATTTTTAGGTTTGCAAGGGATTCTGGGTAACAAAACCTGGGGGTAGGCAGACGAGTCACCCCATCCTGAATTGCCCTGGGTGTCTAGTTTTCAAAAATGTATAGGTTTGCTAGGTTTCCCTAGGTGCTGGCAGAGCTACGGAGCAAAAACAAAAGGTAGTCTTTTTGTCCGAAACGTGCTAAATTTCACTGGGAAATTGAGGTGCGACCATGCTGCGTTTTGCGCTGTTTCATGTCGCAGCCACTATGCCTACCCACGCAAGTGAGGTACCATTTTTTTCGGGAGACCTGGGGGCACGCTGGGTGGGTGGAAATTTGTTTGTTGATCCACGCAGATTCCAGAACTTTCCACCACAGAAATGTGAGGAAAATGTGTTTTTTTTGTCAAATTGTTAGGTTTGCAAGGGATTCTGGGTAACAAAACCTGGGGGTAGGCAGACGAGTCACCCCATCCTGAATTGCCCTGGGTGTCTAGTTTTCAAAAATGTATAGGTTTGCTAGGTTTCCCTAGGTGCTGGCAGAGCGCCGGCGCAAAAACAAAAGGTAGTCTTTTTGTCCGAAACTTGCTAAATTTCACTGTGAAATTGAGGTGCGACCATGCTGCATTTTGCGCTGTTTCATGTCGCAGCCACTATGCCTACCCATGCAAGTGAGGTACCATTTTTTTTGGGAGACCTGGGGGCACGCTGGGTGGGTGGAAATTTGTTGATCCACGCAGATTCCAGAACTTTCCACCACAGAAATGTGAGGAAAATGTGTTTTTTTTGGTCAAATTTTTAGGTTTGCAAAGGATTCTGGGTAACAAAACCTGGGGGTAGGCAGACGAGTCACCCCATCCTGAATTGCCCTGGGTGTCTAGTTTTCAAAAATGTATAGGTTTGCTAGGTTTCCCTAGGTGCTGGCAGAGCTACGGCGCAAACACAAAAGGTAGTCTTTTTGTCCGAAACGTGCTAAATTTCACTGGGAAATTGAGGTGACCATGCTGCATTTTGCGCTGTTTCATGTTGCAGCCACTATGCCTACCCACGCAAGTGAGGTACCATTTTTTTCGGGAGACCTGGAGGCACGCTGGGTGGGTGGAAATGTGTTGATCCACGCAGATTCCAGAACTTTCCACCACAGAAATGTGAGGAAAATGTGTTTTTTTTGTCAAATTTTTAGGTTTGCAAGGGGTTCTGGGTAACAAAACCTGGGGGTAGGCAGACGAGTCACCCCATACTGAATTGCCGTGGGTGTCTAGTTTTCAAAAATGTATAGGTTTGCTAGGTTTCCCTAGGTGCTGGCAGAGCTACGGCGCAAAAACAAAAGGTAGTCTTTTTGTCCGAAACGTGCTAAATTTCACTGGGAAATTGAGGTGCGACCATGCTGCATTTTGCGCTGTTTCATGTCGCAGCCACTATGCCTACCCACGCAAGTGAGGTACCATTTTTTTCGGGAGACCTGGGGGCACGCTGGGTGGGTGGAAATTTGTTGATCCACGCAGATTCCAGAACTTTCCACCACAGAAATGTGAGGAAAATGTGTTTTTTTGGTCAAATTTTTATGTTTGCAAGGGATTCTGGGTAACAAAACCTGGGGGTAGGCAGACGAGTCACCCCATCCTGAATTGCCCCCTGGGTGTCTAGTTTTCAAAAATGTATAGGTTTGCTAGGTTTCCCTAGGTGCTGGCAGAGCTACGGCGCAAAAACAAAAGGTAGTCTTTTTGTCCGAAACGTGCTAAATTTCACTGGGAAATTGAGGTGCGACCATGCTGCGTTTTGCGCTGTTTCATGTCGCAGCCACTATGCCTACCCACGCAAGTGAGGTACCATTTTTATCGGGAGACCTGGGGGCACGCTGGGTGTGTGGAAATGTGTTGATCCACGCAGATTCCAGAACTTTCCACCACAGAAATGTGAGGAAAATGTGTTTTTTTGTCAAATTTTTAGGTTTGCAAGGGATTCTGGGTAACAAACCCTGGGGGTAGGCAGACGACTCACCCCATCCTGAATTGCCCTGGGTGTCTAGAGTTCAAAAATGTATAGGATTGCTAGGTTTCCCTAGGTGCTGGCAGAGCTACGGCGCAAAAACAAAAGTTAGTCTTTTTGTCCAAAACGTGCTAAATTTCACTGGGAAATTGAGGTGCGACCATGCTGCGTTTTGCGCTGTTTCATGTCGCAGCCACTATGCCTACCCACGCAAGTGAGGTACCATTTTTTTCGGGAGACCTGGGGGCACGCTGGGTGGGTGGAAATTTGTTGATCCACGCAGATTCCAGAACTTTCCACCACAGAAATGTGAGGAAAATGTGTTTTTTTGGTCAAATTTTTAGGTTTGCAAGGGATTCTGGGTAACAAAACCCGGGGGTAGGCAGACGAGTCACCCCATCCTGAATTGCCCTGGGTGTCTAGTTTTTAAAAATGTATAGGTTTGCTAGGTTTCCCTAGGTGCTGGCAGAGCTACGGCGCAAAAACAAAAGGTAGTCTTTTTGTCCGAAACGTGCTAAATTTCACTGGGAAATTGAGGTGCGACCATGCTGCGTTTTGCGCTGTTTCATGTCGCAGCCACTATGCCTACCCACGCAAGTGAGGTACCATTTTTTTCGGGAGACCTGGGGGCACGCTGGGTGGGTGGAAATTTGTTTGTTGATCCACGCAGATTCCAGAACTTTCCACCACAGAAATGTGAGGAAAATGTGGTTTTTTTGTCAAATTGTTAGGTTTGCAAGGGATTCTGGGTAACAAAACCTGGGGGTAGGCAGAAGAGTCACCCCATCCTGATTTGCCCTGGGTGTCTAGTTTTCAAAAATGTATAGGTTTGCTAGGTTTCCCTAGGTGCTGGCAGAGCTACGGCGCAAAAACAAAAGGTAGTCTTTTTGTCCGAAACGTGCTAAATTTCACTGGGAAATTGAGGTGCGACCATGCTGCATTTTGCGCTGTTTCATGTCGCAGCCACTATGCCTACCCATGCAAGTGAGGTACCATTTTTTTGGGAGACCTGGGGGCACGCTGGGTGTGTGGAAATTTGTTGATCCACGCAGATTCCAGAACTTTCCACCACAGAAAGGTGAGGAAAATGTGTTTTTTTTGTCAAATTTTTAGGTTTGCAAGGGATTCTGGGTAACAAACCCTGGGGGTAGGCAGACGACTCACCCCATCCTGAATTGCCCTGGGTGTCTAGTGTTCAAAAATGTATAGGATTGCTAGGTTCCCCTAGGTGCTGGCAGAGCTACGGCGCAAAAACAAAAGGTAGTCTTTTTGTCCGAAACGTGCTAAATTTCACTGGGAAATTGAGGTGCGACCATGCTGCGTTTTGCGCTGTTTCATGTCGCAGCCACTATGCCTACCCACGCAAGTGAGGTACCATTTTTTTCGGGAGACCTGGGGGCACGCTGGGTGGGTGGAAATTTGTTGATCCACGCAGATTCCAGAACTTTCCACCACAGAAATGTGAGGAAAATGTGTTTTTTTTGTCAAATTGTTAGGTTTGCAAGGGATTCTGGGTAACAAAACCTGGGGGTAGGCAGACGAGTCACCCCATCCTGAATTGCCCTGGGTGTCTAGAGTTCAAAAATGTATAGGATTGCTAGGTTTCCCTAGGTGCTGGCAGAGCTACGGCGCAAAAACAAAAGGTAGTCTTTTTGTCCAAAACGTGCTAAATTTCACTGGGAAATTGAGGTGCGACCATGCTGCGTTTTGCGCTGTTTCATGTCGCAGCCACTATGCCTACCCACGCAAGTGAGGTACCATTTTTTTCGGGAGACCTGGGGGCACGCTGGGTGGGTGGAAATTTGTTGATCCACGCAGATTCCAGAACTTTCCACCACAGAAATGTGAGGAAAATGTGTTTTTTTTGTCAAATTTTTAGGTTTGCAAGGGATTCTGGGTAACAAAACCCGGGGATAGGCAGACGAGTCACCCCATCCTGAATTGCCCTGGGTGTCTAGTTTTCAAAAATGTATAGGTTTGCTAGGTTTCCCTAGGTGCTGGCAGAGCTACGGCGCAAAAACAAAAGGTAGTCTTTTTGTCCGAAACGTGCTAAATTTCACTGGGAAATTGAGGTGCGACCATGCTGCGTTTTGCGCTGTTTCATGTCGCAGCCACTATGCCTACCCACGCAAGTGAGGTACCATTTTTTTCGGGAGACCTGGGGGCACGCTGGGTGGGTGGAAATTTGTTTGTTGATCCACGCAGATTCCAGAACTTTCCACCACAGAAATGTGAGGAAAATGTGTTTTTTTGTCAAATTGTTAGGTTTGCAAGGGATTCTGGGTAACAAAACCTGGGGGTAGGCAGACGAGTCACCCCATCCTGATTTGCCCTGGGTGTCTAGTTTTCAAAAATGTATAGGTTTGCTAGGTTTCCCTAGGTGCTGGCAGAGCTACGGCGCAAAAACAAAAGGTAGTCTTTTCGTCCGAAACGTGCTAAATTTCACTGGGAAATTGAGGTGCGACCATGCTGCGTTTTGCGCTGTTTCATGTCGCAGCCACTATGCCTACCCATGCAAGTGAGGTACCATTTTTTTTGGGAGACCTGGGGGCACGCTGGGTGGGTGGAAATTTGTTGATCCACGCAGATTCCAGAACTTTCCACCACAGAAATGTGAGGAAAATGTGGTTTTTTTTGGTCAAATTTTTAGGTTTGCAAGGGATTCTGGGTAACAAACCCTGGGGGTAGGCAGACGACTCACCCCATCCTGAATTGCCCTGGGTGTCTAGTGTTCAAAAATGTATAGGATTGCTAGGTTTCCCTAGGTGCTGGCAGAGCTACGGCGCAAAAACAAAAGGTAGCCTTTTTGTCCAAAACGTGCTAAATTTCACTGGGAAATGAGGTGCGACCATGCTGCGTTTTGCGCTGTTTCATGTCGCAGCCACTATGCCTACCCACGCAAGTGAGGTACCATTTTTTTCGGGAGACCTGGGGGCACGCTGGGTGGGTGGAAATTTGTTGATCCACGCAGATTCCAGAACTTTCCACCACAAAAATGTGAGGAAAATGTGTTTTTTTTGTCAAATTTTTAGGTTTGCAAGGGATTCTGGGTAACAAAACCTGGGGGTAGGCAGACAAGTCACCCCATCCTGAATTGCCCTGGGTGTCTAGTTTTCAAAAATGTATAGGTTTGCTAGGTTTCCCTAGGTGCTGGCAGAGCTACGGCGCAAAAACAAAAGGTAGTCTTTTTGTCCAAAACGTGCTAAATTTCACTGGGAAATTGAGGTGAGACCATGCTGCGTTTTGCACTGTTTCATGTCGCAGCCACTATGCCTACCCACGCAAGTGAGGTACCATTTTTTTCGGGAGACCTGGGGGCACGCTGGGTGGGTGGAAATTTGTTTGTTGATCCACGCAGATTCCAGAACTTTCCACCACAGAAATGTGAGGAAAATGTGTTTTTTTTGTCAAATTGTTAGGTTTGCAAGGGATTCTGGGTAACAAAACCTGGGGGTAGGCAGACGAGTCACCCCATCCTGAATTGCCCTGGGTGTCTAGTTTTCAAAAATGTATAGGTTTGCTAGGTTCCCCTAGGTGCTGGCAGAGCTACGGCGCAAAAACAAAAGGTAGTCTTTTTGTCCGAAACGTGCTAAATTTCACTGGGAAATTGAGGTGCGACCATGCTGCATTTTGCGCTGTTTCATGTCGCAGCCACTATGCCTACCCACGCAAGTGAGGTACCATTTTTTTCGGGAGACCTGGGGGCACGCTGGGTGGGTGGAAATTTGTTTGTTGATCCACGCAGATTCCAGAACTTTCCACCACAGAAATGTGAGGAAAATGTGTTTTTTTGTCAAATTGTTAGGTTTGCAAGGGATTCTGGGTAACAAAACCTGGGGGTAGGCAGACGAGTCACCCCATCCTGAATTGCCCTGGGTGTCTAGTTTTCAAAAATGTATAGGTTTGCTAGGTTCCCCTAGGTGCTGGCAGAGCTACGGCGCAAAAACAAAAGGTAGTCTTTTTGTCCGAAACGTGCTAAATTTCACTGGGAAATTGAGGTGCGACCATGCTGCATTTTGCGCTGTTTCATGTCGCAGCCACTATGCCTACCCATGCAAGTGAGGTACCATTTTTTTTGGGAGACCTGGGGGCACGCTGGGTGGGTGGAAATTTGTTGATCCACGCAGATTCCAGGACTTTCCACCACAGAAATGTGAGGAAAATGTGGTTTTTTTTGGTCAAATTTTTAGGTTTGCAAGGGATTCTGGGTTACAAAACCTGGGGGTAGGCAGACGAGTCACCCCATCCTGAATTGCCCTGGGTGTCTAGTTTTCAAAAATGTATAGGTTTGCTAGGTTTCCCTAGGTGCTGGCAGAGCTACGGCGCAAAAACAAAAGGTAGTCTTTTTGTCCGAAACGTGCTAAATTTCACTGGGAAATTGAGGTGCGACCATGCTGCATTTTGCGCTGTTTCATGTCGCAGCCACTATGCCTACCCACGCAAGTGGGGTACCATTTTTATCGGGAGACCTGGGGGCACGCTGGGTGTGTAAATTTGTTGATCCACGCAGATTCCAGAACTTTCCACCACAGAAATGTGAGGAAAATGTGTTTTTTTTGTCAAATTTTTAGGTTTGCAAGGGATTCTGGGTAACAAACCCTGGGGGTAGGCAGACGACTCACCCCATCCTGAATTGCCCTGGGTGTCTAGTGTTCAAAAATGTATAGGATTGCTAGGTTTCCCTAGGTGCTGGCAGAGCTACGGCGCAAAAACAAAAGGTAGTCTTTTTGTCCAAAACTTGCTAAATTTCACTGGGAAATTGAGGTGCGACCATGCTGCGTTTTGCGCTGTTTCATGTCGCAGCCACTATGCCTACCCACGCAACTGAGGTACCATTTTTTTTGGGAGACCTGGGGGCACGCTGGGTGGGTGGAAATTTGTGGAAGAGGTGTGGCGCCGCGGCCAGGGCGACTGACACTGGAATCTGGGGACCACGGTTCGATCCCCGGCTCCGGCGGCAGGTTAGCCCAGCACCATGTGACTCTGGGCAATAGCTCGCTTAATCTTCCAGACGGCCCCCAGCGCCTAGAGACCCTTACGGGTGATTGTGCGCTTTACAAATGTGGACTTTACTTTACTTGATCCACGCAGATTCCAGAACTTTCCACCACAGAAATGTGAGGAAAATGTGTTTTTTTGTCAAATTTTTAGGTTTGCAAGGGATTCTGGGTAACAAAACCTGGGGTTAGGCAGACGAATCACCCCATCCTGAATTGCCCTGCTGGGTGTAGAGTTTTCAAAAATGTATAGGTTTGCTAGGTTTCCCTAGGTGCTGGCAGAGCTACGGCGCAAAAACAAAAGGTAGTCTTTTTGTCCGAAACGTGCTAAATTTCACTGGGAAATTGAGGTGCGACCATGCTGCGTTTTGCGCTGTTTCATGTCGCAGCCACTATGCCTACCCACGCAAGTGAGGTACCATTTTTTTCGGGAGACCTGGGGGCACGCTGGGTGGGTGGAAATTTGTTGATCCACGCAGATTCCAGAACTTTCCACCACAGAAATGTGAGGAAAATGTGTTTTTTTTGTCAAAATCTTAGCTTTGCAAGGGATTCTGGGTAACAAAACCTGGTGGTAGGCAGTCGAGTCATCCCATCCTAAATTCCCCTGGGTGTCTACTTTTTAAAAATGTATAGTTTTGCTAGGTTTCCTTAGGTGCTGGCAGAGCTAGGGTGCAAAAATTACAGATAGGCACTTTGCCAAAAAAGGGTCAATTTGTAACTGCAAAATTTAGGTGTGATCATGTTGCATTTTGCGCCGTTTCCTGTCGCAGGCACAAGGCCGACCCACACAAGTGAGGTACCGTTTTTATCAGGACACTTGGGGTAATTCAGATTTGTAAATCAACTGTTATTTCCAATTGAGCTTTCATGCATTTCTCCCTTTGAATGAAAGACATTGTGTAAAAAAAAATCTTTATGAAAAATGACCAATAATTCTCATGCTAGAATGAGTATTCCCAACTTTGAAAATGTGCAATTACATACTGTTTCTGAACTCTATAATTTGTACCCAATTCATAAATACATAGGTGTCTTTCATACAGATTATTCCATGTATACATTTTCCAAGACAAAGTGCACTATACCCAGTAAATGAAAAAATACCATTGCAAGTTGCTGCTCAGTGTTTGGATCTGGGTTCGTCGGGTTCTTGGTGAAACTACAAGTCCTATATATCCCCACAACCAGGAAGGTCTAACGGATGTAACGGTATATTGCTTTCCAAGAGCTGTCAAAATTAAAAAAAGTTATAAGTGAAAACGTTGAGACTAAAGGCTGTTTTTTTTAACAAATTTTCAAATATTCCAATATCTAACTGTTAGTTTCTATAACGAAACCTTCATGGATTTAGACAAATGACCCCTTTCTGAATTCAGAATATTGTCTACTTTTCGAAAATGTAAAGCTTTCCAGGATCCATTATTGCTTTCAAACTCATTTCTACCATTAACTGGAAGGAGGTGGAAAGCTCGAAAAATAGCAAAAATAGGCTATGTCCCAGAAAAATGCCAAAACTGAGTGAAAAATGTTGGTTCTCTGACAAAAGACTGTCATTCCCTAAAAGCTGAGAAAATGGAGATTTCAGCCCCACAAACCCTTTTTTGATACCATTTTCAGGGAAAAACCCAGAGGCTTTCATTGGCAGCCCGTTTTTCCAATTTTTCTGAAAAAAACAAACAAATCACTATATTTTGGTTAATTTCTGGGACCCCTCCAAGGGAATCCACAAACCCTGGGCGCCTTTAGAATCCACATGATGTTGGAAGAAAAGGACGCAAATTTGGCGTGGATACCTTATGTGGTCAAAAAGTTACAAGGGCCTAAGCGCGCACTACTCCAAAACGCCAAAAAAAGCCTCAGCACAGGAGGGGAAAAGGCCTAGCAGCGAAGGGGTTAAACGTGCCCCTTCCTGCAAAAGAGCACAGCAGCAGAGCAGGTTATTTCGCAACCATTCATTAATGAAAGTAGACCTAGAGCAGGAATAAATAGTCATGTTCTCAAGCAACCAAAGCAGGTTTGTCCAGCGACGTGGCAGCTTGTCGGTAAAGTTGAAAAGTGTAATAAAGGACTAAGCGCCATTGAAGCCACATTCACCAGGTTATTGGCGGCCCCCGTACCTGGTCATAAGAGCCATTGGAGATATGGGCCACATGTATGAACCTATTTTGCATTCGCAAACAGTCGACTCGCGGAATCAGCCCGTTTGCAAACGTAAAAAAGACCTTTCCTATGTATCAAACCCAGTTTTGAGATTCGGCAACCTGTTCCATGGGTTTGCGATTTGATGTTTGGAAATGGCGTGTTTAGGGTGTCCCTTACAAATACCGAATCGCAGAGGTATGTATGAATTTGACTGTGAATGTGGTCGCAAAATATTCACATTTTACCACCAATTTCAAGTTGGTGGTAACCCATTTGTAAATTAACCCCTTCACCTTTGGGAATGGTGACAAAAACATTTTTTAGGAACAGGCAGTGGTCCCAAAGACTACCGCCTGGTCTTAAAAAATGAAAAGAAAACTCTTCATTTTTTTCTTTTAAACGCAACCCGTTTTCTTTTAAGGAAAATGGCCTGCATTAAAAAAAAAGGTTGCTTTATTGAAACACAATCACAGACATGGTGGTCTGCTGATCCTAGCAGGCTACCATCACCGTGATTTTAGCGATTCCTGGGGGGTTCGCCAATTGCGACCTACCTTATTAATAGTAATCAGGTCGGTCGATTTGCAACCCCCTAGGAATCGCTAAATTAAACTCTAGGAGTTTCATACATTAGGAATGGCGATTAACTAACTGTGATTCGCAGAAAATCACAATTAAGTAATTGCTCTTCCTAATGTTGATACTTGTGGCCCTATGTGCAGAGCATGGCCTGTGGGATGTCCGGACCCATGAACTTGATACCCCAAATAAAACTGCAATGACCAACTCTCCCCAGACCATTGAATAAAACAATACTCTCTCATCAACTATCAATTATGTGTAGCAGTAGCCAAGGGCCACATGTACATAGGCTTGGCTTTGCGATTACCAAATAGCAAATGTTTGTGATTTGCTATTTGGGAATCTCAAACACCGGTTTACTAATGTGTTTTTGACACAACTTGCGATTCCCAGGGGGTCGCAAATAGACCTACCTCATTAATATTCATGAGTTAGGTCTCGGTTTGTGACCCATTGGGAATCGCTAAACCCACAGGGATAGTGGCCCTGCTGGGGTCAGCAGACCACCATGTCTGTGATTGCTTTTCAATAAAGCATTTTTTTTTTAATGCAACTCGTTTTCCTAAAAGGAAAAACATTATTGGGAGAGTAATTGGCATAAACAATGTGTAATTAGATAATTTAGGAAAGGAAAGAGATGTAATAACCTTCACATTCTGGTCAGTTTAATGGAAATAGAGGTTTTTTTTTAGGTCAAAGCAGAAGTGCACACTTTGCTCAATTCTTTATATGGGTGTGTGTTTGTGTGTGTATAAAGCATTTGTCCGGAATACATGTAACAAATACTATGTTGTTATAGTTACATGTTGGAATGAGACATGGGCTAACATTAAAAAAAGCCTAAAAAAATGAAACACACCAGTTATAGTTTAGTAAAAAATACTATAACATGTGCCCTACTCATGCACGAGCTGAAGGTAGCTATCCCTATGCAAACGCTCAACACACATGATAGGATGATAGGAGCACAAGTTAGAGCATGACTGGTGTATTTCAGTGTTTTTTTTTTTTTACATTAGCTAATGTCTCATTTTAACACTTAACTATAACGTCACTGTAACCTTTAGTTTTTTTCTGTGTATTTCAGGGGGTTTTGTTAATATTCTAAATTGTACCAACAGCCAAACTCCGCTGCCCAAGACCTTAAGCCATTTGTGCCCAAACTGCATTGTCTTCTCCCTTTTTACATTTTTTCCAGATACCAGAGCACTCCCACGATACCTGTCTTAGAAGCTTCCATTCCATGGTGCTGCGGTACCGTACAAGCTTCCTTGGAGAAACTTGCAAGGGGCCATGGTGTTAAAGCTCACAAAGGCATGTCCAGAGAGAGTACCATGGTGCAACTGGCCAATCAGATAGCGTTGTGCGGCTGGCCAATCAGATAGCGAGGTTCAGCTGTACTGTCTTGGGTTCTAGTATACCACATTGGGCATTGGAGAGAACGCTTCCTCAGCAAATGGGATTTAAGTACTTTTTTAATTCTTGGTGCAGCAGTAGTCCTGCTGGAGTCCGGCTGAGCATAGCATCCTGGATTTCACTACTTTTTCTGAGAGATTAATGCATTTATGACCACCATGAGCACCCTTTTGAACACATATTTTTCTAAAACAATTGAACTGATTTACACCAAATAACAAAAAGCATGCTTTCTGAGTACAGTTCTATTTTTCTGCCAAATTTGGTGTCATTCCATTCCAATTAAAGTTTTCGTGGAAAAAAATGGGAAATCAAAGTTTTCGGAACCCCTTTTCCTCAACACCTGCATTGCCAAAGTTATTAAAGATGCATAAAGAAAAGTTGATAGACAGAATGCAGAACAATGTCATACATTCCCCCAGTACAGAGATTTGGGCCTAAATCCATCGTTTTTTTGCTCCCCATGCCATTCTAGTTTGAACCCAGCCATATGCAAATAAGTCTTGAACCTGCGCCCAATGGGAACAGTCCAATACAAAAGGGGATGATGGACGGAGCGTTTGAACAAATCAAACACTCACCCCCAGTCAACTGATCTGGGTTTAATCCATCACCGTTCTTTAGTTCACTCAGCCACCCCAGTTCAGACATGGCTATATGCAAATCAGTCTGACCCTGTGCCTCGTGGGAACAGTCCAGCCCGAACTGCCAAGCCATGTCTTCCCTGGACCGGAAACAAGCATCCTGGGACCGGTTTCGGATTCATAATCCTCATCAGCCAGGCTATCTTGAATCCAGTGGCCAAGTGAACAAGGGACTCACGTCTGAGCATACCCTGCCACACTTAGGGCGAACAAAGCAATACAAAAGGGGATGATGGACGGAGCGTTTGAACAAATCAAACACTCACCCCCAGTCAACTGATCTGGGTTTAATCCATCACCGTTCTTTAGTTCACTCAGCCACCCCAGTTCAGACATGGCTATATGCAAATCAGTCTGACCCTGTGCCTCGTGGGAACAGTCCAGCCCGAACTGCCAAGCCATGTCTTCCCTGGACCGGAAACAAGCATCCTGGGACCGGTTTCGGATTCATAATCCTCATCAGCCAGGCTATCTTGAATCCAGTGGATTAAACCCAGATCAGTTGACTGGGGGTGAGTGTTTGATTTGTTCAAACGCTCCGTCCATCATCCCCTTTTGTATCGCTTTGTTCGCCCTAAGTGTGGCAGGGTATACTCAGACGTGAGTCCCTTGTTCACTTGGCCACTGGATTCAAAATAGCCTGGCTGATGAGGATTATGAATCCGAAACCGGTCCCAGGATGCTTGTTTCCGGTCCAGGGAAGACATGGCTTGGCAGTTCGGGCTGGACTGTTCCCATAAGGCACAGGGTCAGACTGATTTGCATATGGCCATGTCTGAACTGGGGTGGCTGAGTGAACTAAAGAATGGTGATGGATTAAACCCAGATCAGTTGACTGGGGGTGAGTGTTTGATTTGTTCAAACGCTCCGTCCATCATCCCCTTTTGTATCGCTTTGTTCGCCCTAAGTGTGGCAGGGTATACTCAGACGTGAGTCCCTTGTTCACTTGGCCACTGGATTCAAAATAGCCTGGCTGATGAGGATTATGAATCCGAAACCGGTCCCAGGATGCTTGTTTCCGGTCCAGGGAAGACATGGCTTGGCAGTTCGGGCTGGACTGTTCCCATAAGGCACAGGGTCAGACTGATTTGCATATGGCCATGTCTGAACTGGGGTGGCTGAGTGAACTAAAGAATGGTGATGGATTAAACCCAGATCAGTTGACTGGGGGTGAGTGTTTGATTTGTTCAAACGCTCCGTCCATCATCCCCTTTTGTATCGCTTTGTTCGCCCTAAGTGTGGCAGGGTATACTCAGACGTGAGTCCCTTGTTCACTTGGCCACTGGATTCAAAATAGCCTGGCTGATGAGGATTATGAATCCGAAACCGGTCCCAGGATGCTTGTTTCCGGTCCAGGGAAGACATGGCTTGGCAGTTCGGGCTGGACTGTTCCCATAAGGCACAGGGTCAGACTGATTTGCATATGGCCATGTCTGAACTGGGGTGGCTGAGTGAACTAAAGAATGGTGATGGATTAAACCCAGATCAGTTGACTGGGGGTGAGTGTTTGATTTGTTCAAACGCTCCGTCCATCATCCCCTTTTGTATCGCTTTGTTCGCCCTAAGTGTGGCAGGGTATACTCAGACGTGAGTCCCTTGTTCACTTGGCCACTGGATTCAAAATAGCCTGGCTGATGAGGATTATGAATCCGAAACCGGTCCCAGGATGCTTGTTTCCGGTCCAGGGAAGACATGGCTTGGCAGTTCGGGCTGGACTGTTCCCATAAGGCACAGGGTCAGACTGATTTGCATATGGCCATGTCTGAACTGGGGTGGCTGAGTGAACTAAAGAATGGTGATGGATTAAACCCAGATCAGTTGACTGGGGGTGAGTGTTTGATTTGTTCAAACGCTCCGTCCATCATCCCCTTTTGTATCGCTTTGTTCGCCCTAAGTGTGGCAGGGTATACTCAGACGTGAGTCCCTTGTTCACTTGGCCACTGGATTCAAAATAGCCTGGCTGATGAGGATTATGAATCCGAAACCGGTCCCAGGATGCTTGTTTCCGGTCCAGGGAAGACATGGCTTGGCAGTTCGGGCTGGACTGTTCCCATAAGGCACAGGGTCAGACTGATTTGCATATGGCCATGTCTGAACTGGGGTGGCTGAGTGAACTAAAGAATGGTGATGGATTAAACCCAGATCAGTTGACTGGGGGTGAGTGTTTGATTTGTTCAAACGCTCCGTCCATCATCCCCTTTTGTATCGCAATGGGAACAGTCCAGCCCGAACTGCCAGGTCCAGTCCTCCCTGGACTGGAAACAAGCATTTTAGGACCGGTTTCGGAGTTTCACCCCTCATCAGCCAGGATAGCTTGACTCCAGTGGCATAGAGTGCACGGGACCCACGTCTGGGCAGACCCGTCCCACTCGGGGTGACAAATGCAAAAAGAACAATTGATGGACAGAATGCAGAACAATGTCATATATCCACCCCAGTAGAGAGATCTGGGTCTCAATCCATCGTTTTTTTGCTCCCCATGCCATTCCCGTTTGAAACCAGCCATATGCAAATCAGACTTGACTCAGCGCCCAATGGGAACAGTCCAGCCTGAATTGCCAGGCCAGGTCCTTCCTGGACTGGAAACAAGCATACTAGGACCGGTTTCGGAGTTTCACCCTGATGGTGCAAGGATTCGCACGTAAAGCGACTTGCATGTACTCATGAACCTCGAATAATGTTAATAATATAACCAACATGTTTGTTCTACTAAATTTCGTATATTTTCCCTTTACACGGTGCATCCGAGTGAAGCTTGCCTATGTGTTTTCTAATCCTAATACGCTTGCAAAATAAAATGGCTGCTGCTACGTGGGAATTTCTACTGCGCATGCGTCGGTCATACCCATGTGACGTGACGTACTCGCAGCTTTGGAGGGAATCTGTTGCATCTGCGCACTAGAGCTAAGATGGCTACTTTATGTTCTCACATCCGAGAAGCTTGCATTGCTGCTTTTGCTAAGATGAACGTTCTGCTTAACACTAATGCTATAGTTTTTTATACAGTAATGGGAATAGTGTAGAGATTCATGGTATTCAGTGTATTAATTTATTCCGTGTTCTAAAACTGTTTCTTTTCCATTTTATGGTACATTTCGAAACTTGGCCTATTATCCTCTGCTGCACTCCATCTTACTTGTAACTGCGTCTGCGCGAGATCTACGAGTCTCCACCGCAGTGACCTTTGAAATCCAGCCAAGGAGCTGACTGACTGAGAAAATGCTCCTGGGAACTTCACCTAATGAACTCTGGACACATACAATGTTGAACTGAATAGAACATCTATTGTTTTGCGAGTGGAAGACTACATGGGAGCCTGAACTTGATAGGCGTGAACCTTAATTTTAATAGGAGATGGCGAAATTCAAAAATATTAAGGGGTGTGATGACCTGTCCTCTTTCTTGTCCAATCGAAATTGGGGATTCCTACACTTGTAACACTGGCGGGTGGTACACTGACCTGGAAAATAGTATAACTAGCATAGGTTTAGCTAGAGAAATTGTCCGACTTGTCCGAATAGCTGACCTGTCACTGACCCAACGCACTCAATAGCTGATCGAGAACAGAGGTGCTGCGAAGCACTCTGTCAGAAGACTCGCTGACCCAATCGGGGTTCTGGGATCTGAAGGGCTGGCGAAGCACTTTGCTGGGAAATTCTATAACCCAATCAGGGTTCTGACTGATAGCTGCAGAGAGGGTGTAGCGCAGGCGTTGCAACTGAACTGCGGGTGCTGGTCTCAACTTTGGTGGTCCGGTTCTGATCCAAATCTGGTTTTCCTGTCCTGTCTCTGACCTGCACTTGCTGGCCTACTGGTGTTTGCAACTTTCGGGGTTTCTGTCCTTAACTGACCCGTAGCCAGGGTTGGTCTTCACACCGTTCTAGGTAAATATAAATCTAAGGGGGGGACTTTGCATTCTTTTCTTATCCTTCCCTAAATCTTGCTGAAGTTATAATTGCATATGTTCCTTTTCTTTCCCCTTCCTTTGTGACAAAGTACTAAGTCGTGAATTTGCCTTTATTAGCATGTTACATTTTTCCCCTTCCTTTGAATCGTATGTTAAAGAACTGTCTTTGAATAAATAGATGATCCTTTCTTTACCCTCCCTTTAAGGAAAACTGAAGTGGTTATCCTGAATTATTAGCATGTTCCATATTCTAACCTTCCCTATAGCTACATGGTAAATCAGTTTCGTCATTACAATTTATGTTCCTTCTTCTACCCCTCCTCTTGGAACAATTTAACTGTGACTTCTAGTATGTTCCTTATTTTTCCCCTCCTTTAGAAAATACCATTTCAAGTCTAAATTCTATAGGCTTATTTTCATTATGCTCCTTGTTCTTACCTTCCCTTTAGACTTCTAAATGGTTGGTCATTATATGTCTCTTGCATAGTTATACACTCTTCATGATTTTGATTATTGATAGTTTGCTTGCTGTAAACCTTTGGCTCATAACTTTGGATGAAGATTAGATAAAGGTTTTCAAAACTTCTCGAGTCTGCGGTCATTACATGAGTGCAAATGTTATAAACGTTATTGACTGCCTTTCTTTACAACTAACTCCCTGATCCATGGTGATCATAGGTACCTATAACCCGGATTGGTAAGTCAATGGGGCAGGACCTAGGAAGTACAATATCTGGTAGTAGTGACCAGGTTGCCTTTTCTGAGTAAATAAGTCGTTAAATTGGATATGGGCCCAGGAGAGTATCTCGCAAAATTATAGACGGGTGACCTGCGCGCTCTATCAGTAAATTTTCTGGTAGCAGAGGGAAGGTTAGGGATTAGTCAAGATAGGTAGGTAGGAAAATTGCTGCTAACTGTGAAAATTAAAATTGCTGCTAAATGAGAGTATTGATCGATCAAATGTAAAATGTTTATTCAAATATGAAATGTTCTGAAATGTTTTGAAATTTTACTGATTTTATGCTGTATTGATTTATGTATTAACCAACCTTGTTTGTGACTGTTATATGTTTGTCTGGAATCCCCGGGGGCAGAATAGCGGATGGTAAAAGGGAAGCCACACTGCAGTGAGGTCACTTACTCGCAGGAAGTTAGTGCATGGTTGTGCAGAACTGGAAGCATTATTTAGGGTTTTCTGTATGAATGTATGAATAAATGATAGCAAAGAGTTCGCTGGCAAAACTTCTATTGTGATATCACCTAGCAAGGGTCACACGGAAGGAGTAGCAGGTTCGTCTGAGCTTGATTGATTGCAAAAGGGTTCGCTGGTGAAACTTTGGACTTAGTATATATCCCTGAGTGAATAAGTTTTACGGAAGTAGCAGGTTCTCTTCAGTGGCGAATGTTTTGCATTGTAAATTAAACAAAGCACTTGCACTTTAAAAGTAGAAATTGAGGTTTTCATTACCTTGTGAAGGAGGGAGTCAGTTGCGGAGCTGCACTGACGTCACTCAGTGCCGCGCTGGTATTGGTCAAGACAGCGGGTGTGTAGCTGAGATAGCATTGTAAAGAAGGGGTGAGCACAGGAGCGTGGGAACTCGTCTCACGAGAAAAGCCATGCACTCATTGGTTGAAATCATTTTGAAACCGCGACGTTGGTTGGTTGCAGAAATATAAAAGACGCATTAGTATTGGAAGTGATTTTGTAAACAGAGTCATTTTGTGAAAAGTATATGTGGTATACATGTCATCCAGAGATTCGACCTGATCCAAGACACCAAGGTTTTGCTAGAGATCAGTCGATAAGAGGCAGACCTCGCAATATGTACGGAAGCAAGAGAAAATTGTCCCTTTTAGACAAAGTCAGGAATTACTTTAAGAAAGACAAGCCCATTAAAACTAGAGAAGGAGTTATTATTCCACCGCCAAACACTCCCGCATCATTTATGTTGTTTGATAGAGGCTACCACGCTTGTGTGTGGTTGGAGAACTGGGTGGAATACACTAAAGATGATGGAATTTTAGCATTTCCCTTAGAAGGTACATTCAATGGAAGAATTTTGTTCAACCTGAGGACCTGAATGAATGATTTCCATCCCAAACCTAGATTAACGCAATATGAGGCTTTAGAGGAATGGGAAATAGAGGCTTTTGAGCGAGAAAGACCCCGAATTGACAAAGGGTTAAGTAAATTCTACCCGAAGGTACAAAAAGAATCCCGAGATAAAAGATTGAAACAATGGAGGCAGAACATGTTAGTAGAAGGGCTATACCCTGTACTGACATTAGGAGAACCCATGATAGGTAAAAAGACAGAGAAAACAAAACATTTAATGACCAGTGGTGATTCAGACGATGATTATTTGGAGGATTTACTAATGAAGAATCCACCACCGTATAATGAGGAACCCAGATCCCTAAGTACGAGAAACCCATTTGTAAACCCAAAATATAATGAGGGACCAAGTATGGTAAATCCAAGTGCTCAGCTTTGAACCCACCCTTGATTCCGCAGATAGTACATGAAACCTCCATGGAAAAGGTACTTCGGGACAGAGAACGAGAGGCTTTAGTTAAACAAAGGACTGAACTAATCCAGAAAATCTCCCAAATAAACACAAGTCCCGAGGTTTTGACAATCCCAGTAACTATTGGCCCAGTTGTTCCTTTGTACGGGCATAAGCAAGGTAGTCCAAAAGCTCCAGTTATAAGCTATATCGGTAGTGCAGCTGAGAAAAGAGCCCTTGGTAATAGACGACCAGGCAAGCGAATGTGAGTCTGTAATTTCCTTGATGGACTTGCCAATAAGGGAACCAGAAGGCAGTTCAATGAGAAAGAACACTCCTTTAAGTGCAAGAGAAGTCCAAATAGAGTCATCTTCTGGTACCAGAAGTGCCACGGTAGTGACTCCTGAAGAAATAGACCGATGGACCCGGGAACTAGAGAGACCAAATCCCCAGCCAAAACCATTAGATATATATAAGCTAAGAATAGAATTGGAGGAACTGATGGCTGGGAATGCGGGATTGGACAGACTGAACACTCTTAGTGAAGATGAATTATTATTCATTTGCAAAAGTATCACCCGTAATACCAGAGTGTACCATGAGAAATTAATGGACACTGCAGCTAGCATGGGAATAGACATTATTGGTAAATCTAAAGTGTTGCAAAAACCCTACCGAGCAGAATTTTCAGACAAAGATTTAGAAAACATGAATGTGTCAGGAAAAAAAGTACAGATAAAAGAATTACTAAACCTATTACAAAAATGGGGAGAATTAGAAAAATGGAAAGCCAGGTGGGCAAAGAAAAAGGAAGAGATTAGATCAAAACAAATGACTTCTGAATTTGTCCTGAAAGAAGCAGAAAAGGTGGAAAAATTATACCCCATGAGAGAGGTACCAGGTGGAGGTTATGTACATGTGCCCTGGTCCCGACAGGATATTTTATCCTTTACAAATGACTTCCCAAAATTGCACGAAAAACCTGTAGACTGGTACAGGCAGGTTGAAAGATTTGTGAAAGTTTCCAAATGCCTCCTGAAGGATCTAGACAGATTTTTTGACATTGTAGTTCCTGTAGATTTGTGGACAGAATGTAAAATTGCTGTTGATTGGCCTAGTGAAGAATACCCCAGAGACCCAAAGACAGGGGCCCCTTCCGAGGATGTCATGAAGAAATATAATCAGGTGATACTGTACCTGAAAGGAAAGGTGCCTGCAAAGGAGACTGACTGGACTAGGATAGATAGAAGCACTCAGAACCGAGATGAAACTGTTCATTCATACTATGAGCGTCTGTTACAAGTATTCAAGACATACAGTGGGCTGGACAATATCGAAATGAAAGACATGACCCATTTCATTTATAGATTTGTGTTAGGGTTAAGACCTGAAATCTCACAGTAGATCAAAGACAATAAAATCTGCTGGCAGGCTAAACCAATTGACGAAGTCCTTAAATATGCTAAGTACTGTGAAGATGAGCTGGAAAATAAATGAAAAGAGTTGAAAGAGAAGGTCATGTGGGCACAGGTAAAATAAGCAGAGCACCAGGAACAGCAGTTAAGCAAACTAACTGGAAATCAAAACCAGGGAACTGGAAATGGAGGAAAGCTGAGGGTAAAAATGAGCCGAGAAGAGGCGAGAAAGAAATTTCCCTGCCACGGGTGTGGAAAGGTGGGACACTGGAGGGACGAGTGTAAAGCTGTGCAGAATGGTAATGTGCAAATTAATGATTTAAATCCACAGACACAGAACGAGGTACCACGGAAGACGCAGCAGCAGGTAAAACAGAATCAGTTGCCTCGTGCATCTAGGCCAAATTATAGGAGCAAAGCACAACAGGGTGAAGACACCACAAATTGGGAAGGAAGGGAAGATAGAAATGCAGCAACTTCACAATTTCTGTCAAATGACACATTCCTCTGTGACGAACCTTACTGACGGTGCCTGAGGGAGGAGGACGAGGAGTGCGCGCTTGGCGCCTCCTTGCCGGTGGACCAGTCAGGGCCATACATTGAAGGAAAGGTTGAAGGAAAGGATGTCACCTTTCTTTTGGACACTGGTGCTACCCGTTCTACTGTGAGAACAGCAGACGTTCCAAACCTACCCCTCTCGGGAGAAGCGATCCAAGTAGTGGGCATTTCTAATAAGCTAATTAGTACCCCAGTTACAGAACCTATGGAAATAAAAATAGGGAATTTTAAAGAGATGCATAGATTTGTTGTCTGTGATTCAAGTCATGTGAACTTACTAGGACGAGATTTGTTGTGCAAAATGAATTGTACCATCTTTTGCACTCCAAATAGTGTTGAAATTCAGACCCCAGTTGAAGATGGAATATACAAATTAATGCTAGCAAGACCCGACACAGAAATTAAAAGACTGACAATACAAGACTTACCTGAAGAGCTCCAACAGACAGTGAAACCGGAGGTATGGGATTTTACTGGAAAAGATGTAGGACTAATGGAAAATATTGACCCAATTAAAATAGCCATAAAGGAAGATGCAGTTTACCCGAATACTCAACAGTATAAAATGAGTGCAGAGGTGAAAGCAGGGGTTGCTATCGAAATAAAACAGTTGCTGGAAGCAGGCATTTTGCAGGAAGTGTTGAGCAGTCCTTGTAACTCTCCCATAATTGGCATAAAGAAACCATGTGGTAAGTACAGGGTCGTACAGGACCTGCGCAAGGTTAATAACATTGTTGTTCCTTGCTGTCCTGTCGAATCCTGCAGTGATTCTATACCAAATACCATGGAATGCAGGATGGTTTACCGTCATTGACTTATGTCATGCATTCTTTTCGATTCCATTGCATCCAGACAGCAAATTTATTTTCTTATTTGAATTTGACAGTCATGTCTATGTCTGGAATCGTGTTCCTCAGGGGTACACGGAGAGTCCTTCGATTTTTAATCAAATTCTGAAAAAATGCCTTGAATCCCTGATATTGCCCGGAAAATCAGTCCTGGTGCAATATATAGACGACCTCTTGGTGGTGTCTAAAAGCAGGAAAGACTGTGTTGTTGACACAATTGCCCTACTGAACCATTTAGGTAAAGGGACATAAAGTGTCGCCTGCAAAATTACAATTCTTTACCACATCAGTGAAATATCTGGGGCACCAGATAGAGAGAGGTATCGGGAAAGTTACCACAGAAAGAATTAGAATAATTCGAAACATGGAGCTGCCAAACACTCAGAAAGAAATCAGAATGTTTCTTGGAGTTGTAGGATACTGCAGACAGTGGATTGTGGGATTTGCAGTCCTAGCAAGACCATTGATAAAAATGACAAAGAAAGGAGCTAAGGACCCAGTGGAGTGGGATGACGAAAGCATGACTGCTTTTGTGAAATTGCGAGAATGTCTGTGTACATCTCCTGCATTAGGAAGGCCTGACTACTCAAAAGAGTTTGCACTATTTTGTGACACACAAGACAATTGCGCACTTTCAGTCCTGACCCAAATTCATGGCTTGACCAGACGTCCAGTGGCATATTTTTCTTCCACATTGGACCCAGTGGCAGCTGGATTACCCGGATGCCTGAAAGCAGTAGCCGCAACATGCATGAGTCTTGAACAGAGTGAATCCATTGTTATGGGACATCCTGTAACTGTCTATGTTCCACATGCAGTTGTAATTTTACTGACAAGAACAAAAACCCAGTATCTCACACCTAGTTGGCTGACTAAGTATGAGAGAATCCTTGTAGGTGCAGGAAACGTGACCATTGCTAGATGTAATATTCTGAATCCAGCTACCCTACTACCAAATTCACTCTCAGCCGAAGTAAAGTGAGAAGTTGAACATGACTGCATTGATCTGACCGAGTATAGTACTAAACCACGTCCCGACATAAAAGAAGAGCCTTTAACTGATGAAGATTATAAGCTGTTTGTAGATGGCTCATGCATGAGACATGAGGAAGGAGGCCTAAGCGCTGCTTACTCGGTGTGTACTTTGGGAGGTCCAGTGGAAGCATCCTATTTACATGGAGTCAAGTCTGCACAAATAGCTGAATTGGTTGCATTGGCAAGAGCCTGTAAATTTGGGAAGAACTCGAAAATAACCATATACACTGATAGCCAGTATGGTTATGGCGTTGTGCATGACTTTGGACAATTATGGATGCAAAGGGAGTTTCTGACTTCTTCGGGTACTCCTATCAGAAATGGAAATTATGTACAAGATCTACTGGAAGCAATCCAGTTACCAAATGAATTGGCTGTGGTCAAGTGTGCTGCTCACAAATCTGGCAATGACAAAGTGACAGCAGGTAATCAATATGCTGACCAGTTAGCCCAACACTGTGCAAAGTATAAAATGGCTATTAATAAAAAGGTTGGGGGAAAACGGAAACAGCTGCTAACTTATGATGTTAGAAGGAATAAACACATGGGAGGAAGTGAGAGATCTACAGGACACAGCAGAGCCAAAAGAGAAGGAAAATTAGAAGAAATGTGGTTGTCAGAGAAGGGTTGAAGATGGTGTAATTGTCTACCTCGATGGTATGCCGGTGTTGCCAGACTGTCTGCTTGCTCCCATGGCTAGGTTGATACATGGAGACAAACATTTGGGAAGAGATGCCATGATACGCATATTTAGACAGGCATGGTTCAACTCGAAATTCAGAAACATAGCAGAGGCACTCTGCCAGAGGTGTCTGGTTTGTCAGCAATTTAACCCAGGAAAGAAAACTGTAGTGTTGCCAGGAAAGATTGGAAAGGCAGAGGGCCCTTTTATACGACTACAACTTGACTTTATTCAGTTACCCCCTTGTCGAGGAATGAAGTACATTCTTGTCATTGTCTGCCTGTTTTCAAAATGGGTGGAAGCGTACCCTGCACACAGGAATGATAGCATCACTGTAGCTAAATTGTTACTTAGGGAACTTATACCTCGGTACGATTTTCAGTTACAATTGAATCAGACAGAGGGAAGCATTTCCATAGTGAAGTGATAAGACAAATTGGTGAAGCATTCCAAATCACGCAAAAACTGCATTGTGCATATCGCCCAGAGGCTTCTGGAGTAGTAGAACAATTGAATGGCACTATCAAATCAAGATTGGGAATAATGTGTGAATCCACTCAAATGGACTGGCCAGATGCTTTGCCCCTTGTTTTGATGGGACTTAGAAGTATTCCAGATCGGAACACAGGCTTGAGTCCCCATGAGATACTGATGGGAAGAGCTAAGCGGCAAGCATGGGTGCCAGGATACAAACTGATAAGCATATCTGATGATTTGGTACTAGAATACTGCAAAGAACTGGCTGACCAAGTGCGTTCTATCTCTCACCAGGTTGGGGAAGACGCTGTCGCCAGACCAACAACTCCAGCACATGACCTGAACCCAGGTGATTGGGTCGTAATAAAGAAAAATACTCAAAAAAGTTGCCTTGTACCAAGGTGGGGAAAACCACGACAAGTAACCACGGTGGATCCATGCCAGCCATACGAAGAAAGTGACTGAACCTGAAAAAATTGAGGCTGAAGGTTGTGCAGCTGAGGGGGTCCCAAGATATCGGTCCTGAAGTAGCTGAAGAAGAACAACCGAGCTCCAGTCAAGATGATTGGGTCCCAATAATCGACCTGACTATAGATCCTGTAAGAGCAGGAAGACAAACCTATTTAGATAGAAAGTGGGACAGTGAGGATGAGACAGGTGTAGAGGAAGATACTCAGATCATCGGAATCCAAATCAAATCTGATACTGAAGAGGACCAGGTAGGGAAAGAATAGGTAATTGACACTCCTCCAAGAACTCCTGAGACAGAAGAGGGACAGATAGAAAATAAAGTGGAGGTTCAAGCAGAAGAAAATCAAAAGTTCGAAGCGCTTGAACAGGACCAGATAGGACTAGACAATTTTGTTCAGGAAGAAGAAAACGAAACAGAACAAAGACAAATCCAGCATACACCTGAACAAGGCCAGTTTAGGGACCAGGCGGAAGAAACTGATGTAAGACCTGGACCTAGTCAGTTAGGGAGAAGCACAGAAGACGATCTTGAAATAAATGTGCCACAACTGAATGAAAATAAAAGAGCGTTTGAAGAAAGCCAAGAGACAGTGCCAGTTAAAAGACTCAGAAAAGGAGACAAGGTACCTAGATTTGTCAAAAGACTGAGACTGCGACTAAAGACAATTAACGAAGAACCTGAGCAGGTGAATGAAGTCTCAAGTCCAACTGATCCGCCTGTGATAAAAACCAGGAGAAGGAGTGCATGAATAAAAAGACTGAATAACAAATATCAGAGTCCTGAATGGACTTATCTTGTATTGGAAGACTTTGAAAACCTGGAAATAAGTGACGAAAGTGATGAAGAATTGATTACTGACCAGACTGACGAAGAAGTGAAACCAACCTGAAAGTTGCCCCGAGTAAATCAAGCGGTGCAAAATTACAAAGAAGGGTTGAAGCTTTTGTTGTGTCGAAATGTCTGATCCTTCTGTAAGTGGAAGACCAAGACGAGGTTGTTTAAAAACATGCTACAAAGTATGTTTATGTAGTGTAGCAATAGTACATATACTTTGGATAGGACTAACCATAGCTATTCCTTCTATGATGAGTAAAGACACAAACCTGTACCCTACTAATCAATTGCCAAAAGACACAGAAGAATTACCAACTAGAAATACACCACAAAGAGTAGATACACCAGAAAAGGCACTTAGCCTTAAGCATCAAAGGTAGATTTAGAAGCACCAGATGAGGAAGGATTACACTATAATAGAATTAAAAACAAAACTCATTTAAATGTATTGGCAAACCTGTTAGTACATTATGTAGAAGCTATGGAAATAGACAACTGTTATGTCTGCATGAAGCTGCCTACCTCGGTAGCTGAGGGTGTGACATACCACCATCTACCACTAACATATGGGATTTCCTGTAGTATTTTGACTAATTTATTCTATAGACGTGGACCTTTACAGTATTATTATTCAAACTTAGATGTGATATTTTCTGAACTTGCTGTGCGAAGAAACCTAAACCCTGTACATACAACTAGAGATGTAGCAAAATACATGAGTGAATATTTTCTAACTATAGGTAAAATAAATATAGATGACGCACACAAAGAAAACTTGACCTGTT
This sequence comes from Lissotriton helveticus, assembly GCF_964261635.1. Taxonomy (NCBI): domain Eukaryota; kingdom Metazoa; phylum Chordata; class Amphibia; order Caudata; family Salamandridae; genus Lissotriton; species Lissotriton helveticus. The sequence goes on from NC_136057.1 coordinate 1,926,454,516, forward strand.
CATTACACGAAAAAGAGAAAATGTTTCTAAACATGGTAGAGAAAAGAAGAGAAAGTTTCCAAAAGAAAGCAAAAGACAAGAACCAGAAAACTCCTAAATGGGCTGAAAGTATAGAGAACACCTCAAATGGTGGGGCTAATGCTGCTATGATGCTGGATTTCGAAAAGAAGGGGAAACTTTGTCTTCAAAGAGAAAGAACCAGCTATTATAACAATATATTCATTGGTTCCAGTGAATGCGAACACAATTACAAGGTAATTGGGGGTTTGGGTTTCAAAGATGGGTCAGAACCTGTGTTTCCTGGAATCTATTATATATGTGGAAACAAGGCTTATTTCATATTGCCCGACCATTGGTACGGGAGCTGTAACTTTGGTATTGTCTTCCCAAAGATATACCATGTGGGTAAAATCACTGGAAGCACTGAAAGAACTAATAAATTAGTACGTAGTAAAAGAGAAAGTGTTGGTGAAATAGTAGGTGATATTTTTAGTGCATTGATACCTACAGTGGGAGTGGCTCTGAATACACACAGAATTTGCAAATTGTCAACAGTAGTGGATCGGTTATCAACTGACACTGCTGGAGGTTTCCTGATGGTCAATACCAAATTGGTTGCGATCAGACCGATGGTTTTACAAAATCGACTTGCTGTTGACACGTTATTGGTAAAAGAGGTTGGAGTCTGCAGAATGTTGAAAGCGCAACATTGTTGCACTTACATACCAGATAAAAGTGTGGAAATTAAAGGGTAGGTGAGAAACATTACAAATGTGGAAAAGGAGCTTAAACCACTGGAGGTTGACAGTGCATGGAAGAGACTTACTGATGGTCTCTCCGCTGTAGGTAGTTGGTTTTCTAATTTAGGTAAGAGTCTTGTGAGTAAAATACTGATGCCAATAGCGGGAATAGGTCTACTAGTGTTCATAGTAATAATTTGCTGCAAGTGTCGAGAACACAAAAAGAAATATTCTGTGAATAAGCAGGGAGTAAAAAGGAATATTGAAGAGCTCAAATTAGAAGAATTGAATAATCAGATTTATAAGAAAATGAAAAATTCTCATCCTAATAAAATTAATTAGAAAAGGCAAAATTGAAAGTTTGAAGAGATTGAACTGGGTGAAATGTGAGAAGTTGGCATCTGGTTCCATTAATTGTGATGATATAAAATATTATCAAAGAGGGGATTAGATTGATGGAGCAAGGATTTGCACGTAAAGCGACTTGCTTGTACTCATGAACCTCGAATAATGTTAATAATATATCCAACATGTTCGTTCTACTAAATTTCGTATATTTTCCCTTTACACGGGGCATCCGAGTGAAGCTTGCCTATGTGTTTTCTAATCCTAATACGCTTGCAAAATAAAATGGATGCTGCTACGCGGGAATTTCTACTGCGCATGCGTCGGTCATCCCCATGTGACGTGACATACTCGCAGCTTTGGAGGGAATCTGTCACATCTGCTCACTAGAGCTAAGATGGCTACTTTATGTTCTCACATGCGAGAAGCTTGCATTGCTGCTTTTGCTAAGATGTACGTTCTGCTTAACACTAATGCTATAGTTTATTATACAGTAATGGTAATAGTGTAGAGATTCATGGTATACAGTGTATTAATTTATTCTGTGTTCTAAAACTGTTTCTTTTCCATTTTATGGTACATTTCGAAACTTGGCCTATTATCCTCTGCTGCACTCCATCTTGCTTGTAACTGCGTCTGCGCGAGATCTACGAGTCTCCACAGCAGTGACCTTTGAAATCCAGCCAAGGAGCTGACTGACTGAGAAGATGCTCCTGGGAACTTCACCTAATGAACTCTGGACACATACAATGTTGTACTGAATAGAACATTAGGGGCCAGTTGTAGGTAAATGGCATTTACCGATTCGTAAATACCGAATTTTACCGATTCGGTATTTACAAATCTGTAAATGCTATGTAGGTAAATATTCGGTAATAATTACCGAATTGTTTAGATTTGGTACTTACCGAATCGGTATTTACCAAATCGGTAATTGCCATTGATTCCTATGGGCCATGAGGCCCATAGGAATCAATGGCAATTACTGATTCGGTAAATACCGAATAATTCAAGGGTGGCAGGGTGGCACTTTGACACCCTGTTGCACCCCTGATAAGGGTTTGTGTGCCATGTGGCACACATACATGCCCTAAGGGCATGTATGTGTGCCACACGGCACAGGTGTACATGCAGAGATTTGCATATACACAGGTATTTGTTATTTACCACCAACTAATAGTTGGTGGTAAATAACAAATCCTTAAAGCCCTGTGGCCTCGTTTACAGTGCCACCTACATCTCAAAATACAGATTCGATAATTTTAACCTCTTCGGTAAATTTACCGATCCGGTAAAATTACAGAATCTGTATTTTAAGATGCCCTACATCTCAAAAGGCTTTTACCGGTCGGTAATGGCCGAATTCGGCCGTTACCGACCGGTAAATGGCTACCTACATCTGGCCCCTATTGTTTTGCGAGTGGAAGACTTCCTGGGAGCCTGAATTTGATAGGCGTGAACCTTAATTTGAATAGGAGACGGCGAAATTCAAAAATATTAAGGGGTGTGATGACCTGTCCTCTTTCTTGTCCAATCGAAATTGGGGATTCCTACACTTGCAACATTGGGGGGTGGTACACTGACCTGGAAAATAGTATAACTAGCATAGGTTTAGCTAGAGAAATTGTCCGACTTGTCCGAATAGCTGACCTGTCACTGACCCAACGCACTCAATAGCTGATCGAGAACAGAGATGCTGCGAAGCACTCTGTCAGTAGACTCGCTGACCCAATCGGGGTTCTGGGACCTGAAGTGCTGGCGAAGCACTTTGCTGGGAAATTCGATAACCCAATCGGGGTTCTGACTGATAGCTGCAGAGAGGGTGTAGCGCAGGCGTTGCAACTGAACTGCGGGTGCTGGTCTCAACTTTGGTGGTCCGGTTCTGATCCAAATCTGGTTTTCCTGTCCTTTCTCTGACCTGCACTTGCTGGCCTACTGGCGTTTGCAACTTTCGGGGTTTCTGTCCTTAACTGACCCGTGGCCAGGGTTGGTCTTCACACCGTTCTAAGTAAATATAAATCTCAGGGGGGGATTTTGCGTCCTTTTCTTATCCTTCCCTAAATCTTGCTGAAGTTATAATTGCATATGTTCCTTTTCTTTCCCCTTCCTTTGTGACAAAGTACTAAGTCGTGAATTTGCCTTTATTAGCATGTTCCATTTTACCCCTTCCTTTGAATCGTATGTTAAAGAACTGTCTTTGAATAAATAGATGATCCTTTCTTTACCCTCCCTTTAAGGAAAAAGTGGTTATCCTGAATTATTAGCGTGTTCCATATTCTTACCTTCCCTATAGCTACATGGTAAATCAGTTTCGTCATTACAATTTATGTTCCTTCATCTACCCCTCCTCTTGGAACAATATAACTGTGACTTCTAGTATGTTCCTTATTTTTCCCCTCCTTTAGAAAATACCATTTCAAGTCTAAATTCTATCAGCTTATTTTCATTATGCTCCTTGTTCTTACCTTCCCTTTAGACTTCTAAATGGTTGGCATTATATGTCTCTTGCATAGTTATACACTCTTCATGATTTTGATTATTGATAGTTTGCTTGCTGTAAACCTTTGGCTCATAACTTTGGATGAAGATTAGATAAAGGTTTTCAAAACTTCTCGAGTCTGTGGTCATTACATGAGTGCAAACGTTATTGACTGCCTTTCTTTACAACTAACTCCCTGATCCATGGTGATCATAGGTACCTGTAACCCGGATTGGTAAGTCAATGGTGCAGGACCTCGGAAGTACAATATCTGGTAGTAGTGCCCAGGTTGCCTTTTCTGAATAAATCAGTAGTTAAATTGGATGTGGGCCCAGGAGAGTATCTGGTAAAATTATAGACGGGTGACCTGCGCGCTCTATCAACCCCTAATCAGCCAGGATAGCTTGACTCCAGTGGCATAGAAAGCACTGGACCCAAGTCTGGGCATATCCGTCCCAATCGGGGAGACAGCTGGGTCTGAACTGAAGTGGTGAAGTGAGCTAAAGAACGATGATGGCTTCAACCCAGATCTGTGACTGGGAGTGAGTGTCTGAAAAGTTTTGATGCTCCATCCATCATCTACTTGTGTTTCCTTTGTTCGCCCTAAGTTGGCAGGGTAAGCTCAGACGTGGGTCCCTTGCTCACTTTGCCTTTGGATGCAAGGTAGTCTGGCTGATAAGGGGTGTTACCCTGAAACCAGTCCCATGATGATTGTTTCCGGTTCTGGGAAGACCTAGCTTGGCAGTGCAGGCTGGATTCCATGCCACTGGAGTCAAGCTATCCTTTCTGAAGAGCCCTGAGTGGGACTGTTTCCATGAGGCACAGGGTCAAGACTAATTTGCATATAGCCGGGTCTGAACTGAGATGGTAAAGTGAGCTAAAGAAGGTTGATGGATTTTTTTGCTAATACCTTTGGTGCCAGTTGACGAATCTTCCCAAAATTCCCCAACAAAGTGCTCTACTTTGCCTAGTTTTGCTTGGAAAGTTCCAAGGTGATCTGTTGACCAGGGGCTGAGAAAAAGGGGAGTCCCAAAACACATTTCCCCATGCAATGTCTATGGGTATTTGGAACACTTTTGGACACGGCAACAGCCCAAACCGCTGAACGGAATTACACCAAATTTGTCAGAAAGCTAGATCTTGGTCCAGAAAGAGCCAATTTGTGATTTGGTTCAAATATGTTCAGTTGTTGGAGAGTTATTAAAGAAGAAAATGTATAGCTATCTAGGGACGCAGATCCTTCGCAGGGGATTTACGGATCCAGGGGAAAAGCAAGGCCCTGATTGTCTGGCCACAACCTGAACCTCTGCCGTTTATCCTGGGAGAGGGAAAAAAAAGTGTCAAAACAGATAAAGGGTTATGATACAGGTATCCTGACCCAATGCCACACATGGAGAGGTCCTTGAGGAAATTACCCCAAACCTTTTTATATGTAAAGTGCTGGTGGTCACCAGCAGGTAGTTATAGTAAGGACCTTGTTTCCATAGGAATAGCATTTAGTTTTGCTAATAACTTTTGCGCCATTTGAAGAATCTTCATGAAAAATTCAAAACTAGTTTGCCACTCTCTTCAGCTGCTGTCTGGAAAGTTTCAGGGTGATCTGTCAAGTGGGAGGTGATAAAAAGGTGGGTCCCAAAGTGCTTTTACCCCATGCAGTTTCTCATAGAACTTTTAGACACAACTACAGCCCGAATCGATGAACGGAATTACACTAAATTTTGCAGAAAGCTAGATCTTGGTCCAAAAAGAGTGCTTTTTAGTTCTCCCCCAGGCAGAGCTTGCACAGTCTCTTCTAGACATGATGTATTCAGGTATGGACTTGAAGCTCCATCCATCTTTTCAATTGCCTCCCGTTACTGTCCTTTGTAAATAGTAGCTTTTGTATTTGTTTAATACTTTATTTAGTCATTTTCAAATACAAAATAAAGTAGGAAGGAACGAGAGGGGATTAGGAAGGTGAATTCCAAGAACTTTACAAGTGTTACATATAAATACAGCTTGACATAGTTGCAGTAAGTGACATTCTTATACATCTGCATGGGGGGAACATTCTGCCCCTGCCCAGGGGGTAACAAATATGCAGAGGAAAAAGATAACAGGGAGTCTACGTAGTGTTATGGTTCAGGGAGTTGACTGGTGTGTCATGGGGAGGACGCTGTACTGGGCGGGTGAGGGGATGGCGATGGGGAGTTTGGGTCTAAAGAGAGTAAATACGTCTGAAGGGGTTGCCAAATGTCTGTGCATCATGCAGAGGGAGGTTGCAATAGGTTATCCTACAGAGCCAATCCTGTGTGGTGGGGCGCATGCCATTACCCCAGCGGAGAGTGATCTCTATCTTTGCCAGCAGCAGGGTGATGGCTGTGACTCTACGACGGCTCACTGGGATGGATGAAACCTTGCCTAATATTGCTAATGAAGGGGAGGGAGCTAAGGCTAGGGGGACCATCTGTGAAATAATATTGAACACTGCTGTGCAATATGTGGCAGGTCAAATGTGCGAAGCCTGCCTCTGGATGGTGGTATTTGGGGCAAAGAGACGATATGGTCAGGTCGATCTTTACTAACCCAAGTGTAGTAACATATGACCTATGTAAAAATAAAAAATGGAGGAATTTATGGTGGTGATTTGGGGATTTTAGCTTAATTTGTGCACAACAGAAAGCCCAGTCTTTGTCGGAGTTGGACTGGCCTAGGTCTTCCTGCCAGCATCGCCAGACCCTGCTGTCATGTGTGTGTTTGAGGGTCATGCATGCATGATAGAGTTTTGTAATCAGGTGGGAGCCCTTTGAGCCCGTTATTAAAAGAGTGATGGAGGAAGGCTTCAAGCGCTCTGTTATTTAAAGGCTGAGTTGGGAGAAGGCTTCAGGCGCTAGGGGATAGGATGAAATGCGGGATCGTAGTGTGCTGTGCAGCCTTTTGAGGACAAATGTGTCCATATACGAGGTTCTAGTTCTGTTGTACCAGTGGTGTGTTTCTTGACATGTCCATCTGGCAATGGAACCAAACAGAAGGGTTTTAGTATAAAGGGAACAGTTGCGCTCTGCAGGATCAGCGGTAGTCAAGTGGGCATAGGACAAGGTAATATGGTGCTAACAGGAAAGGGGTGACCCTACTAACCCCTCAACTAGTGTTTGACCCCTTATCGGCTCTTTCTACTCGTACACAGGATTTATGAAGTGATTTTTCCGCACGTTGAATTATCTTTCTGGATATACTCATCCATGAAGCTTTGTGTTACTTGGATACAACTTATTTTCACACACATTTTCAGTGAATATTTCCTGATCTCATATATATGTACCATGTATTGCTTTCTCAGACCCTGACCAGGTTGGAATTATCACCGGCAAGGGGAATACTGATTCTGTTTATCACGACGAGGCCCTTAAGAGTCAAAGTGGAATGTGCTTTGATCAAACACATGTCCATCTGGCAATACATTCCTGAAGGTGTGGCAGTTAAGTCCAGTCAATGTACACTGTACCAGCTTTTCTACTGCGAGTGGTAGCCAGGGGTTCGATGCGTGGGACAGAGCAGGAGAATATAAGAGACCAAAACCCAATGCTCCTCTGAGTTTTCGTCAAGCCCAACATGGCGTAGACAGGATCTGGATATCCATTGGGTTCAGCCTAAGGCCTTGTGGTAAAAGAGAAAAAAAAGATATGAGGTCTACCAGGTCTCATTCCGGTTTATTGTAATATAGGCGCACGTCTGGGTGGAACCAATGATAAGCAAAATGGGCCTGTGCAACCAAATAATAAAGACAGAAATCACGAACGGCGAAACAGCTGCGCACATAGTTTAAGGTAAGGTTTTCCCAGGTGACTCGGGGCTTGCGACCGCCCCAGACTAATTTCAGAAGCGAGCTGCGCAGCTGTGTGAAGAAGAGTTTGTTAAAGGGATAGGAATATTGATAGACAGCATCAGGAATCAAGGGAGAACAGTCATTTTTACTATGGCTACACTGCCTGCCATGGAAAGGGGCAATTGTGTCCAATGGTCTACTTGTGATGAGAAGGCAGGGCTGAAGTTCAAACAAACAACCTGCTCCCTGTCCCTTTGTAATATCTGAGAGGTGCCTGGCAAATCGTAACATGTCGTCGGCATACATTGAGAGCTCCAGATTTGAATTGTGGGCCCCAGTGCATGTGGTTCCCCTGCAGGTGACGTATCAGGGGGACCATGGCAATGAGGAATAGCAGGGGGACAGTGGGCAGCCATTCCTGGTTCTTCGAGGTATGGGAAAGGGTTCGGAAATGGAACCACTAACCCAGGTAGGGTTCGGGTACAGCTGGGAAACGAGGGCAGAAAATCCATTGGGTATGCCAAGTTTACGTAACGCAGAGTGGAGAAAGGGCCATTCGAGAGAATCAAATGCCTTCTCCGCATCCAGAAAGGCAACCACTGCAGGAATTTCAGGGGAAACCCTGTTCAAGACAGAGAAGGCAGCCCAGAGATTAAGTGAGGTGTATCTGTGCGGTATGAACCCGATCTGAATAGGAGAACGCATTAGGTCAAGCAACAGTGATATTCTGTTGGCCATTGCTTTGGGAAGGATTTTATTATTGAAGTTGAGTAAAGAAAGGGGTCTATAAGATAAGATTGCGCTGGGTCTTTACCTGGCTTAAGCAGTAAGGCAATTGCAGCTTCACGCATTGTGGGAGGAAATACCCCTTTATCCAGGGCTTCGGAATAGAGGTACAGCAACTGTGGTATTTGTATGGGCTTATACACATTGTGAAAGGCCCTAGGGAGGCTATCTAGGCCAGCAGCCTTCATGCTGTCAAGGGAGTCAATTGCCTGGGCAATTTCCTCGGGGGTGAAGGGCTCACTTAAGAACTGACACTGACCCGTAGTGAGCCACACCATGGCCACTTCTTCAAGCTAAGCCTGTCAAGCTGCTGAATCTGAAGATAATCGAGTAGTGTACAAAGATTTATAATATGAAACAATTTCATGGATAATATCTTCATTTGCTGTTACATGAGAGCTGTCGTCGAGGCTAAGGTTTGCAATGTGACCAGTTCCCCGTGGGGGTTGCAAAAGGCGAGCTAATGTCCGTCCGGGGCGTTCTCCCTCGCCGCACCTACACGCTGTGGCATGTTTACCTAGCAGAGTGGCTTCTGTATCGGCCTGTTCGTTGAAATCTTCCATAAGGACTGAGCATTTGTGTAGTGATAGAGGGGAGGATATGGGGGGTATTTTCCTTGTCAATGGTTGCCAATTCGTTTTTCACCCATGCTTAACTATTGCGAAGATCTCGCAATACTCTGGTGCGTTTCACGATGCAGACCCCATGGACATATGTCTTGAAGGCATCCCATAGGATGACATATTGACTGACAGATTAACTGCATTAATCTCAAAATATTCTATTTTGGCACTGCGGAGTTCGGAATGAAAAACGGCATCAAGCAGGGCAGTTGTGGGGAAGGATCATCGCCGCTTCCAGCCCCCACCTTAAGGGAGATTGAGCTGCAGCCGTATTGGTGCGTGGTCTGAAAGTATATGTATCAGCAAGTGTACGTTCCGGAGTCATGGCCTGGAGGCAGCTAAAAAGAACCAATAGTCTGGTGCATTCTTACTGAAAGCAGGGCAGAGTAAAAAGTGTAGCTCGGGGTGCTAGGGTTGCACAGGCAGCAGACAACTTTGAGAATGTGGGTGTGGAGGGTATCCTGAAGGACATGGATTGGGTGCACTTTGCCCCCTGTGCATGTGTTTGTAGAGTCCAGGGTGGGATTGAGCAATAAGTTCAGGTCGCCACCTATTAAAATTTAACCTGAATCAAATCATTCTAAGAGGGTGGAGATATTCTGGAAAAAGGAGGGATCGTCTGCATTTGGGGAGTATATGTTAACAAAGAAGTTTCCTCCCCAGAATTGTCCCCGTCACCAGCAGGTAGTGGCCCTGGTCATCGTATATGGTAGTGTGGTGTACGAAGGGAAGGCTCTTGTGTATAAGGATGCAGACCCCCGTGGAATATGAACTAAAGTTAGTGAAGTATCTGTGTCGAGCCCATGATGCAGCAAATGGGGTTGACATGTTATATTCCATAGAGGTACCCTAATATAGGCGCACTTAACATTGCAACCATTCACCTATATTCTTCCCTACATTACACACATAACCGTTTACAGGGACTGACCTTTTACCTAGATACAACACTGAATTTAGAAAGCAGGTTTTCTCTAGTTCGAATCTCATACATTATGCATGAGCTTTCTTGGAAGCACAGCAGGATTACCATCTCCCGTATAATATCTCTGTAGAAAGTTCAGGACTGATGTCATCATTAGGCCGACACAGTAACACAGCAAAGTAGGACCCCTGGGGAGACCTATGGGTATATATACATCACATCTTGCTTAGAGAGATAGAGGAGACTGAGGCTTCCCGGCTGACACACTGACCAGAAACGCTGAGGTTCCGGCATGCAGACACTTGAGATAGTAGTGGTCTAACATCCCTCACGGGATGTCCAACTCAAGACCAGAATGGGGTCCCACAGTCTCTCACTTCAGGTAATGGGGTTGACTAAATCCTAGAGGGATTCTTTGCTTAAACACTTACACATGCTAGGTACATTTAGGTACATCATGTCCATGTGAAAGAGGATGCCAAGATGGCCGCCGGGTAGGAGCTCTCGGTAAGAGCTCCTGTGCTGGGGATCCAGTTTTTTGGTTTTTATCCCCGTCAGCTCCGAGCTACACCGTCTTGAGCAACGCTACATAAAAGTAACTGGATCTACAAGTAACTGGAGTTAAACAAGTAATTGGATTTGCTTACCTGCCTGGATGATACCTGCTGAGGATCCCCGACCTACTGGAGACTGAGTCGCTCCCGCCGTCCTCCCCGGACCTTGGGCTCCCCAATGGCCAGTTTGCGGTGCTCGATGCGGATGCCTGCACTTGGAGCCAGCTGTGGGTGACTGGTGTGCCTGGCGGGGTCGGTGGTTGCCTGCGGGACGTCGCTGGAGTGCTCCCCGGACCTGGATCATTGCTGACGCCTGAAGAGCGGTGGGCACTTCACTGCGGAGTGGTCCTGCCTGCCTGTGACTGCTGCCGTGACCCCCGGTGTCCTACCCGCGCTGGGAGCTGTGCGCCCTGTCCCGTCCGCTGGGCTCTGTGCCTGGCTGCTCGCTCCGGGACTGGTTCCTGCGCTTCGCAGCGGCATCGGAGGGGGTGGGCGCCTGGCGGTCGTGGAGGCAGAGGAGGTGGAAGACGTGGCGGACTGGCCGAGCGCAGGCGAGCGAGGGCTTCCCCGCCCGTAGGGCTCTGCGCCTGGCTGTTCACTGCGGGCTGAGTCCCACGCATCACACGCCGGGAGTTGTGCGCCCTGTCCTGCCCGCGGAGCTCTGTGTCTGGCTGCTCGCTCCGGGGCTGGCCTCCGCGCACCAAAGCGACACCGCTGGAAATTGGCACCCTGCAGCCAAGGGGAGCTCGGCTTCACCCCCCTCCCATCCCACCCCTCGAGGTACTGTGAAGCTGCGAGCGGGGAAGCAAAGGTGTGGCATAGCGGACTGAACGAGCATAGGCGTGCGAGGGCGACCCTACAGCCAGGGAGACTCTTGAGAGAACCACAGCTGCCACCGGGATCTAACAAGAGCGGAGCTGCAGCCTTTCCAGGAGTGCTACGAACGGCCGCCTGATTCCTCACAAGGTCTGTGCACAAAAATCTACTTTTACTATCAACTTTTACTATCACTGCTGTCGGCTTTCTTTCTCTCACGCTGCCTGGATGTCTAAAGAGCTACTGTCATCCAAATACTTCTATTTTCACCGGCCAGACATTATCGCCATTGTCTCCTCTGCCTAAAAATGGCGGGGGCCATAACAGGAGCAATAAATTCACCACCACCCCAGATGTCTGTAAAGCTGCATTCCAACTAGATCAAGGGTCGCCTAAACGGAGATAAGTCTCTCTCCTCCCTACCAAGCAGCAACTAGGAAGCACCAACATAGAAGCAGGACTAAATCGACCTGCCCTCAATAGAAAAGGAAACTGATCTCTCCAACAAAGACTTTTGTGGCAGACATCTTGACCAGTCTGCTGAACAGAAACTTCAAAGAGGTATTTTTCATCACCCCACGTGATCACATATGTTAAACCTCCCCCGCTCAAAATTGGCTGGGGGCATAAAACGGGAGCAGTAAATCCCCTCCTGTACCACCATTAGGGACCAGCCTTTTTCAACTTAAAGTGACCCTACCCTAAGAACTGGTCTCTTTTAGACTAATCTCTTCTCATCTGCAGCGCACTTTATATAACTATGTATTTACAACTCAGGTGATAGAGTGTCCTTATGGTAGCAATATACTGCCTCTTGTAACGTGGATATTTTTTAACGTGCACCCAATTCACTTTGCAACGATCACTACCTGATATATTTCTTTATTGTAGTATTATACTGCATCTTGTAACTTGGGTATTCTTAACGCGCACCCAACTCACTTTGCAACGATCGCCACCTCATACTTTTCTGGCTGTTCATTAGTGTCACTTGACGCATTAACCTTGTTGTTAGCACCTATATTTTTGCCTGCATTTCATCAGTATTACCAGTGCAGAAAGTGAATCTGTCTCTCTAAGGCACATCAACAACAGAGAAAGGACTACTACCCCTGTACCCCTTTATGTTATCCCGGTGGCCATCTTTGACTAGTCCTCCACTGGGGCAGCCATCTTAGACTAGTCATCCACACCCACCGCCCATACCTAAGACCACTTAGGCTTACAGCCCCTCAACCTCCCAAACCTCACAAACTCACCCACGTACAGCCCCCCCTCTCTTCTGCCTACGCCTCCTCCACCATGGAACGCACAGGCGAGCACACATACAAAATTAACTACCCACCAGGGCTCTCCAAAAAAAACGCCAAACGCTACAAACACAACTTCCTGAAGGCTCACCCTGAAACACCGTGTGTGGACACCTACTTCTCACAGATCAATGGAGCCACGAGCACTGATATCATCTTCCACACTCTGCGTAGAGCACAGTGGAGGAAAGCGCTCCTCTCCATTCTCACTAGCTCCACCACCAGTAAATCCGCTCACAGCCTGACGCTCTCTATCACACCATCCCAAGTTTTCCCTGGCAGAGCCACCATCACCATCTACAACAAAGGGATCATTCTATTCCAAGCCACAGATAGGAATCTTGACCGACTCAACCACCTGTTCCCTACCTTCCTAGATCACATCACCAAAATGCGGTCCCCCACTTCGCACACACCAAGATGCACAACACCCCCCAACTCCATTCCCCAATATAACCCACCCTGCCCATCTCACCAGCGGAATGACACACACCCCACCCATCCCCCCAGTGCTATAGTTAGTCAAACACCCAACGTAATCCCTCCACACCCCTCACTCACTGACGAAGATCGTCCCCCTTCCCACATCACACATACCCCCACCCTCCCCTCCACCCACTCCACACCTCCTACGAGTCTCGCTGAACCCACAACGGCCCGGAGCATATCTCCCCTCCTACGTGGCAGATGTCTCTCCCACCCTATCTCCCCCCCATTCTCACTCCTCACTTCCCCACCCTCCCAATCAGACACACAGAGCTCACCACCCCTCGCTCCTTAACATCCCTCCCTCTCTACCCCCCATACTCAGCCCCCACTACCTTCCTGCCACTCCTATTGTCTTCAGTCTTCACTCATCCCACAACTCACCGGCGTCGCCTCCCAACGACGGCCTCGCCCTTACGTCCCAGCCTACCCCTTCCTCACCCACACCCACACCCCTCGCCCACATTCTCTCTCACCCATCGAATACCACCCCACTCACTATTACCGCAGAACACTCCACTGACACTTGCACACCCCACCCCCCTGTCCCCAGCTCGCCTTCCAGCTCCCTATTCAACAACCCGCCCACGGCCCTCATCTCCAACGCTAGCCCCAACTCACAGCTCGACCTGATTTTAACAACCCTCCTACAAGTCAAAGACGAGCTACACACCATCAAACAACTTCTCCACACACACCCCAGACAACACCGACCTACAACCAACACCTCCGTATCCAACAAAGGCCACACCTTCCCCACAGGCCCTCGCATTCATCACGCTCCAGGGGTGAGACGGGTGGGCTTACACTCTCCGCGTTGGCCCACTATCCCCGACCGCAACAACATACACAGCCCCCGTCGAGCTCATAACTCCCTGTCGGTTCATGACTTAGACACCCTCCTCCGCTCATTTGGCCCTGGCCCGGTAAAACACACATCGTCCTCACAACTCCCCATACCCACAATTCTCACAAATCCCATTAGGCACCCAACTCTAAGCAGCAGATGCTCCATCCCCAACAATCTCAGAAAAATACCCCTCGCTCTAGAACACTCGACCACCCTTCTCACCCCCAGACTCAAATGCATCCTACTCAACTGCAGATCGGCCCAGAGGCACTCCTCCAACATTGCAGATCTCGTCACATCAAATGGATCTTGACCTAACCATTTTGACTGAAACGTGGTTAACGGAAGCCTCTACACCTATCATGGACATACTAGTTCCCCCCAATTACCACATCATTAGACTCGACAGGACCGGCAAGACGGACGGGGGAATCGCATGCATTTTCAGGAGCAACCTCTCCGTTGCTAAAATCACTTCCCCCTCCCTCTCGTCTTGTGAACTCTTCTGTCTGGATATCTCCAGCGAGGGCAAACCAGTATGTGCTCTACATCTCATCTATCACCCGCCTGGGGACAACCTCATCTTCACCCAACAACTCATGGACTTGATCTCATCCAACGCTGGTCAGCAGATCACGCAAATCTACCTGGGCGACTTCAATCTCCACTGGAACGATCAGAAAGACGCAGTGGTGAATAGTCTCAAAACTTTCCTTGACGCGTTTAACCTCACCCAAATGTGCAAGAGCCCAACACACGACAAAGGCTCCATACTTGATCTCATCATCGCCAACGAAGACTCCACCCAATTAGGGGCAATCCAACCTTGTGATTGGTCAGACCACCACATTATCACCTTCTTCATCAATGAAAAGGTTAAACCTATCACGGCTCAACCCACCAAATCTAAGATCTGGAAAAGGGACATGAAGAACCTTAACCCCAACTCCCTGCCTCCCCACCTCACCAATCGCCTCCTTCCCCCTCCTGGCACCTCTGATGTTCAATCACTGACTGACCACTACCTCGACTCTATGAATTCAATATTCAATGAAGCCGCCCCACTGCAACTAAAGAGAGTCTCCACCAAGATCTCGAACCCTTGGTATGATGGCAGACTCAATGAAGACAGGCGTGCTATGCGAATGGCAGAGCGCACATGGAGATCTGACCCCTCATCACGGCATCGCAAAATACTTAAGAGCAAGAGAAATGCCTACTTTAGGAAAATCAAGCGCGCGAAATCTGACTTCTTCAGCCTTCAGCTGGACCAAGCAAAAAACAGACCAAGAAAGCTGTTCGAACTAGTCAAAGCTCAAACCAAGACGCAACCCTTACTATCAAACGACACAACAAACGACATCCCACACTGTGAAGACTTTTCTGCTTTCTTTAAGCTAAAGACCGACAACATAAGGAGTGACCTCCTTAATGATGTAAGTCGACACCCAACCTAAAAATAACGCTTCCTGGTCGTCTTTCGACACCTACTCTGAAGAAGCAATACACAAACTGCTCGGCACCTTGAAGCCCTCTAATCACCTCACAGACCCACTACCTGCTAATGCTGTTAGAGACTTCACCCCCGTTCTCCTCACACTCTGGACTAAAATCATTAACAGCTCCCTTCAGCAAGGTCTCATCCCAGACTCCCTCAAAGTGGGGCAAGTCACGCCCATACTCAAGAAACCTCCAGCTGACCCGGCTGACTTAAACAACTACCGCCCTATCACCAATATCCCCACTCTGGCCAAGCTACTGGATAAATGTGTGCAACTCCAACTAACAAAACACATTGACCAGTTCGAACTCCTCGACCCTCATCAATCAGGCTTCCGAGCGAAACACAGCACGGAAACGGCCATGACACACATAATTGATGACGCCCTCCAAATCCTTGATCGCAACGACTCCTGCCTCCTCATCCTGATGGTCCTCTCCTCAGCATTCGCCACGGTCAAACATGAGAATCAATTAGAGCTCCTAAATACCAGAATGGGCTTATCCGGGACTGTGCTCAAATGGTTCACTTCCTTCCTACACAGCCGATCCCAGAAGTTCAAGAACAACAACGTGCTGTCCTCACCTGTGCCGGTAGATTTAGGCGTCCCACAAGGATCTTCCCTCTCACCCACGCTGTTCAACCTCATCATGGAACCACTCGCTACCTTGCTCCAAGCATCCAATGTACACTTCCATATGTATGCCGATGACACTCAACTTTACCTAAAGGTGCAATCCCCGGAAGATATCAAACGTCTGAACTGCACACTTAGAAACACCCAATCGTGGTTGGCCGACAATCACCTCAAACTAAATGCGTTGAAAACTGAGTTCCTCCTGATATCACACCCTGCGAAAATTACCACCACCCAAATATGGCTCCATCACCTAACAGCACTCAATGTCCGACCCACCATCATGGACTCTGCGAAATCCTTAGGTATCACACTTGACGCAAAGCTCAATATGCAACAGCACATTAGCAAAGCAACGAAAGGAGCTAACTTCCAAATCAACACTCTGAGGAAACTCAAACCCTTCCTCCCAGCCAAAGATTTCCTAACTACTGTACAAGCCCTAGTCATCCCCCGCATAGACTATGGAATTGTGGCCCTCAGTGGACTCCCTCAAGCAACAACCGCACCCCTAAGAGCCTCCTTGAATGCTGCCGCGAGACTCATTTCTGGCTCAAGGAAACACTCTCATATAACCCCTGACTTGAAATCCCTGAAATGTCTTCCCTTTGAAGCCAGAATACAACTGAAAATTGCTGTTATGACACACTCAGCCATACACCACAAGGCACCCAACTACCTCACTCAAAAGTTGACTATATCAGGAGGCTCGAGATCCAATAGAAGTACAAAAAGTCTGCTCCTGAAACCTCGCAGATTCCGTAAGGAAAAAACATACAAACGCTCCTTCTCAGGAATGGCACCCAGGATCTGGAATGCACTCCCTCCTGAAACGAGGCTTATCTCCTCCACTGCACTCTTCAAGAAAGAAGTGAAAGCCATCCTTATGGCCAAGTTCACCTGATCCTTACTGTTGCTGCTCAGAGACTTTGCACCGATTTCGTAACGTTGGATACTTAATGGTCCAATAAGTTTATATTCATTTAGTCATTATACTATATTCATATATTTGAGTGTTTACTGTTATCTCATGATCTCTATTGTAGCTAGATCAGACTCTGCACCGTCTTATATTATTGTCTATTTGAGTGTTTACTGTTATCTCATGATCTCTATTGTAGTTAGATCAAAGACTCTGCACCGCCTTATTTTACTGTCTATCTGAATGTTTACTTGTATCTTATCAGCACTTGACTGTTATCATATTATGCTACCGTTTACTACACTGTACCCAAGTATTATGTCTAGTCACCCTCCTGTTGCCCACTCCACCCCTGTGAAGCGCTCTGATATCTGTAAAGATCTTGTTCGCGCTATATAAAACTTTGAATAAATAAATAAAATAAATAAAATCTAGTTAGGGAGACATTGTAGGAGTGCACACTTTTTACCATGTGTTTTATATCCTTGTATGTATTCATGATTACTGCAAGATGGTACAGTTATACCATCCATTTGCTTTCTTAGTGGTTCTAATCATTTACTGTCTAACGGTTGTTGCAGCTCATCTATTCTATACTAGAATAACAACTGTTCAATAAACTCTTACTGAAAATGCCCAGCCTGTTTATTCTGTGTACCTCTCTGAGACAGACTAAGTAAGCACGAGTGACTGAGCGAAAAGTAGTATATTGTTTCTACGATCCTGGGGGATTAGGGTTGTCATGTTCGATGCTTGCCAAGAACTATTCTCTCCCTGATAAGAGGAGATTTTAGTGGCACTGTGAGCTAGCTGATGCAGTAAGGGTAACATACTCGGCGGAGGTGTACGGAATCAGTCTGCCACCAATCCCACAGTTTATGTTATCCAAACGCGCAGATCCTGTATAGGTCATATAAGAATTACACGACAGACGTTTGTGGGGGAGTGGGTTTCCTGCAAAAATGCTATCTTTATGCCATGGAGAAGACCTAACTGATGCACTTAATTAAATATAAATTAAACTAGAGAAAGAAATGATATTTCCAACCTAGATTTTGCTAGTTAATAGCTTTTTATTTATTCAGTTTTTAAGGACAAAAGCTTTTGAAAAAGTTAATACATATTATAACACAATTGGACACTACACCGTTACACTAAACAAAAATTAAAGATATTCATTCATACCGTCAACCATGTCACAATCATTCAAAAATTACAACCAACCATTCTTACACACTCTGAAAAAAGGGGTGGGGAAAAGAAAGAAAGAAAGAAGTTGCTCAATAAATCAAAAACATCAGATATGATACATTAATACATATCAACCCGGAAAACAAAGCGTACACTTGAGATTCAAATATATTGAATTATATAATGAAACACTTTTTTTGTCAATGTGTACACAGCTAAAGTGCAGCAGTTGTCAACACTTAGGTGGTGCGAGAAAAGAGCAACGTGGGGTACAAGGGCCTACGCGTTTCGAATCCCACAAGCACTCAGATTAAACGAGTTGGATGGTGGCAGGCGCAGGCGGACGGTCTCACGGACTGGGCAAACAAATGGTCCGAGGTAGATATACAAATTCAAGAGTTGTTCTGTCCACATGCCGGTTGGACAAGTCGGCGTTTTGCGGTTGCAGCGCGCTAGAAGTTGTGATTCAGGTTCAAAAAACCCCCCATGGTGACGATTAACTGCCTAATTGAATACTGTGAACGGAGCGGTTCTCCGCACAGAGGTCCAAAACCCCCCCTGGTGACGATTACTTGCCTAATTGAATACACTGAACCGAGCGTTCTTCCACACAGAGGATTATTACAGAGGAGACACTGTGTGCTGCCGACTCCATTTGAATTTGTATATCTACCTCGGACCATTTGTTTGCCCAGTCCGTGAGACCGTCCGCCTGCGCCTGCCACCATCCAACTCGTTTAATCTGACCGCTCTGCTGCAGTTTTCAGAAAGAAACATATGCACCACTCCACCTTCCCAAGTTGCCTTGCAGACCAGTAGGATATTTCCATTGGCCCTGAGGAGAATCCCCTGTTGAGTGCTTGTGGGATTCGAAACGCGTAGGCCCTTGTACCCCACGTTGCTCTTTTCTCGCACCACCTAAGTGTTGACAACTGCTGCACTTTAGCTGTGTACACATTGACAAAAAAAGTGTTTCATTATATAATTCAATATATTTGAATCTCAAGTGTACGCTTTGTTTTCCGGGTTGATATGTATTAATGTATCATATCTGATGTTTTTGATTTATTGAGCAACTTCTTTCTTTCTTTCTTTTCCCCACCCCTTTTTTCAGAGTGTGTAAGAATGGTTGGTTGTAATTTTTGAATGATTGTGACATGGTTGACGGTATGAATGAATATCTTTAATTTTTGTTTAGTGTAACGGTGTAGTGTCCAATTGTGTTATAATATGTATTAACTTTTTCAAAAGCTTTTGTCCTTAAAAAATGAATAAATAAAAAGCTATTAACTAGCAAAATCTAGGTTGGAAATATCATTTCTTTCTCTAGTTTAATTTATATTTAATACATATAGTTAATACATATTATAACACAATTGGACACTACACCGTTACACTAAACAAAAATTAAAGATATTCATTCATACCGTCAACCATGTCACAATCATTCAAAAATTACAACAACCAACCATTCTTACACACTCTGAAAAAAGGGGTGGGGAAAAGAAAGAAAGAAAGAAGTTGCTCAATAAATCAAAAACATCAGATATGATACATTAATACATATCAACCCGGAAAACAAAGCGTACACTTGAGATTCAAATATATTGAATTATATAATGAAACACTTTTTTTGTCAATGTGTACACAGCTAAAGTGCAGCAGTTGTCAACACTTAGGTGGTGCGAGAAAAGAGCAACGTGGGGTACAAGGGCCTACGCGTTTCGAATCCCACAAGCACTCAGATTAAACGAGTTGGATGGTGGCAGGCGCAGGCGGACGGTCTCACGGACTGGGCAAACAAATGGTCCGAGGTAGATATACAAATTCAAGAGTTGTTCTGTCCACACGCCGGTTGGACAAGTCGGCGTTTTGCGGTTGCAGCGCGCTAGAAGTTGTGATTCAGGTTCAAAAAACCCCCCATGGTGACGATTAACTGCCTAATTGAATACTGTGAACGGAGCGGTTCTCCGCACAGAGGTCCAAAACCCCCCCTGGTGACGATTACTTGCCTAATTGAATACACTGAACCGAGCGTTCTTCCACACAGAGGATTATTACAGAGGAGACACTGTGTGCTGCCGACTCCATTTGAATTTGTATATCTACCTCGGACCATTTGTTTGCCCAGTCCGTGAGACCGTCCGCCTGCGCCTGCCACCATCCAACTCGTTTAATCTGACCGCTCTGCTGCAGTTTTCAGAAAGAAACATATGCACCACTCCACCTTCCCAAGTTGCCTTGCAGACCAGTAGGATATTTCCATTGGCCCTGAGGAGAATCCCCTGTTGAGTGCTTGTGGGATTCGAAGCGCGTAGGCCCTTGTACCCCACGTTGCTCTTTTCTCGCACCACCTAAGTGTTGACAACTGCTGCACTTTAGCTGTGTACACATTGACAAAAAAAGTGTTTCATTATATAATTCAATATATTTGAATCTCAAGTGTACGCTTTGTTTTCCGGGTTGATATGTATTAATGTATCATATCTGATGTTTTTGATTTATTGAGCAACTTCTTTCTTTCTTTCTTTTCCCCACCCCTTTTTTCAGAGTGTGTAAGAATGGTTGGTTGTAATTTTTGAATGATTGTGACATGGTTGACGGTATGAATGAATATCTTTAATTTTTGTTTAGTGTAACGGTGTAGTGTCCAATTGTGTTATAATATGTATTAACTTTTTCAAAAGCTTTTGTCCTTAAAAAATGAATAAATAAAAAGCTTTTAACTAGCAAAATCTAGGTTGGAAATATCATTTCTTTCTCTAGTTTAATTTATATTTAATTAAGTGCATCAGTTAGGTATTCTCCTTGTTGTTTAGATGTAAGTGCTCAACCTGACTGATTAGAGCCAACTCTTCATTGCTAATAGATCTTTATGCCATAGCAGTTAAGATATGATAAAACTAATTTGCCATTTTTTTAGTTGGTCGGTTCGCGGATGTTCCAAGTGAGGAGTGTCAGTTTCACTGATCATCTGTCGTCTCCCTTTAAGCAAATATAATATTGAGTCATCCCTGTCTAGACTCACAAGCCTGTCCATATTTAACTTCTACTTGTTCACTATAGGAAGAGGAAAGAGAAGAAGAAAAAAAGCAAAAAGCAAATACAATCTCAACAAAACTCCAATATACCTGCCCCTCCTACACCAGGTGTAGAGAACCTAGTGAATCCCCTCAAATCCAAACCCAGTTGCAAAGATCCAAACATAGCTAAATCCGGAATCATCCATGGGGGGCGAGCAACACCTCAGAACTCAGTGCCTAATCTGAAAGGTCTTGAATAACAATACAAAGAACATGAGGGTATGTATAAGAAGTGATGGAGGAAGGAATTCTTGCAGGGGTATGAGACTCAACTCAACAGAGAAACAGCAGTCCCCAGCAAGGTATAATGGATCATGCAGTTGTACTGTAGCAGTTCAGCTGGGGGGAAGAGTTCCGCACTAGCTGTAACATTCAGGTCTGGTGAAGAGCAATCCAGGGTAGTGTGAGAAGAGATAAGTCCGCTGTTGCCCAGCTGTTTGCAGGACGCTAACACAATGGCGTGCCAAAGAAGCGAGGTTTGTCATTCACCATCACGTGGCTCCTGGCTGGGTACAGCATACCATATTTAAGTCCATGTTTTCTAAGCAGTACCTTTGCTTCAGAGAATTTTCACCTTGCCTCCTGCACTGTCAGTGTGAAGTCTGGGTAGATCAAGAGCGTGGTGCCATGGTACTGCAAGAGGGATTTCTCCCGGCCCAGACGAAATATGGTGCCGCGATCCCTGTAGTTTAAGAGGCAGGCCACTATGGGGCAAGGTGAGGCCCTGGGTGTGGGGGTGTGGGCCCAAAGTTCTGTGAGCCCTCTCAACAATAAAAGTGGAGGAGAAATGAGTGCCAAGCAAGTCAATGAGTAAAGTTTCTGTAAAGTGTTCAGGGCGCCCCAAGTTGGTTGATTCTGGCAGGCCAATGAAACAAATATTATTTCGGTGAGACCGCACCTCTAACTCCTCGTTTGTGATGGCCACCACCTTCAAGAGGCATTCTGTCTTCTCTAGCTGGAGGGTCAGTGTGGTGCTGTTGTCCTCCTGGGTGGAAAACCATTCCTCCACAGTGTCCAAGCGCACACCGTGTCTTTCCAGGGGCTACCCCAGACAGTCCAGCCGGGCATCGAGGGTATCAAAAACAGTCTCTCAGCTCCTTTATAATAGCTGCTACACCCCGGGGGTGGGGGAGGGGGGGGTTCGGAAGATCTCTCGCCTCGCGATTGTCCTTGACATCCGAGGGAGGGCCTGATCAGTCTGTTGTTTTGGACAGGTGAAAAGGGAGCCTGGCTGTTTGGGGTCGCCGCGACCCATGGCGGGGGAGTGCCAGCAGTGGGTGAAGCCCGGGAGCCACCGATGTGAGAGCACCATCAATGGAGTCGGGGAGGCTCCGCATGTGACGGAGGGTCCTGGCCCTGCTGGTCTATGTAGAAAGATCCAAGGATTTGACCCCGGTGTTTGATGCTGATACTAGGTCCACTCCATTGTAGGAGACTCTGGGGCCAAGCAGTGATGGGGAGTTCTGTTCTTTATTGTAGGGGGTTCTAAAACTGTGCCAGGAGGGAGACACTGAAGTGTACTCACTATCTGATATTTTTATTCTCTTTTATTCCCCCCCCCCCCTTGATGTGGAACCAACAGGAATTTCCCCCGGTGGGAGGTAGCCTGGAATGGAGGCTACCTTAGGTCAGCAAATGAGGACATTTCCAGTCAAAGTGTTCTTCCTATTTTGGATCCATTTCACAAGGAAACAAATAAAGACAAGGAGAGGCAAAAGAGAGAACATAAGAGCTGTCTCTTGAAATCAGAACTTAAGTAGGAGGGAGACAGAGACAGAACGAGATAGAAGAAAAAGAAAGAGAGAGGGGGAGGAGGGCCGCTGCCCATGGGCGTAGGAAGTGTGGGGGATGCGGGGGATATATCCCCCCCAGGTTTTAAAGTGGGGGGACACGGGGGACAAGCATGGGGAGGACGAGGGGATAAAAGAATTTCCCCTCACCCGTCTGTTATTCACCAGGCCATTAGCGCGCGAAAGCGCTACCTAATGGCCCTGCACTTACCTGCCAGGAGTCAAAGAGGCCGCCCGCCCTCTGCCCTTTGTTATGCTGCAAGAATGCTCGGCTTCCTAAGGGCAGAGAAGGAAAACAACTCTGTCTCTTTTCCTTCATGCCCAGAGAAGGCAAGCACAGTGTCAACTTCTCCTGATGTGCCACAGGCAGCGGCAGGGGCGTAGGAGACACTAAAATTCTGGGGGGGACAGGGACAACCTTGTGGACTTCCCAGTGACTCTATACAAATCACCGCCCGGTAAACAAATACAATTGCATACTTTCGAAGTGAAATTTTGAGAAAAGCAGGCATGTTGTCACAGTTTGCATGTATGCTTGTTTGTTATTTCATATAGTAATCAGACTAAATGTTAAAAAAACATGTATATGAATTTTGCATCTTCATGCACCAAGCAAACAAAGGTCGCGGACTTAGGGTGGGGACGTCGTGTTTGCAAGTGCATTATGGTTTGAAAAATACCTGCTGCTGAATTCCTGGTCTCCAGCAATTTTCAGGCAACAATAAAAATGTGAAGATAACTCTGGTGATTAATAACCTTTATTGAGAGAGATCGAAGGTTTGTCTAGTGGAAGTTTTGACTATTGGTAAGGTAGCCACAGTGGGGTAATATGCCTGCAGCACAAACGTGTACCACGCAGATCACAAAATGCATATCATGTAAATCGGTCAGTGAGTTACTACTTTTGTCTGAGAGATTATTTTGGTATTTGCAGTTTATAAGTTAAAATCCTAACATAGAAGAGTGAGCTATTAACCATCATCAAAGAACTGCATGAAAACTTCAAGGTATAGATTAGAACGTTATGATTTTTCCCCAGTCTTTCCTTATCCTACTGTTGGAAAATGGCTTCATTAGGATAGAAATCAATTCTGATTATTAAAGAGAACCCCACAACCACGGTGTTATGTTTTAAATTCTGAGTTTGTGCTTCTTTAGTGTTGCAACGCCATCCTCTGCCCTGGGCACTCCCAACGTTTTGCTGACTGGTACTGGTGGTACCTGACCCTGGCCTTTGCCTGAACAGGCACAGGGCCAGTGCTATTCCTAAAGAGACACCTAAAGATACTGTGAAAACACGTACATACACTAGCGTGCACCATGGGTTAGGGTACCCCTATGATTGGCATGACCTCTCCTATAAGGCCCTAGTTCATAATAGGGCA
The DNA here is from genome assembly GCF_964261635.1 of Lissotriton helveticus. Classification (NCBI taxonomy): domain Eukaryota; kingdom Metazoa; phylum Chordata; class Amphibia; order Caudata; family Salamandridae; genus Lissotriton; species Lissotriton helveticus. Next base: position 1,926,478,744 of record NC_136057.1, read on the forward strand.
GGGAGATTAGAACTACCTTTAAGTCCCTAGAATATATTAGGGCATGGCAGTTTAGAGGCCAGCAGCCCTTTCTGCGTTTGCATGTGTGCTCTGCTGAAGCCTGCAGTCAGTTTAAAAATAGCCCTGTGTTGTAGGACTGCATTTAAAATGCAAATTGTGCCCAAACTCGACTTTTGGGTTTGGGGAACTTGCAAATTGATCAACTACAATGCTGGGGCACAAATTAAGTTAAGTGGAAAAAACGTTTCCACTTAACTATGGCTGTATCATATTTGCAACACAATACATCATCTGCTGCATAATCTAACGATTTGACCCAAAACAATTTTGTAGCTCAAACGGATCAAAAATTACTAAGAGAAATGTGACTTGTGTTGCTGTGAAGTGTAGGGCCCTTTGCAAAGGTTGACTAGTCACCTTTTCCACTGCTGCATTTGTATGTTACACAGGTACTAATGAGGCAAAAGCTTTGCGGAGGGTGTTAGTATGTATAAATATGTAAAAAATATTAAAGTATCATAAATGCACTGCATTACGCTGCACCCTTTTTATTGTTGCATAATTTAGTCAACACTGCAACATCTTTTTGGCCTCCATTGCTGCATAAATCCAGTGGCCCAAAAGCAGGCTGCACATGTTAGTGTTTGTGCATGAAGCAGAGACCATGAAGTTTGCAAACTTAGGGTCTGACTACGATGGCAGGCGGACTTCAGTCTGTCCGCCATCGAATCGGGGAATGGGACAGCTGGCCTTCAAGGTGGCGGCCTCAGGATGGTCATTACAATGCGACCGCCACTATGGCATTCGCAAGTGCCTATCTTTTACATTGCAGCAGGTACTGCTGGCTGCATCATCTTCTGCAATGTATACAAGCATGTGCAATGCAATAGGTCTCGCATTATTAAAGTTTGAACTATTGGCTTTGCTAATAATAATGCAACACTAATAGCTCAAACTTTAATAATGCAAGACCTATTAGATTGCAAATGCTTGTTGGTGGGGTCCACAAGAGGCTTTGGCCTTCAGACAGCAAATTGCTGTATGTGAGGCCTAAAAACAGAGATAGAAGTATCAGCTGCAAAATCTTTGCAGCATGAAGACACAAATAAGGTACCATTGGGTAACGTGGCAGCTACAGAAATCTATGTCCTACCTGCAGGTCACCGGCCAGTTACCCAGAGACTGACTTCGTTTTTTATCCTCCCAGGATCTATAAATGATGTACTAGTTAACGGGATAGTTGCAGCAACTAATATTTAAAGAACCATGCAAGCACGAATCATCGGACAATGGCAGCGAACATAATATCAACTAGATACAAAGATAAACAAGGTGATGAATGAATGGCCGAGAGATGGATGGGCGGAATAAAGTGATATATGAATGGATGCAGTAGGGTGATGGGTGGATGAATGTAAGAAGGCGATGGATGACTGGGTGCCTGGCGGATAGATGAAACAAGTGGACGAATGGAATAAGATGGATGGATGGGTGGATGAGTGGGGATGGATGGATGGATGGAATAAAGTGATATAAGAATTGATTCAATATGGTGATGGATAGATGAATGGAGCTGGCTATGAATAAATGGGTGTCTGATGGATAGATGAAATGTGATGATGTGTGGACGAATGGAATAAGATGGATGTGTGGGTGGGTGTTTGAGTTGGAGGAAGGAAGGGTGGGTGGGTGGATGAGGATGGATGGATGGGTGGACAGGTAGATGGATGGATGGTGGGTGGGTGGATGGATGGATGGGTGAGTGGATGGATGGGAGGATGCGTGGAAGGGTGGGTGGATGAATGAATGGTGAGTGGATGGATGGACAGGTGGGCGGGTGCTTGGGTGAGTGTATGGATGGGTGAATGGATGGGAGGATGGACACATGGGTGGATGAATGGATGGTTGGATGAATGGATGGTGTATGGATGGATGGACAGGTGGGCGAATAGTTGGGTGGGTGGATAGATGGATGGATGGACTGGTGGGCGGATGGACGATGGAGGGTGGATATGTGGATGGATGAATGGAGCAAGTGTCTGTCGCACACCGTGAGCTGGGTGCATATTCTCTTACCTTGCATTTCAGGGCCGCCCCTTCCAGGGGTACCGCCTAGTGGGACCGGTGCTCCTTGGCCTCTCTGCACACCACACAGATGGCCGTCTCCTCCTTCCTACAGAAGAGCCGCAGCTTCTCGCAGTGCCGGGTACAGTCCCCCTCCACCCTCATCTGCGCCACCTGCTAGCACAAGTCCTTGGCGATCTGCACAATGTTGGCCATCTGCCGGTTGGAGCTCAGGGCACCCTTGGGTGACGCCTTCCGGCACTCGGGGCAGGGGAAGTTTGAGGCCACTCCTGCCCAGCATCGGGCGAGGCAGGGCCGGCAGAAGTTGTGTCCGCACTGCGTGGTCACCGGGTCTGTGTAGTAGTCCAGACAGATGGAGCAAATGGTAATGACGCATACACTTCCACTCGCCTATTGATGTGAGCCGAGCTTCTCCATTCCTAAGTCCTGTGGGAGAAGCATAGGAAGTTGTCTTTTGAAGTGACCAGACATCCATCTGAATTTCCAGGGTGAATTTCCAGGGTGGATTTCCTTGTGATTGGGCACTAGTTCGACACCCGCTTTGCACATGTATAGATATACACTGCCACCCATGAGGGAGAGTGAGCACCTATTGACAGCTGAAGAAGCTCTTTAAACTTGCATTGAGAAAAGGGGAAATATCTGAAGTTTCCTGCTTTGCTACGACCCAGAAAGCAAAGATTAGACCCATGACAACGAGGACCCCCAGCTGCTAGGCTCTGTGTTCTGAATGGAGGTGATCTGACCATGACTTTGTGGAGCAGGCTCAATGCTACAAGGACCTGCTCGAAAAGATGGCGCCTTGCAAACACCTTGATTCTGTGCGAAGGCCTAAGTAGCTGCTTAGAACTGATGAGTCAGCCAAAGCAGCTGTTAAAGGCAGCTGGACGTTATTGAGTCAACAGATTGATGGATAGTGCCGTGTCCAGGTCCAGTGATGGCACTTCAATGAGTCACCCCAATGGGTCCTTTCCTGGTGTCGCAGGGTGCACAATAAAGTAGTAATCCCGCCCCACACATGCTGAAGTAGATCTTCAGGTTCTTGATCAGTCTTGAAGACTCTGCATCTTCTGTACGTTGTGCGGCTGCCAACAGGCACTCCACTGCTACCAACATGCATGTGCTCAAAAACAGCAATGAATTAATACACATGACTAAAGTGAACTTCTGTGTTAAAAAATCTGGCTGATAGCGGCTCTCAATGTGTTGTTGCCAAGACATTGAGAGAGACAATAGCATTGCATCTTAATACTATTCTCTGCTTCGCTTTCATTGCTTTCCTATAGTCTATGCCTCACGTTTTTCTTGCAAGCAATTTTAAATTGACCCAGGAAAGTGTGATTAAGTACTCAGGTCCTCTTCTCTCCTCTCCTTCTCTGATCTATGTGATTAATTGAGTCCAAGATTGCAAATAACTACAGTTCCACCAAACCGTAGAAAAGGTCCTCCTTCTTTAACTTGATATATGACTGAAACTTTTGAGGGATTTCAAGCTTTCCAGAAAAAAAACTGTGCCCCATCTCTACTGTCATCCAAGCAAAAGACTGGGCTGTTACAGGCCTTTCAGAGGCACATGTTGCTTGTGACTGACTAGCCTTCATTTCATAAGCGTCTTTCAGGTGTTGCACTGACTTTGACAATGTCCTACCAGCCTCTCAGAGCAGTGCTTGGGCTTGGATGACGCTGCTCCATCACTTGCAACCTTTCAGAACCTGGCTAGCTCATGGGGCTAGTGGGTTTGTTTGAGTTTGATGGCCCTGTGCTGCTCCTACACACCAAATGTCAAGTATCTTCCTAACACACTTTTTTGACAAAATTCAGCAAAGTTATGTGTATCTATACCAAATGTGCCCTTATTACATTTGGTATGACATCAATAAATATGAAATGCAATAATTTCAAACAGATACACAAAAAGTACAATAGGTTGTCTTGCATGCTTTTCTCATGATTTGCAGCGTTCCAGCCTTTAGCTTCAGATGAAAACAATTCCTGTGTCACATTTTTTGGTAACTGCCAATCCGTGTTTCGCCGAATATTCCACTTTACCAAGGCTACAGAAAATACTAATGGTCTTCCTATTGGACACTGGTTCATTCATTGAAAATGTTTGCGCACGACACCTAATCAGTGGTCACACTGCCTTTTGCAAGCCTTGTCATTAGGGATTACTTTAAAATCCGATGAATATTACAGCCATATGCCTGAACAATCAACCATGTTAATCGCCCACCATCACAACCCTTTTGACAGCGCAGTACTTATCAAAGTTCGAAACATAAAGGGTGCCTTGTAATAAATGGCGAGCCATGTCAATCTAGGAATCAATCCCCAATTGAGAAGCCAATTGTCATATTCTGTAGCCTTGAGAAAGTGGAGTGTTCAATGGCATCTGTGTTGGCTGTCACCACACATTATGACATGCAAACTTTTTAAATCTGAAGAATAAAACCGTGGCTCTACAAATCACAAGAAAAATCACACAAAGCAGTATCTTGGACTTTTTATGCATCTGTGTGAACCTATTGTGTGAAATATTGTTTAATGTCATGTCAAAAATAATAAGGACAAATTAGTTATAGGTGCACTTAAGTTTCTGAATTTTGTTGAATTGAGTTGAATAAGTATGTGGGCTACTCCATCCCACATACCAGCTTTTCAAAGGGGGGGGACAGTATTCCCTCAGCATGCACACATTTCAACCTTCCCTCCTGCACATTCCTCGGTATGTGCCAGGCACAGCTGTCGATGAACTATAAAACTGTGATGCTAGTGAAGGGAATGAGCTCGGATTGTGTAAGGATGGGCCTTTCACTCAACCCATCTGTCGGGTTACCACACTCACACATCAATCCACTGGGGGTAGAGCGCACGTGGGAGTGGGTATAGACTCCTCCATCTTTTGTTGATATGCGTACTTTGGGTGGGGGAGGCGTGGCTTCAGATAAGCACAGTTTAACATTAAGCCTATGTCGGACTCAGAGAAATGTCCACCACGACGCACTGCACTGGGCCGCACACATTCTGGAGACAAGCCAATCCCAGTGGAGAGATGGCTCCCATAAGTTATCGACTGTTTAGAAAAGGCATGAAGAGCGCTGTGCTTCGCCAAGAAGGCTTTCAGATGACATTTTGTTAGCGTAATTAAAGTATCTATCAACTTTCCCCCCACCCCATTTGTGAGCCTGCATCTTTTTCTGCCCCTGACCCCTCTCTCTCCATAAATAAGAACACGGATGAAATTCCACCGTGATACAGCCAGAAAGAATAAAATTTTTTGCAAATGAGACTCTCAGGGCAGGCTCTTTAAACTCTCTCTAAGGATTATTTAACCTTGGACCGACAAAAACCAGAACGTATCTTTCCAGGCCTTCTCGGTCTTTCTCTCTCTCACGAGCACTTACCTTTCACTCTATCCTGTACACGTTACTTGATGGTAACCCCTTTTGCTTCTTTAAATTGTATATTTGTATAATAAACTATGATAAGGACTCTTTTATGAAAAATAAATAGTGGAGTCTTTTCCTCTACTTTTAAGACATTAGGAGAACCTGTTGTGTGGTTTGTTGGACATTTGCTTTTTGAGCTATTGTTTTCTTCTTAAAAACTTTTTTTGCATTGCAGGATTAATTCGCATGTGGAAAGAAAATTGAATTATGTTTTGTTAAAAAGTACCAATAATCGTATTCTGAATTAACGTCTAGGACCATTTCTTCTGTAACACTTGATACCCAGGTCCTAGGACTTTAATTGGGTCACCCCGTATATGATAACAAGTTCCAAATTCAGCAGCTCTGGCCAGAGTGCCACATCCTCTCCCGCACTGAACACCATACTGCCCCACTGAGAGAAACTTGCACTGCCTTCAGCTACATCTCAATTGGGCTGCGACTAAATTAAAATTATGCTCTAGACAACAGTAAAATGCTGCCTGAAAAAAACGAATAACACCCTGGAAAAAGCAAACACTCATAAGGAATGCAAAAGTAAGCAAAGCATGTGAAATGTATTCAGGAACAACATGGTTACCTTAGCAGTTTTAAACTCATTATTCAGAAATCAGTAAGTGATTTTTCCTGTAAAATTCAGGACATGGCTACAGGACCAGGCAGGAAGGGACCTGTTTCAATGTCCATTGCTTACATCCTTTCAAAATGTAAACAGTTTGGTTTAAAAACACCGCATCCCCGAACAAAGAGCCGCAGTACACATTTTATAAGCTAAAATAATTAAAACAGTTGAAAACGATCATATTAAATGTTTCTACTCCACTCAACCAGGTATTGCAGTCCCTTTAGGAATGTAGCACTTCCCCACCCTGAAAAAACAATGTTGTTCAAAGAAAGAAGAAAAAAAAAAGTAGCGCTTTCACTGGCAAACTCTGTAAAGTTGTGCTAATGTGTGTGGGTGTAAATAACAATCTGGCCTGTCTGCTGACCACTCTGTATTGCTTTAGTTAGGTATTCAATAATGTTTTCTCTCCGTCCCGAGGTTTTTCTTTGGAATTATAAAATGATCAGCAAATGAGGACATTTCCAGTCAAAGTGTTCTTCCTATTTTTGATCCATTTCCCAAGGAAACAAATAAAGACAAGGAGAGGCAAAAGAGAGAACATAAGAGCTGTCTCTTGAAATCAGAACTTAAGTAGGAGGGAGACAGAGACAGAACGAGATAGAAGAAAAAGAAAGAGAGAGGGGGAGGAGGGCCGCTGCCTGTGGCAGATCAGGAGAAGTTGACACTGTGCTTGCCTTCTCTGGGCATGAAGGAAAAGAGACAGAGTTGTTTTCCTTCTCTACCCTTAGGAAGCCGAGCATTCTTGCAGCATAACAAAGGGCAGAGGGCGGGTGGCCTCTTTGACTCCTGGCAGGTAAGTGCAGGGCCATTAGGTAGCGCTTTCGCGCGCTAATGGCCTGGTGAATAACAGACGGGTGAGGGGAAATTCTTTTATCCCCTCGTCCTCCCCATGCTTGTCCCCCGTGTCCCCCCACTTTAAAACCTGGGGGGGAATCATCCCCCGCATCCCCCACACTTCCTACGCCCATGGGCAGCGGCCCTCCTCCCCCTCTCTCTTTCTTTTTCTTCTATCTCGTTCTGTCTCTGTCTCCCTCCTACTTAAGTTCTGATTTCAAGAGACAGCTCTTATGTTCTCTCTTTTGCCTCTCCTTGTCTTTATTTGTTTCCTTGTGAAATGGATCCAAAATAGGAAGAACACTTTGACTGGAAATGTCCTCATTTGCTGATCATTTTATAATTCCAAAGAAAAACCTCGGGATCGAGAGAAAACATTATTGAATACCTAACTAAAGGAATACAGAGTGGTCAGCAGACAGGCCAGATTGTTATTTACACCCACACACATTAGCACAACCAACTTTACAGAGTTTGCCAGTGAAAGCGCTACTTTTTTTTTTCTTCTTTCTTTGAACAACATTGTTTTTTCAGGGTGGGGAAGTGCTACATTCCTAAAGGGACTGCAATACCTGGTTGAGTGGAGTAGAAAAATTTAATATGATTGTTTTCAACTGTTTTAATTATTTTAGCTTATAAAATGTGTACTGCGGCTCTTTGTTCGGGGATGCAGTGTTTTTAAACCAAACTGCTTACATTTTGAAAGGATGTAAGCAATGGACATTGAAACAGGTCCCTTCCTGCCTGGTCCTGTAGCCATGTCCTGAATTTTACAGGAAAAATCACTTACTGATTTCTGAATAATGAGTTTAAAACTGCTAAGGTAACCATGTTGTTCCTGAATACATTTCACATGCTTTGCTTACTCTTGCATTCCTTATGAGTGTTTGCTTTTTCCAGGGTGTTATTCGTTTTTTTCAGGCAGCATTTTACTGTTGTCTAGAGCATAATTTTAATTTAGTCGCAGCCCAATTGAGATGTAGCTGAACGTATGTTTCCAGGCCTTCTCGGTCTTTCTCTCTCTCACGAGCACTTAACTTTCACTCTATCCTGTACACGTTACTTGATGGTAACCCCTTTTGCTTCTTTAAATTGTATATTTGTATATTAAACTATGATAAGGACTCTTTTATGAAAAATAAATAGTGGAGTCTTTTCCTCTACTTTTAAGACATTAGGAGAACCTGTTGTGTGGTTTGTTGGACATTTGCTTTTTGGGCTATTGTTTTCTTCTTAAAAACTTTTTTTGCATTGCAGGATTAATTCGCATGTGGAAAGAAAATTGAATTATGTTTTGTTAAAAAGTACCAATAATCGTATTCTGAATTAACGTCTAGGACCATTTCTTCTGTAACACAAGAATTTGGAACTTGAGCACCATTTTCAGCCTTCATGACCAGTCCACCAGACTACACTCCTGACAGAGCTCATTCTGATGCTACACCTTAGAAGGCCCGATAGACCTTAGAAGCCCTGGTGTCTTAGCACCCACAGGTGGACCCTAACGGCAGCAAGTGTGAGTTAACCTTGAAGGCCGGTCCATCACAGTCCACCACAGTTCACTTCTAGTCTTGCCAGCAGGCATACAAAGAAGCACACCATCGACAGTGACGGTCACTGAAGTCACAAGATCCTTGAGGCCAGTCCACCGCACCCATTAGTACCTCCATTGGCCTTTTTCAGCAGTAGTGGACAACTCACCGGGGATCGGCAATAAAGGATTTGAATGCACACCAAACTTAGGGATCAGCAATGAAGGATTTGTATGCACACCAAACTTAGGGGGTGATTATAATGGAGGTGGGACTGCCACGTCACCCCGTCAGTGGCGGTTCCAACACCATCAGTGACTGCATTACCGCCAGTCAAATTACAATTGCGGGTGGTTCCCTGGCGGTCGGAAAGACCCCAGCCACACATCCAACTGGCGCATTGAGCCCGCCAGTGCGGCGGAAGGGCTCGTCGTTCCTACAATGCTGGTGGTGCCTACCAGCCACCACAGTAGGGATTGCGATACCCTTTATCCGCCAGCCTATCCATGGCGGTTCACTCCACATGGAAAAGTTGGTGGAAAAGGACATTGGGGGCCCGTAGCAGGCCCCTGTCCCCCCAGCCACCAGACATGGGACTCGGGGGAGGGGGGTATCTAAGATGCCCCCCTACATATAACTGCACTATGTGGCAGGCACCTCATTGTGCCTGCCACGTTGTGCAGTGATATATGTAACATATCCTTTTTAGGTCTCGCACCTGGCGATTACAGCGCGAAAGCGCTATCTCGCCTGCGAGACCTATAGTCACCAGCTCTGCTTCCTAGGAGACAGGAGATGGGCACGCGCAGCATGCCGGAATCGGATCAGGTCGCGCACCTGAACACGCGCTCCGATTCCGGCATGCTGTTCACAGTCAATAATGGATCAGGACGCGAGCATGCACACACACACAGACAAACGCGCACACACACACACACACAGACAGACACATGCGTACACACACAGACACACGTGCACACACAGACACATGCACACACACAGACACACGCGCACACACACACACACACACACACAGACACACGCGCACACATCCCTCCCTCCCCTCCATCCCCCTCCACTCACCGGGCTCTTTCCGCGTGTCCCTCTCTCCCTCAGCAGCGGGTCAGTCTCGGCAGCAGGCAGGACCCTCCACGAGCACGGGAGTCCCGCTAGCTCACACGCTGACTTCACAGGCACAGGTGTGCGGGGTAGGGGCCCATCTGCTTCCTGTCTTTTTGCGGCCCCGCCCCCGTCCCAACACAGGTTGTCTGGCTTCCTGTCCAAGCCGGGCTGCGGCGGTGAGTTTCTCAATACTTGACTTGTTTGACTTGTTTATGAAGGTTAGTGGAGCGTAATATTAAATAGAATTCATCCAAAGAAAACAGGCAATAGATACTTTAATTACGCAAACAAAAAGTCATCTGAAAGCCTTCTTGGCAAAGCACAGCGCTCTTCATGCCTTTTCTAAACAGTCGATAACTTATGGGAGCCATCTCTCCACTAGGATTGGATTGTGTCCAGAATGTGTGCGGCCCAGTGCAGTGCGTCGTGGTGGACATTTCTCTGAGTCCGACAGAGGCTTAATGTTAAACTGTGCTTATCTGAAGCCACGCCTCCCCCACCCAAAGTACGCATATCAACAAAAGATGGAGGAGTCTATACCCACTCCCACGTGCGCTCTACCCCCAGTGGATTGATGTGTGAGTGTGGTAACCCGACAGATAGGTTGGGTGAAAGGCCCATCCTTACACAATCCGAGCTCATTCCCTTCACTAGCATCACAGTTTTATAGTTCATCGACAGCTGTGCCAGGCACATACCGAGGAATGTGCAGGAGGGAAGGTTGAAATGTGTGCATGCTGAGGGAATCCTGTCCCCCCCCTTTGAAAAGCTGGTATGTGGGATGGAGTAGCCCACATACTTATTCAACTCAATTCAACAAAATTCGGAAACTTAAGTGCACCTATAACTAATTTGTCCTTATTATTTTTGACATGACATTAAACAATATTTCACACAATAGGTTCACACAGATGCATAAAAAGTCCAAGATACTGCTTTGTGTGATTTTTCTTGTGATTTGTAGAGCCACAGTTTTATTCTTCAGATTAAAAAAGTTTGCATGTCATAATGTGTGGTGACAGCCAACACAGATGCCATTGAACACTCCACTTTCTCAAGGCTACAGAATATGACAATTGGCTTCTCAATTGGGGATTGATTCCTGGATTGACATGGCTCGCCATTTATTACACGGCACCCTTTATGTTTCAAACTTTGTACTGCGCTGTCAAAAGGGTTGTGATGGTGGGCGATTAACATGGTTGATTGTTCAGGCATATGGCTGTAATATTCATCGGATTTTAAAGTAATCCCTAATGACAAGGCTTGCAAAAGGCAGTGTGACCACTGATTAGGTGTCGTGAGCAAACATTTTCAATGAATGAACCAGTGTCCAATAGGAAGACCATTAGTATTTTCTGTAGCCTTGGTAAAGTGGAATATTCAGCGAAACACGGGTTGGCAGTTACCAAAAAATGTGACACAGGAATTGTTTTCATCTGAAGCTAAAGGCTGGAACGCTGCAAATCATGAGAAAAGCATGCAAGACAACCTATTGTACTTTTTGTGTATCTGTTTGAAATTATTGCTTTTCATATTTATAGATGTCATACCAAATGTAATAAGGGCACATTTGGTATAGATACACATAACTTTGCTGAATTTTGTCAAAAAAGTGTGTCAGGAAGATACTTGACATTTGGTGTGTAGGAGCAGCACAGGGCTATCAAACTCAAACAAACTCACTAGCCCCATGAGCTAGCCAGGTTCTGAAAGGTTGCAAGTGATGGAGCAGCGTCATCCAAGCCCAAGCATTGCTCTGAGAGGCTGGTAGGACATTGTCAAAGTCAGTGCAACACCTGAAAGACGCTTATGAAATGAAGGCTAGTCAGTCACAAGCAACATGTGCCTCTGAAAGGCCTGTAACAGCCCAGTCTTTTGCTTGGATGACAGTAGAGATGGGGCACAGTTTTTTTTCTGGAAAGCTTGAAATCCCTCAAAAGTTTCAGTCATATATCAAGTTAAAGAAGGAGGACCTTTTCTACGGTTTGGTGGAACTGTAGTTATTTGCAATCTTGGACTCAATTAATCACATAGATCAGAGAAGGAGAGGAGAGAAGAGGACCTGAGAACTTAATCACACTTTCCTGGGTCAATTTAAAATTGCTTGCAAGAAAAACGTGAGGCATAGACTATAGGAAAGCAATGAAAGCGAAGCAGAGAATAGTATTAAGATGCAATGCTATTGTCTCTTTCAATGTCTTGGCAACATCACATTGAGAGCCGCTATCAACCAGATTTTTTAACACAGAAGTTCACTTTAGTCATGTGTATTAATTCATTGCTGTTTTTGAGCACATGCATGTTGGTAGCAGCGGAGTGCCTGTTGGCAGCCGCACAACGTACATGAAGATGCAGAGTCTTCAAGAGTGATCAAGAACCTGAAGATCTACTTCAGCATGTGTGGGGCGGGATTACTACTTTATTGTGCACCCTGCGACACCAGGAAAGGACCCATTGGGGTGACTCACTGAAGTGCCATCACTGGACCTGGACACGGCGCTATCCATCAATCTGTTTACTCAATAACTTCCAGCCACCTTTAAGAGTTGCTTTGGCTGACTCATCAGTTCTAAGCAGCTACTTAGGCCTTCGCACAGAATCAAGGTGTTTGCAAGGCGCCATCTTTTCGAGCAGGTCCTTGTAGCATTGAGCCTGCTCCACAAAGTCATGGTCAGATCACCTCCATTCAGAACACAGAGCCTAGCAGCTGGGGGTCCTCGTTGTCATGGGTCTAATCTTTGCTTTCTGGGTCTTAGCAAAGCAGGAAACTTCAGATATTTCCCCTTTTCTCAATGCAAGTTTAAAGAGCTTCTTCAGCTGTCAATAGGTGCTCACTCTCCCTCATGGGTGGCAGTGTATATCTATACATGTGCAAAGCTGGTGTAGAACTAGTGCCCAATCACAAGGAAATCCACCCTGGAAATTCACCCTGGAAATTCAGATGGATGTCTGGTCACTTCAAAAGACAACTTCCTAGGCTTCTCCCACAGGACTTAGGAATGGAGAAGCTCGGCTCACATCAATAGGCGAGTGGAAGTGCATGCGTCATTACCATTTGCTCCATCTGTTTGGACTACTACACAGACCCGGTGACCTCGCAGTGCGGGCACAACTTCTGCCGGCCCTGCCTCGCCCGATGCTGGGCAGGAGTGGCCTCAAACTTCCCCTGCCCCGAGTGCCGGAAGGCGTCACCCAAGGGTGCCCTGAGCTCCAACCGGCAGATGGCCAACATTGTGCAGATCGCCAAGGACTTGTGCTAGCAGGTGGCGCAGATGAGGGTGGAGGGGGACTGTACCCGGCACTGCGAGAAGCTGTGGCTCTTCTGTAGGAAGGAGGAGACGGCCATCTGTGTGGTGTGCAGAGAGGCCAAGGAGCACCGGTCCCACTAGGCGGTACCCCTGGAAGAGGCGGCCCTGAAATGCAAGGTAAGAGAATATGCACCCAGCTCACGGTGTGCGACAGACACTTGCTCCATTCATCCATCCATATATCCACCCTCCATGGTCCATCCGCCCACCTGTCCATCCATCCATCTATCCACCCACCCAACTATCCGCCCACCTGTCCATCCATCCATACACCATCCATTCATCCAACCATCCAGTCATCCACCCATGTGTCCATCCTCCCATCCATTCACCCATCCATACACTCACCCACGCACCCGCCCACCTGTCCATCCATCCACAAACCATTCATTCATCCACCCACCCTTCCACGCATCCTCCCATCCATCCACCCACCCATCCATCCATCCACCCACCCACCCACCATCCATCATCTACCTGTCCACCCATCCATCCATCCTCATCCACCCACCCTTCCTTCCTCCAACCCAAACACCCACCCACACATCCATCTTATTCCATTCGTCCACACATCATCACATTTCATCTATCCATCAGACACCCATTTATTCATAGCCAGCTCCATTCATCTATCCATCACCATAGTGAATCAATTCTTATATCACTTTATTCCATCCATCCATCCATCCCCACTCATCCACCCATCCATCCATCTTATTCCATTCGTCCACTTGTTTCATCTATCCGCCAGGCACCCAGTCATCCATCGCCTTCTTACATTCATCCACCCATCACCCTACTGCATCCATTCATATATCACTTTATTCCGCCCATCCATCTCTCGGCCATTCATTCATCACCTTGTTTATCTTTGTATCTAGTTGATATTATGTCATTGTCCGATGATTCGTGCTTGCATAGTTCTTTAAATATTAGTTGCTGCAACTATCCCGTTAACTAGTACATCATTTATAGATCCTGGGAGGATGAAAAACGAAGTCAGTCTCTGGGTAACTGGCCGGTGACCTGCATGTAGGACATAGATTTCTGTAGCTGCCACGTTACCCAATGGTACCTTATTTGTGTCTTCATGCTGCAAAGATTTCGCAGCTGATACTTCTATCTCTGTTTTTAGGCCTCACATACAGCAATTTGCTGTCTGAAGGCCAAAGCCTCTTGTGGACCATACCAACAACCATTTGCAATGCAATAGGTCTTGCATTATTAAAGTTTGAGCTATTAGTTTTGCATTATTATTAGCAAAGCCAATAGCTCAAACTTTACTAATGCGAGACCTATTGCATTGCACATGCTTGTTTACATTGCGGCAGATGATGCAGCCAGCAGTACCTGCTGCAATGTAAAAGATAGGCACTTGCGAATGCCATAGTGGCGGTCGCATTGTAATGCCTATCCTGAGTCCGCCACCTTGAAGGCCAGCTGTCCCATTACCCGATTCGATAGCGGACAGACTGAAGTCCGCCTGCCATCGTAGTCAGACCCTAAGTTTGCAAACTTCATGGTCTCTGCTTCATGCACAAACACTAACACGTGCAGCCCGCTTTTGGGCCACTGGATTTATGCAGCAATGGAGGCCAAAAAGATGTTGCCCTGTTGACTAAATTATGCAACAATAAAAAGGGTGCAGCGTAATGCAGTGCATTTATGATACTTTAATATTTTTTACATATTTATACATACTAACACCCTCCGCAAAGCTTTTGCCTCATTAGTACCTGTGTAACATACAAATGCAGCAGTGGAAAAGGTGACTAGTCAACCTTTGCAAAGGGCCCTACACTTCACAGCAACATAAGTCACATTTCTCTTAGTAATTTTTGACCCGTTTGAGCTACAAAATTGTTTTGGGTCAAATCGTTAGATTATGCAGCAGATGATGTATTATGTTGCAAATATGATACAGCCATAGTTAAGTGGAAACATTTTTTCCACTTAACTTAATTTTGCCCCAGCATTGTAGTTGATCAATTTGCAAGTTCGCCAAACCCAAAAGTCGAGTTTGGGCACAATTTGCATTTTAAAAGCAGTCCTACAACACAGGGCTATTTTTAAACTGATTGCAGGCTTCAGCAGAGCACACATACAAACGCAGAAAGGGCTGCTGGCCTCTAAACTGCCATGCCCTAATATATTCTAGGGACTTAAAGGTAGTTCTAATCTCCCTGCCCTATTATGAACTAGGGCCTTATAGGAGTGGTCATGCCAATCATAGGGGTACCCTAACCCATGGTGCACGCTAGTGTATGTACGTGTTTTCACAGTATCTTTAGGTGTCTCTTTAGGAATAGCACTGGCCCTGTGCCTGTTCAGGCAAAGGCCAGGGTCAGGTACCACCAGTACCAGTCAGCAAAACGTTGGGAGTGCCCAGGGCAGAGGATGGTGTTGCAACACTAAAGAAGCACAAACTCAGAATTTAAAACATAACACCGTGGTTGTGGGGTTCTCTTTAATAATCAGAATTGATTTCTATCCTAATGAAGCCATTTTCCAACAGTAGGATAAGGAAAGACTGGGGAAAAATCATAACGTTCTAATCTATACCTTGAAGTTTTCATGCAGTTCTTTGATGATGGTTAATAGCTCACTCTTCTATGTTAGGATTTTAACTTATAAACTGCAAATACCAAAATAATCTCTCAGACAAAAGTAGTAACTCACTGACCTATTTACATGATATGCATTTTGTGATCTGCGTGGTACACGTTTGTGCTGCAGGCATATTACCCCACTGTGGCTACCTTATCAATAGTCAAAACTTCCACTAGACAAACCTCCAATCTCTCTCAATAAAGGTTATTAATCACCAGAGTTATCTTCACATTTTTATTGTTGCCTGAAAATTGCTGGAGACCAGGAATGCAGCAGCAGGTATTTTTCAAACCATAATGCACTTGCAAACACGACGTCCCCACCCTAAGTCCGCGACCTTTGTTTGCTTGGTGCATGAAGATGCAAAATTCATATACATGTTTTTTTAACATTTAGTCTGATTACTATATGAAATAACAAACAAGCATACATGCAAACTGTGACAACATGCCTGCTTTTCTCAAAATTTCACTTCGAAAGTATGCAATTGTATTTGTTTACCGGGCGGTGATTTGTATAGGGTCACTGGGAAGTCCACAAGGTTGTCCCTGTCCCCCCCAGAATTTTAGTGTCTCCTACGCCCCTGATGGCACCCACTTTCATATTACCAACATGGGCGCTGCACTTTATGTTGCAGCATGGTGCCCGCTTTTCAATCGTTAAGTCTTGCAAATGCAAGACCTATTGCATTGCAAATGCTTTTAACATCTGCTAATGCTCACTCCGCCTCCATGGCTAGAGCTGTTGCCTCCTCCTCTCTCCTGAGCCGAAGAATGGAGGCTTTCGCACTGCACCTAATACTGCGGGGACACAGAAATCTCAGTGATGTTGGTGTGCTCGTCCTTGCTCTAAATAGTGCCTTTTTTTGGAAGGTTCCCTTCTCTAAACATTTCTGTAATTCTTCATGTTATCTTATCTGAATGCTTATTTTATCTGCACTTTTAAAAGACAATAAACATAGGGAATTCTCAAAATGGCACAAAACTTCTGCAAAATATTTTTATATACACATTTTATCACAAAGGAATCACGCTGTGTACTATTATTAGTGTTATTTGGCATCTTTTGGTCTGATCAATTAGAAACATTTTACTGTGTTGCAGATGCGATCTATTAACTCCCCTCCCTCTTTATTCGATCTCACTCAACCTTTTTCAACATTTTATAGGATTGGTACTGTTTTCTAAGGGCGCCTGTTACATCCTCCATCTCCTAACACCCCCCCACTTTGCAGCTTTACCCCTCCCCGCAGCCCTTCCCTAATAACTGCTTGACCTTTCCTTGTTTCATACTAATGCAATGACTAGCAGCTCAGTTACCTAGCTGCATGATAGCAAACAGGCTGTACTCACTTCCAATAAAGCAGGTTGTTCTCATCTCACCTGAAGCACTACTCTCTCCTCCTAGGATCCCTTCTATCTGACTCCCTCCTTTACTCTTCCTGACAATGCCTACATGGCCATCAGACTATCTGCAAGCAACACAACAAAGCATAGAAATAAAAAAAATAATAATAAAAACATTGTCATTTTTAACGCCAACAACTCTAACTTTCACAAATTCGAGACCTATTGCATTGCAAATGCTTGTTGTAATTTGGTGTAAATCTGTTTAGTAGTTTTAGAGTCATTAAAGAAAAAATATTTCCACATAGTCACTCACAAACCCACTCACACAGCCACATACACACCCATACAGCCACTTACACACCTACTCACAGACCTACACAGCCACTTACATAGCCACTCATACACCCATACAGTCACTCACACACCACTCAGACACCCACACAGTCAACAACTCTCAGTCATACACCCACCCATCTTGCACTGACACTCCTACTGACACTCCTACTCAAACACCTGCATTACCACTCACACATCCAAACACTCAATCACAAACTCAGAACACCACTCACACACCCATACAGACACTTACACACCCACTCACACATCCATACAGCCACTCAGACACCCTCTCAGACACCCATACAGTCACTGATACATCTACTCAGAGACTCATAGAACCACTCACACACCCACTGACATACCTACACAACCACTCTCATACACATACAGCCATTTACACACACACTGTATTAAATGTGTTGTTGTTTTACTGTTGAATGTGTGCTTTTGGTTGGGGATGAATCTGTGGATCCATCGTGGGTCCTCTTGTAACACAGCCGGCAGGCCCCTTATGTGGCTGAGGATCCACAGCAGATCCACAGATCTGAGTGAGAATTTAAGAAAACGGATTTGAAAACAAAAAGGCTCAGTGTTTGGGAAAAAAGTTGGTTCTGAAATGAGCCTTTATGGTTATGGTGTGTAGATGTACACTACACATAGAACAGGATGCAGTATTTTAAGTTGTTGAGGAGCACCCTGTTGCCTGCGAAATTGACTGTCTTTTCGATACATTCCATCTATGTCAAAGAGTAAGTTGTTAAGGTATATAGAGCCCATGTTGTGGCTTCAGTGAAATATAAAAACAGCTTTATTGATATGTTTCCTGATTTTCTCTATATTCTGACTAAATTGGGTTCACCACTGCCACTTTTGTCTTTGGAAAATATTGGAGAACACCAAGTCAGTATGTAAAAAAAGTGTGATTAATTTATCAAAGATATCCTTCATTGGGGTTTCCAGTCCTACCCCAGTAATTGTGCCTAGGTCATTACCACCACAGTGCATGATCATGAGGTCTGGATGTTGGTAATTTGTGATGCTTTCTACAAAGGGCAAGAATGTATGCCATTTTAACCCTTTCTGGGCAACCCAAGTAAAGTCTACTTCAGATAAACCTAGGTCCCTGTCAATGACACTCTTTCTAGCACTCTCTCTGGCACACAACACTAAACTATTACCCACAATCCAGACTCTGACCATTTTGGAGACAAGCAGGAGGAGCACACAGGAAAAGGCTGCAGCAGAATGAAGCACTTTTGAAGAAGAAAGGCAGCTAAAATGGAGGAGAGCAAGTACAATATAAACAAACATATGTGATTAGATGGAAATGTTAAGGGAACTCAAATTAGGTAGTAACTTTATGAAAAAAAGTATCTACCTCTGTGATTGGCTTTGGAAAATAGAAAAAAGTTATGTTGTTTGGGATATGCTTGGAATTGCTAACAGTCAACCACACCTGCTACAGTTAATGTGAAGCTAGTATGCTCTTTAGTAAAGGTCTTGTGAACTTTTTCACCTACCGGCAGACAAAGACCATTGGAAACATGGTTACTTTGGAAACAGAGCTAAAAGAGTGTGGGGGAAGGGAACAAAAAAGACTGCAATGTGAAACTGAAAAGCAGACTGTGTACACAAATTCCTCAGTAGGAAGTGTATGTCTTGTAATTGACAATATTTTACAAAATGAAATATAAATGAAAAGCAAATTGTTGAATGCTTTTAAGTTTCTGTGTGGATCTACTGCAGATTCACACCATGGTGGATCCACAAAAAACCTACCAAATTTAGCTTCTTTACAGGAAATATGGAAAGGGTTAAAAAAAGAGTAACCCTTTAGAAGTGGTATAACAAAAATGAAAGATGAAAGGAAGTCTGTGATTTGCTAAGTACAGGAGCATGAGTAAAAGCACAAGGGGGAGGGTACCCTTTTTGGTACTTCTCTACCAAGAGTGAAGGAGCATTGCCATAGTTCTAACTTAAGATTTGCAGTGGGAAACTGATGTTAACAGATATTACAATAAAAGTTAAACAACAGCAAAGAGATTTTACAGTTATGCTAATTAGGTTGTACCATAAAAAGTATATTTTAAAAAAGTGAGTGTGTACAAGCTGAAAGAAAACGTGTAGTTTCTCGACACTACAGTAAAAGGCTAAATGGAAGGGAGCTTAGATGAGAACAATAACTAAAAATATAGTGAGCAGCAAAGGAGGAAGAGGAATTACTGTACTGAAAATAGTTATTTATTTAAGCCTGCATGAATAAACGTGTAGGAAATTTGATGTGAGTGCTTGCTTGTAGTATGTAATTTAATAGTATGTAATTTTCACCCACTCACACAGTGATGCAGCACTTACACACCGAGTTACACTCCCTCAGAAGCACTTATGCACCCACCACTCAGAAAGACAGACTGACAGACTCCTCCCCACACCCATAAAACCATTTACACACCCATTTACTCATCTATATATCCACTTACATAGTCATTCACATACCCATACAGGCACTGTCATACCCACTCACACACCTAAACAGCCATTCATGTAATTAGCACTCAGACAGTCAGTTACACATGCACTTACACACCCATGTGCCCAGTTATACACAGTCACCCACCCATAAAGCCACTCGCATACCTATTTACAAAACCATACAGCCACTCACACACCCAGTCAGAATGTGTCAGAGGCACTTACACATACATTCACACACTCACACAGCACTTAAGTATTCACCACAAATAGATCCACTTACGTGCACAGTTACACATCCAAACACCCACTAACACTGCCAATTATCAATCCAGGCAACCACTTACATACACATTGAGATATCCATACATTCACTAACACACCCAGTCACACGCCAGCATACCTACTTACATATCAGGTGACACAACCAAAGAGGCACTGACACACTAACTCACATATCCTTTCAATCATTCACCCACCCAGTCACCCACCCCTACAGTCACTCATTTACCCATGTATATACTCATACTCTCTTACACGGCCTCTTACACACCAGCATTAAAACTTATGTAGCTACTCACTTGCTTATAACATGTAATATAATCGTATGTAATCTCAACTGAAATGTATTCTATATCTGTTTTTCAGATATCTACTTGTGCTTAAAGGAAATGGGAGATGGAATTATGAGGTGAAAAACTATTAAGAATTATGCTTCTTGACAGCATCCATAAACTGGGCAACAGATGACACATTTCATGCAGCTGGCAAATCGATTTGCTATATTGAGTGACCATCTCTTGCAGTTTGGGTGAAACGGCTGGGATGAAAGTATCTGGTGAGGTGGGAAGGGTCCCACATATGGTCCAACTGCTGATTATGTTGCACCACCTTCCCTTTCTCTTATCATCCTCTGATATGTCCTTGTAGGTATCGTTTTCAGGGGTTTCAAAATGGAGGATGTGCCATGTGGATACTTCTTCACATTACTTCCTGGCTGTTTTCTGCTGCACAGATTGCATTGGACAAGTTTCGCAAGTACTTTATTTACTCCTGAAGGGATAGAGAAATATTTCCAAATAATAGAGGTGGTATATCGTCTTCTTCTTCCTGTTCATTTCGTTCTCCTCTGTCTTCAGCAGAAGACCTCTTAACTTTAAAACTCTCTCAAGGCAAAAATACGATGGAGGCATGCTTCCGAGACTGTCTCCAGAAAGAGATGAAACCAAAATAATTGATTAAGGGTATTGATTTCAATGTGGATGGGTGGACAGATTTGTAGTGGCATCGCAGTAGATCCACTGATCCACAAAGTGAATAGAAAACAGAGAAAGAATTTGTCTTTTGCATTTGTAAAAAGTTTAATAAGTTATCTTCATTTGTTAATTGTGAGTTTTAAAATGTGTAAAAATAAATGTGTGAATAAAATGTATTTATAAACTTGTAAAAATGTATATTACTATAAGTGAACTTGTAGGTGAAATTGTAGTATAATTTACATAAGAAAACAGTAAAATTCACTAAAAAAACAAAGGTTACAGGGAAGTTCTAGTTAGGAAATAGCATTAAAAAACCATAGAAATGTAATGAAAAAAACAAAGGTTACAGGGACGTTCTAATTAGGTTCAGATTTGTCATGCACAAAGCCATTGAAATTCAGCAGTTCTATTTACCTGCACTAACTACACCTTATGTCCACCAATGCACTGCTTATGACCTCACATATTACATCACTCATGACATGCTCAGGAACATCACTGATGACCTCAATAGGCCCCGGCTAGCCCATCCCCTGCGGCCATATTTTATTTGAAAGGGGACTGGGGGGCCTTGTGCCACCCCTCCCCATGCCAATATTGGCCTCAGGGATTAGGAGAGACAAAAAAGACTGTAGCAGTAAACACATCTGTACATTTGCCAAAAGGTTTTATGAGGTTTTAAGAATAAAGAATGTACAGGCTGGCCGCCAGATGGTTGACTGGAGTTCTTTTACCAATAATTTCTCTGATTTGCCTTTAAACGATGACCAGGGACCAAGCAACATGACCGAGCCCAAACGTCTCCATAATTCTTCTTTTTCCAAAGAAGTACAGAGAATACAGATGGGCAAAAGTAGGACTGTAGGCAAACAAGGAGAGGGGGGAAGAAAAGATAGGAGGTACAGGAATGGTGCCTAGCACCAAACCGAGAACAAATCCTAAACCTGGGTACCACAGGTAGTATTGAAAGATCAGACACAAAGAATGTGTTACAGATGATTAACCTATCTGATAAGGAATTGTATTAACAGAATTTAATGTTTTACACAGGGTCTGACTTTCTGTCTCAATGTATTGGGATTTTTCTGAAGTACAGATTTATCTGTACAAATTTGCAAGACGTCTCAAACTTAAGAATGTTGTTGCTACCATTGACAGACATGATGATACTAAGATAAGAACAATAGAACATTTAGATCTGGAACATCAGAGGTGGTGTGACTAACCTTTTTATTATCACTGAATGATGATGAAGAGTTGGATGTGGATGATGTTTATACCATGTTGAATGTTGAAATTGACTATTATTGTGAGGGTGGTCTTGCACCAACATCCAAGTTCACACCACATGGGAGTCAATATTCTACCATTGATGTATTTGTTAAGAGAACAGTAGATGAGTTGCACAAATTGGAAGATGGTTGCTTGAATAAAAACAAATGCTCCAATAGGTGTGATAACTTGACATACAAGTAAAGAAAATCACTGACTTGGCTAAATACTGACATTACAATAGTTATAAGGGAGGCAGACAAAGGAGGTATTATTATGATCACCCAAAGAAGTGATTTAAAAAATGATATCACAAGACAACTCAGTAATGTTTAGTGTTACAGGAAAATAGAGGTTAACCCTCTGACTGATGCTAAATGTCTAATTGCTGAAAAATGATATTCTTGGAAAGAAATTGGACTGCTAGATGAAAGTGAATTTAGGTACCTTAGAGCTGTCGATCCACAATATCCTTCTATTTATGTCTTACCTACGATCCATAAGTCTAGGAGCTCGCTGTCTGGGAGACCCATTATTTCTGGCCTACGTAGTCTCACTGAACATCTTTCTAAGTATGTTGATCTATTTCTAAAACCCTCTGGTAGTAAACTGGCTCTTATACATAAAGGATACCATTGATTTGTTGAATAAACTGAATATTTTGACGTGGATTCCAATATGATGTTTATATATTTGGATGTAGTAGGACTCTATACTTGCATACATAATGAGTTTGGCCTCCTGGCTTTAGATCAGATTCTGTTGAGCAGGAGTGCCAATTTTGTGGAAGATTCTAAAATGTTGATTGAAACGGTGGCACTGATTTTAACTAAGAACTTCTTCTTATTTAACGGTGGTTGTTGTCACCAGGTTCAGGAAACTGTGATGGGGTCCAGGTTTGCACCCTCACATGCTAAACCTTTTATCGGTTGGTTTGAGAGGATGCATGCCTGGGCTTTATCTGATGGAAACTGGATGGAATATATTTATTTCTGGGGAACGCTTCATCAATGATGTGCTAATCATCTGGATGGGTGCCAGTGAGAGTCTAAATGAATATGTGAGGTACCTAAATGAGAACACATATAATGTGCAAGTTACGTTGTCCTATAATCCCGACAAAATTAACTTTTTGGATATGCACTTATTAGTAAAGGAGGGCACTAGACAGAGTACATTGTATCGCAAGGAAACAGCCCCCAACTATATCTTGAGAGCAGGCAGTGCGTTTTTCTTTTCAATAATTGGAGGAATCACCTTTGGGGAGATGATTAGATTACCTAGGAACTCTAACCAGTATCAAGGTTTTGATGAATGCATGGGAGATCTAAGAAACAGATTAAGTGCACAGGGGTATGATAACAACTTGAATCGTGCAGAGAAGAGGATTCAAAAAGTTTCTTAGTAGCCTCAGTCTTGTTCAGAAACCTAAGAGTGAAAGATGTGATGACAGACTAGCATTAGTGACGATTTAGTGAGGACCATAAGGTCTATAAAACATTACAGATAAATTGGTCTCTTAAGGCGGGTGTACCTGGCTCGACTGATGTTATCTCAGTGAAACTTACTATTTCTTATAGAAGAGGCCAAACGGTAAGAGATAAAGGGCCATATGTATCAAAATAGAGTTTTGCGTATGCATGTACTGTTTTTTAAATGCCCATTGTTTATTTCTTTGAACTAATAAAATTGTTTTAAAAAGAAAAAAAAGAAAGAAATAGAGTTTTGAGATTCTCAAATTGCGATTTTCAGTGAATCGCAATTTGAGAATCGCAAAATGCAATGTACGTGGGATTTGCTAATCATTTTGCGAATACCACATATTCCTTATTTGCGAATCGCAAATTGAGATTCGCAAATAAGAAATACCTTCTGATTCATTCCTATGGGCAAGGAGGCCCATAGGAATAAATGGGAAGGCATTTTCAATTTGGGATTACCAATTAGAGAATCGCAAATTGAGAATGCAATTTCAAGGGTGCCAGGGTGTCAAAACGACACCCAATTGTACCCCTAAAATGTGCATGTGTGCACATATGACACACATTCATGCCCTAAGGGCATGTATGTGCGCCACATGGCACTTTAAACAATGCAAAATAGTGAAATCGCAATTTAACACCAACTTGAAGTCGGTGGTAATTTGCAATTCCTTAAGGCCCAATCGCACTTCCTTTTGTGCTTTTTACATTGCATTTAAGGAATCGCAATTTGCGATTCCTTACATGCTGTTAGAAATGGAATTTCTGGTTGGCTAAGGTTTGCACCCAAGCCAGGCAGAAACCACCACTCTAGTCAGGATAAGGGAGTTACACTCCTAAAATAACCCCTGCTCACCCCCTTGGTAGCTTGCCATGAGCAGTCCGGCTTTCTCAGAGGCAGTGTGTAAAACATTTGCACATACCCCTCTGGGGGTCGATTCCGGCGCTTTATAAATAAATGACCAACAGTAATACAGTGTAAGCACTACAAACGGACACCACACCAGTTTAGAAAACTATCCAATATTTTTATATACTTCAACAAGACCAAATACGATAAAAATCCACAGTACCGTACTTTAAAAATAAGATGCGTTACAAGATGTCTTTAATTTGACAAGATACGTTGAAAACACAGTTCCTTGATGTCGATAACTCCGTCCAGGCTATCACGGCGTCATGAACAAACAAATCCAAACAATTCTGGCTGACCGCGGTGTCGCGGGTCAGCTGCGGTGTCGGGAAGACCCGCCAACAGTACCTTTCAGAGATGTAGGTTGTCGATGACCTCTCATTGTCACACCCATTGCAGGTCGATCTCCTCTCTGATGGAATCAGGAGCGCTGGCGTCGGCAGGCATCGGGTGCCGTGGTGCAAAGTGCTGCAGTGCGGCGTGCAAAGCGGTACAAAAGGGGGTGGTGATGGACAGAGCATCTGAACCAATCAAACACTCACACCCAGTCAACAGATCTGGGTTTAATCCATCACCGTTCTTTAGCCCACTTTGCCACCCCAGTTCAGACAAGGCCATATGCAAATCAGTCTGACCCTGTGCCTCATGGGAACAGTCCAACCCGAACTGCCAAGCCATGCCTTCCCTGGACCGGAAACAAGCTTCCGAGGACCGGTTTCTGGCATTTCAGCCGTCTTCAGCCCGGCTTGCTTGAATCCAGTGGCAAAGTGAGCAAGGGACTCACGTCTAAGCATACCCTGCCAACTTATGGTGAACAAAGTGGTACAAAAGGGGGTGGTGATGGACGGAGCATCTGAACCAATCAAACACTCACACCCAGTCAACAGATCTGGGTTTAATCCATCACCGTTCTTTAGCCCACTCTGCCACCCCAGTTCAGACAAGGCCATATGCAAATCAGTCTGACCCTGTGCCTCATGGGAACAGTCCAGCCCGAACTGCCAAGCCATGCCTTCCCTGGTCCGGAAACAAGCTTCCGAGGACCGGTTTCTGGCATTTCAGCCATCTTCAGCCCGACTTGCTTGAATCCAGGGGCAAAGTGAGCAAGGGACTCACGTCTGAGCATACCCTGCCAACTTATGGCGAACAAAGCGGTACAAAAGGGGGTGGTGATGGACGGAGCATCTGAACCAATCAAACACTCACACCCAGTCAACAGATCTGGGTTTAATCCATCACCGTTCTTTAGCCCACTCTGCCACCCCAGTTCAGACAAGGCCATATGCAAATCAGTCTGACCCTGTGCCTCATGGGAACAGTCCAGCCCGAACTGCCAAGCCATGCCTTCCCTGGACCAGAAACAAGCTTCCGAGGACCGGTTTCTGGCATTTCAGCCGTCTTCAGCCCGGCTTGCTTGAATCCAGTGGCAAAGTGAGCAAGGGACTCACGTATGAGCATACCCTGCCAACTTATGGCGTGCGGCGCACTCAGGTCGCGGTGCGAGCAGCGGCTCGGTTACGGCGTCAGGTGTCGTCGTCGATGAGACCAGGGTCACGCTGTGAGATGAAGGCGGTGCTCATCACGGTGCTGGCAGGTCACGGTGCAACAGCGGCGTCGCTGTCGCTGAAGCGCTGTCGTCGGCTGACAACTGGAGTCGATGGCATGGGCGTCGGTAGGCCAAGGATGCGGTGCCGGATGAGGATGGTGCGTCGTGTAACTTTACGAGCGGTGCCCTCGAAACACTGTGCAAGCAGTAGCGTCGAGTCCGGCATGGAGCGTCGTCGTCGGGGATACCATGGCATCGTCGTGAAGTGAGGCGGTGCGGAGTTAGGTGCCCAGAGGTCGCGGTGCGAGCAGAGGCTCGGTGGCGGCATCAGCAGGTGGCGTCGGTGAGACCAGGGCCATGGTGCGGTGTTGCGGCGGGGCTCTCTGCGGTGCCTTCAGGACACGGTGTCAGCAGCGGCATCATAGACGCGTCGGGCTTGAAGTCTTTGCTGGTCCTGAGACTTCTTGAATAGAGGGCAACCTTTACCTCAAGCCCTTGGAGATACTCAGCACAAGTAGAGAAAGTTCAGTCCAAGGCAGAGGAAGCAGCTGCAGGCCAACCCAACAAAGCAACAACACAGGAAAGGGGTAGTACTCCTCCTAGCAACTCATCCAGCTCTTGTTCTTGGCAGGTTCCTTGATTACAGCGAGTTCTGAAGTTCTGGGGTTTGAGTCCTCCTTTTTATCCTCAATTTCTCTTTGTTCTCTGAAGGCAGAGAGGCCTTTGCCTAGTCCAAACCAGTTCTGGTCAGTCCTGGAGCACTTTGTTGACAAGACTCCGTCTTTCCTTTCACAGTGTAGGCCAGGGACATCAGACACACCATAGGAGGTGGAGCCAGCATTGTGGAGGGAAGGCCCAGCACTATTTAGGTCCCAGGTGCAACTCCTCCCACCCATCTACATGTAGATCTTGCTATTCAGCCCTGTGCTGACTCCCCCTGTCTCCTGGAATCTCCCAGCCCTTTCACTCAAACTCCAGACAAGGAATACATAACCTCGCAGAGGCAGGCTTGGATGATTAGACAAGAAAATACCTACTTTCTAAAAAGTGGCATACAATACTCAAATTTCTACCATGTCCCCTGAGTCACTTAGGATGATAGGATGTATTAATCAAACTGCGCATTCTGGACTATGGGGAACAGGGAGCCTTGCAATAGTGAAAAACAAAGTAGGCTGTAATTCACTATCAGGACATGCCACACACACCAGGGCATGTCCTACCTTTTACATACAATGCACCCTGCCCATGGGGGTACCTTGGGCATACTTTAGGGGCAACTCACATGTAGAAAAGGGAAGGTTTAGGGACTTGCAAGTGTGTGCACTTGCCAAGTCAACATGGCGGCCCCAGACTGCGCACAAGCTCTGCAATGGCAGGCCAGAGTTACACTTTACGGGCTGTTTGTGTGGGTGGCACAATCCAGTGCTGCAGCCCACCAACAGCATTTGATTTATAGGCCCTGGCACTCTCAGTGCACTTTACTAGGGACTGACACAAAAATCAAATATGCCAATCATGGAAACACCAATCTATAACATATTTCATACAGGAGCACTTGCACTTTACCACTGGACAGCAGTGAGGAAAGTGCGCAGAATCATTACACCAGCAAAAACAGAGTAAAAACCGTGAGGTCAGAAAGCAAAAAGTCTGGGGAAACACGCCAAAAGATGCCAAGTCTAACACATGTCTCCTCCAGCTGAAAGTAGGGAGAACTACCCACCCTCCTGGGAGTTCTCTTCACTAAGGCTGAAGAACCTGGACAGACCCTCTGTGTTGGCGTGTTCTTTGCCAGGGGGGTGTTCCACCAAAAAGTCCATCCCCTGTAGGGAAATGGACCACCTCAGCAGTTTTGGATTCTCACCCCTCATTTGCATTAACCATCTGAGGGGCCTGTGGTCTGTCTGAACCCGGAAGTGAGTCCCAAACAGGTATGGTCTCAACTTCTTCAGCGCCCAGACCACAGCACTCCCCCTCTGTTCCCTGGGGAGTAGTCTCCTGCTAAGGAAGACTACAGACTGGTCTAGGCCCTATTCGTTCAGTTGTGAGAGCACCGCTCCCACACCATGCTCTGAAGCGTCAGTCTGCACGACAAATTCCTTGGAGAAGTCAGGTGCCTTGAGCACGGGCCCGTGCGCATAGCTGCGTTCAGGGCATCAAAAGCGTTCTGGCAGGACTCAGTCCAGATCACCTTCCTGGGCTGCTTCTTGGAAGTCAGCTCTGTTAAGGGGGCAATGATGGTGCCATTGCCCTTAACAAATCTCCTATTATAGCCGGTGAGACCTAAAAAGGACCTCACCTCGGTCTGAGTTTTGGGGGGCTCCCAAGCCAGAATGGTGTCAATATTGGGTTGTAGGGGAACCACCTGGCCGCTTCCTACCTGGTGTCCCAAGTACACCACAGAACCCTGCCCGATCTGGCACTTACTAGCCTTGATCGTGAGGCTTCCACCTTGCAGAGCCCTCAACACTTTCTCAAGGTGCTGTAAATGTTCTTCCCAGCTGGAACTGGACACAGCAATGCCATCCAGGTAGGTGGCACTGAAATCCTCCAGTCCAGCCAACAGCTGATTTACCAACCTCTGAAAGGTGGCAGGGGCATTCTTCAACCCAAAGAGCATCACCCGAAACTGGAAATGATCTTCTGGAGTTGAAAACGCTGATCTCTCCTTGGCCCCATCGGTTAAGGCAATCTGCCAGTACCCAAACGTCAATTCAAAAGTGCTGAGGAACCGGTCAGCTCCCAACCAATCAATGAGCTCATCAGCTCGGGGGATGCAGTCCTGGTGACGGTGATAGAGCAAGATTTCGCATATTACGCGACTTGCTTGAAATCAAGAACCTCGAATAACTTATAACCCCATAACTCAACCTGTACGTCTTACTAATTTTCCTTTATCTTTATATTTGAGTGTCTTAGTGACGCTTGCCTATGTGTTTACTAACTCGATAACTCTTGTTCCTAAAATGGCCGCCGCTTGATGGGTTTCTTCTGCGCATGCGTTAGTCACACTCACGTGACGTGACGTAGTTGCAGTTCTGGTGGGAAACTGTGCGCCTGCGTACTTGCGTCTAAAATGGCTGTCTGTGTCCTAACGTGGTGTAGCTTGCGCAGATGCTTTCGTGTTCTTGTCTGTTGCACTAATTATAATGCCATAGTATATTTTTCAATTTAAGGAGTATAAAGTAGCTACTCATAGTATACAGTGAATTCATTTATTTCTATGTTTTAATTTGTTTTCGCTTACTTTACATGTACAGCGGTATTGAGGGCTTGATGGGATGCTCGAGGAGCCATATTGAAATGCTCTTCTGCGCATGACCGACTTCTGCCGGTGGCATTGACAGAGTGCCAACTGAAGGTCCCTGCCAAGACGTGCCTGGGAAGATGCACCTTCACCCAGCCGGAGAAGCCGAAATGTATTACATTAGCAACAAATGTATTTCTTTCTATTGTATTCTGTAGAATAGGTCATGGGAACTCCAAAATCAATAGGCGTTCCAGAATATGTAAAACTAGGCTTGTAGACGTAAATTGTGATTGGTATGTTAGCCTATCCTACCTGGGGACCAATCGAAATTGGGGATTCTGACACTTGCAACATTTGGGGGGTGGTACACTGACCCGAAAACAGTATAACTAGCCTAGGTTTAGCTAGAGAAATTGTCCGACTTGTCGGAATAGCTGACCTGTCACTGACCCAACGCACTCAATAGGTGATTGAATACAGAGCGCTGCGGAGCACTCTGTCCGAATTTGACCATAGACTCAAAGGTTTTACTAAACCTTAAGTGCTGGCGGAGCACTTTGCTGGGGAGTTCGCTAACCCAATCGGGGTTCTGACTGATAGCTGCAGAGAGGGTGGAGCGCAGGCGTTGCTTCCGAACTGCGGGTGCTGGTCGTTCCTTGGTGGTCCTGTCCTGATCCTAATCTGGTTTTCCTGTCCTGTCCTGGGGTGTCCATTCTGCACCTGCTGTCCCATTGATGACTGTCCTTCCTTGGGGTATTTCCTGTCCTTGACTAATCCGTGGCCAGGGTTGGTCTGCACACCATTCTAGGTAAATATATAGTGCTAAGAACTCTATACTGCACTCTCTATTTTCTGTCTTTGCTTTAATAAAGACATACCTTTGCATACGTTAATTTTCCATGCTTTCCGCAATCTACTATAAAAAGTCATACATTATATTTTCCTTAGCATGTCCCTATGTTTCCCTACCTTTTAGAGCACATTCTTTCCATACTGTTTATAAATTATAGATGTGGTTTATAATTTTCTCCTGCAATCTGATTTGAAGTAATGATGCTAGAACTATAGCGTGTTCCACTTTTTCCCCCTCCTATAGATGTATGGGATTTCCATATCTTTTTACTCTTGAAGTATTTCCAAACAGTAAAATTCTAGTTCGTGATCCATTCCCGAATCTGTTTAGCATATTTAACTTTGTTATTACCTTCCTATAGACTCATAAATGGCTGCCTTCGTTTTCTTTCTTTACGGTTATGTGCTGTTCGTTATTTTGATCATTGACTGCCTCTTGGTGGTAAATTGTATGCTCTCTGAATCTGAATTTTAGATAAACTTTTAAAACTTCCCAGTAGTCTGTGGTTATTTGATGAATACAGAAGAAATAAAGTCGGTATTGTATTTTGCCTGCCTTTCTTTTACAGCTAGCTCCCTGATCCGTTGTGGTCATAGGTACCCGTAACGGTGGATTGGTAAGTCGGGTACAATAGAAATAAATAGGAAGGAATCAGGGTTGCTGGTAGTAGAGTGTTAGGTCACCCGATCAAGGTATATGATAAATTGGAAATATATGGGCCTGGTACGTGTATGGTGAAATTATTTGGCCGGGTGGCCTGCGATCTCTATCAACGGCATTTGCCCATGGTAGTCCACACAAATCCGCTGTTCTGGAGTGGCACCAACCTTTGGGATCAAGACCACTGGGCTGGCCCAAGGACTGTGGGAGGGCTCAATCACCCCTAACGCCAGCATCTTAGAGACCTCCTCCTTGATGCGGGCCCTGACCCGGTCAGTCAACCTGTAACTTTTGTGCTTCACAGAGAAGGACTGTCACCAGTGTCCACATCATGGGTACACCAGTGAGTAACAGCGGGAGTCAGAGAGAACAGTCGGGCGAACTGTACCAACAACTGGCGACAGTCCCCCTGCTGCTCTTGAGTCAGTGTAGGGGAGAGGATCACACCCTCCACTGAGCCATCATGCTCCTTGGTGGACAGGAGGTCAGGGAGAGGCTCACTCTCCTCTTCTAGCCCTTCATCTGTCGCCAAGGGCATACTCACTTCAGACCTCTCGAAGTGGGGCTCGATGCAGTTCACGTGAAGGACCCTCAGAGGGTTCCTTGGAATCTGCCAATTCACCAGGTAGGTGACGTCACTCTTGCGCTCCACCGCCTCATACGGCCAGTCCACTTGTTCTGCAAGGCACAAGGTTCCACTGGGGCCATGACCCACACTTTTTGCCCAGGTTGAAATTCGACCAGAGTGGCATTCTGGTCATACCACTTCTTCATTTCTTCCTGGCTTGCTCCTAGGTTCGCCTAAGCGAGTTTCCTGAAGCGGGCAGTCTGGTTTCAAAAGGCCAGCATTTAACTAAACACATCCTGGGAAGTTTTCCAGGGAGCTGCCTCCCAGCCCTCCTTCACCAAACTTACAGGTCCTCTGACAGGGTGGCCATACAGGAGCTCAAAGGGGCTGTACCCAAGAGACTTCTGACTCACCTCCCTGTATGTAAAGAGTAGGCACGGCAAGAGGACGTCCCACTTACGCCTCATGGGTTCTGATAGACCCTTGATCATGCCTTTCAAGGTCTGGTTGAATCTCTCCACCAGACCGTTTCCTTGGGGGTGGTAAGAAGTCGTAAACTTGTAGGTTCATCACACCCCTTCCACAGTGATGTCATATACTTGGATATGAAATTGGTCCCCCTGTCAGAAACCACCTCTCTGGGGAATCCCACGTGGGAAAATATCCCCATTAACTCCCGGCCCACCACTGGCGCCGTCGTTGTCCTGAGAGGGATTGCTTCCGGGTACCGGGTGGCATGGTCCACCAAGACCAGGATGTACCTGTTGCGCATGGCTGTCTTGGGATCCAGTGGCCCCACAATATCCATCCCTACTCTTTCAAAGGGTGTTCCAACAACAGTGAAAGGTTGGAGAGGAGCTTTGACCTTCCTCTCACTCTTAGCACTTGCCCGGCAAGTTTGGCAAGACCTACAGTGTCTATCTGACTGCCTTCGCATTTGAGGCCAAAAGAAGTGGGTGACAAGCTTGTCAAAGGTCTTGTCCTGCCCCAAATGTCCTGCCAAAGGCACGTAATGAGCCAGACCCAGTAGGAAGGTCCTGAAGCGCTGGGGTACCACCAGCACAAGTGCTGACCCAGGCTCAGCGACCTTAGGCTCACTGTCTAGGAGACCATTCTCCCAGTAGATCAGATGTGACCCGGACTGATTATCAGCTGCCTGGTCTGCAGCCTGCCTTTGCAGACCCTCCAGAGTAGGGCACTTGTTCTGCTCCCGACAGAAACCTCCCTGGTGGGACCCCCTTGTTGCTGCCAATGGGTCAGCGCAGAGATGTCTCCCAATTCGGCTACCTGCTTCCCTGTAGGCACCGGGGCGACCCCCTCGAGGTCCGCCACCTCCTGGTCCGTGGGAACTTCGGGGGCCAGTTTCCCGCACCCCCTGCCCTTTCTCTTGGCAGGGCCGTGGGCCACTTGTTCGAGGTTCCAAGTCTTCTCAATCAACCTTTCTGGCTGCCATTGACTGAGTAGATATGCTTGCCCACTCTGGCAACCCAAGCATCTCCAAGTGAGACCTAAACTCAACATCCTTCCTTAAGGACTGCTTCAGGCCGTTACCTAGCAGACAATGACAAAGGCATGGTAGGGCTCACAACCACCCTCAAGGGACCTGTGACCCCCTCCCCCCCATTCAAAGGGAACCTGTGCCACCTTGCACCGGTGCTCCAAGTTGTCTACAGCAACTACTTGGTGGAATGCCCCTGGGACTACCTAATTCTCAGAGACCAGGTGACACCGGACTGAGGTCACACTGGCTCCAGTATCTCTGAGAGCCTCTAACCTTTACCCATTAATGGTCACCCAGGTGCTATATTTATTTATGTTAGGAGGCACCTGGTCTCCTGGGACCATCTCACTGTCCCCTAGTTAGACAAGGGTAATTTCTGTGGGATCCCCACCCTCCTGTGGGCACCCCTCCTCCCCAAGCGCTACAGTAGTCAACACCTTGGTCTGTCCACCGGTGGGTGGCTGTGTCCTCTTTGGGCACCTGGGGTCCCCCTTCATGTGACCCACCTGGTCACAGGCATAACACTTGCGGGGGCCGGTCTCAACAGGCTTCTCTGTAGAGACCCCTTTCTTCTTATCACCTGGGGGCTGGGAACCTTTACCCTGGTACTAGTTTGGGGCCCTTTATATAACTACTTATTTTTACCCTTGTCCCCCTACTTTTCTGCTGGGAACCCTGCCCACCTTTGGCTGAGTCTCCCCCAAACGCTTTCTTGTGGACCCTGGTACTCACCCAGCGATCCGCCTGCATAGCAAGCTTTCTGGGGTCAGTTAGCTTACTGTCAGGTGCTGGCGCAGATGTGCAAAACATACACTAGACAAGTGCTCCCATGCAATCAAATTGTAGAGCCCCTGAAAATCGGTTACATTACTGCCCTTCACCCAGCCATCCAGCGACCTACAGAACATATCCACACATTCCAACCATGTGTTGGCCTCAGGCTTTTTACTGGACCTAAACTGATCCCTGTACCTTTCAGGAGTGAGAACATACCTAGTGAGGAGACCGGCTTTCATGTCAGCATAGGTGAGGTCCTGCCCCTTACCCAAAGCTATCAGAGTATCCCTAGATTCTTCTGGAAAGAGAGGCCACAACCCTGCCCCCCAGTTCCTCTCAGGGACCCCATTCATATGAATAGATGACTCGTACCCTTGAAACCACCTTTGAATGTCATCATCCTTTTTGTACTCTTTACCTGCGTTCTTGGGGATGTGTACAATCCTGTCTGTGTGTGCTGAAGAGTTGCTGCCACCATCTGAGCCGGTTCTACTCTTTAGCTCCAGCTCCTTGATCATTCACTCATGATCTAATATCATCTTCCTTTCCTCCATGGCTATTCTCTTGTCTTTCCTCTCACTTTCTATTCTGAGTTTCTCCAATTCATACTTCCTTGCTTCCCGCCTGTCCTCCAGCTCCTCTGGGACAAGCTACTGCTGCCTGGCCTGGAGGGCTCCCCTCCTCCCAAAAGCACATCCCCCCTAGGAACAGGCTCATCCATCTCTCCACTGAGATTACAAGATTGCCCACTGGCATGTCTGGCTGCTACCCAGGCCCTCAGCGCCTTTTGTAGCTCTTCCTTCCTGGTGAGACCTCTGACCTGGACTTTCAGGTTTTTGCAAATCGATTTTAACTCCTTGACATTGTAGGCTTCCAATCGGTCCTCCTCAAAGGCAATTTTTACTGATGCAATAGATGATGCAATGGATTCAGGCGTGTTGAAGTAGCAAGTTCAAACTGGCAAGATCAAAAATAGGCCGAAAAGAAAAATAACCTGTCCTGGTACGTAATGGTCTGCGATATGGTGGCAGTGCACACCAATCACTGTAAGTCAAGTGCAAACACAATTCCATCCTCACCGCTGACAACCAATGTTAGAAATAGGATTTCTGGTTGGCTAAGGTTTGCACCCAAGTCAGGCAGAAACCACCACTCTAGTCAGGATAAGGGAGTTACACTCCTAAAATAACCCCTGCTCACCCCCTTGGTAGCTTGGCAGGAGCAGTCAGGCTTATCTCAGAGGCATTGTGTAAAGCATTTGCACATAACCAACTGTAATACAGTATAAGCACTACAAACGGACACCACACCAGTTTAGAAAACTATCCAATATTTTTATATCCTTCAACAAGACAAAATACGATAAAAATCCACAGTACAGTACTTTAAAAATAGATGCGTTGCAACTTGTCATTAATTTGCCAAGATACGTTGAAAACACAGTTCCTTGATGTTGATAACTCCGTCCGGGCTATCATGGCGTCGTGAATAAACAAATCCAAACAGTTCTGGCTGACCGCGGCGTCGCGGGTCAGCTGCGGTGTCGGGAAGACCCGCAAACAGTACCTTTCAGAGATGTAGGTCGTCGATGACCTCTCGTTGTCACACCCGTTGCAGGTTGATCTCCTCTCTGATGGAATCAGGAGCGCTGGCGTTGGCAGGCGTCGGGTGCTGAACAGCGGTGCGGCGTGCGGTGCCCTCAGGTCGCGGTGCTAGCAGCGGCTCGGTGACGGCATCAGGTGGCGGCGTTGGTGAGACCAGGGTCGCTGTGTGAGATGAAGGTGGTGCTCGTCACGGAGCTGGCAGGTCACTTTTTGCTTTTGGCAGGTCACGGTGCAGCAGCGGCGTCGCTGTCGCTGAAGCGCTGACAACTGAAGTCAATGGCACCGTTGTTGGTAAGCCATGGCTGTGGTGTGG
Organism: Lissotriton helveticus; assembly: GCF_964261635.1. Taxonomy (NCBI): domain Eukaryota; kingdom Metazoa; phylum Chordata; class Amphibia; order Caudata; family Salamandridae; genus Lissotriton; species Lissotriton helveticus. Next base: position 1,926,514,472 of record NC_136057.1, read on the forward strand.
GATGAGGGCAAACTTTACGAGTGATGCCCTCGAACCATGGTGCGAGCAGCGGCGTCGAGTCCGGTGTGGAGCGTCGTCGTCGGGGATACCACAGCGTCGTCGTGAAGCGAGGCGGTGCAGAGTGCGGTGTCCACCGGTCGCAGTGCGAGCAGTGGCTCGGAGGCGGCATCAGCAGGCGTCGTCAGTGAGACCAGGGCCGCAGTGTGGCGTTGCGGCGGGGCTCTTTGCGGTGCCTTCAGGACACGGTGTCGGCAGCGGCGTCGTAGACAGTGTCGGGCTTGAAGTCTTTGCTGGTCCTGGGACTTCTTGAACAGGGGGCAAGCTCTACTTCAAGCCCTTGGAGATACTCAGTACAAGTAGAGAAAGTTCAATCCAGTCCTTTCGCTGTCCAAGGCAGAAGCAGCAGCTGCAGGCCAACCCAACAAAGCAACAACACAGCAAAGGGGCAATACTCCTCCTGTCAGCTCTTCATCTTGGCAGGTTCCTTGATTCCAGCGAGTTCTGAAGTTCTGGGGTTTGGGTCCCCCTTTTTATCCTTAATTTCTCTTTGTTCTCTGCAGGCAGAGAGGCGTTTGCCTAGTCCAAACCAGTTCTGGATAGTCCTGGAGCACTATGTTGACAAGACTCCGTCTTTCCTTTAACAGTGTAGGCCTGGAACATCAGACGCACCATAGGAGGTGGCACCAGCATTGTGGAGGGAAGGCCCAGCCCTATTCAGGTCCCATGTGCAACTCCTCCCACCTATTTACATGTAGATCTTGTTATTTAGCCCTGTGCTGACTCCCCCTGTCTCCTGGAATCCCCCAGCCCTTGTCACTCAAACTCCAGACAAGGAATACACAACCTCACAGAGGCAGGCTTGGATGGTTAGACAAGAAAATACCTACTTTCTAAAAGTGGTATTTTCAAACACAGAATGTTAAATGCAACTTCATTAAAAGATTTATTTTATCATTCTGAGTTAAGGCATACTAAACTCGAATTTCTACCATGTTCCCCGAGTCAGTAGGATTATAGGATGTAATATTCATACTGCCCATTCTGGCCTATGGGGAACAGGTAGCCTTGCAATAGTGAAAAACGAAGTAGGCTGTAATTCACTATTAGGACATGCCACACGCACCAGGGCATGTCCTACCTTTTACATACAATGCACCCTGCCCATGGGGGTACCTTGGGCCTACCTTAGGGGCGACTCACATGTAGTAAAGGGAAGGTTTAGGGACTTACAAGTGTGTGCACTTGCCAAGTCGACATGGCAGCCCCAGGCTGCGCACAGGCTCTGCAATGGCAGGCCAGAGTTACACTTTACGGGCTGTTTGTGTGGGTGGCACAATCCAGTGCTGCAGCCCACCAACAGCATTTGATTTATGGGCCCTGGCACTCTCAGTGCACTTTACTAGGGACTGACACAAAAATCAAATATGCCAATCATGGAAACACCAATCCATAACATATGTCATACAGGATCACTTGCACTTTACCAGTGAACAGCAGTGAGGAAAGTGCGCAGAATCATTACACCAGTAAAAACAGAGTCAAAACCGGGAGGTCAGAATGAAATCAAACAGTCCGGGGAAACATGCCAAAAAATGCCAAGTCTAACACATGCATTCGCAAAATAGGGAATCGCAAAATTTGCGATTCCTTATTTTGCATGGGGGGTTTTGTGTGCTTCATTGCACACTGCTAATTTACAAATGCTGAAATTCTGGGAATTTCAGCGTTTGCGATTGCATATTGGCTTGATACATATGGCCTAAAGTGATGACAAACTACTTGGAACCAATTAGGGGCAACAGTGGCAATTGGCTGCCAGATTCACCCAAAGGGTTCTATATTTGTGGTGGGTGTATGTCTGCCAGTATGGTCTCAAGAAACTAAAGGAATTCAGTTATAACACTAAGAAAATGTATCATGTACAACAGTTCATCAATTGCAACAACCTGTTTGCAATTTATGCTATCATTTGTAACTGTTCAAAGATCTATATAGGGAGCACTAAGAGATTATTGAAATTGAGGTTTCAAGAACACCGCAGGACAGTCCCTAACCAAGATGTACATTCATCCTTGGCACAATACATTAAAGATTGTCACCCAAGCAGCTTGGATTTTGGATTCCATGGTATACAGAAAATTGAGAAAGACTCAAGGGGAGGGGACATGGAAGTAAGGCTTCACCAAATGGAGGCTAAGTGGATCAGTAAAATAAGGAAACTACAGTGGGGCTTAATCTGGAAAGTGAGCTGCATTATTTTTTAGGATAGTCCGGTTAGCAAGTTATAGAGCTAATTTGATTATGAGTGCCTGTTTGGTCAACTTTAGAGTCAAATTGAGCTCCTAATGCCTGAGGATGGTATGAATGTCGTTCATTGAGTTTCCCCTAGAGGTTCGAAGGAGGATTAAGGGTACCCTTTTGCATATGTGGTGTTCATGTATTTCAGGTCACTGAAATCACAATTTATAGTTAAATAGGCTTGATGTCCAGTATGATCGGAATATTCTTGGTATATATATGGTTTCAGTCGATGCCCTATTTGATCGGACATCACAGTTCTTCGGTTGTATTTCCTTGGAACATCGTTTGTGTTTAGAATCCCTTAGTTGATTGTGGGGCATTTAATGATATGAAAACACAATCCTGCGCACTCAAGAAAAATCACAATAACAATGTTATTAAGTAAATTCAAATTTAGCAACAAAAGAAAGTCTTGTCCAGCGTCGTTATCATTGGAGGTTCTTTTGTCTCTCCTTTCCGGGTTTCAGACGCCAGTAGTGCGAGGGCGATTGAGCCGAGGACTCCGTAACACACGCACCCGTGGTTACGTTCATTGGATAATTGGAAATTCTCCACTACCGGAAATACATAATATATGATGTCGAGTGAGAATAACTATTGTAACTTGGATTGAAACGCGATAGTCCATATGGTGATTTTCAGAAACTTTGTGACGCCTGATTTCGTGTATATACAAGACAAGGTTACCCTTCCGGGTTGGAATTATCACCGGAACTGGGCCTAGGAATTTACATCTCAGCATTTAAGCCCTGAAGAGTTGTGGTGCCTGTTCATGTACAGTCCCACAACGAAACACGTGTCGGCTGGCTGTTTATATATTGTCCTATCTGCTGCTCTAATAAAAGGAGAGACAAAAGAACCTCCAATGATAACGACGCTGGACAAGACTTTCTTTTGTTGCTAAATTTGAATTTACTTAATAGCATTGTTATTGTGATTTTTCTTGAGTGCGCAGGATTGTGTTTTCATGTTGTAAGAGTGTAATCTGTTGCACTCCTATTTGAGGGGTTTCAAGGGTCTCCTCTCCCTGCCTGCACCACCACTATTGAATAAATATACTCACGTTAACTTGGCTAGAGCGCCTATTCAACCCGTAAACTCAAAACCCTCCCTTCTGATCTCAGGCATTTAATGATATGTTTGTGCTGTCTGGTTGTTTTTGGACAACACATTTCCATCCATTTAGTTAGGCTGAAACATGCGATAGCACTATGTGCCTGGAGAATTTACACACTTTCTCCTATTAAAAGATTGAGGGTATGATTATTTGGATTTTGCATCTGTGGCTCAAGCACAGTGATCCTCGAACCCATCGAATGATCCCAATCAGGGAATACATTTAACATATCTCCCAATTGAGGGAATCTCTTGTACTAATGCTGAAATCACCTTTACTTTGATTAGTCGATTTGAATTTTCAGATGCACTGATAGGGAACGGTGCTTGGGATCGTGAAGGTTGTAAAAATAGCTTGTATGCAGTCTCTTTTCTGTGCCGGGAGGGTTCTAATAATTATTTGCGAACATTGGAACATTGGTGATGAATCATATTAGGGATTGGCAGCTTTGGAATTCAAAGAAAACAGGGTATGGAATGTGGAATGATTTAAGGCAATGCACCCAGCAAGGGCTCCATTTGCGAGAATTTCTTGTTTTAAGCCATCGTGGACACACTTTGTGTACTCTCAAAAATTGTCTCATTCGAAATTTTGTATATTCTGATAGGACGCGGCATTCACAATTTTTTGAGCATTAGAAGTGACCACACTATGGTAAGGCTTTTGAACCATCACGTACTCAATTTGCCTATACCCTATTATTAACTCCTTTGAAATTTCAGACACTATAATTGGATAGCGCACTCACGATGTTCTGAGCAGTAGAAATAATCTGACTACCATGACACTTTCGCGCCATTGCATATTCAGTTTGTTTATTCCTAATGATCAGTTTATTCGTGATTTTAGCATACTGATTGGATGAGGTACCTAGTATATTCTGAAGAGTGAAAATTACCCGACTATCGTAAGGTTTAGAACCACCCTGCACTCAGATCACTTATACCCAATGATGGACTCACTTGTATTTTCAAACACTCCGATTGGACTGGGCACATTGATGTTCTGAGTAGGAAGAAATAACAGTCGCACTGTGCCCATTCCAGGAAGCATACCATACCTGTTTATCTGTATTACTACACACAGCCAAGACTCATTGTTTTTGTGGTGGTTGTTGGCCGCAGTTTTACTACTTATTACATACATCATATTTGTACAACTCCCCTGGACACCTTCTCAGGCCGGGGTCATAAATCATTATCATACATTATCACTATTTGTTATCAATAAGTGTCATTTGGACATCATAAATCATGGGTCATAAATCATCGGGTATCATAAATCATTCTGTCATCATTTTTTTGTCATAAATTGCTCTCCCGTAGCATCATATATCATTGTCATAAATCATGGTCATAAATCATCGGGATTTCATAAATCATTCTGTCACAAATTGGTTATCATTCTGTTGTCATAAATCATTCTGCATGGGCATCATAACTCATCAGCCATAAATCATCGGCTGGCCATAAATCACTGGTTTGTCTTTTTGTTCCTTTGCATATCCGAAGGTCGTAAATTACCCTGACAGCTTGAAGATTGTTCTTTGTTGTTTTCCACGCCCCTTTGTGTGTGGGGAGTAGCCTTTTTCCGGAGCCAGGCCACAGCTCGCTACCTTGCTAGTCTCTCCTGCACCCTGCTGTCTGGCGGGGGCTGGGCTGCGAGTGCCGTCTCCGTGTGCTACACCGATTTTTTATACTCACCCAGCCGTGAGGCATCCCAGAGTGAGTGGCCCTCCTTCTACACACTGCCCTGTCGGTGTGCTTCCATAACCAAGCCAATACACCTTTTGTTTCCGCCACGCGGCCAGGGAGGCGTCCGTCTTCCTGCGGCTCCCCCTACCCTGTGTCGTCTCTTCGCGCCTCCATTGCTCTTTCTGTGGGCCTGCCCATGCTGTGTACCACTCGAGCGCTAGGGTAACCACCTCTAGCTGTATCTCCGGGAGGCTGACGTCTGGTAAGCTCTGACAGCAATCTTCCCCACAAACGCCATCGTGTGCTCTGCTCCGTCCTTGTCATTCTGTGTGGCACGCTTGTGTCCCGTTTGGAGACTTACAGTACTGTCTCCTCTCACCATGGGTCATACATGAAATTAAACAAATTGGGACACAGTCAGATGCCACTTGTGGAGGTGTGATACAACATACGTTACTTACATGATCCCTACCCTAATTAGTATCACATTATCCCTGTCACATTCTATTACCACATAACTGTGCATTTTGTTGTGGTACTTTCACATAGGACATTTTTTTTTTTACATCCCGTCCACTAAACTGTCATTATTTCTTACTGTGGGAGGATGAAATTCCAAGTTAGCCCTGCCTGGGTGCGCGGGGCACCTAACCTTCATATTGCTATAGGCTCCTCTGTGCGGTATGGTAGAGCCTAAGGGCGTGCCCGAGACCCGTGCATGTCCCACCGCCGGCCCAGGTGAGGGTGTGTAACTACTGCCTGTGTTTTCATTATATATTAATTTATTTCTCCTCTGTCCTATCGCCCTATGCTGCTTGTGCAGACCCTACGCTGTGCCCCGTTCGGGTACATAGACCTCCTTTCTTACTTGCCCCATGCAGTGCACACCACTTTTCTACTTGTTTCTTATCTTGGAAGGATGAAATCCTGGGTTGGCACTGCCGGGGATGCAGAGAACACGACCTACGTGTTTGTAAATTGCGCTTACGCCCAGGGGGGTCCTGGCACTGAATAGCAGCTGTTTATTGTTACCCCGACTTCAAGGTACTGATTTCTCATATTGCTGTGTCCCCTTACAATGTTTACCACAAACGTCAGCAACCGTGGGCTGGTCTCCCTGGGACCTGCTCCAGACATCTGTCTTCTTGTTAGCTACCGGTCTTGAGAGCAGCTCTAGATTGTTTTAGTACATTTTAGCACTATCATGTTAAATATTTTCATATACATGCCACCCCGCTAGACTGTGCTTGCACATATGAATACCTGCATCCCCTTCCACGTTCCCCTAGATACTTAGACCCCTGTGCTCAGCACCAGTGACGGTTGGTGACATTTGAAAGTGGTAGGGTAGTGTCTCAAATCACTTGTACCATCATTTTTCAACCTCAGAAGAATGAAAATCATATCGGGATCTAAAACCTGTGAGCATGAGGTAAAAACAAGGTTCCTGCGGTGTGTGCCTTGCCACAACGCGCTGTTCATCTGTGAGATAACCACAACCCAACCGCCAGCGAAACTTACAGCCTATAATTGCCTCTTTACTGTGCACCCGCCTTTTTCCCCCTGGGGCTTATAACTATTAATCATAGGTGGGTAAATCCGTGTATATGCAATGTTACATCAGTCAGGGGCAGGTTCACCTGTTCTCTATGCTGGTGGGCGGTATAGTTGAAGGGGTACTTGCTCTGGATCATCACCAAACTCTGCATCTAATATGCAATGCAATGAGACACGCAGTTCCTTGACTGTTAATCTCTCCCTGTAATCGCCACTACCATAAAGGAGTCTCTGTCTGCTACCTGTTCTGTGCAGCAGGCCGCCTAACCCTCAGTGCTGCATACCGTGAATAGAAACTACCTCCGAGTCAAGGTTCTTGACGGACAAACCTTTGCTCTCTCCAGGCGGAAGGTTAATCACCGTTCCCTACAAATTGCTGGAAACGGTAATGGTAGCAGGGTCTTTTATCCCAATATAAACTGCAGGGCAGGTGCTCCGATGCCGGGTCAGCCCCGGTGCGGTCGGACTGCCCCAGGGCCGGCCCTGAGCTGAGCAGCAGCTCTCGCGCCGCTTAGTCACGGTGCTGCCAGGGATAGATGACTGTTCACCAGGCACACCTGGGGGCACCAGACACCCCCCTTTGACCTCGTCTAGCTCTTGGAGAACCATGGGTGGGAAATGCTACACTCATGTTGCATCTTAAATAGTTGAATGTTTAAACTGTGCAGTGTCAACATACTGGTCAATAACCAGTCGAACTGATACATATATATATATTCTTCTTTTGCAGATTTGTATAGTGCAAACTCTACCCGGCGGTGTAAGAGCGCTTTTCTTGAGCACCGGTTGCGTTACACAAGAACACCTTCATTATGTGGTAGGCACGGGGAGCTTAGGTGATTTGCTCCGAATAACCGGATGTTAAGCCAGCGCCGAGGCTCGAACCCGGATTCCCGGCTCCCAAGACGGCAGTTCCAGCCGTGAGACTCAATTCTGAAACTCCACAGGTCCTGTGGTGTTTTTGAAGAAGCCCTACACTTCAATTGATGCAGGATGCAAGCTCAGGTCTCAGAACACGGTGTTCTCGGGTCACACTCCCAGGCTGGCAGTGGACAGTTAAACTAGTTGCGTACTGCCACATGTTTCATTTTCTTTAGCTGCGTTTACTTACAATTTAACTTAACAAAGTGCTTTGTTTACTTTTCCGTTTTACTGTTGTAGATAGCACAAACCTTACCCAACCAAGGTATGGCTTTACCAACCGTTGTGCTCGTGTAATTGGTCAACGCTGTTTGACCAGCTCTCGCGGGTTGCTCTTATGTGTAGAAGCTGAGCTCTACATTTTGCATCCATTTTGCTACGCGAGCGTCCACACACAGCTTCATTAGCTCAGCCCTATTCCGCACGCTATACCTTGCATTTATAAACAGTCACTCTTATATTGACAGTAGAAGCATTTGATCACATTTATCATTATTCAAAGGTAATACTCGAGGTGTACTTGGTTCCAGCCCTTTTGGCTCTAGCTGCTCCTCTGAAAGGTGGGCTTTCTATGGGCCAGCGCGATATTCGCTACTTTGCCAAGTATTCGAAAGTCGAGCCGGAATAATATGAAAATGTACAAACTTTACAACATATTGAACTGACACTGGGGCTCGAACACTGATCTCCATCTCGAGCCACAGCCGGCAGGGAGGTTACAGTGTCGAGACAGACCTCCGGATTTTCGAGCGTTTAGAGATCTAATAATCTTCTGTGAGGTGCATTTCCTATCCAAGGTCTTCCAGCATATTGTCCCCCTATTTAACTTACATCATGGTCTTAAAAAACATTTTTTTTTGGAAAGGTGAATCCTTGGCAAATTTTTTGCATCCGCCTGCGAGCTTAGCTCTTGAAGCAGGAGCTTGTGCCTGGAAAGAAGGGGGACCCAATGCTGGGGGTCTGATTCCATGTCCCTGGTGTGAGAAGTTAGCCTGGCATATGATGTCCACTAGTTCCAGTGGGCACCTTGTACCATTCTAATCGACCCTTATTGATGGTGGTTGTAAAGTCAACCTTATAGAAAGCTATCCTAGTGGTAGCTTGAACCAGCAGTCTTCAGGCTAAGACTTCAGTAGGCGAGTTAAGCAAGTTGTTTTACCATATATAATCCCTTGAATACCAAATAAAAGGACACCACACAAGGTATATATCAAATATATATGTATTTATTCTAAACACAACCCCTCTGCACTCTATAGGAGGTCAGAGGTAAAAATACAATACAAGACACACAGTTAATATACGATAAGTTGCACAGTTTACGTTATGCCCTCGGGGCCTCACAAACCATATACTAAGAAAGTGGTATAAGTACCATGTGAGAAATAGAAAGCAGGCCTAGGGCCTGCAGAATCGCTGGGCCTACACTAAACAACCAAAGGTTAGGAAGTAGTAGACCCACGGGAGCCACGTGCAGTGTCTGAACACAGGCGCACGTTCCCGTTGACTTACTATGGAGTTCGTAAAAGATACAAAGTTACAATTTAAGGACACTTCCAGATGGACTAGGATGGAACCCTTTTAAACTAGGACACTCCGAGAGTCAAGACCCATGGGAGCACCGGAGTACTCGTGTTACCTCACCCAGGGAAGCCGGGTGCATATGTGTCTTTTCGTGTCGGATTTCGTCATTGTTTTCTATGGAGAGCTGCAAAGAAGTGCTGCAGGCGACCAGAGGAAAAGTGTCCGGGTGGATCCAAGGGTGGATCTGAGATGTAAAGAACCTGAAAGCAGAGGGGACAGAGTCTGGGTCACTAGCCAGTGACCAGGAAGGAACCAGGAAGGAAGCAGGCGATGTTGGGTGCTTTAAGGTGAAGAAGGTGAGTTTGTCTCTTCAGCCAGGAGGTCCAGGAGGCATCGACGATGACCAGGAGCTGGAATCGAGCTGTCCCACAATGGATCTAGATGACTGCAGCATCGGTATCGGGATTGGACCCAACAAGCCTTGGCAACCGCAATCCACGCATGATGTTGAGATTGGCTCTGTTGCAGACCAGCAAGGTCTGTGGTGCTGCTCCTTTTTAGGGAAGCTGGAGCAAGCCTGGAGCAACCAGGATCACATATTATATTCAAGATGGCATCTTCAGGGGGCTCACTAGCCAACAGGCAAGGAGCCAGGAAGATGAGTCAAGCACAAATGTAAAGGCGGGGCCCACGGAACACTCGCGGAGTGTTGGTGCCTGAGCTTCGGTTCAAATGATGCTCGGGCTGGGGCTTCTTGTATCCCATTGCACAACTTACTGAGGCTTCAGGAAAGGAGTGCAGGAAGCAAAATGCAGGATGTCCCAGATGTCTGGTCCCACGTCTCTCGTGTCCGCCAGGAGTCTCAGCTTTGCTGTGGATGTGGGTCGGGGTCAGAAAAGTCTGGAAGTCCACTTCTTGAGTCGCAGAGTCTTCGGGTTCCGGCGAGAGCCTTGAAACTGCAGACTAGCAAATTTGCTGGTGGTGCCTGTTTGCACAGGGTGGTCACTCCTTGACCTCAAGGGAGATGTCTTCCAGTCAGAATGGAATGTCGAAGATCCAAGATATGTCTTACAAAGATTCGTCCAGGATAATCTAAAGTCCTGGGGACACAGCTCCTATACTTATACTAAGGATGGGGGCTGGATTACCTGACTAGGTCCCTCCTATGGGTGGACCTGAGAAGGGGGTGGTTACACCCCTTTCCCTTTGTCCAGTTTCACGCCAGAGCTGGGGCTGGAGTGCCGCAGCAACTGGTTTGAACCGGGCTATGCATGGAGCACTGTCTAGATGCATTCACTGATTGCAGCCCTCCCTGCCCCAATACACAAAACCCCTGTGTGGGGAGGTGCTGGCATCTCCCTGGACAGGAAACCTATTGTCCAGGCAGCCCTTGCTGGAATTTCCCCCAGCAACAGGAGGTCAGACTTGTGTCTGTGACAGCAGCATCCATTTTGTGATGCTGAGGTTCTGTTTAACTTTAACCGGGTAAAGCAGTAACTTACATGTCTTTTCCCTCTAGAAGGGTGGAATGCTACCCCCGCCGCCAGAATTGGCGGGGGTGTTAGTATTCCAAAGTGTTTGACACCTTACACGACACGTTTTGATAAAGCCAAACCAAAGTTATCATTAACCGCAAGGATTATAATGCACTTAAGAGTATATGGTATGGCTATATCATAGAACAGCTATAAGGAGATGGTTCCGAAAGCTGCAGAGTGGCTCAGCTCATGCTAGGGCACCCTCTCACATAAAACCAAGCACTCTGCCTCCAGGATTGTCAAGGCCTACCGTTGGAGTGGCTTATAGGTGTATATGTGTCTATATATAAAGGTAGATATAGGTATACTATATCTAAGTAAGGGGTGATTACACCACCTTACCCAGGCTGTGTGAACAGACCTGTGGTGTCAGTTTGGAAGGCAAACCAGGGGTAGCACAATACATACTGCAGCCCCTGGTAGGCCTAGGGCGCACCTATGCCCTGGGTACCTATGGTACACTATACAAGAGTGACCCAGTAACCGATCTGGTATGTACCTAAAGTACATGGAGTCCATTATATAGAAAAAGCAGATAGTCTGGGGCCCTGAATAGCAGGGTCCCAGGCCAACTAAGTCGAAAACCAGCAAAACACCAGGAAAAAAGTTGGGGTAACCATATAGTCAGATTCCCCCTTCCTACACCTGGGGGTCGGCAGCTGCTCAGGTGCCTTCTTCCACACTATGCACGCATTTCTGGTTGGCAGGGCGCTAGCTAACATGGCGCTGCTTTAAGGCGCACACAGTCTACCATGGAAAAGAGATAGCCCTAGCTTCATTGCGCCAGGCTCTTTGACTTCTGCGTGTGTCGACGAAGCTACCAACTTCTCAGTTGCTACCCATATCAAGGCAATACCCAGCTGCGTGCCAACCCCCATCCAAACATAGCAAGCATGGTTAATATCTCACCCCAGACTTTTTAGCTTACTTAATGGTGCCCCTACAGGGTTGATGCTTACCGAGCACTCCTGTTCTGCAGCCGTGGGATGCTGGGTCCGGCCCTTGTTCTCCCCACCGGCCCGAAGCCACCACCGCTGCTCCTTGTGCGTCTTCAGAACACCCCCCAGGGTCTGCGAAGGTGGCTGCTCGCCTAGCGGTGTCCAGGCTCCCCCTCGCCTGCTGAGTTGTGCCTCCACTAGTGCCGTGGCCATCTGCCGGTGGGGGCCACTCAGGACATGCCTTTTGGGTGTTGAGAAGCCCTCCGGTGCACCCATTCGTTGCATGTATCGCTGCCCTCTCGTGAAAGCTGCTCCGACCAGTTCCTTTATCGGTTGCCGCAGCCCAGTCCCGGTCGCTGCAATTCTAAAAGGGGAGCGAGCGAGCAAGATGATTCCAGAGCACCGGAGCTGTGGGTGGGGGACGATCCATCTCGATTCCACTGCTTTCGGCACCGCGAGTCTCGTCACATTGCCTGGGGAGCTGGGGGTCGTGCCTGCGTGTCCCTTCTGCCCCAACCTTCCATGCTCAGGTGGGGGGAAGGGGGGGATGCAATCCTCCGACACCCGGCACCTCACGTCATAGGTGGGTTCCTCTTTTTGGCTCCGGCCGGCTGGGACCCTTCTTCGCCTGTGTCGGGACGTTACAGATGGTAGCTGCTACTTGAAAACCGTTGGTGTCGCTCCCCCAGCTCCCTGATGTAAAAGGTGAGCTGCCCAGGGGGAGCATTGCCTTATATCCCCCTCCCCCTTTTCTTCTTTCCTTTGTTCTTGGGGAGGGGGATGAGATGGCCTCGGGCACTTTTCGCCACGCGGCGCTGACCAGCACAAACCAGATCCGTTCCTTGTGGGGCTCGGGCGGCCATTATGGTGCCAGCCCTCGAGGCCCCCTTCGGGGGCGGGCCTCTGCAAGATCTGACTGCCATAGGAGTTTCGAGCAGTCCCAGACTAAGGGGTCGATTAGGATCGCGGACGGACTTGAGTCCGTCCGCGACCCCTGAGGAGGAGGGAACGTCCGCATGGTGTGCGGCGTTCCCTCTGAGCCGATTAGGATGTGACCGCCAGGGTGGCGGTCACATCCTCTATCTTTAACATTGCGGCGGATGCAGCTTCAAGCTGCACCCGCCGCAATGTTAAAAATGCATGCATCGCATTTGCATGCACAAAGCGGCAGGCACCCCGCGGTGCCTGCTGCTTTGTGCACGCAAATGCAGGGGGGTACCATAGGTACCCCCCATGTGCACCCTCCACCCCCCCTTCACCCAGGGGGCCCGCAACGGGCCCCCGAAGTGCCCCCGAAGTGAAGGTCCGTATGTTTATCCACGGTGGAAAAGCCGCAGCGGAAGAGCATGCCTTTTACACCATCCTAATATGGCTGGCGGTGTCTGATAGACACCGCCAGCCATGTTAAAGCTTTTCTGCCGCGGTCGGAAGGTGACCGCGGCGGAAAAGCTGCGGACGGAATGCCAGACCCACCAGCCATCCTAATATGGCTGTGGGTCTTTCAAGGCTCCGCGGCGGTTTTCCCGCATCCTCCGGGCCGGCGGTGGCTTCCGCCGGCCCGGAGGATGCGGGAAAACCGCAATCATAATAGGCCCCTCAGTTTGTGGATACCTAATAATTGGTTTATTTTAAATTTTACACATTCTAATTGGATAAGAATGATGAATGAAAGGCCAGGATGTTATTGACAAGGGAATGGAAGTTTTGAATTTTCTGACACATTGATTGGGTAGGGCATGCTATAAGTGGTGAGCTCGGAATGGGCCTGACTATGAGAAGATTTTCCATGTCGGGGAAGTCTCGTGCAACACTGCGATACTCTGCAGGTCAATAATGGAGGAAGTGCTGGCGTGATGAGTGAGTAGGCAGGAGGGGCAGACTATATGTGAGACTGCATCTGTGTGGCTGCTCAAAATTGAGAATAATTGGTATGAGTATGGAATAAGGTGATTTTGGTATAGATAAGAGAATGGGATATGTGAGCAGAACTTAGGTAATGAATGCATGTGTGGTGAAGTTGGTACATTTAGGGAGTGACATTTGGTACATGAATGTGTGGAATATGAATGTATACATTAGAATTAAAATTGAAGTATGTGAGGTGGTTGATTGAGTAGAAGGGAGTTAATTGAAATATGATAACAGCAAGTGTATTTGCAGTGCAGATCGTTTGGATTTAGTTTGTTTAATAAATGTAGGAAGAATATAATAGTTAAGGGCCCCTTTTTTAATTATCACTTCAGATCCCACTTAGGAGTTATTTTACATGTTGCCTTATTTATTCTGGTCCTTCATAAATCCAGAAAAACAACATGAGACTTTGCAAAGTGAGTAGACTGAGATATGTTTTTAATCTTGTGTTACAATTTAAACTAGCTTTTCAGTTCCTCTCAAAATGTTGTAATTAATAGAATATTTTTTTAAGCATAAATATTGCACAACTTCAATGTCGTAATCACTGGGAATGTGGATCATGAACTACTGCTTTGGAGTGGAATATGGAAATAGTTTTGTCAAGTCTGTCTCTTGTAACCATTGTAGTTTCATCTGAATGCGTGGGGAGTCATAAGGTTATTGTTGTTACTGCAAGTTCTTAAATGTTTCCCAAATAATAATCCATACTTGTAAAGCACAAACTCATCACCCCTTAAGGTTTCAAGGTGCTGGGGGCCATTGGGGAGATTAAGTGAGGTATTGCTCAGTCACATGATGCTGAGCTGAGTTGCCACTGGCACCGGGGATCGAACGTGAGCGATAGCAAAGAGGATGTGCTGGCTCCCACCAGCACTCACTATGGTGCTGGGTGGAGAGCTGGCTAGGGCCAGGGGGCCTTGGGGCTCCACTTGCAACCTGCAACCCCCAATGACCCCAGTGGTGTGAGCACCCCGGGTGGCCAATTGGGCACCCACTAACATAAAAAGAAGTCAGGCTCCCCCGCAGCCTCCAATTAAAATTGGTGCTGTGAGTATCACGAGTAGGCACTAGGGCTTCCACTGAATAAACACATTGTGTGCCAGCTGGGGGCATTGGGGCTCTAAAATAAACTAGGTGGGTATCCCGGGTGGGCACCGGGACACTTACAATTTTTTTTTTAGTACAAAATGAATAATAAATGAGCGCAGGAGCTGCTCATTTATTATTCACTGCTCCATGAAGAAGCATCCCATAATACCCTGTAAGGGCTAGTTACAGTTTTTTTTAGCTTCCTGGTGTCCCTAAAAAGAGCAGGGGCACCACCAAGCTGTAGTAAGTGAAGCAGTCCCACAGCAACAATAAAAGAAAAAAAACTGTAAGTCTCCTTGGTCATTAAAACCATGACCTCAGGGGAGCTTACAATTTTTTTAAACACTTCTAGCTGAAGCCCTATGCTTTTGGCTAAGATCAAGTGTAGTAGGCCCAGGAGGAGAAAACCAAGGACGGATACATCACCTTAGACTCTGAAACAGAGGACAGCAACAGGGAGGATGTAGGAAACAACCTGGGAGGCCCGTGGGAGCTGTCCTGGAGCCCCTGAAGAGGCTGCACTGGAAGGTCAACAAAGTACCAGAAACCAGAGCAGACAAAGAAGAGGACGACGGGGACATCGAGTGGAAAGAAGTCCCAGACGTTGCAGCAGAGGTCTCCATCGAGATCCCAGAAGAGGTTGCACCAGAGACAGGAGGCCTGCAGGTGGTTCAGCACCCAGCGGTGTAGTAGCCCTCCGCTCAGAAAGGTTTGAGAATTGAGAACCAGACAGTGACCGCTAGCGCTGAGACAATGGCTGTATCATTGTTCAACCTAAACATCAGGACTGTGAAGGACCAGATCAGGTGGGCTGGTACATTGCGGTTCCTGGCGGCCCAAACCGAGATATCTGTTTTCTGCAGAAATGCAGGATTTCGTACACCCAGTCGTACAGCCAGCTTGAACGGCAGTGGACACACGGGCCATCGTTTTGGTCCGGAGGGAACAATTGCAAATCATCTGGAGTCGCCATTCTGATCAAGGGGAGGCATTTCACCACTGACAAGGTAACTGAGTAGTTCAACAGCAGAGTGCTGGTCGTAGACGGCTTGTGGGCTGGTGAGCGTGTTAGGCTCATCGACTTCGATGCGGCTTGAGATATTCAGGGTGCGCAGGATGCAACTCGTGACCTCCTGGACCATCCTGATGGGTGTTTATTTCAACTGTACAGTAGAGCTGAATGCACGCACTGGGTCAGACTCTGTGGGAATAGGTATGACATCCAGGCTGTTGGTGGAGATGATAGGTGTGGCGTCCCTCCGAGATGTTACCAGGTGCATGGGGTCGAAGTCCAGGAATTTTTACTGGGGTATGCCGGACAGATCTGGCATCCACAGATCGACTTCCTATTCACCTCCCCAACTGTAAAGCATGGGTGAAGCTTCAAGGTTGCCGTCCACTTCTCTGACCACAGAGCAGTCAGTTTTGAGGGGGATCTCACAGGGAAGTTTCCCGCTGGCCCAGGATCGTGGAAGCTGAACTGATCATTGCTGTAAAATGAGGAGTTAGTGGCGAACCTCAGTTGCGTATGTAGAATGGCAAGCTTATTCCTGTTGCCGACGTGGAGGTGCCTCGATTGGGCAGAGTGGGTGAGCGCCGTCCCCTACATCTGGGACACCCCCTTGTCCTACAAGGAAGTGGAGAAGTTTGTCAGGGAGTTCAGACTGGAGGCAGGACCGGCTCTAGGGCGGTGCGGCCGGTGCCACCGCACCGGGTGTTGACTTTGCATGGGGGCGCCTGTTTGCTAGTTTATATTGTGTTAAAAACACCTGCTGCCCCATTCCTGACCTCCAGCAATTTTCAGGCAACAATTAAAATGTCAAGAAAACTCCGGTGATTAATGTTCCTCCAGGTGAGATCGGAGGTTTGTCTAGTAGAAGTTTTGACTCCTGGATGTTTTGATTCATGATACGGTAGCGCAGAGGATTAAAATGCCTGCTGCAAAGAACAGGTACCATGCAGATCACAAGGTGAATGTAATGCAAACTGGTCAGCAGGTTACTGCTTTTGTCAGTGACTTCCTTTTGTTAGTTGCAGTTTACAGTAAGGCATTAACTGTCAAAGAACTGCTGGCCAACTTCAAAGTATAGAGTAGGGCTCTTGGATTCTTTCCCCAGACTTTCATTATTCTAATGTTGAAAAAAAGATTAATTTGGGTACAAATCAGTTCTTGTTATTAAAGAGAGACCCAATACACAGTGTTACATTTCAAATTCAGAGTTCTTGCTTCTCCAGACCAAGTACTCTTCAAATATACTGCCTACCTGTATGGATAATATGTGAGTCCACCCCTTGTTGCCCTCTGTCTTATGTAACATTTCCTATACACTGATTTACACACCTATGATTGATAGTCTCTGTCTAATGTGTGCGTTATGTAAAGTGCTCTGACACCCTTCACTTTTATGAGTGACCCTATAAAATTAATAACTATGGTTATGGAGAATGTTCAAGGGGGGTGGGAAGTCAATCCGTGGTGGAGATGGTCACAGGGGGACGCCAATAAACATTGGCACACTAGGCGCCACCAATGTTAAAGCCGGCCCTGACTGGAGGCTGCCTCCCTAGCCACGTGGACTTAGAAGATCTTCAAACGCCAGATACATGCTAGGGACATCAGTGAACTGATTGCCACCCTCCCCTCTGCCACAGAGGACCACACGTGGGAGAACATTGCCTGCAAGAGCCTGACCAACCAGCACAAAGACATCGCTTGGATGGCCATTCAAGGAGGACTGTCAGTGAGAGCCTTCATGCACGCAAGAGAGATCAACCGATACAAGTCCTGCCCAAGAGGGTGCACAGTGGACAAGATGACCTACCATCTCTTCTTGGACTGCTAAAGGCCCTAGGCACGGAGCGTAGGGCCTGACTACCTACATCATGCATCACTGCGGACTCAGTGATGTATGGTCCGTCCCAGGGAAACATGCACTAGGGGACCTCCAGGACTGCTGGAGGCTCCTGTTTCTGTTTTCCAGAAACTGCCTTGTAGTAGGGAAGAAGGAGACATCATCTTTGATGAGCCAAAAGATGATCTAAAGCCTCCTGCATGACGATCTGCACTGGATGGGTCAGATGTAAACGATGAAACCTGAGGACCTAAAGGGGTATTCCTGCCCCTGCCTGAGGGGGGCTGGAGGGAACACTAACCTGTTTTGTCCTTTTTTCTTCAACCCAGGAACCGGGTGGTGATAGGGGAGAGGAGAAGTGGATGAAGACAGATGGAATAAATGTAGTTATTTATTTGACTAACGTGACCTTTTCCCTTCACAGGAAAACGGTCAATGGGATAGCTTGCGCACTTGTTGTCAAGTTTGTTACCAATGACTTCCGAATGAATAGGGCTTTCTGGAAGATGACGATTTGATTGATTTGATTTGATTTGATTTTACATTTTATAGAGCGCAACGTATGCCCAAGGGCGTCTTGGCGCTGAAATAGCCTGGAAACTAGAGTGCCAACTAACATTTTATTTTGTATGGCTAAGTAGTTTTTAAACAGCCATGTTTTCAGCTGACTTCAGAACAACATCAAAGAGTTACTGTTTTTAATCTGCAAGGGCAGGGAGTTCCAAACCTTAGCCGTGCCAACGAAAAAACTCCTTCTCCCCCAGCGTTGCTGCCTGTATTTTGGAACTACCAATAAGTATGCGTCTGCTGATCTTAGATTTCTGTGAGGGACATATTTCCTGAGATGTGTTCTAAGATAGAGGGGTCCTTTCCCCTGTAATGTCTTAAATGCAAGGCACTGAGACTTGAATATAATTCTCTTCCCCACCGGCAGCCAGTGGAAATCCCTCAGTCGATTGGTTACTGGTTCATGTTTGGGGATATCTAAGATTAATCTTGCCGCTGCGTTCTGCATCCGTTGAAGTCTAAGCAGGAGCTGTGTTTGAAGTCCTACATATAGAGCGTTTCCGTAGTCCAGCCGTGATATAGCTAATGTTGTTACCACCGTTTTTAGAGCATCCATAGGGATAAATGGGCAGATCTTTCTGATAATTTTTAGGATACCCCAAAAGGTGGAGGTAAGTTTGCTAATTTTACGGTCAAAGGTCAGTAATTTAAAGGCACTGTCTTGAAAACCCAGTTCCACAAGTCTGCCGATCAAAATTGGGTGATTGACCGTGTCGAAGGCCGCCGATAGATCTAATAGGATCAAGTCGGCCTTCTTCCCCTCATCCAGAAATTTTCTTAGTTCTTCTACTGCCATCACCAAGGAGGTCTCGGTTCCATGGCCTTCCCTGAACCCATACTGGGAATCATCCAGTAGTTCACCCTCTGTGATAAAGGACATGATCTGCCTGTTACACCAACACCTTGGCGCAGAAAGGAATCATAGATATTGGCCTGTTGCTTTTAGGTTCTGTTGGATCCATGTTTGCCTTCTTTAATAGTGGCCGTACCGAGGCCCTTTTTCCATGAGTCTGTGAAAATGCCTGCCTGAATTATTTCTTGGAAAACTGGTCTGAGTTGTTCACTAATTAGCTCTGGACATAAATGAAAGATTTTTGGAGGGCATGTATCCAATGGAGCCCCTGCCTTTGTTTTCTTTACTACTTGGACGATCTGTTCATCTGTTGGTGGGAGAAAAGAGAAGGTTGGAACGTTTGCTGAGGAGTGAGAGCCCGGCGTTTTTATCTCCACCGGTTTAATTATGCTATCCCTGAAGGTTTTGTACACTTCATCTACTTTGTTGGTAAAAAAGTCTCCAAGTGTATTGCAGGGACATATTATTGACGGATCTGAACCAGAAGCGAGGCCCTCACAAGGGTTAGGTAAAAACAAAACAAATAAGGACCTTCTGTCGTGTTTTTTTTGTTTTTAAGTCTCCTCATTGGGTTTTGTAAAACAGTAGTTACTTACATTAGTGATAGGAGGCACATAGGGTGGCAAATCATAGTTTAAACAATCAATAGTATATTAGAGTGGACGCAAAGTCACAGCAGCATGTGTAGCCCCCTCAGCAGACCAATGTTTAAATGAGGGTAAAAAGCAATGTTACATGATGAAACATACTTTCCACAGTTCGAGATCATCTGGTCTGACCAGTAACATTCTAAGCTCTTTTGCTGTTGACCATTCCACCACATCACAACTCGATCTGTGAATTTCTGGGACCTTCGGACTCAGCCAGCAGACTGCCATATGGCACCTCGCCAACAAACGTGTAAGGCTCACAAATTTCTGTTCAATTTTATATTTGGTCTTGATAACATCTATACCTAAGAAGCATGCTGGTGTGGACCTAGGCACCGTTAATGACAAATGTTCAGATTATTTAGCTACCACTGCCCTCCAGAATGCAGCAATTTTAGGATATTCCTGAATCGGATGTAAATAAGTAGTCACTGGATCAACACACTAGGGGAGCGGCTCAGAGCGTCAAGGTTCAGGCGGTGCAACATTGCAGGGATCATATGTGTGCGGTGTACATAATTAAAATGGAGTGTACGAAATCTACCAGTGCTTCAGATCTTTATCGGTGACAGAGTTTATCTCCTTTGTGTGTCCGAGAAGGCCAAATCCCAGTTCGCCTCACATTTCCCACACGAGTGCAGTGGGTGTTTGCCTGTGTCCTCTCGGAGGGCTGTATATAGTCTTTTGATGATTCTGCACCCAGAGTCCACACATATGAGCAGATGTAGGGTCACGGAGTGTGGCGGGGTCTCCCAGGTGTCTATACAAATGGTGTGCATTATTCCCTTGATGGCATTGTATTGTAGACTAGCGGCCCGTCCTTACGTTGTCCGGGTATGACAGAAATGTCTGCAATTAGAAAGTGCCCAAGCGATATGTGCCTCTTGCCGTACTGCCGTGCACATCGTGCCCGGGCTCTGCATCCGCTGATTAAGGCGCCGACGCGTGTGTACCTGCTCTGAAGTTCTGGCCTCACAGTCTGCAAATGCGGTACAGCCGTCCTGCCGTGCTCATCTTGCCCGGGTGTCTTCTGTTTGGCCTCTTCACGCACTTCAGGGCGCGTACTAAACAACACAGCGTGGTGCACTGAGACGCCACACGCCGCGTCAACGTCATCCGACGGCGTACTCAGCCGCCACACATTTCCAACACGATAGAACGCTATTCTCATGCTCCACGGCGTACTCAGCTGCCACACATTTCCAACGCGATAGAATGCTATTCTCACGCTCCAAACGTACGCAAACGCCCACCTCAGAGCTGGTGCTACTTCCAACGGACTACTTTGTCCCACAACGTGCTTTGTCCCTTCCAAAGTATATGTTGCGCTGGTGTATAGCCTATGTCCATCTGCTTTGCCTCACCTTTCCAATGCTGTATGCGGTGTTCCGGTTGGCGCAGTGGTCCGGAGCTTACCCGCCTCAAAGGTTTGGTCTCTCTCTTTATATTATTAGTATGGATATTATCTGTGTGATAACGAAAAATGATTCTCTCTTGTAGTTGTCTTTATAATTGCATTTTGTGGATTGAAAAATGTTTTTAAAAAAGACTCAGAAGCATGTTGCTTTTATTCAAAATAAAAAAAAATATTTCCCTGAGTCTTTTATCATTTTTCAGATGACAAAATACAATAATAAAAACTACAGTTAAAAGTAAGACTCACAGACATGCTGCTTTTTTAAGTAAATGTTTGTTAATTATCACTATAATAAATCATTGCATTGTGTGATTTACTGAAATATACCCTAGATTAAAAAAATGGGTGATTTTTGGAGAAACATGAAAATAGGGTAATTTTTTATATTTTGGTGTTGGGACTCTTTGGTAAAGTCAGTAAGTGTACTTGAGTGGAGCCAGGCCCGGCATCCAACCCGCATGCCGTACACGGCTGAAGTATGACCAGGTCCTTCAGCCAACCCAAGCTGGGGGCTGGCTGCCTGTGAGAGGGTTGGATGCAGTCTCTGAGGCCAACCGCACGCTGCACATTGCCAAAGGTCATTTCTGTTGTGCAGTTGCCTGCTGGCAGGACATTGGACAGGACAGGCCCTCCATCCAACCCCACACCGCACTAGGGCGAAGGCTATATGCAGCATGCGATTGGCTTTCGGCATGGTTTGGACATAGGGCTTGGCTGAAGGCTGTGCGGGGCAAGAGGTTGACTTTGTGCATGGTGATAAATTATTTACTTCACAAAAAAACTAGAAATTCACAGAAAAAAATAAAGGTTAAAGTGACATTGTAGTTAGGGGAAAATGTCAGTTAAAACTTGCTGTATTAAACTAATAAAACCACTTAATTTCACCAGTTATAGTTATCTCAAGTAACTATAACTCATGCCCTTAGTTAATTATAACTTCCACATGGCAGGGCACAAGCTTAGGAAACGAGTTATAGTTATAGTTACTTGAGATAAATATATTTCAGTGTTTTTGTTAGTCAAATATATAGTATGCAGTGAATGTTTGAGGTGATGTATGAGCATACATTTTAGTGCCTTAGAGGCATATGTAGGTAATTAAGGAATCGCTATTTGAGAATAGCAAAATGGAATGTAGGTAAAAATTCGCACTTTGTTTGCGAATCTCTAACATTCCTTAATTGCGATTAGCAAATTGCGAATCGCAATTAAGGAATGAGTGTCCCATTCATTCCTATGGGCTAGGAGGCCCATAGGAATGAATGGGGATACATTCCCAAATTGCGATTTTCTATGAGAAAATCGCAATTTGAGAATCGCAATTCTAAGGGTGCCAGGGTGTCCAAAGGACACCTGTTGCACCCCTGGAATGTGCCTCTAAGTACATGTGGCGCACATACATGCCCCAAGGGCATGTCTGTGTGCCACATGGCACTTTGAATTTGAAAAAAAATGCCTTTAGAAAGGGAATCTCAAAATACCATCAACTTGGAGTAGGTGGTATTTTGCAATTCCTTAAGCCAAAATCGCATTTTAAAATTCACGCCTACATAGCATTTAAGGAATCGCAAAATTGCGATTCCTTAAATGCTTGAGCAAAATAAGGAATTTTTGCGATTCCTTATTTTGCTAATGTGCACCTACATACCAAAGCACCGTTTGCGATTCGCAAACGCCGAAATTCGCCGAATTTTGGTGTTTGCGAATCGAAAACGCCTACCTACATATGCCCCTGAGTGAGCTAATACTTGCAGAAAGCATTTGCTCATGACTCTTTATGTATGTGTTATCTCCCTAAAGCCAGACCTGTTTGTTTTGGTGGTAATATCGGTGGTGATAATGGTAGTAATAGTGCTGGCGGTGGTAATGGTAGTGGTAATTGTAGTTCTACAGATAGTAGCTGGCAGTGGTGTACTTGGTGGCGATAACTATGCTAGTGGTAACAGTAATGAAGTAATGGTCTGATCAGATTTCACTTGAGTCATGACAAAAATATTTTTATTTTTAAAATGCTTACTGCAGTAAAACAAATACAGGAAGATTGTTTTCTATATACAATGGAAGTAGCAGAGGTATTCAAACTGGGAAGCGGGCCCCCCTGGAGGGTGGGCAGGGGGTGCTTACTTGATCCCGGGGAAGGGACATCAAGCTCTGATCATGAGAAGCACCATGCTGATAGCAGGGCTTTGTTTTCAGTGAAGAAAAATAGTGGCAGTAAGTCACTCTGTAATGGGCCATCACCAACATATTTTGTCATTTATATTCAGGTTGGGAGTAGGTATCAAAGAGAGAGGGAGTCCAAATATTCCTCAAACCTCTTAATCGCACCAATTTTTCATAATCACACTGTGGATACTTTTACACTTTGGTAAGGCCTGGCGGACCAAAATACTATGTTTCTTAACCATATATTTGATTGCAATATTTAAAAGGGTAACATAACTTAACTACAATGTTTAAATATGTTTAGGCATATTTATACATTGGCAAATTAATAGAATAATTGTGAAAAATTCCACAGGGTGATGATTTTTTTGGGACAGAGGGCACTGCATTAAAAAAGACCACTGATGTATATCAATAATAATAGAATGTGTGATGACTGAGTGTCTTTTTTAGATGAAAAATCGCCCCATATTAATTGTAAAGTGTTGTAACTACATTTACAGCAGCTTAACTAGTTTGCATGTTTCAGTGTGTATGGAACCTTGGAGTGCATGATGACAGCATGGAATGATGATATGCCTAGTGGACTGGAGGAGTGACAGTTGGAATGAGTGGGTGAGCTATGAAGATCAGCTCCTGGTGGGGCCATGTACTAGCTTGGATTTACTTTATACCATCTTGAATTGATCCTGTAACCAACATGAATTGATCCTCTAACAACTTAATAAATCTCTACTTGGATCTACCTCGTGACTACCATTATACTTCATTTCATTGGTGACGATCTGGTGAAGAAACCCTGGCTACCTGAGGTATGAAACTATTTATATACTGATTAAGGATCTACATAAGGAACTACATAAGTAAGCCACTTGAGGAAAATTAAATTTAAAATAGGAGAAGAACGCCCATCTTGCCCCACCAGTGTCCACTACCATCAGGACAGCCTACCTAAGCGTTTCTTACTC
Source organism: Lissotriton helveticus (assembly GCF_964261635.1). Classification (NCBI taxonomy): domain Eukaryota; kingdom Metazoa; phylum Chordata; class Amphibia; order Caudata; family Salamandridae; genus Lissotriton; species Lissotriton helveticus. The sequence goes on from NC_136057.1 coordinate 1,926,538,538, forward strand.
CTTACATGCATTAACTTAAAGGAAGAAGTTAAGCATTTCAAAGTAATTCATTAAGAGCAACTTATTCTAACGTCTTCTTGGTAGCATCCTGTTAGCATCTATTCATTTACTTCCTGTTCCTAGTATGTACTTTAGTATGTACTATTTCTGCCTGTCATTATCTTTGACTTTCTGCTTATTTCTTTATTATTCGTTGTAACTATTTATTTATTTGTTCTCTTTGTCTCCTTAAGGAAAGAGGATATGTTGTAACTACATTTACAGCAGCTTAACTAGTTTGCATGTTTCAGTGTGTATGGAACCTTGGAGTGCATGATGACAGCATGGAATGATGATATGCCTAGTGGACTGGAGGAGTGACAGTTGGAATGAGTGGGTGAGCTATGAAGATCAGCTCCTGGTGGGGCCATGTACTAGCTTGGATTTACTTTATACCATCTTGAATTGATCCTGTAACCAACATGAATTGATCCTGTATCAACTTAATAAATCTCTACTTAGATCTACCTCGTGACTACCATTATACTTCATTTCATAAAGGAAGCATGGAGGGATTGTATAACAAACCTTCAATAGCTTGTGAAAGAGGTTAATTCTCCTCTCAGCCTACTACATGTATGTGTTTAAGAATTAGGGTCTGATTTAGATCTTGGTAGATGGATTACTCAGTCACAAGGGTGAAGGATATCCTGTCTGTTGAAATATAAATCCCATTGGATAATGATATTTCGACGGAAGTGATAGCCATCACTGTTGTGACGGAGTAGCCCAACGCCAAGGTCTAAATTAGGCCCTTAGTAGCAAAACGTCTGTCAAGAGTATGGTTAAGCTGCTTCTAGTCAAATATAATAAATGTTAGGCAAACTTGTTGCCTAACATTTATTATGTTTGACTAGGAGTAGGTTAACTCAAAAAGGAGGTTTTGCAATGAGTGAAACAAGCCCATGTGGTCATATTAGATTAAATTGATGATGCTTTGGAGTGCAATTGCTCTGAGAAATTTCCGAGATGGTTTAGAAATCCAATATTATATGGGTGTTCCCAAAAGCCTTTCTTGAGACATGTTGAAATAGCCTGACAAGAATAGGACGAGTCCAGAGGGGAAAGAGTTTCCTTTTGTCTTTCACTCAGAATGCGAGGGTGGGGGGGACTCTCGTGGTCCTCTCAGCATCACGCAAAGCAGATCAGATTTATGGAGCCCTCGCATAAATTATAGGTGTGTTTCTGGCTATAACCAGTGGAGGAAGTGGGCATAAACTATTGTTAACAATGTTCCCAATCATTTATTTTACAAAAACAGATCCCCTACTTTTTGTTGAAACAAAGCCATTCCCTCAAGGTTAATGGCCATCTTGAGGTTCTTCTGTCGTAAGCGCGAGCTAGGGGAGGTCTCCTTACTATGATGCCAAGAACAAACAAGCCTTCTTGCCACAGTACCTGCTATCTTAAGAAATGTAAATGAGCATAACTGGTTAATCTGCAAATCTAAAGTCTGCTTTGGGAGCCAGTATACCACTTTAATTGATGGAGTTAATTGAGGCTTCATGTTGACAACAGTTTATTCTTAATGTGTAGTAATATAAGGGTGTTACCAGCTGTGTTCCGAGGTGCGCCCTACTAATAGAAACTAATAAAAAGGTTTGCACTAGCTACGCTCTGATTGTGTATTACGAAAAAGATCCACTTTGAAAGCACGTGTCTAAGCTTTGCCAGCAGCTCTTACTGTCCATTGTACTGCTGAATATATTATACAGCATGTAATGTAATTAAATATAATGGCTTGCATATTTAACAATGCTTTCAATCTCTGGCTGGGGCCTTGTAGCACTTCAAAAACATGTGATTATTCTCCACTGTGCCAAAGACGCTTCAGTCATGCAGTGATCACATTAACCAAGCATTTCCTTTGGCAGACCCACACTGCAAGGTCCAAGCTTAGATTAGAGCAAACTACTGGAGGACTGATGACAACATTTAAGGCCTCCCAATATTGCCCTATTACACTGGAATTGCAGGTCTATAACCACCAAGCACTTGGGTCAGCACTTTATGGCGCGGAACTTTGGGGACACTAAGATGTCTTGTCCCTAGGCACTACAGAGAATTGTTTTATACGGTGATTGATTGGTCTGCCAACTAGCATACTGTTGCTCCCCCTGAGGTTAGATCTGGGGCTGAAAAACATAGCTGATGTCGTTAGGTTGCGCCCACTCTTATTCTGGAGACGGATGTGGGCAATACCGGAATTTAAATTTTACCAGCAGGGGCAGGCTGAGATTCTGAATTTACCAGGAGCAGATGATGTCCCATTGACAAGGCATGTGAGATCTATATTAGCCGACATTGGGCTTGAGCATATGTGGTTTGTCCCAGAAGAGGCTAGCAGGGTGTCAAAAAAGGTAGCTAATGAGGGTCTACTGGCAACACCAAATAGGCGTATTAAAACGCCAGCCTATCTTGGGCTCCCTGTCGTCGGCCAGTTTAACGATAAACGATGGGTGTCAGAGAGGAGAGTTCCTGGATTAAATAGAGCCCTGCATTGCCGGGAAGCTCTTTCTTCAATTTAGAAATGGAACATGCCCCCTTGCCTCGTTTATAGCCAGGTGAGGGCCATTGCCAAATTCAAGATATGGTCGTTGCTCATTCTGTGTGACACGGATTGAAACGATTTAACATGTTTTGTTTGCTTGCCCCAGTCACTGTAATATAAGAAACAAGTGGATTGTGCCGCTCTGCCGAAACCCTGGCCTTAGAGACTTCAGAGAAACCCTTATAACAGTGATACTTAAAGTACAGCCTGGGGGCTGCATGCAGCCTTCCTGACATTGACGTGTGGCCAGGGGCGACCTTAGGCATGTGCAAGCTGTGCACCTGCACAGGGCCACCAAACCTCAGGGGCCACCACGCCAATATATATCCTTAATTTAATAATCCCCTGAGGATGGATACATATTTGCGTGGCAGCCACTGGCAGGGATTTGGCGGCCTCCGGCTCTGTTCCACTTCTAAACACCCTGACACCCCCCCCCCTCTTTACTGGCCTCTACGCTCTGCCCCGCCCGGACCCCCTCTTCCTGGGCCAGCTACCTACCCTCCCCAGGGCCACCATGAGCCTAGAGCCGCCCCTGGTGCGGCCCTCTGGGCAGCAGCAGCACTGGCCTGCCGTTTACTCGACTCAGCACTAACATGAAAAAAACTATCAAATATTCAGCAAACACTTATTTAAAGGTTAATTGCAGTTAGGGAAAGGCTGTAACTAGGCTCTACACTTTAGGAACAATTTCATTTGTAGAGACAGCCACTAGATATACATGATTAGCTTCCCTTACATCCTCGCTGGCAACAGTGCCGTCACACCATAGACCAAACTTTGTGGCCCCTGGGAAAATGTTTGTGAGTACCCATGTCTTAGAATGATTTAATCTGAAAATGGGCAATTCATGTTTTATTGCAGTTTTGCGGTTTTTAATGACGTTGTGGAGAATCAGGCAAAGAGCATTTTAAACATTAAGTTATGCGTACATTATTTGGCAGCTAATTCAGGTAACTTCCAAGTTTGATATTGTCCTACTTGTATGTAATTTTAATCACATGTCTAATGTTTTATTATTTTAAAATGTTCTATTCATCTGTTCTTTCTTTCTTTTAGAAAAAAGTTATATGATTGTACTTTACTGTCTCTTTAATGGCAAACATTTGCTGTATATAGCATGATGATGATGATTAACCAAATTAAGTTTAATAACATAAAAGAGTGCATTTCCCAACAATTGCGTTAACTTGTATGCATTTTTCATTTAAGTCATGTGAATTATTTTTGATGTGTGTGAATCAGTCGGAAACAAAAATTGAGAAACCACATTGGAAGAAACAAAATCATGGAAAAACTATTTCATTTAAAGACAATGTCATGAAAATACAAAAACATCTAAAATAAGCCATTATATAATACAACTATAGGGAATATGAGCATTTACTGAGGGAGGCCTTTTGAAAAATCTAAGGCCTTGGTTACAAATGACTCGTAAAATTGAGATTTTCGTGCAAACGCCTGTTTGGGTAGGAACTGCAATTATACGTTATGCTGTATTTATTACACCCAGTAATTACCGGTGCACTAAAGTTCTCACTCTCAAATGTTACAGGGGAAAAAGGCCCGATATTTACTGGGACATTAAAAGTGTGGTGCTTTAATGTCCCCAAAAGCCAGGTTAGGTGATATTTATCACACCTGATGAAATTCGAACACCTTGTTGACAGGTTGTATTTGGTGCAACAATGTGTATCCAACAATGGAAACTCGTATTCTGTCCCAAAGAGTTCTGAACATAATGTTTCTGCAAAGTCATTCCCTATCTTGTTTTCAAAGTCATAGAACCTTAGAACTCTTCCAAGTTCATATTGCGAAAACAACCATCCAGAGACATTTGGGTGTGCATTCTCTAAGGAGAAAAAAGATTAGGAACAGTTACATAAGCTGCTACTTTAGGGCTGGGCCGAAGTTAACAAAGAGTATCTCCATCCCAAAGCTGGCGGCCTATGCACTTGTTTCTACTCAGGAAAGAGCAACTTATATATTCTACCGAAACTCCGAGACCTATTAATTTATTTATGTTTATACAATGATATATCTATCCCATTAGTAACTTGTGAAATGAGCACAGCGTGCAAATATATATTTAGAAGAAGATACTTTGTGTACTGTGCCCACTGTACGCTGAAACACTTCTAAGCACTTAACACTTGCCCATGAAAGGTTTTGGGACAGGAATGTCACCTCCATGGTAAACAGATGTTTACAGATGTCCCGTCATGCTAATTTAGCGTGCGTGCAGTGGCCTAGGCCTGTTGCTGGCCACTCTATTCTGCACCAATCCACTCTACTCTGCACCTCTCCTCTGCCATTTTCTCTCTGTGCCTCTGCACTACACGCCACTCCACTCTACTCTGACACTGCACTTTATGCCACTGCACTCTACACCAGTCCACTCTCCTCTATAACACTCCAAACCACTCTTTGCCACTTTACACAGAGCCACTCTACCTATCTCCACATAATGCCACACTACAATACTCTGCGCCACTCTACTCTATGCTACTCCAAACCAATCTACGCCACTACACACTGCTCTACGCCACTCCACACCACTCCACGCCACTCTAGTCTATGCCACTTCATTCTACGCCACTTTGCTCTACTCAACTCCTCTCTATGCCAATCTACTCTATACCACTGTACTCTACATCACTTTACTCTACTCCACTCTGTACCACTCCACTCCATGACACTCCACTCCATGCTGCTTTACAAGATGGAAATACAGAGTGGCAAAGCCAATAGTTCTTGTGTAGGCAAAACCTATTGGATTTGCCAATGCTTTTTTAAAGGAGCATCACTTACTATTTTCTGGAAGAAGCCCCTATTCTGTTCTTGGTGGGCATGAGAAGGCTAATGTTTGGTGAGTATCATTACCTTGTTTGTACCACAGGGTCCAGACAAGTAGGATTGCTCCTGCTTTGCTTTTGATGAGTTAGCGGTGTTAGCCACTGTAATAACATGTTCAAAGGGACATAGGTTCCTGTGAGACCCAGGGAAATATTAACTGTGTGGAAGGCCAGATTGGCTGCCCTGAACATCGGGCGTTTTCCCGGGAGACTGGAAGAGTGGAGGCTGGTTTTGTTAGCAGGGGCAGGTTTTGTAGCAGTGCAGCAGTTTTAAAATGTCTGCAAAGTTCCTTGCATATTCAGCAATTTTTGGCTAACGTTTGGTGATCAATATACCTGCTGGAGAGAGATGGGGGGTTTGTCTAGTGGCAATTTTAACACATCTAAGGTATAACAGAGGGTTAATGTGTCTGCTGCAAGAATGTGTACCATGCATATCAAATAACAATATTGTATGTGCATAGCTCAGTGGGTTACTGCTTTTGTCACTGAGATTCTTTTGCTACTGTTCAATTCATAAGTTGCAATCATAATGCTGCACAGTGAGCTATGAACTGCCATCAAAGAGCTGCATGCAAGCTGCATAATACAGGTTAGAAAGTTATGTTTTTTCCCAGTCTTTCACTATCCTGGTTTTGCTCAAAAAGTTTTAAGTAGGAATACATTCTTATTATTAACATCTACCCTAACCACTGTGTTATGCTCTGAATCCAGAGTTTGTGCTTCCCCAGACCAAGCACTCTTAGAAATGCCCACCATTGTGGATGGTATGTAAGTCCTACAACTTGTAGTCCCCTTTTCCTTATGTAACATTTCCTAAACACTGATGTACACATGTATGTTTAATTGTGTCTGTATGTGTGTGTGTGATGTAGAATGCTCTGATGCCCTACATTGGTATGAGAGGCGCTATAAAACAAATAAAATACATGAGAGGGAGGGGCTATCAAGAGATGAGAGTCACTTTTGGAGCGTGATTGTGAGGGTATCATTGAAGAGCCCCAACAAAGATTGTCGTATCCTGGGGCACAGTAAGGTCATCATTTACTATGCTCTACAAGCTAATACAATTGAATATATAATGACAAATGTATTGTAGAATGCACTATTTTTTCCCAAAGTTCTCTTGGGGGGAGACCCACACCAAACCCCCTCTTCGTAGTGGTCAGGCTCGTTCACTGCACTCCTCATGGGACTGGTCTGACAAAATTTGCCAGGGCTGCCTTGGGTTCCCAGTTTGGCCCTGACTGTGCGTACACCTTTATTTGGGTCTGTTACAGTAATAATTGTCTAGCTGTTTCTTTGAGTCTTATGAGAATCACTGGTAACAAGGCAATAACATCAATGTGTAGTCAGTCCTTCAGTTAAAAAAAAAAGAGTAATTGATTAGGTATGCATGTAAAGATATTTCTGTAATGTGATCCAAGCCGTTATGAAATTCAGCAAGAAGTAAAATAAGCTATTAAAATGAAGATGTACACAAAAAACAGAAGGTGCTAGAACTTTCCTCTGGAGAGATGCAACTCCGAACATACATTATTACAGCTCTTTAGTGACCAGGACTTTCATCAAAATTTCAGTTTCAGTCATTGCATTTCTTGGATAGAAAGGTCAGGAGCCACCCTCACTCATAATGGGGTTACTTCGGTCATCCTGACATCGGAGTCCAGCTCTGCTCTCAACAAAAAATAAACAAGCATTTGCACTGCAATAGGTCTCGCATTTACGCAGTTTAAACTATTGGCATTGTAAATCACAATCCCTTTTTTATTTATGTTTTAAATAAACAAAACATAAATAAAAGGCATTGTCATTTACATGGCCAATAGCCAGGGCCGGACTGGCCATAGCGGGCACTGGGTGTTTCCCCGGTAGGCCGCTAGGGTGGGGGCCGGTTTCGGGCCCCTGGCGGGCCGGATTTGTTACCGGGGGCCCGGCAATATCGGCCCCCTGTAACAAAATCGTCCGAAACCGGCCCTTGCAAACTGCTCGGCTGCACTCCCCCTCACCGGAGGGGGGGCCTGCTGAGCAGTTTGTCAGGGCCAGTTTCTGTTCCCAGTCCGGCCCTGCCAATAGCTCAAACTTGCGTAAATTCGAGACCTATTGCATTGCAGATGCGTGTTATATAATGTACCTCCGGATATCTCCCTGTCTCACTCACGGCCTGCACAGCCTTTTCCCCCCTGAAGAGGTGTCCGCTGCGACAAAGAGGCCAGGAGAAACAGCCTGCTTAGAAGGGGACCTGCAGCCAGAGGGCCTCCTCTGGAAACAGGCCTCGTTATGTCTCTCCTTGACATTGTGCTGCTCTCTATTTATACCCGAGGGTGACACCCTCGCATGCCTCCGGAGGATTTTATTTTATGTGCTTGGTCACAGCGCTTTGTGCGTTCACTTCAAATGACAGAAACAGCTGTGACAAGGGCTTTAAGTGGGCCAGGTCTCACCGGGTCTGAGCACCAGCAGTTTTTTTAAGGGGGCCTCGAAACGGTTCTCTATCAGGCTCTGTTTTATGGCCTGGCACAGGCGGTCCGTTTTTTTCCGAATGGACTGTAGTGACCGCAGGCACATCATGTGCGCCTGTACACTCTGCTCTTCTCACTAGTGGAGAAGTTACGACATGCCATCATGCCAGGTGAGCGTTGTAGGAGAAGGGAAATCCTTTAAAGAAAGTCATTTTCTCTCTAGATTTCCCTTCTCTTTTTGAAACTCAGGAGCAGCAACATCTTCGTGGAGTCAGCAGGGCTTTAAGTGGAAGCTTTTTCAATAATATATACAACAAGCCATGGTTGCTGCTTATTTATCTTATGCAACACACAACCATTGACAAAACCAATAGTCCTGCCTTGTTGTAGATATTATGTTACTTGTTGTGTCATATATCTGGATGCAATGACAGAAACAGCTAAATACAAGTCGGGTGGCACACTATGCTAAGCACAGATTTTTAGCTTATGTGCTCTTAAGCCGCGTCCTTAATTACAGTGGGCACGCCTCTTTGAGAGACCCGCCAGTTTTTTATCCCACTTAAAGCCTTGGCTATGACCGAACATGCGGGGAGGGCCGACTGCGGCAACAGCTGGTCCCGAGACTCGGCATGTACGGTTTGCAGAAAGGATGTGACATATATACGTCGGGTCTCCCTCGCACGACTCCGTATATACTGCCCCTCTATCGGAGACCCCTGTGCCCCCACACCGTCGCAGGATCGTTGTCACCTTTTAAATATACTTATCAATATTTCCAGGGCGCATGCTCGCCAGGCTGTGACGTCACTTTAGGGGGTCTGCCTAGATGCACTTGTCACCATTCCCAGGGTGAGGGGAAATCACTGGATGGCTAACTGCACAACTGGCCGCGGCCCTCATGTAAATGGTCCTCCAAGGAATCAGAGATGTGGGCCTAGGAGGAGAGCCACTGGTCTTCATACAGCTAGCTCTGTTACAAGGTTGGCATCGGTCTTCATGCTATCGCCCTCAAGAAACCAGTACATATTTAGTATTCTGCAAAGGTGGGCAGGAATCAGGCGCGCAACACCCATTGGACTCAAAGGGCTTCAGCCCACCCCGTCGTGTGTGGCAGCCCGGGATGAGACAGCTTCCTGGGCACACACACAGCCCCACCCGAGCACTTCACAGGTCTTAAAAGACCATGTGCATGGTAATGGGTCTTTGGTGTTATTTCACCCCTTCTAAGAGCCCCTGCAGCTCGACTCTGCCAATTGCCTAAAGATTCAGCCCCCCCCCCGAAATTTTCTCTTAGCTCCCCGAAATTTGACTCTAGTTGCGCCTCTGTCGAGGAGTAAAAATCTTGCTTTATGTGGATGACATCCTCCTCTACATCACAAAGCTGTACCAATCCCTCCCACTGCTCTTCCAGCTCTTCAGGGAGTATGACAGCTACTCTGGTTATAAGATTAACTGGAGCAAGTCGGTACTATACCTTCCAAAGGGAGAGATGGATGGAACCTTTCTCCCCTGTCGACTACTGTGCACCACAGATGGATTTCAATATCTGGCAATTGTTATGGCATTGAATCAGGACCTCTGTTTCAAGAGAAATTTGGGATGGGTAGCCAAGGCCTCCCGGGAAGACTGGGCAAGATGGAAGAGCTTCCCTGTTATATTAATGGGCCGCACAGCCTTATTCAGAATGATATCACTCCTGAAATTGTTATATGTGCTACAAAACACGTTTTACAGGATCTCCTGGTGGTCTTTCTCTTTAGGAAACAAGAGACCCCTATATGTCTATGAACTATCTAAACATAGGGAAATTAATACAATAAGTAAAGGTATATAGCTAGATAATTATTCAAAACAAACACATTTCTATATCTCTCTGGGACCAACTGGGACCCCTCCTCTAACAGATATACACACAACGATAAATCTAGAAACACATATTTATTTTAATATTTTATATAAAGTTCATAATCAGATTAAATTTTTAGTTCATAAACATATGTCTTTTTGAATTCATTAAATTCATATAAAACATTCGACAAAAATCAACATAGATAAACACAATCCAAGAATTAATACGATAGACGTGAAGATGATTGAGGCAGTGCGGCAGGTCTCCTGGTGGTCTTTGCCACATTGGAGGGTGACCTGCGCACTTTCCTATGGAATGGGAAACACCCAAAAGTAGCCCTGAAAACACTGCAGTGTATCCCTTACAATGGGAGATCGGCCCTCCCAAAGCTAAAAGCCTACTACTGGGTGGCTCTTCTAATTAAAATCAATGACTAGATCTTCATGCCATGCGACCACTCCATGTTCAGGTTGGAATGAGCACAGTGGGGGGTGGGAATCATGCCTCCACCATCTCAAGCAAGGGAACATGTGACCTCCTCCTTACTGGGCAAGTGGCCTTGGTGGCCTGGGGGGAGGCAGTGAAGTGTTTGGGTTGGCACCACAGGATTAGCCAGGAAACACCCTTGTGGAAAGGGCACTTGCTACCTGAGATACAGAAATCGATGGGATTTTGTGCCTGAGATCTAATCGGGATCCACAAGGTAGGGGACCTGTTCAGTAATGGAGACATACAATCATTCTCAGAGCTCCAGCATAAATATGAGCTCCAAGATAACCAGATCAGGAAATATGTGCAGCTCCAGCATGCCTGGCGGGTAGAGGGACTACAGGGGGAAGACCCCCTAGAGTTTGCTCCTTTATAGTGTCAGCTACTCATTGAGGAGCTCGGAAGAAGTGCAATTTCCATGACATATATAAAACCCTGAATAATAGCATGCCCGACAATTTATAGCAGTTGTGGGGAAAGTGGGTAGCTGACTTGGGAAAAATGGACGATCTTGATTGGCAATCTGCCCTGATGCACCCTAGAGAGGTAGTGATAAAAGCGAGGCTCCGTCTAATACAATTCAAAATCCTCCCCAGGGTGTATTATAATAAGAGGAGTAGGCTACATGAGATGGGAAGGGCACAATGCCCTTGATGCCTGCATTGTGGACTGGAAGAGGTTACCTTCTTACACATAGTATGGGACTGCCCACATATAAAGGGTTATTAGAAGATGATTTTTGGGGAACTACGCAAGATCCTGGGCGAACCCATCCTGCTTGAACCCAAGTTCATTGTCCTGTGGAGCCCTAATAATGTTGATCTCCCTGGATCTCCAGTTTTGTAATCTTGGACTGATGGTTGCGAAAAGAGACATGGCCCAGCAATGGGGAGCAGGGAACTGCCCAACCCGGCAGAATCGAAATGAAGTATGAATTTGTACATGATGGCAGAAAATGTTACCTACACTGCTAGGGACTGCCCCTGCAAGTCCCGAAAAGTTTCTGGTGCCTGGCTTGCCTGCTAGTCCTTAGATCTCCTGGACGATAATGGGAAGAGATAACAGAGAATGCCACTATGACAGGGTGTGTGTAGTCTTGGACAGAGATGCAGCACTAATAGTTGTACTTTTATTGTATAGTGTTGATGGGTTGGCTGGTGTTAGTCTGTGCCTCGGGGGTGGGATGGGGGCAGTGTTTACTGTTCAGGATAATGTTCATAATTCCTTGATGTTGACTATGATATTTTAATATGTAATGGTGTATCTTTATGCAAACTTGCTACTTTTTTTGCAGTATAAAACTAGAGTAAAACATTTTTCGTAAAGTCACAACTTATGGTAAAGTTTGATTTTAAGTTGCAAGTTTGAAAATGGCATTTTTAGAAAGTTGCCATTTTCTTACTTTAACCATTTTGAGCCTTTTGCCTGTCTCTGAATTACGTCCGGAATGGAAAAGCTGGGCTTTTTGCAAACCCTCTAGACAGCCACACACAAAGGGAGGTTAGGACCATTAACATCCTTATGGGTCATCCTGGACAGGATGGGAGTGATGAGCTGACACTTATACCTGAATGGGCTGTGCCTGTCCCCACACAAGGAGCTGCATACCCCCTGCAGTGAGTCTAGTGCCAGGGCAGGAAGGGTAGGGACTTTGTGCACTTTAACGGCCTCTCTTTTAAGTCTCCCCCACTTCAAAGGCACAACTGGTTATAAGTACTGGACCCCTAATACGACCAATTCAGTACACTTCTGGACCGCAAGACATTCTGCCAGGAAGAAAACCTGCTGTGCTGTTGGAATGACTGCCACTCTGCTGTACTTTGCTGGACTTCTGCTTTTCTGTGCCTGCCCTGCTGCCCTCCTTGGCTGGGAGTAAGAAGGACTGAACCTGCCTCTCTCCATCCCTAGAACCAAAGTGACCCCACGGGCTTGCTGGCTTGTCTCCTGTTCTGAAGTGTCAGGGACATCAAAGACTTCCAACAACCCTGCTACAGCCTCTGGACTCTGCTTACTGCAAGACCTGCTCTGCCAAGTAGTGCCAATCCCGTCCTGGGCCCTTGGAAGTGGGTTTGTTTTCTGGCTGTTGTCTGCAAATTGCAGGCATCGCTGTTGTTGCGCCAGTCTGAATCTATGCACCTCCCCTAGATGCCAACACACCACCGCTGAGGACAAAGACATATCATCACCTGCCACGCGTCTCGATGATGCGGCATCGCCTATGGTGTGTTTCTGAATAACCCTGACTAGGATTGTGATCCTTACTTGAACATGGTGCATACCTCTGCCAACTAGAGACCCTGGGGCAGATTTATGTTGGGAATGCGCCACGTTTGCGTCACGCAATTGCGGCGTAAACGTGGCGCATCCCTACGACCCATTTACAACGTGACGCATCTAGGCAGATGCGTTACGTTGTAAAGCCCTGCACCACTTGTGGGCGTTCCAGCGCAGGGTGGGCGTTCCGGGGCAGGTGCGCCTCGCAAAAGTGGCTGAGTGAAATCTATAAGATTTCACTCAGTCACTTTCAGGCCAATGCTGCGTCAAAACCCTGTGCCTGCTTGAAGCAGGCGTAGGTCTTGACGCAGCATTGTAAAGATGGGGCACCCCCGAGCCTTGCTGGAGCTGCGTCGCGCTTGCGATGCAACTCCAGCAATGCGCCACCTTTACGGCACAGATGCGTCACGCATCTGTGCCGTTTTTGCCCCATGGTGCGCCGCATTGTAAATGCGGCGCACCATGGGTGGCGGAGCGGCGGCGCAAAATAACTGGCACATCCCTGGGGATGCGCCAGTTATCATAAATCTGCCCCCCAATTTCTAACATCGGTGATCGGCGGTGAGGGTAGTAATTGTGTTTGTGCAGTGCCTTACAGCATTTTTGGGTACACTACCATCTACATCTAAGACATATTCGAGTCGATTTCGCCTGATTGGCATTTTTTATCCTACCCTTGCTGATTGGCATTTCTAATTTTTCTATTCTCCCTGATTGGCATTTTTCCTTTTTCCTAAAATCATGTTTCTGACTGGAGGCTCTACATCTGCACCTGCAAAAATGGATTTGAGCTGGCCAAGCTTGAGAGTAACACTGTGGCCCAGCTTAAGGATTTCTGCAAGGGGTTTGAGCTTTCTACTAAAGGCTTCACCAGGAAGGGGGCTGTTAAAGGTGCTGAGGGCCTGGGTAGGGGCTTGTGAGGCAGCACCTGTAACGCTAAGGAGGAGGATGATAAGCTGGATGAGGATAAGGAGCTGGAGCAGGATTCACTGGAGAATCTAGGACTGCTTGTGGGACAGTGAGCCAAAGTCCTGCCAGGAGTAGTGGTTCCCACCAGGGCAGTGAGCAGTGTGTCATCTAGAGGCCTGTCCCCAGAGGAGCTGGAGGACAAGAGGGAGGAGATAAAGTTGAAATTTGAGCTGACCAAGCTCAAATTGGAGAAGCAGAAAGGTTTGGAGGAGAAAAGATTGGCCATAGAAGAAAGGAAAATTATGTTGGCTCAGGGGCTGAGCCTGAAAGAGCGGGGCATAAAGGCCAGGAGGGCTGAGTCCAGACAAGATGGTGGCAGCATTTCTTCTGTGTCCTGTGACAGAAGGGTCCATATACCCAAGGGTCTGGTGTCTGACTTTGTGGTGGGAGACGACATAGATAGGTTTGAGCCATGTGAAATTGCACTACAGATGCACAAGGTCCCGGAGGAGGATTGGGAAGCTAGTCTGTGGAAACATAGCCCTAGTTGGAGAGGGACACTCTACTGACCCTATGGGGGTGGGGGATGAGGTATGCCCCCATGAAGGAAGCCCTAATCAGGAAATTGAATCTGACTCCTAAAGAAGTACAGACAGAAGTTTTGGGACAGCCAGAAGCTTCCCCAGCAGACCTAGATGAATTGTGTTGATTCCTTTTACAAGGCATTGGAGAAGGGGAGTGAGGTAAAGGATTGCTAAGGGTATAATTAGTTTGCAAAAGAGCACATGTTCAGTCTTTGTTTTCCAGATCTGCATCAACACCTTGTTGACATTAAGCTCTGTGACCCCAGGTAGTTTGCTAAGGAGGCGGATCGCTGGGTCAGCACCAGGATCCACAGAAAGGTATCTGGGGGATCACCACAGGCGTGGGCAGGATACTCTCTAGAAGGAGAGGCACACAAAGACAAAAGCAAGGAGTTCTTTAAAGGGCGCCAAAATAATTTTGGGGGTCAGGACTCCCATTGCCTTTCTGAGATGAAAATGAAATAGTTTGCCAACAGTAGGTCTGCAAGGAAGGCACCCCCTAAGTGTTATGAGTGTCAGCAGAAAGGGCACTTCAAGGGGGGTGCCAAGTGTTATGAGTGTCAGCAGGAAGGGCACTTCAAGGGGGATGCCAAGTGTTCCAAACTGGCACAGCCCCCACTAGTGGGTAGTCACTGAAGTTGGCTAGTGTAGTGCTTGGGGAAGAAATTATCCCAGATAGTTTGGGTAGCGAGTAGAGGTTACCCTAGTGTCCCTGGGTGATAGAGAGATGGTGCAAAGAACCCACATGCCTGATAATACTAGGATGTACAGACCACCATCAGTGGGCAGAGGGTGGAGGCTCTGAAAACACAGGAGCCAGCATGACAACCATCAGGTGTCATCTGGTGTCTTCAGAGCAGGTAGTTACTAATGTGTTCTACCAAGTCGGTGCAGCTGACAACCGTGAGAGCCACTAACCAGTGTCTCTGGTTCCCTTTGAATGATGGGGGACTCAGGTTTCTTGAGGGTAGCTGTGAGTCTGTCTATGCCTGTGGGTTGTCTGCTTAACAATGACCTGGAGCATATCGCCTGGAAGGAGGTGGAGCTCAGGTGACACTTGGAGATGTTAGGGTTGCATGAGTGGGTGTGCCTGACCACACAGTCCATGGCAGCCGGAGAGGATAGTCGTTAGGACCTGGAGCCTGGAAGAATGGCCCAGGTGCCTGCCAAAAGGAGGAAGGGCAAGGGGCACGGTAAACCCAGTCATGAGACTCCCATTGTCCGAGAGGAGTCTGAACCTGAGATGACATCCCGGAGCCTACAGGGGAGGATCTGGCGGAACTGGGAACCTGCCTGGGCTGTACAACAGGCGACACAAAGGGGGTCCCACAAGGGAATAATTCTGCAAGGCGCAGATGGAATGTCCTATTCATGTGGGTCTTTGGCAGAAGGCTGAAACCCCAGCAACTGGTGACCCCTCTGGTAAACACCTGAATTACTGGGAGAATGGTCTCCTGTATAGTGAGCCTAAGTCTCCAGAACATGGGGTCACCCATGTGGCGGTGGTTCCCCAGGGCTGCAGGACCTTCCTACTGGATCTGACTCATGATGTGCCACTTGTAGTTCATTTGGGACAAGACAAGACCTTTAACAGGCTTGTCTCCCACTTCTATTGGCTTCGAATAAGTAAGGCTTCAGATGTGTATCGTGGGTCCTGTACTACATGCCAGGTGAGTGGCAAGTCAGGGGGGAAGTGCAAGGCCCCCTGAAACCTTTTCTTGTCATTAGCGACCCCTTTAAGAGGGTAGGTATCGGCATCACAGGGCCTCTGGACTGCAAGCCAGCCATGGGCAACAGATTTGTTCTTTTCTTGGTGGACCATGCCACTTGGTACCCGTAAGTTAGCCCTCTGAGGATGCAGACAGTGCACGCCAAGGCCAGTGCCCTGAGGGGGATATTTACCTGTTTGGGTTTCCCCAAAGAGTTGGTATCTGACCCAGATACCACCTGCATGTCTGAGTACATGAAGGCCATGTGGAAGGAATGTGGGGACAAGTTTTCCACTCCTTACCACACCCAAACCAATGGGTTGGTGGAGAGGTTCAACCAAACCCTAAAAGGCATGATTATGGGCATACCAGAAACCATACGGCATAAGTGGGACATCTTCCTACCATGTTGTTTGTTTGCATACAGGGAGGTACTGCAGAGGAGGTTTGGCTTCAGCCCCTTTGAACTTCTGTATGGCACCATGTGAGAGAGCCTCTCAGATTGATGAAGGAGAGCCGGGAGCAAGCTCTCAAGTGAGCCCCCCAGGATGTGGTCAGCTACATGCTGGCCCTCCGCAATCAAACAGCGTGATTGCAGAAGCTTGCTCAGGAAAATTTGGAAGCCAGCCAGGAGGACATGAAATGCTGGAATGACTAGAATGCCAATCTGGTTGAGTTTCAGTCTGGCCAGAAAGTGTGGATGATAGAGCCCGTGAAGCCCAGGGCCCTGCAAGACTGCTGCTCTGGGCCTTATGAGGTGAAGGAGTGCAAGAGTGATGTCACCTACTTGGTGGACCTCAAGACTCCTAGGAACCTTTGAAAGCCCTGCATGTTTATCGCCTCAAGCCCCTCTTCAAGATGGCTGAGCTTACCATGCTCCTGGTTCCAGATGATCAGGTAGAAGTGAAGAGTAAACCTCACCCGACCTCCTATCTTCCAAGGAGAAGGATGGGTCAGTGGTGGGTGTCAGCCTCTCCCCTACACTGACCCTAGACCAATAGAGAGACTGCTGCCAGTTGCTGGGGCAGTTTACCTCTTTGTTCTCCCTTACCCCAGGACTCACTATATGGTGTATTAATTATATTGATACTGGGGACAGCACACCTGTAAAGAACAACATTTACAGTTTGTCTGATAAGGTAAGAACCAGAAACAAGGAGGAGGTTTCCAATATTTTTGGCATTAGAGGTAATTGAGCCCTCAAACAGCCCTCGGTCCAGTCCAGTGGTGTTGGTCCCCAAGGCTGCCACTCCAGCTATTACACCTAAACTTAGGTTCTGTGTGGACTTTTGTGGCCTCAATGCGGTCAAAAAGACTGACGTGCACCCCACCCACAGAGCTGATGAGCTCATAGATGGTCTTGGAGCTCCCAAGTTCCTCAGCACGTTTGACTAAACATTTGGGTACTGGCGGATTGCGTTGACTTAGGGGGCTATAGAGAGGTCTGTGTTCTCTATCCCAGAAGGGCACTTCTAGCTCAGGGTCATTCCCTTCAGGTTAAAGAATGTCCCTATCACCTTCCAGAGGTTGGTCCTGGCTGGGCTGGAGAACTTCAGTGCTGCTTGTCTAGATGACATTGTGGCCTTAAGTTCTAGCTAGGAGAAGCACCTGTGCCACCTCAGGGAAGAGCTGCAGGCTTTGTATAGTGCTGACCTTACCATCAAGGCCAGTAAGTGCCAGATAAGTGGTCTACTTGGGTCACCAAGTGGGAAGTGCAAAGTACAGCCCCTCCAGGCTAAAATTAAAACCATCCTGGCTTGGGAACCCCTCGCTTCCCTCATGACCCAGACAGAGCTAATAGCCTTTCCAGGCCTCGGTGGTTATTAAAGGAGATTATTCAAGGGGTATGGCCCTATTGTTGCTGCCTTGACAGAGCTTTTTTCCAGGAAGCAGCCAAGTCTGGTGAGCTAGACAGAGGCATGCCAAAAAGGTTTTAACACCCTGAAGGAGGCCATGGGCAAAGCACCATGCTCAAGGCCCCTGACTTCTCCCAAGAATTAATTGTCCAGACAGACACCTCAGAGCATGGTTTAGGGACCGTGCTCTCACAGCTAAATGAAGAGAGCCTAGATCATCTTGAAGCCTTCATCAGTAGAGGCTACTTCTCAGGGAGCAGATGTGGAACGCAATAGAAAGGGAAGCTTTTGCTTTGTTTTGGGCACTGAAGAAGCATTGGCCATACCTGTTTGGCATTCAATTCTGGGTTCACACAGACCACAGGCCCCTCAGAAGGTTAATGCAGGTGAGAGGTGAGAATCTAAAACTGTTAGGTGGTCCATCTCCCTACATGGAATGGACTTTATGGTAGAACACCATCCTGGAACAGACCATGCCAACAATGATGGCTCTCCAGGATCTGCCTTTGTGAAGAAAACTGCCGAGGGGTTGGGTCGCTCTCCTCATGTTCAGCTGAAGGGGGGAGGGGCACATGTTAGACCTGGCATTCTTGGCAGGGTTCCCCCAGACATTTTGCCTTCTGACCACCAATTTTGCTGACATCATTTTTGCTGGCTTTAGGACTCTGGGCACTTTACCACTGCTGATCAGTGCAAAAATGCCTATATTCTTTTCCTAAAACATGGTAACTTTCGCTTATCCACCATTGGCATATTTTATTTACTTATAAGTCCATAGTGAAGTGAACTGCATGTGTCCATGGCCTGTAAATTAAATACTACTTGTGGGCCTGCAGCACTGATTGTGCCATCCACTTCAGTAGCCCTTCAATTGTCTCAGGCCTACCATTGCAGAGCCTGAGTGTGCAGTTTTGAACTGTCATGTCTACCTGGCAAGCTAACCCTTCTCAAAGTTACGGCCTAAATCTTCCTTTTTAATGATTATAGGACACCCCTAAGGTAGGCCCTGGACAGCCCAAAGGGCAGGATGCAATACATTTAATAAGTAAGACATTTCCTGGTAGTAAAAATCTATTAAATTAGTTTTTCACTACTGCCAGGCCTCTCTCTCCCATAGGTTTACATTGGGATTACCTTATTACATTTTATATTTGTAATTTCCAATTGGGAAAAAAGTAGACATTTTGAGTTTGGTGTCTCTGAACTCACAATTTAAAATCACAAATTGTGGTAAAGTTGGATTTTAAGTTGAAAGTATGAAAATGCCACTTTTAGAAAGTTAGGAAACAAGGAGGGAGCCAGGCCCTATTGGACAGGTGAGGAGGCAGGGCCTTCTTTAAACCATGCTCCGATGGTGGAACACTTCTTGGAAGCCAAACATGACAAAAATGACCTCAAATGGACGGTGTTATATACATTCCGATCCTTACACCGTAACGCAGACGTGGATAGAATGCTCCTCAAAAAGGAGGCATATCTTATCCTCAAGTTCAATAGTGTACAAAAAGGCCTCAACAGCCTATCAGAATTTGCAAGACTTTAATTCCATAGTGCCATGGCAGTCTGCAGCAGCCTCCGCTGTCCGCCTTGCCTCGTTCCTCCACAATAAATTAATTCCACAATCCTTATAAACACGGGGCGCCACCCCCTTCATTCATGTACATTTTTCTTTTACATTTTTCTCATTTGCCCAGTGCCGAGGTACACAGAACTACGTCTCCCACAAGGCCTAGCTCCCTACCTGTAGGATTTCATCAGGTAAACACACCCACTTTCATTCTGCAACCAGCCCAGAACGCCGTTTACCAGGTCCAAGGCAGACACAGGTACGCCATGCTCTTGATTCCCCCATCGTGCCTCTTTAACTTATAGCTTGGTTTAGCTTTTCACCAACCTATTCCGCTAACTTTTACAGCGGTTGCAGTGGAAAACCTTGAATTCACGAAGAAAAGAATAAAAAGAAAAACACGAAGCCACTCGGTACCGGGACTGATTGTCTCAGGTACGTTCCCCACAGTGAGTTGCTGATCGTAATTGAGCCACTCCCTAGCATGTTTCTGATGCAAATGCCCTTTTGCCCTCACAGTGCCTGCCCTGCACGGCTTTTCCTAATTCCATTATGGAAGACTATTTGAACACAGCGCCAGTCGCCAGCTTTCCTTAAAGCTTCCCAGCTGACGGTAGGCTGAAACTTTTTTCTTTCATCCACTGTTTGACCACAAACATTTGGAGCCAGCACTTTAATGGCTCTTTCGTTTTTTAGGTGGCCCCCGTTCTCACTGCGACTACAAAATTACAAGTCTATTTTTGCACTTCCAGACTCCACGTGCTCTTTTCTGAATTCGTTTCAACTCCCACACTGGTAGGTTTATTATAAATAACGAAGTGTCACAATAACAGGGTTTAGTGTCTTTCATTCCAAAAATTAAATCTGGCTACCCTTCTTTCACCTTACAGACAGATTCATTGCGCCCTGATGAGATTCCAGGAAACAACTTCCTGGAATCGAAACGCGTCGGCCATTTAGTAAAGAACTATTGCGATCTGTTCCTTCATACCAGCTTTTGTTGGGTGTAAAAAGAGTTACAAATTGTATTCGCTTCATTGCTAATTCCTTTTCCCTTTTTCTTTACTTCTCTGGGTACTAAACCCATTGTCCAATTTTTGCAAATTCACTGTTTTATACTGCACATGTTTAAACTGTTCTGTTTGTTTTCGAAATTATATTGTCATGCAAGCTTGAATGTTTTTCTTCTCAGATTATAATTCATTTGTATGATGATCAGTCTATTTATTTTTGGTGTAAATATGTACATTGTCTTTGTGTGTCTTCTTATTCATGATTTTTTCGACAAATTTTGATTAATCGATAAAAAGTGTTGGTATAAATAAAAATACCAAGTTGATTACGACAAATTGCGTGGTTAACTTTCCCCAAGTTTGGATTCTAATGTAGGTGGTGAGGCACTTTTTTGGTGTGTTACTTTTAGAAAGTTGGCATTTTCTTTCTTTAACCATTCTGTGCTTTCTGCCTGTCTCTGAATACACGAAGTGGTGAGTGACAGCTGGGCTTTGTGCATTCCCTCCAGAAAGCCACAGATAAAGGAAGCTTAGGTGTGATTGATAGGAAACAACATCCTGATGGGTCATCCTGGGCAGGATGAGAGGAGGAGCTGACACTTACACCTGAATGGGCTGTGCCTGTCCGCACACAAAGAGGTGCATACCCCCTGTAGTGAATCTGGAGCCAGGGCAGGAAGGTCAGGGACGTTGTGCACTTCAAATGCCTCTCTTTGAAGTCTCCCCCACTTCAAAGTCACAACTGGGTATACGTACTGGACCCCTGACACCACCAACACAGTACACTTCTGGAGTTGAGGACATTCTGCCCAGAAGAAGGATTGCAGTGCTGCTGAAAGGATTGTCACTCTGCTGGGTTTTGCTGGACTCCTCCTTTCCTGTGCCTGCACTGTTTTCTGCTGCCATCTTTGCCTGGGAGTGAGAAGGACTGGATCTGCATCTCTCCATCCCCAGAACCAGAGTGACTCCAAGGGCTGGCTGGCTTGACAATTGTGAGTCCTGCCCTGCCAAGAGGTGCTAATCCAGTCCTGGACCCTAGGAAGCGTGTTTTCTGAAAAATCCATGCATTGCTGTTGTTGCGCCAGTCACAACCGATGCATCTCCCTTTGACGCAACGTATCACCGCTGAGAACAAAGACATCACATCGCTGGCTGCGCTGTTCAATGATGATACATAGCCTACATCATAAAGGGATCGCTGGTGA
This sequence comes from Lissotriton helveticus, assembly GCF_964261635.1. Taxonomy (NCBI): domain Eukaryota; kingdom Metazoa; phylum Chordata; class Amphibia; order Caudata; family Salamandridae; genus Lissotriton; species Lissotriton helveticus. The sequence continues at coordinate 1,926,559,903 of NC_136057.1, forward strand.
TACATCTCTGACTGCGCGGATAAGAACCAACGCATCGCCTGCATCCGAAGGGATCAATGTCGACACATCGCCTCCTCTGTTCCTCACATCGGGTCTTCGATGTTGACGCATCCTCCATCCAAATATACTTTTTCAGCAGGACAAGGTTGGTCCGTGTATCTGACCTGCATTTACCCTGGTCAAGCGTGGCCATATCTCTGGTTGGCGCTTTATGCTTTTGAGAACTATATTTGCAGATATTCTTTTTAAATGTATAACTTGGGTTCCACCTATTGGAATTTTGTCATTTTGGTCTTATTGTGTTCCTTAAATTAAGTTCTATTTTTCTAACCTGGTGTGGATTGTTTTTGTGTGGTGTTTCCACTATTTTACTGTTTTAAATGTTGCACAAATACTTTATACATTGCCTCCCAGTTAAGTCTGCCTGCTCCGTGCCAAGGTACCAGAGGGTAAGTACAGGTCAATTTATGGTGTGTAGCTGACTTACCCTGGCTAGTATTGCAGTCCCTATTTGGACAGGGCACATGCCTCTGCCAACTAGAGAACCAATTACTAACAACCCCACTCATTTTTATTGCCCACCCATGCTCCTTTATGGCCCTCCCAGATCCCAAATCATGGAGCCGGGCTGGTACCAAATGCAATCGTATAAACACGATTCATATTTAATACTGCATGAGAATGTTTGCTGTGCAGTATTTAATGCAAAACCTTGAGGAAACCTTTTTGTGCTCTTACCTTAGAGTTCAATCCCTTGTTGCCTTACAAGGGCCCAATCAAATTTCCTGCTTCCTACTACCCACAGCAAAACAGCCTATGAGCAATATATGGGCCCTATACATCAAAGAACTTACCATACTCCTTCCTTTATGCATAATTGATACCTCAAGAATATACAAAAGCAGTCCTGCCAAGTTCCTCGTACCAGGGGTTAGACTAATGCATCTTTGTGGTGGTGTCCTCACCATCGTACGAGAACATATATAGCTCATGGGCCAACATTATAAAAGCGCTGCATTAATATAAGGCAGCTAGTGCGATTCGGTTTGCCCATCCGCAATTATCATTATCAGTTCCTCACTAATTCATCCGGGCCACAAGGGTTGAGGTTTTCCATGCTGGTAACTGTGTGTCAATAGTAAACTGCTACACAGCATGTTTGCAATAAATACATTATTGGCCCAGCCTCTCTGGGCCATGGGGATCTGGCATCAGTCTATGACAAAAACAGGATCTTGAACACAGCCCCACATCTATGGTGCCTATTTGTTTTCCATCACGGCCTCTTAATGATTAGCCCAGGCAAGCATTTTGAGTGTTACAGCTCTCCTACTGTGCCCACCTGACATGGTGTTTCCCTGCAAACCCTGTGCTCTGTGGGTCAGAGGTGCACTTTGCAGGTGGTCATGCTGGCTGGCAGCCAGAGTGGCACAAGATGTAGGGAGTCTTGTGGGGGGATACGGGGTAGTTTGTTGTATCAATTGGTACACTGTTGGATAGGGGTTGATATGAATTTTGTAAAGCCAATGTCACATGAATGATATGTATGTTTTAATATTTACAGCCCTGATGATGTCCGTATGGCCGAAACGCATTGGCTGGGCTGTGCTGAGTGCTTCTGATGAAAAGCATCGATTGAATAAAAATATTGGATTCATATTAAGAAACACAAGACTCCTAAGTGATTATTTTGAATGGGGACTTAAAAGAGCTATGTAATGAACATTACTATTCTTGGAAATTCGGAAAGAAGAATCACAGATTTATTTTTACACGCTCCTTTTCTTCTAAAGTTGGACTTGACACAAGATGTTTACTTCAACAGATACCAAACATGTTTTCTCCTCTCTCCCACTCTGCGAGTCCCTCCCAGCCCCTGCACATACAGTCTGGGCAACAGGACACTGGTTTACTTTTGCCGCTGGACGTTGGTGACTTAAAGTCAACAAGTTGTCCCCTAATCTTCCCACCAGCCCCAGTGACGTGCGTGGGCTCCCCAGTCTGATCCGATGCCGGCACTGGCCAACTTGCCCTCAGCTGTAACAAGTGTACCCTCTGAGTGGTGCCAATGATTCCACCAGAGCCTGTCAGCTGTGCATGAAAACCGCTTTTAGTCAAGTCCAGCCTTGGCGAGCTGGGCCCAGGCATGGGGCGCCACATATTCGGAGGGGCTCAACAGAGAGCTGCCTGACTTAATCTCATGCAAACAGCAGCTCGTACTTGGTCTCAATCGGGTGTCGTTAAAGACTTTGGCAGAGGCCGCTACCACAGGGGGCATCAGGGGCCGGAGCATTAACAGGTGCTAGGGACCCACAAATTACCAGTCTGAGACACCTTGGTGGCAAACAATGAGGGGGGGGGCGTCTTGCCCCTCCCCCCTTCAGGGGAAGAAAGCACGCCAGGGTTGGTGCGAAGACACTGGGTCAATGAGGGCCCAGTTAGGACAAGTAATGTTTTGAACCACCCTATGGGGAGGACGCCACTGCACCCTCAGCTGGAGAACAGCGGGGTTAAAAGGATTGCGCTGCCCCTGCGGAAGGTAGATTTGTGGGTCATTGGGGTTTTAAAAAGCTTAGGAGCAAGACAAACAAGGTTTATAGAAATAACTAAGAAGTACCTAAACACAGCTAGCTCCGCTAAGCAACTTACTGACTGTTAGAACTCAGCTTGGGAGAGGTAACAAAGAAAGCTGAGTATCAGTGTCACCAAGCACCTAATGACTACTGAGGGATACCTCCTCCCTCTAGTCCTGGGGGACCAAAGTAAGGGCCCCTGAAGCATCACTCAGCGGTGGTATACTCCTCTGCTTTGACAAGTCTTGGCTACACTGCACACACAGCGTGATCAATAGGCGTACTTCTCCTTAGTGGCTTTAGATGCTAATTAAATCAATTGCGCCCACTGTGATATCACTATGTCACATGCGCCGGTTTAGCCACTCACTGTATATAATCTGCACTTGATGTACAGTGCGCCAACTACGCTGTTCTCTTTTCACTTGCGTCACCACCTGCACTATTTATTCACGTTTGTTGCACCAAGTTCTATGTGGTTGTCATTACATTCTATGCATTGCTGCTCTTAACTGTGTATATCCGACCCTGAAATGAATGTTACCACACAAAGATGAATAATTATCTTTTGCTTCAAAAAACGAGTAATCTCCTTCTTGTCCACCCAAGCAATGCTATGTGCATGCTATTTATAACTGTCTACTAACCTTTACCTTTCAGGACACTGTTTTCTAGTTGCATCCTACCTACCCAGTCCTGACTTGGTCTATGGGTTATACTCCTGTCTTATCTACAAGGTTGGTAAAGGAGGCACACCGGAGGGCAGTGTGCTGGAGGAAGGCCACTTACTTTGAGATGCCTTACAGCATGATAAGTAGGCTGACGGGGGAGTAAGCGGAGCACGGCACTCGCTGCCCAGAGCCGCCAGTGCACCAAATGGACAAACAAGTTAGCGAGTTGAAGCCTAACAGCAATAAGAGGCCACCCCCTCTTACAATCCGAGAAAGAGCCACCAAACTTTATTACTTCAAATACAGCATGGAGGATGGCCTCAACAACAGAGGTGGCAGAATTATGATAAACAAATGACAAAGACTTGAATGATATATCGCAGAGATGATTGGTACATGTCAACTGTTGATGATTTATGACCTTTTACGCAGCAAGGTTTTATGATCCTGTCTAAATGATATATGTATGGCAGAGAAGATGTATGACATGTTAACCATGAATTATGAGCTGTCTTGTAATTATGATTTATGATCCTGTCAGAATAATTTGTGCCACTCAGAATGAGTTTTAAAACTGTAAGAATGTTTCATGGCCTTTCCAACTTGAATTAGGACTGACCACTGTGATTTCCGAGGTCAATGATGTAACAAAGAGTCAATGCATGTAAAGAAACTGTGGCCATGTATTCCCACAGAAAAGGCAAACATGGCTGGTGTAAGTTCATTTATTAATGTATATGTGGGATTTGTACTAATTGGAGTGGGCCAAGTGCAGGGGTTACATAATCAGGCCTTAGTGTACCTCAGCGTAATTGTTAGCATCCAATCAACACCCTGCCCACCTCACACCTCCTGCAGTCACACTGCAATGACCACCACCCCCACAAGACATCCCCCTCCCCTGCCTTGTGTTTCCCCCACAATTATTAAAATTGGACACAAGAGGATATTTCTTTGGAAGGTGGGGGGTCTTTCAACCCCCCGGCCGTATTTATTAAAACATAAAAGCAAATAAAATCTTTTAGATAAACAATATTTACACAATTATTTATGCAGAAAACCTAAATGACATTAGATTACAATTCATGTAGACAGGTATCAAAGGGCTAACCTTAACATACTTCTAATACAAAGTATTCCTAACCGAAGCTAATGTTTTGAATCATAAGCACACATTATTAATTTTCTGCATATCCTATTTGGGCCTACGGCAAGGTCACTAACCGGTGTCAGATCCTTATCAATCAGCCACGCCCTCACGTATGAGTGTGCATGCGCAGAGGGCCTGTTTACCGAGAGGGTACTTCCCCCGCGATTACCCCCGTACGCTCCCTGAACTCCATTAACAAAGGGGGGCCCTTGCACTCTGCGCCGTTTAGTGATGTCATAGTGCACGTGCGGGGTGACTACCCAGCCTAAAGAAAGCGTGACTCCCCCCTCCCTCGCACCCATCGATCCAACCGGATGTACCGCCCCTGGAGTTCTAGGAGAGACCACTTGCCCCTCCCCTGGGCGACCCCATTCAAGAATGGCACCGCCCCCTAAGGACCTTAAATTGACTGCTCACCAATCATGACCTTACCGCCTGACCAAGAATATCAATAAATACGACGATTGCTGACCTGCAAACAGGAAAAATTCCTAAGGATAAAATTCACACCACAACAAATGCACTTGGGCAGGAAATCAAATTATACAAATCACTTTATCACTCAAGAATGACTATCTGCTTCAGGGGATGGTGGGTGGGAAAAAAAGATCACAGCCTCCTAGAAGGCTGGGGGACAAAGGGCAGGCCTGGGGAGCGCGGGAACAAGAGGACACCTCCCGTGCTCCCCAGCCTTATAAACCCTCACCAGTCAGACCAGTTCTAACTGGTCTGACCTCAGCTCCCCCCTTTGACCCGGAAGCGATCCAATCGCTTCTGGGTCAACTGGGGGGGCTTTACACCAATCGATAGTGCGGCGGGGGCGCGCCTCACCATGGACCGACGACACAAGAAGGAGGGGGGCTGGTGCCCTGCCATACCTGCGGGAGGGCCGATGTGGCCCCCGCCTTTCCCTATGATCAGGGACTACTGACCATCCCCCTCCCCTGCCTTGTGTTTCCCCCACCAGTATGCCATCAGAAGGAAATGTATTGCTGTAACTGTGATCCTCGGGAGGCTGGATGGCTGGGACATTGAGGGGCATGGGTGAGAACCAGGTGTGGGCTGCACCGAAAAGGGGGAAGAAGGAGCAAATTCCAAAAGACAAAAGGGGGAGCTGCCTGGGGACATGAGCACCTCAAGCACCCTGGTAGTAAAAGGAGCATGTTGGTTGGTAAAGGAGGCACACCGGAGGGCAGTGTGCTGGAGGAAGGCCACTTACTATGAGATGCCTTACAGCAGGATAAGTAGGCTGACGGGGGAGTAAGCGGAGCACGGCACTCGCTGCCCAGACCCGGCAGTTGGCTGTGCGCCAAATGGACAAACAAGTTAGCGAGTTGAAGACTAACAGCAATAAGAGGCTACCCCCCTCTTACAATCAGAGAAGAGCCACCAAACGTTATTACTTCAAATACAGCATGGAGAATGCCCTCAACAACCGAGGCAGCAGAATTAATATATGCAAATGGCAAAGACTTGATTGATATATTGCAGAGATGATTGGGACATGTCAACTGTTGATGATTTATGACCTTTTACGAAGCAAGGTTTTATGATCCTGTATACATGATGTATGTATGGCAGAGAAGATTTATGACCTGTTAACCATGAATTATGAGCTGTCTTGTAATTATGATTTATGATCCTGTCAGAATGATTTGTGACATTCAGAATGAGTTATGAAACTGTAAGAATGTTTCATGAGCTTCCCATCTAGAATTAGGACTGACCACTGTGATTCAGCCGCGGCCGGTAGTAGGTGTAACTGCTGGGCGGTGACATGGGGAGGGGGAGGGGCAGGGTGGGGGGTAGTAATGTATGGATTACGGACTTAAACAGGTAAGTAAACATATAAATAAATAAAACGAATTTCGTTGTGTGCACTGCATCACCAAATGTGATGCAGTGCGCGCCATGACAGACCGCAGTGCGAGAGACCGCCCAGAGGACCATGGTGAACAGAGTGGAAGATTCTGAACCCTCAGGAAGAAACAGAACGGCGCCCGGTGAAAGCAAAGGAGCGAATAGATGGGCGGGAAGACCTGGACAGACAGGAAAGCAGGCAACAGAAAGTAAGACCGCGTGCTACAGGTGCGGAAGCCCGATGCACTCAGCTCAAGATAAACGCTGCCCTGCGTTCAGGGCAAAATGCATGTTCTGTGGCCTAATAGGTCACTATGAAAAGGTGTGTCGCAGGAAGGTAAAGAGACCAGTGGTGAAGTATGTAGCACAAGACCAACCAGAAGGAGAAGAGGATGAACTGGAGGAAGATGACCTGGTGTTGTGCATAGAAGAGCAAGTGTTGGGGATAGACAGCAAGCGTTCCCGTAAACCACAATGCTGATAAGAGGAGTGAAGATCAAGATAGTAATAGACTCAGGATCCCCGTACACCATAGTACCAAGATCTGTGTGGGAGGAAGAGTTCAAGCCCAGCCTAGGACCCAGATTAGAACCTCCAGACATAAGGCCGGTGTCGTACATAAGCATGCCCATCCCCATGGTGGGGTATAGGACTCTAACATTCGAATTCAGAGGAAGGATAGCGGAGTGCAAGCTGTACGTAGCGGAGAAGGGTCCGTCAGTGTTAGGATGGATGGATCAAGGTGACCTGGGAATAAAACTGGACCCGGGAGGAGACATACAAGTGTTGATGACAGACCATGAGTGCTGGCTGGACCTGGAGAAGATGAAAAAGGACTTCCCGAAGGTGTTCGGAGGAAAGGTCGGCAAACTGGAGAAGTTCACACACAAAATCCTGCTCAAGGAAAACTCCAATCCAGTGTCTCACAAGTTGAGGAATGTTCCCCTTGCAGTAAAGGAAGCGGTGCAACAGGAACTTTGCAGGCTGGAAGATCAAGGGATAATCGAACCCATAGACAGTTCGGAGTGGCTAGCGCCATTGGTCGTGGCAAGAAAACCCAATGGCAGGGTGCGTCTGTGCGTGGACCTTCGAGAACTGAATAAGTGCCTGATTGTAGAGAAATTCCCACTGCCTCGCATTGAGGAAATGCTGGCAAAAACAAGGGGAGTGAAGTGGTTCTCCACCATTGACCTCACATCCGCCTATCACCAAATAGACCTGCACCCAACGAGCCGGAAGCTAACATCCTTCATAACACCGTTTGGATGTTATCAATTCCACAGGATGCCCTTTGGTCTCGCCTCGGCCGCAGCTGCGTTCCAAAAGCTAATGCACCGCCTGTTCAAGGACATTGAGGGCATCCAGTACTTTCAGGATGACATTTTGGTGATGGGAATGGACCAGGAAGACCATGACAAGAAATTGAATAAAGTGTTGAGTGTACTACAAAAGAATGGCTTGACAGCAGAATGGGAGAAATGTCGGCTGGGAATGACATCAGTCACATACCTTGGGCACGAGATAGGAGGATGCGGAATCAAGCCGAAAAGAGAGAACGTGAAAGCGATCTGTGATGCCAGAGCTCCCAATAACAAAGAAGAAGTGAGATCCTTCCTGGGGATGGCCGAGTATTACAGTAAGTTCGTCCAGCACTTTGCCACCAAAACACATCAAATGAGACAGCTAACAAGAAACAAGACAGCGTTCAAGTGGAACGAAGAAGCACAGAAGGAATTTGAAGAGCTAAAAAGGGACATAAGTCAGGCGGTACCACTACAAGGGTATGATCCCCTGGGACAGACCATACTGACGACAGATGCTAGTGAGAAAGGGCTGGGAGCAGTCCTAGCGCAGGAGAGAGCAGTAGAGACCCTCAGTTTTGCATCCAGGGCTTTATCTCCCACAGAACAGAAATTTAGCGTCATTGAGAAGGAAATGCTGGCAGCGGACGGGCCAGCCTTGGGAAAATTCGACCAACCTCGCAATCCTTGGGAGGATGTCTCAGTCGACATTTTGGGACCTGTTTTGAACACCCAAGGAATGCCGAAATATGTTTGTGTCTTGGTGGACAAATATTCCAAGTGGCCTGAGGTTCGCATCCAAGAAGAAATGGACTCTGAAACGGTAATACAGTTTCTCACCTCGGTTTTCCTGAGAGAAGGGATCCTGAGTGACAACGGCCCGCAATTCACCTCTGAGAAGTGGTACAAGTACACGGAAAGGAACGGGATCAAAACCAAGCACACTTCCATATACCACCCTTCGAGAAACGGACAGGTAGAAAGATTCAACCGAGTCATCATGGGGTCTATCCAAGCGGCCATCATGAAAGGCAAGGACTGGGAAAAGGAAATCATGAGCATGATCTGGGCGTACCGGATTACCCCCACATCAACAGGGTACAGCCCATTCCAAATTCTGAGAGGCAGGCATCCCTTCACCAAGGACAATGTGGTTTGGAGAGAAAAGACCATCACCAGCAAATGGTCTCCGGCAGTGGTTCAACACAACCTGGAGAAGGCTCAAAGTATATACTGAACATTACAATCGGAGAAGAAATGTGAAAGAGGCACCCCTTGAAAGAGGGGAGTGGGTGAGAGTCAAACTGGCGGTGCTGAGAAAGAAAGGAGAGAGCAAATATAGCCCGCCTCAGCAAGTGGAAGAAGTACACGACAGAGCGGCGTTACTCAGCGACGGGAATGTGCTGCAAGATCTTTAAGGTCAGCCGAGCAGAGGCTGGTTGTAGTCCCAAGAGTCAGGAAAGCTCGCTGGGGGGGGCAGGAGCTTTTCCCTGGGAGCTGCAAAGGCATGGAACGCGTTGTCGTTGAGCCTCAGACAGATATCAGATCTTCTGTCATTCAGGAGCAGTGCTTAATTTGTGCCGGTGCCTTCATAGGGCCGGGTCTATGAACAGCCCTGCCAAGTATCACTTCAGTGTGACCACAGCACTGAAATACAAAAGTCGCGCGTAATAGAACCTCCTTAGCTGGATCTCTATTATTCATGCACCATATTAAGACTGAAGCTAAGCTGGAGAGGCAGCACGCCGTGGTTGCTGCTCCCGGCATGCTTGGAGGTGGCACAGAGTCCACGGCATTACTGTGATACAATACAATGTAATAATGTTGACCTGACACTGCACTGTGCGTGTTAGCTGTAAATCAGTGAGGACGTGATGACTCACACCTATAACAATTAAGGCGGGACGTCCTAAAGCTGCCGCCTGGTGTTGCGCAGCCGCAGTTCAACAGAATAAAGTTAAAGACTGCTTGCACCGAGGGTGCAATGAATGGGAAATTATTTTAAAATAAAGATCCCGCGAATCGACCAGCTCACCCCCGATGACCGCCACCAGATAGCTACATGGAAAGCGGAGAGTCTTCATTATATTGAAAAACTGAGCTGGAAAAGCATGAACTCGAGGTACTAAACAGCAACGGGAAGTGTCTAGTCCACATGCACTCGACTCAATGCGCTATTGCCTGGAATGTGGAACTGCAGAAGGGAGGGACAAAGCATTGGGTTTAATCTATTTCTGCTTTCTTCATTGAGGCTATTGCATGGCTGGAGTCCGGCTGTGAAGGTGTTCGTGCCGTGGTTTATAGTGTTCAACAAAGTTTCCTTGTCAGTGCCCAAAAGGGAATTCTCCTCTGGCTCGCGCTCAGTTTATGGAATGCCTCGTTGCTTCTACGTGACTGCTGTCACCATGCTCAGAAACAGCCCTCCACGACCTTAGGAGCGCCGATCAAACCGAACAAAAGGCTTGACTAGTCATTTATTCCCACTGTTTACACATGGGTGGCTGGGCGCGCTGGTACTTCATTAACTGAGGCCAGAGTTACCCCAGGTGAATGTTCCTTCACAAGAACAGCCTAAAGTCAGGGCTCTTCTGCCACTGTCACCGGCTGGTAGATCAAGGACAGTCACAAAAGCACCGAGCTGCCAGTTGATGTGTAGAGATGTGAATTTAGGAAAAAAGTACAGTTACTACCCAAACTTAGAGAAGGGCAGAACTAAGAGACCAGGATGGAGGCTTTTGCTGCACAGTCTTGAGTTGCCTAGGTACATGCGTGAGTAGTTCATCCTGTTCAGGTTTTTTGCTCTGCATTTTGGGACTTGTAGTCGTGTAACAATGTTGACCTGACACTGCACTGTGCGTGTTAGCTATAAATCAGTGAGGACGTGATGACTAACACCTATAACTATTAAGGCGGGACGTCCTGAAGCTACCGCCTGGTGTTGCGCAGCCGCAGTTCAACAGAATAAAGTTAAAGACTGCTTGAAGCGAGGGTGCCACGGATGGGAAATTATTTTAAAATGGAGATCCCGTGAATCGACCAGCTCACCCCCGATGACCGCCACCGACTACATGGACAGCGGAGAGTCACAGGTCTGTCCTCCTGCCCAGCCACAATCTGCCTGCGGTGCAAGTGGGCAACGTAAGTTTCGGCTGCACTTTGAATTTATGATTAAGAAGTCACAGAGTGCAGAGCCAATACAGCTCCTCCGAACTCGTTGCTTGAACCGCAGGCTAGAGCAGCTGCTCATCGCCGGCCACCACGGGCGGTAAAAAAATCGACGATAAATTGTAATGCGAAAATATGAGATCCCGCACTCGATCCCAGCCCCACCAGCTCTGGCTGAGAGTGACTCAGTATGAGGCAGGCCATTGTTATGGACAGTATGGTCAGTAAGTGACGTTGGTGCAGTAAATATACGTTGCATCAGTGTAACAGCACATTAGAGCGGGAGGAAGCCAATGTAACCTGACCCCAGCCCACTGGGCCTCGGCACCGCCTCAGCAGCTGCTGTGAGTGAGAAGGAGTCTGAGGGCTTCATGATAAGTGCCTGAGAGAGTGAGCGCAGGTAAAGTGTATTTATCCTAAGTAAACATTATTTGTTTCACAAATTATATGTTCATCGCTTAAGAGACAAGTAGAATGTGCAATTTATGCTTTTATTATACAACTCAGTTACTCAGTGTGTGTCTTTTTAAAAAATAAATTACAGCCTACGGCTGGGCTGTGACCCCTAGGCTGTGAGTGTGCCTATCCTGCCCTTCGATTTGTGGTGCTTTGCTGATGTTCTAAGATCTTCTTAGTGTTTCTTGTTGCTCAAATGGGTGTAACGTCTTTTATGTGTTTCCCCGGTCTTCATTGCTTAATTTTGCTTGTGTCAAAGTGTCACTCATAGTCGTTGAAATGTCACTTATAATGACACTGAAATTATGAAAATGTCATACACAGCGATTTGAAACCTTGGCAGCTTTCATAGAGCTATGTATGAATCTTAGGACACTGGTTGTAACTGCCAATGTTTGCAGCTAAGGTACACTGTATGGTTTCATTGTCCGTTTTCAATCTCTTGCATTCCATAGTAATGTCTCTGCTTCAGAATGGCGGAAACTGAGTAGTAACTTGCAGCGAGAGATTTAGAGAGAAAAACAATTTGCAGAGTCTGTGATGTTAATTCAGGAACTGAAATGTATCGATTTCATGAATCAGGAGGCCCGGACGTTTCCTTCCAGGGGTGGATTTGGCCTCGCCTCACTAGGTTGAGTGGATGAACTGAAGCTACAACTTAGTTTCACGGACAGCTCTTTGTACCAGTCTTCACTAGTAAAGCATATGGCCTGACTCGAGAGCAGTTCATGGTGTGAGGACAGACCTGTGCAGGGTCCAAAGTGTAGCATCGCGCTACAAATAATCACAGAGACTGATTGTGATTGCACTGGAGGTTTATTCCAAACGTCTAGCTTCCTCCCTGTCCCTACTCTAACTGCCCTAGTTCCTGTCCCCAGCTCCTCCCGTTCCTGCTCCTCCCCTTAGCTCCACCCCCCAACCACTAGACTACATCATACACAATCCCACATCTCCCCCTTTCTTAACAAAATGAACTTAATTTCCACAGTGTTCTCACTTCTTCAATCCACCACACGGGTCGGCGGACGGCCTGTCCTTCAAGCCTCAGTAGTGTCGAATCAGTGGTGGGCCTGGCTTTGGTCAAACTTTCCGTTGTCTTAATCAGGGCATCCTTGACGACGTTGCGTGTGAACTGTTTATTCTCACATCCCGCAGTCAACATGTTTCCTTCTTGTGGGGTAACTGTTGTTGGCTCACATGCTCGATCTCTTCCATGAGTGGATAATGTTCTTGTTCTCTCCCGAGCACCCAAATCTTTTACTTCCTTTTGTCTTGTCCGGTCGAGGGCAACACTGCCCTCCAGTTCAGGGTCATGTGTACCAGACTGTACGGTAGTATCTGAGGAGATTGTCTTGGTTCGGTTCAGTACCTCATTCGCGGCCTCGGGTTGTCTGGCGAACTCTTGGGCTATCTGTGCAATTGCATGTTTCTCTCTCATCCGATGAGGATCTCTCTCAACTGACACGTCCGGCTTTCCTTGCAGAGTGACTGGCCGGTCCCGTCCCATACGATGACTAAGGTCCACTATCTCCGTTTCCATTTTGTAGGCCCTTCGAGTCAGCCTCGCGGACCCCTTCAGAGGTGACGGTGTATGATCTATGTCTGGATATACTTGTGACTGACAGGACAGGTTGTCTTGTGGAGTGACTGAGTATTCAGAGACCTTGGTGTGGGACATGTTGCTCTTGACAGGAAGAATGTCCTTTGGTTCCACGGTGCGTTCGGGTGGTTGATGCCATGGCTGTTGTCGGGACCATGACTCGGTCGACTCAAGGGATTGGACAGACATGCTTTCTGAGACAGAGAAGTCCTTTGTCGACCTCTCGGATCGGACAGACGCGCTCTCTGAGTCAGAGGAGTTCCTAGCCATATTCTCTTTAGAATGTTTCCTTGAGAGTGTATCGAGTAATGGATTTCTGAAATGAGTAGGCCGTGACACGTTGTTCTTTAACTCAGGGTTGTCTTTGAGACACTCCTCTGGGCGCCTTTGTCGACTTGTCTTTGATGTTGTCTCATTTGAGAAGTTGTTCAACAACCACGTGCTTGTTCTTTGTGTGTGATCTCGAGGTTTTTTTTCTTTGCCCTTCTCACACAATGTCAACGACTTCTTCTCAGTTTCTTCATTGGCACAGGTGTCATTGATGCGTTGGTCTTTTCCTGTCCGTTGTTGGGGAGGATCAGTTCGTCTTATGCGACATGTTTCTTCTTCCCCTTTGTTTGGTGCGCGGACACCTATGGTCCGGGTGTGATGTGTTCTCCTGCTGGATGTTCCCTCGGACTCATCTTCATAACTTGACGAAGAGTGTGACGAAGAGTGTTCCTGCGCCGATTTCCAGTGTTGACCATTTTGATCTCTTCTTCTATAGTTTGTCTTCCTTACCCTCCTGTTGTGCAGGTTGCCATCTTGTCCAGGAGTGCGATCTGTCTCACTTGACGCTCCCTCCTCGTCAGACTTTGAATGACATCTTGAGGGTGAAGAACTCCTTGGGGTTGTCCTTTGACTGGTTGACTCTGAGTACTCCTTGTCGCTTCCCTTGTCACTTTGTCTCTCCCGTTGTCTCTTCACTGGTCTGCCTTCCCTCTCTCTCCTGCTTGTTTTGTTGGTTGTCCGAGTTTTGTCTGTCCAGGCATCATGACATTTTGCCTTCAGAGCTAGGTCCTTTGATTTGTCACTTGCCTTGATGTGCATTCCCATTTCGGCCTTCCTAATGATTTCTTCTAACGACCAATGCTCTCGCAGGATCTTGTGCTTTGTGTCAGGGTTTGCGCAGCCTTCAATTATCCGGAGACGAATTGCGTCCTCATCCGTGAAGGTGTTGAAATGGCAGCCTCGTACCAGTGTTTGCAACCGAATGATGAAAGTTGGCAATGGTTCGCCTGGTTCCTGCCGAGTTGTGTTGAAAACGATGCGATCATGGTCTACGTCTGCTTGTGCGGAGAGATGGGCACCCAGCTTCTCTTGGAGTCTTTCATAGATTTCTGTGTCTTTTTTGGAAAAGTTCTGATTGGACATCGGCCCTCAGGACCCACCAGATGGAGGAGTAGCATTAGACATTTTCTCTCTCTTTGTTCACCATTGGCATCCAGAAAGTCACCCAATGTTGCCAGCCATTGGTTCCGTTGGAGACACAGACTCCAAGTATCATACTGCATCCCTGGGGGTGGTGTTTTAATGCAGGGGTCGGCCCGTTGTGCTACTCCTTCCCCCGCCATGAGAGGAGGATTCTGACCTGTTGTCCTCTCGGGGCACTGAGTTGTTCACTGTGCTTCTCGTCTTCCTAGCAGTCTCTTTTTAGTCGGGGTCTTTGGTCCGGTCAATTTGCTTGGACGTTGATAATCTTTGCGACTATCACAGTATGCACCAGTGAATAGAGCTTAGCTTTCTTGAGTTTGGAATGTCCACCACTCAGCTGCACTGTACTAGACACAGGGCTCCCTCCCTTTAGCGTCGCATGCTAGTCGCTGGTGGTCGGTAACTCCTCTGCGGTGATGCTGGACACGTTTGACATCATTGTTCGTTCTGACTTTTCTTTTACACTAGTGCAAGTCCTCCAGTCACTTCATTGACGCGTGAAGTCTAGTGCATGTTGTGCTGGTTTCCGAGACTGTCTTTTGTCGTCTTGCCCTCTTCTGAATTCTTCTGCAATTCTGCCCAGCAGCCCTTCTCCCTTTTGCGCTCTTTGATATGTGCTCACGATCACCTTTACCTATTGATCGTATTTGCCTACGCTTGTTAGCTTACTGCACCTCAGGCAGGTGTCCGTGCTTGTTCGGTGTCAGTCTCTTGCGTTCACTCGTGCTTGTTTTCTTGTTGCACCTCTTGCGCTCGCTCGTGTTTGTTTTGGGTCGACTCTTGTGTTTGCTTGTGCTTATTTATTTGTTTAGCCTCTTGCGTTGGCTTGTGCTTGTTGTTTTGCTGTGGCTTTGTACTTGTCTTTTTTTTTTTTTTTTTTAAACGTTTTTATTGTTTGCAAGAGGTGACAAAATTCATAGCAGACCAATTCCATAATTAACATACAGTTATCAATTCATAGCATTGAGGAATGAAAACATTGTACAGTATTTCGTAATTCAAACTTCACATTGTTTCTACAGATTAGGCCTAATCACGGCTCTTAACCAACAAAAAAATTCTTCCAAATCTTTTCTTTTTTCAATAGGGCTTTAGGGCCTCTAAGCTTAGCTAGAGAAAACTCCATAGTTCTAATTTCGTATACAAGAGTTAGCCAATCTGCTACCCTGGGGGGGTTCTTTAGAAATCCAGACCCTAGCTATAATTAATCTAGCACATGCTAGCAAAATTGTTAAAAGATCTTTATTGGGACAGTTCCTATCTTGAATATCTAACAAAACCCATTGTACCGTAAAATCCAAAGAGCTTATTTGAAAAAATTGAAGATAGTAAGATATACGATTCCAAAAATTAGAGAGTGCGGGGCAGTAAAATAACATATGTTCAATACCAGCCGCGGCAGTATCACATTTAGCACACTTGGATTTATCGGTCAAGGAACTACCTTGTGACCAGCTGGATATCCTTTGAGGCGTGTAGTAGAGCTCCGTAACTGTCCTATATAGTTGCATTTTCAAGTTGGAAGAGTGAACTAAATCGTTTAGATGGGTTAGAGCATTACCAATGTGAGCCGCATTAATGTTTTGGTCTAATCTACGAGACCATTTAGCTGCAATTTGAGTGATGTTTTCAGCCTTCTCCTTAATAAGCCATTGATATCCCCATTTAATCAATGATTTAGTTTTTTCTGAGTAAATACCCGCAAGAATTTCAGATTGTCCAACTTCCACTAACTTCAATTTATTACAAAAAAAATCTCTAAGTTGTCTATATTTAAAGTACATATCATCAGTGAGCCCATTCGTAACTTTTAAATTCTCAAAATCCATCAAGCCATTAATACCATACATGTCTCCTAGTGTATTTATACCTAGTCTCATCCACCGATTGCCCAAACCATCCGAAAAAATGCCAGGAAGGCCAGGGTTATTCCATAGTCTCAGCTCTGCGTTATAAAATGAGCATTTACTAATGTGCAGGATTTTGTTCCAAATTCTGATAGCATGTTTAGCCGTCTTAAATTTTACTCTTTTAAAGTAATTAGGGTCATGAACCCGTAATAGAAATTGGTTGGCATCTGCCCCCAGCATATATTGATGAAAAAATAAAGAAGGAGTACTCTTTAATAAGCTCCTAATACGCAAAAAAAAAGTAGCTAAAAAGTAGAAATTAAAATCCGGAAAAGTAAGTCCCCCCTTAGAAATAGGTAATGTCAAAAATTTGACCGCCCTCCGTGCCTTTTTATACCCCCAGATAAAGCTGCTACAGATACCATCCAATTTCTTAAAAAACAACTTATTTGGCAGTAGTGGTATAGCTCTACACAGATAGAGTAGCTTAGGTAAAATTTTCATTTTAATCAGATTTAACCTCCCTAGTAAACTCAGAGGTATCTTATGCCATTTTTTGAAGCTCTCAGTTGTCTCTTTGAGAAATGCCCCATAGTTTATTTCAACAATTTTCTCCACTTTAACCATAAGCTTAATACCTAAATATACAGCTTCTTTGCAGATCTTATAGTTACATGCAGCCGGGGTGTAATTAAGTATAATTTGGGTTTTGTTAACATTTAATTTATACCCAGAGATTTCCCCATATTTGTGAGCTTCCTCTATAATTGCTGGCATAGCCTTACACACATCCGAAGTATATATTGCGATATCATCCGCAAAAGCTGTTAATTTAAGGGTTATGTCCCCATGTTGAGCGGGTATTATATTTGTTTGGGCATTTAAAGCATTTAAAAAAGGTTCTAAGGATAAAGCAAATAATAATGGTGAAAGGGGGCATCCCTGTCTAGTACCTCTAGAAATCTTAAAGTTGTTAGAATCTGTGCCTCCGTAGCTAATCACCGCCCGTGGTTCATCATAAATTGACATAACCCAGTCTAGGTAAGGGCCATTTATACCCATTCTTCTTAATACTGTCCATAGATATTCCCACCCCACTCGGTCAAATGCCTTTTCCGCATCTAACATTATCATACCGAGTGGGGTGTTTGTAGTTTCTGCAACATCCAAGGCAGTTATGGAAGTATTAACATGCATCGTGGTTTTGTACTTGTCAACGTTTGTTTGTTTCTTCTTGCCAATGTTTGTTTGTTTGCTTTCGTCAATGCTTGTTTGTTTCTTCTTGCCAATGCTTGTTTGTTGCTTGCCAGTGCTTGTTTGTTTGCTCTCGTCAATGCTGGTTTGTTTCTGCTTGCCAATGCTTGTTTGTTGCTTTTATCAGTGCTTGTTTCTTTCTGTCTACCAATGCTTGTTTGTTTGTGTTTGACAGTGCTTGTTTCTTTCTAAACGCCAATGCTTGTTTATTTGCCTCAGTCAATGCTTGTTCCTTTTGCTGGGTGCCTGACTTAAAGATGGCCGCTCCACTATATTCAAGGGCTGTGTCTTGAAAAACGCCTGACTTCAAGATGGCTGCCGTCACTGCAGGCACACACGAGGCTTTCTCTCCTGTTCATACACCCCAGGTCACTCAGGACTCACCGGCCGGCAGCTCCACGAGCCACACACGTCAGGATTCACTCTTCTTTGACCTCTGCTACTGCCAGGTGAGGTTGGGGTGGGCTCCCGCCTTACTTTTCCGCTAGGGTGCCGAAACTCACGCATCGGCCGTGAGGTTTTCTGACCTCAGTCGGCACTCGGGCTCCGCTTCCAGCGCGCTCGGCAGCGCTTGACACCGGGCTATTAGGGGCAGCGTCCTCCACATCTGAGGGGTCTCTACCTCGTGCTGGGGTGCTGGACAGGGTCGGAGTGGGCTCCCGACTCCTGTTCTTTCACGGGTGCGAAATCGCACGCATCTGGCGGGACTCGCGCTTTCGGCGCGCACTTCTTCTCTTTCGAGCGTTTCAGCGCTCGTTGCTGGGGTTCCCTCTTTGCTCCCTCGCCACCACTGGGAAGGATAGGGTCACCTGCTGCTGGCCTGTCTCCTCAGGCGGCAGCTCTGCACAGCAGCGTTTTCTCTCTTTCAGCGCTGCACGGGACAGGGCACTCTTGTGGGGTCCTGTGGGCGGCATTCATGCCCATCCCACCTTCGTCGCCAGTTGTAGCATCGCGCTACAAATAATCACAGAGACTGATTGTGATTGCACTGGAGGTTTGTTCCAAACGTCTAGCTTCCTCCCTGTCCCTACTCTAACTGCCCTAGTTCCTGTCCCCAGCTCCTCCCGTTCCTGCTCCTCCCCTTAGCTCCACCCCCAACCACTAGACTACATCATACACAATCCCACACAAAGGAGATGAAAGGCAACGCAGCTCAGGCTTAAAGATGCAGCACAGGAGAGAAGCAGAGCGCAGCAGCGAGGGGCAGAGCTCGGCAGAGAGGAGCAGAGAATGCGGCACAGAGTGCATAAAAGAGCAGTGAGTGGCAGAGAGAGGCAGAGAGTGGCAGAGAGAGAAAGAGATGAGCAGAGAGCATCGCAGAGGGGCAGAGAGAAGCAAACAGGAGCAGAGAGCAGCAGAAAGATCAAAGGGGTCAGCAAGGAGCAGAGAGAGGCAGAGAGCTGCAGGATGCCATGAGGGCTCAAAGGGCAGACACTAGAATGTTGCAAAGATTAGCACAGGGTCTAAAGGGGATAGAGAACACTGCCAGGCCTAGGGCGGTGGAGGGGAGAGAATGCTGCATTGTCCTGAGGGTGGGAAAGCAGCATGGGGTATAAAAGGAGATAGGGGACAGTGCCGGTCCTAAGGCAGTGGAGGGGCGTGACCACTGAAGGGTTCCAAGGGATGGGAGACCAGCTGAAAATGGGGTCACAGAACATCGCAAGGTAAAGGAGCGTTGGGGAGCAGTACGTTTAAATGGCAGGTGTTTGAATGCTTACCATGTGTGGTCATGTACGGCTTTTATATCTCTACTTTGAGCTCATGGACACAAATTTAAATCTTGGTGTGGCCACCCCCTCTTTCATCTTTCTGAGATTTCTAAAATTAATGCCATTGATTTGGATAACAACATTTTTACTGTGGTGTCAAGACCCTCTCTGGTGAATATGTGCTTTACAACATACATGGTGTGGTAAGGACACAGAAATGTATTTTAATCTTTTGTTTTTTAATTTCTTTGCAATATTACACTGTCATTATTCCCTCTGTCCCTTTTTCACACGGTACCTTTCATACCTGTATCCATTCCCCTGACCTCCTTTCTTTATTTTTTACCATGTTTTTCCTTTCCTTTTTTCTATTCCTCAGCACTTCCAGCTATGCCTCCTTTCTTCTTTCCATTCTTGCTTCCTTACATCCTCATTCATTCCCCATCTTTCCTCCTATGGTGCATTATTTCCTTCTTCCTTTATTAGTTTCTTATTAGTTTCTTCCTTTCATATCCTCAACCCTTACTTCTGCTTTTCTCCTTTCTATTCATCCACCACACATCGATCACATCCTTTCTCCCTCTATCCCTTCATTTCTTCCTTTCACATTCTTTTCTTGGTTCCTCCTTTTTCATCCATTACTTAATTTCCTCACTCAAGTACTCCCCTTCCTGCCTTCATTAGTTGCTGTCTTCTTTGATGTATCCCTTCCTTCATCACTTCCTTTCTTTTAAACAGAACAGTACAAGCACATATTCTTTAGCTTGCAAAGTTGCCTCAAATCCACAAATGACCTTTCCAAAAGCTGTATTTTGAGACATGCACATATTCTCTAACTTGAGGTCAATTCTAAGTTGTTGTTTATATGTTATATTATGTTATGTTACATAGTGCACTTATCAACCAAGAGGGTATTCAGGTGCTTGGGCAGGTGTGTAGGTGTGAGGTCCCCGAGGTGCTTATACGAAGAGCCAGGTCTTCGACTTCTTGCAGAACTCAAGAAGTAAGGAGGAGGCTCTGATGTGCTGAGGCTTGTGGATGTGGGTGGAGCCATTAAAGGTGGGTGGAGCCAGTAGGTTGAGTCGGGGAGGCGGGTGTGGCCTCCTACAAATTTAGAGCACCTGCACTTCATATTTTACAAATTAAGCACTGTTCAGGAGAGCCCTAAATACATGGCTCTTTACACACTAACTCCTCAGCCCATGCATACTAATGGCCATTCAGCGCCAGGACACCTTCGGGTAACAGTGCGCTTTAAAAATGTGAAAAATAAATAAAATAAAATAAATAAATGTGTGGTCCCAAGACCGCATGGCAAAAATCAACAAGATCCTACAGTGGCCTATGGAGGAAGGAAGAGCCCTACAAGATCAAGGAGCTGAAGGAAGTGAAGGAGGCACTGCAGCAGGTGAAGAAGCCGAGGAGAAGAGGGATCTTGTTAGGATGGGAGAGATCTAGAGATGCCCGCAGTAGAGGAAACGCAGAGAGAGAAGATGGCGACTCCGAAAAGAGCAGAGCAGAGTCCTCAGAGAGATAGTAGGGTGAGCCCTGCTGAGAACTGCACTAGGGAAGTCTCCACACCGGTAAGACGCACACGCGCGGGTGGAGTGGTGTTCAGACCTAATCACTTCAGAGACTTTGAACTGGGGGGAAGCTAAACCCCTGTGACTCAGTGGACTCAGAGTACTCTTTTTGTGTGTATGTAGAAAAAGGGGAGATATGTAGAGTTGCACTCTAGTCTTTGCACGTTGCGTGCTGACGCAACGCGCAAAGACGCCCTGTCCCGAGTGAGCGCGCATGCGCAGAATGACCGCGAGCGCCGAGGAAAGAAGACGATCGGCGCTCTCCCGCGAATCGAAGTAATTAAATAAAGAAACCCTTCCTTTACTTCCCGAGTCTACCTCCTCATTCCGTTAAGGTTATAAACAACTTCACAGCATCCTGATGCCTCCCCCTCTTCCACACCCCCCACCAGATCCAAGAGGCGCTCTGCTGGCTCTGCCTGCCCTGGCAGTCACTTCTGCTTAGCACAGGTGAGTATAGCAGCAGAGCACTAACCTGGATGCAATGGGGCAGAGTCAGACGGTGGGGCTAGCCGGGAAAAAATATGGTAACATTCTGTCTCTGTTGCTCATTCACCTTAATTAATATCAATAAAATAACACGCACCTTAAATAAACTATAAATGCAAGTAACAAGTGGGAAATGCACTCTTGTACATGTGCAACCTCAATTGGTTAATGTGGCATCTCTGCAGATGTTTATGTGTATCTGTGTTTGTTTGTAAACAGAGATAAACAGAATAGAATACTGGCTGGAGTATTAGGCAATAGTGACTTGTCTTTATAGGGCTATGAGGTACCATCTTTGGCAGAGAAAACACTTTTGACTATGCAAGTCGGTAATTCTATAACAGACAGCAAAAGATGCTTACCTCAGTGTCACACATTTGTCTGTAGAATGTCACGCCTAAGTACACTAAAACCATGGAAATGTCACATATAAGCAAACTAAAAACGTGCCAGCTGTGCAAAAGAATTAAACAACAACAAGCTTGCCTACACTTGACGTGTGACGTGGTTGTGTAACGTTTGAGGATGCACCACCTGCAAGCAGCTTTAGAGCCTATGATGTGTTCGGAACTATCTATAGCAGGCTGTGTTCGTTCATTAAAAAAATCAAACACACAGACAGTGTAAAACGTGAACATGAGTTTAATCCAAAACAAGGTACGTGACCACTTGTAATCGTGGATGGTGGACAGCAGAGGGCGCCCACGGTATAGGCTGGGAGCTTTCATTCATTCTTTCCTTGGTAAACAACATGTGCCTTGTGCAAGAACGTCTTCGTGGTAAAGCAAGCAGGGGCCAGGGAACGAGGCGTCCTGTACATTTTGGGAATGTCCTGCTTTACATATGGAAAATGCTCTCCTGAGTACGTCTGTTTACAAACATTTGGGACATGGAGACGTAAACAGAGGCCCTGCCATGTTCCTTTAAGCAATTCGGCACCCTAAACAATTCGGCACCCTCATCTTACCGTAGAGTCTGAGAGCATTTTACTTCCGCTCATGACTCCACAACACTCATTGTCAGCCAAGGACGTATTTAGGTGTCTGTGTGTGGGGGCGAGAGGGGGGGGGGAGTTGTTGATGTGTTAAACACTCCTAATAGATGTATTCTTTAGTAAATAATTGGATACGGGTGCTTTAAGTGGGGTATAATGTTCACATGGTATTTTTACATACACACGCAGACAAAAAACACACTCACACTCATCTCTGTTTTAAAAGTATATAAAAATCGGTTATTTTGCAAATTACTGAGTTTTAACCCTTTCACTGCGGCGGCTATTCCGCCGCAGTGCTAACGGGCGGGGGGGGCGTGCGGCGCTCCCGCGCTTGTGACGGAACTGCTCCGTCACGGCCCTCGGGTGAGCTGTGCTTGTGACGGAACGGTTCCGTCACGGCCCCGCCCGCTCTTCAGAACGTCAGCGCAGGCGCTGAATTCGCGCCGCGCAGGCGCGGCGAGTGGGCTGTGATGGAACCGTTCCGTCACCAGCACAGCCCACCCGAGGGCTGTGACAGAACGGTTCCGTCACAAGCGTGGGAGGGGTTCATTATCCCTCACAATCTGTGCTCTTCTCCCTTCCTACTCCTTAAGCTCCCCTCCTGCCCTGCTTGTTGGGCAATATGAAGCTCTCACACTTCCAGTCTTTTTATTTATTTTTTTATTTTATTTAATGTGATTTTATATAGCGCGAACTTTACCCGAAGGTGTCAGAGCGCTTTACATAAGAACCAGTTGCAAAACATAGGGACTAAGGATTACATGTGTCACATAAAAGATACAAACAGAAAAAATTGCAAATGTACAAGATGTAAAGTCACACAAGGAAGAGATACGAATGGATATACTCTAAGAGTCACATAGGAATGGTAGAGAGTACAAAGGTCTACTGCATATACTAGTGATTGGAGTTATCTCTATATACATAGGGAAGGAATACAAATGGATATACTCTAGGAGTCACATAGGAATGGTAGAGAGTACAAAGGTCTACTGCATATACTAGTGATTAGAGTTATCTCTATATACATAGGGAAGGGATACGGATGGATATACTCTAAGAGTCACATAGGAATGGTAGAGAGTACAAAGGTCTACTGCATATACTAGTGATTAGAGTTATCTCTATATACAGAAAAGCAGAGTTCCATTAAGTGGGGTCGGAGGGGGGATGCAGTCACAGCACCATGGGAGGGTGGGAGGGATACACGGGTATGGAGAAAAGGCAAATCAGATAAGGGAAGAAATATTTGAGGATAGTCAAGGGGGAAACTAGGAAAAAGGGTTAGAGGACGAGGGAATGGACAAGATGGCGGGTCAGGGTCCAAAGAAAAGCGGTCACGGTGTGCTTCGTTCTCATAATGGAATTAATCCACAGGACAATCGACTGGTCGTGATGGGAGCAGCCTACAAGTGGGCTTGCCCCTATATTTTATTGGTATGGTGACGGCACACCTGTCGTCACCGTGTGTGCAACGTCAATTGTATGTGCCGCCCAGTGCAAAGTTTTACCCAACAGTTTACGTTTCGCCCGCACAGCGTGCCTGAGAAATCTATTGTTTTTAATATAAACTTAAAAGGGACTTACATCCCGCCTCTTCTCTATCCTGGCTTCTCATTGGTTCCTGTGCGTGCCACTTACCTTTTCTCCATTTCTGTTGGCTGTAGCATATTTTCCTGCATTTACCAATGTTTGTTCCTAGTCTGCTTCTCTTATCAGTTTCCCTCTGCCGAAATACTGTTAACATCCGCTTTGGTGGAACTATATTTTCATAAAGTTTTGCCTTTTACTTTTGCAACATGTTTATGTTACAGTTTATCACCCAGAGAGATTAAGTGATTTGCATAAAATAACAGAGTGTTGCGCAGCACCGTCAAGACTCAACCGGGATCCCCAGCTCTCGAGTGAACGGCTCTGGCCACTGTGCCATATCCTCTTCAGTTCCATGTTATCTTTCAGGGAGCTCTTTCTTTTCCCAGACGATGACTGATGAAAACAGCTCTTTATTCATTACATAGGCAAAACGGATGCCTTACCAATGCTTGTTTTCTTGTTAACACTTGAAAACTCACAACATGCTAATAGGATTGCTATCATTGTAAAGGGGAAATACCGGCCATGTTTTAAGGGTCTGCAAAGGGCCTGACATGATACTTACATATAATTTCATATAAAATCATTTATATTCACATAGCTTGCTAGGTTTCACATTGCTTATGTGTACCATTTTTATCATGTAAATGCAAGTATGAGTGACATTCAAAAACTATGAGTGATGCTTTTCGCAAGCAAAATCAAGCAATGAAGTCGAGGGAAACATAAATATCAGAAAGTACACCCATTAGAATAACGATAAACTCTAAGAACTTGGTGCCACAATGATAAAAAGGTTTGTAAAAATTAATTCTGTACTAAAAAGCAGTGCTGTGTATTTGTTTTGAGGTACATTTTTCGTCCTTTGTCAAAATAATTATAATAAGAAGTAGTTATGGAAGAAAGAAATTTGCTTGAAAAAATATTTCCCATGATTTCCTATTCACAGTGACACACAACTTGAAATTAAGTCCTAGGCTTGTTACAGCCACAAACAAAAAGGCCCCTTCACAAGCTTGAAATACAGCGAGGCTTTAAAAGTATAAGCAGAATGATTCACATCTGGGAATGTTGATGTCTGTTTCTGTAGGCTGTCACTAACTGCTGCTATGTGTATTTATTGTTGACATAGTATCACTAATCCTTAATAAATCCATCATCAGTGCCGGGCCCAGATTTACACAGTGGAAAGAACATTTGTGTAGCATAGGCGCCAAGTGCCCTACACCCAAAATAAGGTTATTTAGTGATCTCCAAACTTCATGAGCATGGCATATGATTTAATGCAATTCAACTTCTTCACAGTTTCCCAAAAAATGGTGCCTTGCATATATTACCTTATTTAATGTAAACAACTGCTTTCTTGACCTCGCTATAAAGTGTAACTCAAAGTGCACACATAAGGCAGTGAAATGTCAGTCATAAATACACTGAAAACCTGTAAATATCACACAAGCAAAGTGAACAGATATGGTCCCCTTCCTGACCCTGTATGCTGTAGTGGGCGAAAGAACACTGTGAATTACACAAACAGGCCAGAGGATGAAGAGAGCTGGCAGAGACTCCCTTTAAATAAACATATTGTACAGATATCTTTTTTTAAAACGCAAGTTCTTGGCCATTGCCAGACCTAAAACTTTGTATGAAATATAGGCTGTGAAAACCTAACACGTTGTGGTATGTACTGACAGTGTCTTAAAAAAAACACTCAAAACAAACCTAAATGGAAATCAAGGTAAACGATCACTGAGGATTGCTCACCAGGCAGAGCATATCGGCCGCTGTTGGAGTGACTTGCAAATGATATTTGTTGTGCTTGCCATGTATTTGTTTAATGAGGTCAGGGTCATTGTTATTTTGTGGAAGGAACCACTAAGAAGCAAGGACCGAAAAGTTTCAGCAGCATAACACACACCAATAGTTGTCTGCTCTCCATTGCATTCAGCCAATCACAACTCGCTTGATCATCGCTGTCAGCATTAAAACGACTTCCCCCCCACTAAATGATAGAGGTCTGGCAGTTACGCAAGGCGCCTGGGAATGAATGAATGATATTTTATTGTTTGGTTACTGAAAGCATTACATAAAACCAAAATACAAAATCACAGCATTACAAAAGTTAAAATCAAAATACAGTTTATCTAGTGGCTCCATGGGTCCCGGAAATTCCGAATGAAAGGGTTCATGGGCCCACAAGAGACTCTATAAACCGACTAGTAGAAATCATCAGCATTGCCCGTGCTTGAAAGATGAATTTTCCGAAAGCCGCCATATGCTTTACCGTGGACAAAGTATAAAGATAGCTAAGACCCTCCTTTGCAGTGCGTGACTGTTAGAACCGGGAGTCTCGGGTTGGCAAAGGTAAGTACCTTGGCCCAAGTAGGGACCCCTAGCTCCGGTCAGGGCGGCGGAATAACCCTCTGAGATAACCCCTGCTCACCCTCTAGGTAGCATGGCGCGAGCAGTCTAGGCTAAACTCGGAGACAATGTGGATAACATTTGCACTTAACACAACAGCAATTCCCAATCCACCACAAACTGAGACCACACAGGTAAGTATATATAAAATATAACTTTATCTAGTTTCAGCATGTAAATGAAGCAGTTGCATGATAATCACTTCTTTAGAACAGATAGCACTTCTAACTTAAAGGTTGCACGTTAAACACTTCATTTAGAACAAGGTTGCACTTAATTCTTAGTAGGTCTTGTAAATAGGCCATTCTCAGCATAAAAATAAAAATAGTCTCTAGTCTCTCAAATCAGCACTTAAAAGAATATGGCCACTGATTTATACTGTGATGCTCCCAGCATGTGCAAAGAAAACAAGGCCCACGTGTACTTATATCCGTGGGCTTCATGCGCTGTTGCAACTCCCTCGCGAGGCCCAGGGACTCTTTCTCGTCCCCGGGGCAGCCTCGCGTCTTCCTGAGATACAGGCGCACCACTGCGCACCAACCGTGCAGACTGCACGCGTCCCCGCCCCGGCCGGTCCCCTTTCCTCTCCCGCCCGCTCTCGACAATCCAACGAGCGGCGGGGGAGGCGGTGAAGCTCACCTGATGGAGGGACGGCGGGCCAGGGGTGCGGGACGCTTCCAGGTCCCTCGGCGGGGTCGGAGCTCTTCCCCGGTCCCGGCGGTGATTCTGGGCAATCCTTCGGCACCTCCCGCAGCTTCAGCGGAGGCAGCCAATCCGGTCGCGGCCCTCGGTCGAGCCCCTCTGAGCGCGAGGCCGCCAACCAATGGCAGCGCGGCCTCGCCGATGACGCTCCGCGGGCTCAGCCAATCACGGCACACCACAGCTGATGACGCTGCGCCGCGCGGGCCAATCCCGTCGCGGCGTTAGCGAGGGGGCTCGGCTCCCTCAGCCAATGGGGTCGCGGCGGCTTCGTTCTTCGCCGCGGCCGCTCCTGGTCACGAACAGCAACTTCCAGGGGTGATCCTGGCCCCGGGCTGCGACGGTGATTTGGCGGCAAAGGGTTTTAAAGGGCGCTGGTCAGAACTAGACCCCCCTCTCGACCTTGCCACCACCGGGGAGCAGATTTCACGAGGGGAGGCTCCACAAGCCTCCAACCCTCACGATTAATGTGCCGATGAGCACACCAATCTCCTCCTCACGCTCCGCAGTCCAGCACCACGCGTCCCGGGTCCCAACAGCACGATTTTGCAGCTGTTTCCTGGGATAGCTTTAGGAACCTTTAGCCCTGGGTTCCAAGCAGGAGGCCAGCTCTTCTCAGGCCCTTGGAGACTCAATTGTAGACACAGCACACAGCAGAGTCTTGGCAGTTTCAAGTAGGCAGGGTCACAGCACACAGCAAAGTCCCTTTCTTCTCCTTAGCTTCCAGGTGGACAGCAGAACAAGTCAGCCCTTAGAGCACACAGCAAGGCAGTCTTCCTTCAGTTCTCTAGCTGTCCTCCTTCCAGCGAGGGTTCCTTCTTGCTTGCAGAATTTCAGAATCTAATTCTCTGCAGACAGGGGTCCTTTCCTTATACCCCCAATGTCTCTGAAGTTCTTTGTGCATGGAGGCCCTGGGTCCAGTCTAAACCAGTTCTGGGGGTTGCGGAGCACTGAGGTGTCTCTGGCTTTCTTCTTCCTGTCAGCTTCAGGGCCAGTGGGGTCAGTTGACCACCAGGAGAGAGCTAATGTGGGGGAGGTAGGCAGGCACAGCCCAGCACTTATCTGGCATTCCTTCCTCCCTCCTCCCAAGCAGGCAGATGTGCCCTTTCATCCCCGGGATGGCTCCGACCCTCTCCTCTGGGGCTCTGCAGCCCCTTCCTGTCACATCCAGACCAGGCAGACATTCCACAAACCCAGGCACACAGAAAGGTTTAGACAAGAGAATAGCCACTTTCTAAAAGGGCTATTCTCCAACCCAGGATTTAAAAACACCCTTCACTAAAAGATGTGTCATTAAATTCTGAGTCCAGGGATATCTTTCACTTATGTCCCATCTTGTTCCTATGGGGAGATAGGCTGGTATCACATGGGCCCAGCCCCCCTCCATGTTACTCTATGGAGCAAGATAGCCTTACAGCAGTGAGCACACAAAATGGCTGTAGCCCACTACCAGAGCATAGTACCTGCACTAGCACATGCTCTACCTTATCCATACACTGCACCCTGCCCAGGGGGGTACCTTGAGCCTTCCATAGGGGTGACTGATGTGCACAGACAGGGAAGGATTAGGCCTAGCCAGTGGGGACACTGGCCAGGCTGACATGGCAGTCACTGACTGCACACAGGCCCTGCGCTGGCAGGCCTGAGTCACCTTTTTAAAGCTACTCATGTGGGTGGCGCAATCTGCGCTGCAGGCCCACTAGTAGCATTTGTCATCACCAGCCCTGGCACACACAGTGCCCTCTACTAGGGACTTCGTGGTGATACAAATATGCCAATTAGGTATACTCAATCAATATCACAATTTACAGAAGGAGCACTTACACTCTGACACTGATCAGCAGTGGCAGAGTGTCCAAAACATCTAAATCAGCAAAAACGAAATCCAGCACAGCATCAGAACACATGAGTCAGAGGCAAAAAGATGGGGGAAGAACCACGCCAAAAGGTGTCAGGTCTAACAGTGACCCAGATTGTCTTAGTAATGGCCCAAGATAAAAACTACGGGCCAGACGCAGGGCCGGGCAGCAGAAGAGAAGGTGGGACAACGACTCGCGTTTGTACATGCAAAGATTGCATTCCCGGACTCCTGAGCTTGCCTGACCACCTGCATATAGTTCATTTAGGGGCAATGGGTGGAGTCTGTACACCAAGATCTTATGAAGCGGTGTGCGGCCCACGGCCTGCGTGAGATGAGGTTTAGCGGTGTGCAGAATGTGCAGGAGACACAAAGTCTCATGCAAGCCTTTTCTTCCAAGCGCCTCCAGATCCAGTTCCCGTGACCTCACACGCACTTGTTTTTTAATTGCGTTTTTGATGGCAGAATAATTGACGTGTTCAGGGTTCCATGAATCCGTAGTGAGATTAAGCTGGTCCTTAGCCGCTTCGAAGGTGGCGGACCAGGGGTTCCCTGGCTCACTGAAGATACCTTTCAAAACTGCCTTTAATGTGTTCTCCTGTGCCGCCATTGTTAAAAAGTAATACTTACTTAGGGCGTCCAGCTCTTCTAGGTTTTGCTGGTTAAGGGAGAACTCCAGGCGAACAAGGGTGTTTCTGGTGCACCTTGGAAGATGGAAAAGTTTCTTATATGCTCTGCAGTGAATTTTTTCTAATTCATTGCTTAGTTTGCCCGGGAAAGCCTGTAGAGCATAATTGAGTGCCGGCATGAGCTTGGCTTTAAGTACTCTGTTGATGGCCGTGTTGGACGGGCTGTATAAAGAGGCTTGCAGCTTGCAAATGGCATAGGTGATGGATTTGCCTTTAGCCTGAATTGATTTAAGATGGCCACTTGCACGTCCTGATTCCTGAAGCAAATGCCCAAGTAGGTGTACCGCTGCGTGCTTTCCAGGAGGAGGTTGCCTAACCTCCATTTTAAAGATTTCTTCCTTGGGTAATGTCCTAAGATAATTACTTTAGACTTGGTTGGGTTTGCTACAAGCCTATTACTGTCATTATATGCAGCGAGTGCCGTCAACGCCTTTGTAGCCCCATTCTCGTGTGGTCCAAAAGGACCAAGTCATCAGCATACTGCAAAAAGTGGATTTTAACTTCACCGATCTTTGGAGTTGCCAGGGCGGCCCCAGTCAAGGCCTTCTCCATGTCTGCTGTATATAGGTTGAATAATAATGGGGCTAGCACACATCCTTGTTTAAGGCCTCTGTCTGTGTTGATCTTAACGGATGCGTGGTCCCTCGAAAGTTTGATTCGCACCCATGTTTTTTGATAAAAGGACTGTATCGCTCTTAACAAGACTGGATTGATGTTCCATTGGACCAACTTGTGCCACAGAATTGTGCGGTCTACCCCATCAAACGCCGCCGAGTAGTCGATAAAGCAGGCGAAGAGGGGGAGGCTTTTGCTTGACCGAGCGCGATGTGCCAGGAAAGAAAGAGCAATGATGTTGTCAACCGTGGCAGACCCAGGTCTGAATCCGGTTTGGCAGAACGGAAGGATGCCTTCAGCGCTGGACCAGTCTGCGAGGTCCCTCAAGATGGCACTAGCATACGCTTTTCCCTCAATATCCAACAAGGCGATCATCCGGTAGTTGGAAGGTTCAGATTTTAGGCCTTTTTTATGGATAGGCTGAAGAAGCAAGCCACTCCATGAATCTGGTACGTCCCCCCCGGAGCCAGCATTCAGAGTACAGGTAGGTCAGATTTTTGGACCAAAAGTCGATGTTTGCCTTGAATAAGTGACCAGGAAGGCCATTAGGCCCTGGAGTAGCGTTTTGACTGATGTTTTTTATGATGTTAATGACAAGCGATTTTCCAGGTGGAGCCTTCTTCTCAACGAGCAGATCTAAGTTGTCTCCAACAGTGGATGCTTCATTTTGCATGTGGGCCGGACCAGCGTTAGTGTAAAGTGCTCTTACATGCGCGACCCAGGTCGAGGCTTCAAGGGAGTTTTCTCTGTGGTTTGGGCCGCGGCCCAAGTTACAAGGCGCCTGGGCACGTCACACAGGAACTGCAGCTCGAAGGCAGGCTGCGCCCCTGTTGGCATGATGTTCCGAATTGAAAGCAATTTTAGAAACAAAGCTGACACAAGCAACTAGTAAATTTTATTGTAAGCAAAGATGTCATGCTCCAAAGCGTAATGGCATTACAGTTGAGTGTAGTGCTCAAGTTTAATGTTATTAGGTATTCCAGCTGATTTATTGTACGCTTCTTACTCTTATGGAGTCTTAGGCAGAGCGTAACTTTTCAGGTTCAATTTGCTGGCGGTTGTCTTCTACTTGTGTTGCGCTCAGTGGTATGGATTTATGTACAGTGGCTTACCCGGTCGCGCGCACCCGCCAATAGGTGTGTGTCTCTCTGTGTGACATGAGTCTGTACTTGTAGTGTCATTTGGGAAAATCAGACTGACTCTTGTGAAGTCAGTGCTGATGCCGCACCAGTGTGTAGGGTGCAGGCGTGCAACACCCATTGTCCTCAAAGGGCTTCAGCCCCCCCAACCCCGTCGTGTGTGGCAGCCCGGGATGAGACACTTCCCGGGCCCGCTCACAACTGCACCTGAGCACTTCACAGGTCTTTAAAAGACCTTGTGCATGTTAATGGGGCTTTGTTGTTGTTTCACCCCTTCTAAG
The DNA here is from genome assembly GCF_964261635.1 of Lissotriton helveticus. Taxonomy (NCBI): domain Eukaryota; kingdom Metazoa; phylum Chordata; class Amphibia; order Caudata; family Salamandridae; genus Lissotriton; species Lissotriton helveticus. The sequence continues at coordinate 1,926,591,326 of NC_136057.1, forward strand.
ACCCCCTGCAGCTCGACTCTGCCGATTGCCTAAAGATTCAGCCCCCCCCCCTGAAATTTTTTATTAGCCCCCCCCCCCAAATTTGACTCTAGTTTCACCTCTGGTCGGTTGAATGGGTTGCAATGTAGCCTATGCCAGTGCAAGCTCAGCTTAGCCAGTCCCGAGCCTGCGCAAGCAGCCCGGACAGCGCGCTGTCACCAGCTTGTTGAGTCACACAGTGGTAAGAGAGCTCTGGACACCTGTGGATCTGCTATACATGCGTGACATTGTATTTCAGTATGTTGATTCGGACCACCACACTGAAATGCGTTAGTCCGACGCCTGATGCGTAGTACTTGGCAGGTTTGTAACTTGAGTTTTCAGTTTTGGTTTACTTTACTTATCTGTCAGGGATCATTATGGCAGCTCTAGAGCACATTTGAAAGTGCCTTCTTCTTATATTTGCTGTTTGAATTTGTAGATATAAAGGGGAAAAATACCAGCTTTAGGTGATTTTTCTAGATTTTGTCCTGGCCAGGTCATACCAGTAGATAACCTGATGGCAACCCTACATGCAACTCTTCCTTCCCAGGGTATGCACTCACTAAGGGGCTTATTACTAAGCCTGGGCTGTAAAATCGGCTCCGCTCGTGAAGTTTGTGGATTTTTTGGCAACTCCGCGTTCCACGTAGAACGCGGAGTTACCGAAAACTCCGCGCTCCTTGGTAGCCGGCCGCACAATCCCACGATTGCGAACACGTAATTCGGACGCACCAATGGACATCCGGCGGAAGTTCAGTGAAGCTCGCGATACCGAACACGCAAACTTTGCAATTTGGAGAAGAATATCTCTTGAGCAGTATAAAACCTTCTAAAAAATGATGATTTGGATGAAAAAAAGTCCCCAGAGTGTCATTTGGCTATACTTTTTTGTGCAAGGAGTCCTTTTTCTTTTTTTATATTTTTTTGGAGAAGAAGGAAGTGCCCAAGACTCTCCAACTTCCTGTTCCTGTCCAGCAGGCTCCTCCCAGTGCTTTGTCCATGTCCTGTTCATTTTCATTTGGATTTGGAGCTGGAAGGATCATCCTTTGTGTCGGCTGTATCATATATCATTGGACTTGAGGACTTTTGGATTTGAGATTTTACAAGTAAGTTGGTGTTGTTTGTTTGATTGGGGCATTGCAGTTGCTGCAACTACCATTTTTTTTCTATTTGATTTTTAAATATCCCTTTTGTTTATCCATCTACACTTGAAGGTCGGCCTTTACCCTGTGCTATACTGGGAAAACAACTCACACTCACCTACAAATCCACATCCGCCAGGCAGGCAGTGGCACCCAAGATTGACGGACGCAGTATGGTCAGGAGGACCAAGAGGAATGCCGAGATACAACTCCCTAATTTGACCAGGATAACATACTGTAACATTTTAGTATCAACATTCATCATCTTTTAAATCATTTGATTCATTTTGTCTCTTCAATCATTAATACTGGGTGTTGTTGTTGTTTGCTCTCTGTTCATAATTGATCCCTACAGCTATTTTTTAATTTTCTTTGCTAGCTTTAAAAAGTAACCCCGGTACAACAGAAGTAAAAATGTATGTAATTTGGGTCTCTCTGAGGGCAGACAGGCAAGGCAAATTGCATAATAATTAATAATATACTGCTGCCCTGTACTGTCTACTAATCTAGCTAGTAAGTACTACTTATCATTAACCATCAAGTCATCATCATCATGCCTGCATTTCCTTTTTCTCCCTTAACACATTTATGGATATGATGATCGTCTGCCAAGATTGTGTTTTGTTGTTTGTCCATGCGTCGTGTTTTTCTTTGTCAAACCTTTCCCCAAACCCTCCTTCCCAACCATTCATCAAACCCTAACCTTCTTCCCCCGGGCTGTGTGATTTACATTGAGGTGTGACTAAATGAAATGTACACCAATAATTGATCACCCGTTTGCTGGGGTGTATGTGGTGAAAGCAACACTAGTTCAATTTCAAGGCAGGGTGAGGATCTTCTTCTGCTTGTCCACCCATGCTCAATATATATGCAAGTCAATTTTTTTTCCAAAGGAACCTAATCCATCATCATTAATTGCCGGCATCGATTGGATTCGTCATCCTCCTACACAGCTCTAAAGGTTACGCTTGTGTCGAGTGAATCGACACAACTACAGTTTGTAACTTGTTGTACTAGGCTATCCCCACCACCGTTATGTTTAATTTTACTTTAGCATTGCTAATCGACATTAATATTATTGTTTGGCAGTCTTCTTGTGTACTGTACTGTACTACGTTCTACTCCTCCTCCCAGAGTCTCTCTCAGGCAACTGACTGTCTCATTTTCTTTGTTTGCAAATGCTACTGCCAGTGTCTACTAGTACTACCACCACAATCATGGCATGTTGGGAACCCATACCATCAACACCATGCAGACATCACTGTGCCTAAGTTAAACATCACCAGCCGCCGGTACTCTTTTTGAATGTCCTCAAGCTTCCGGCGCCAGGCCATGGCTGCCAACTCCTTCCTGTCCGGTTTGGGTTTGGGTTGGGAAGGAGTAGCTATATCAAGGAGAAATACGTGTATTGTAACAAACTAGCAATATACTTTTAGCAAAACAGTAAGGCAAATTAATTCGACACAGAGTGGCACAGGAGCACTAGCAAGCACAGTACATAACATTTGTGGTATGTATCTATCCTCCCACTTCCTCGGCCTCTAACATTTGTGGGAGTTTCAGGCATTATACTAGGACTATGGACTCGAGTACACAGTACACCAGTCTTCTTCTTCTCTCTTGTTTAGCGATATTACGTAACCTTGTTGTAGCCAGCCTGCAAGAAAAACAAACATACTCTTGGCGCAGACTCACATTAATTTTACTTACTACTGTCTTCTGGTGGGGACGCTGATACACACTCATCGTATTTTTCTATTATGGGTGGCACTGGCCATACTCTGTTACATGATCATCAAGGGCAACTGTTCAATTTCACTTTCACCCTGCCCTGACTACTAGGAAAAGGCAGATGATATCTGATCCAAATGATCATTGCTTATATATGGGACGACATGAGGTACTTTGTTTTGATTGATTGAGTAACCATGCAGCTGATAGCTAGGCCACCCATGGCAGGCTGACACAGTCAAAAATAAATTAACATAGGTAGGGAGTGGGCCTCGGAGTCGGAGGGAGGCGCTTGATAATAACATACACGATTCAGAAAAGGGGGTGGTGATGAACAGAGTGTCTGAATTAAGCAGACCACTCTTACCCAGTCCAAAGATCAGGGCTTGATCCATCACCGTTATTTAGCTCACTGCCCCATCCCAGCTCAGAACCTGGCTATATGCAAATTAGTCTGTCCCTGGCCCAGTGCATCATGGGAACAGGGCAGACCAAACTACCAAGCCAATTCTTCACCAGAAAGGAGACAAGCTACCGGGGACCGGTTTCTGGCATTTCAGCCTCGTCGGCCCGGCGTGCTTGAATCCTGATGGAGCAGTGAGCAAGGGACTCATGTCTGAGTATACCCTGCCACACCTATAGTGGCCAAAAACGATTCAGAAAAGGGGGTGGTGATGAACAGAGTGTCTGAATTAAGCAGACCACTCTTACCCAGTCCAAAGATCAGGGCTTGATCCATCACCGTTATTTAGCTCACTGCCCCATCCCAGCTCAGAACCTGGCTATATGCAAATTAGTCTGTCCCTGGCCCAGTGCATCATGGGAACAGGGCAGACCAAACTACCAAGCCAATTCTTCACCAGAAAGGAGACAAGCTACCGGGGACCGGTTTCTGGCATTTCAGCCTCGTCGGCCCGGCGTGCTTGAATCCTGATGGAGCAGTGAGCAAGGGACTCATGTCTGAGTATACCCTGCCACACCTATAGTGGCCAAAAACGATTCAGAAAAGGGGGTGGTGATGAACAGAGTGTCTGAATTAAGCAGACCACTCTTACCCAGTCCAAAGATCAGGGCTTGATCCATCACCGTTATTTAGCTCACTGCCCCATCCCAGCTCAGAACCTGGCTATATGCAAATTAGTCTGTCCCTGGCCCAGTGCATCATGGGAACAGGGCAGACCAAACTACCAAGCCAATTCTTCACCAGAAAGGAGACAAGCTACCGGGGACCGGTTTCTGGCATTTCAGCCTCGTCGGCCCGGCGTGCTTGAATCCTGATGGAGCAGTGAGCAAGGGACTCATGTCTGAGTATACCCTGCCACACCTATAGTGGCCAAAAACGATTCAGAAAAGGGGGTGGTGATGAACAGAGTGTCTGAATTAAGCAGACCACTCTTACCCAGTCCAAAGATCAGGGCTTGATCCATCACCGTTATTTAGCTCACTGCCCCATCCCAGCTCAGAACCTGGCTATATGCAAATTAGTCTGTCCCTGGCCCAGTGCATCATGGGAACAGGGCAGACCAAACTACCAAGCCAATTCTTCACCAGAAAGGAGACAAGCTACCGGGGACCGGTTTCTGGCATTTCAGCCTCGTCGGCCCGGCGTGCTTGAATCCTGATGGAGCAGTGAGCAAGGGACTCATGTCTGAGTATAACCTGCCACACCTATAGTGGCCAAAAACGATTCAGAAAAGGGGGTGGTGATGAACAGAGTGTCTGAATTAAGCAGACCACTCTTACCCAGTCCAAAGATCAGGGCTTGATCCATCACCGTTATTTAGCTCACTGCCCCATCCCAGCTCAGAACCTGGCTATATGCAAATTAGTCTGTCCCTGGCCCAGTGCATCATGGGAACAGGGCAGACCAAACTACCAAGCCAATTCTTCACCAGAAAGGAGACAAGCTACCGGGGACCGGTTTCTGGCATTTCAGCCTCGTCGGCCCGGCGTGCTTGAATCCTGATGGAGCAGTGAGCAAGGGACTCATGTCTGAGTATACCCTGCCACACCTATAGTGGCCAAAAACGATTCAGAAAAGGGGGTGGTGATGAACAGAGTGTCTGAATTAAGCAGACCACTCTTACCCAGTCCAAAGATCAGGGCTTGATCCATCACCGTTATTTAGCTCACTGCCCCATCCCAGCTCAGAACCTGGCTATATGCAAATTAGTCTGTCCCTGGCCCAGTGCATCATGGGAACAGGGCAGACCAAACTACCAAGCCAATTCTTCACCAGAAAGGAGACAAGCTACCGGGGACCGGTTTCTGGCATTTCAGCCTCGTCGGCCCGGCGTGCTTGAATCCTGATGGAGCAGTGAGCAAGGGACTCATGTCTGAGTATACCCTGCCACACCTATAGTGGCCAAAAACGATTCAGAAAAGGGGGTGGTGATGAACAGAGTGTCTGAATTAAGCAGACCACTCTTACCCAGTCCAAAGATCAGGGCTTGATCCATCACCGTTATTTAGCTCACTGCCCCATCCCAGCTCAGAATCTGGCTATATGCAAATTAGTCTGTCCCTGGCCCAGTGCATCATGGGAACAGGGCAGACCAAACTACCAAGCCAATTCTTCACCAGAAAGGAGACAAGCTACCGGGGACCGGTTTCTGGCATTTCAGCCTCGTCGGCCCGGCGTGCTTGAATCCTGATGGAGCAGTGAGCAAGGGACTCATGTCTGATAATAACATACAGACACAATATATATGCTGTGCTTACAAACTACAGTGAGTCAAGAGTGTATTCTGAAAATACAACTACTATTCTCCTTGGCTTTGCTACTCTGGCGCGGTTTCTTTTACATTCTTTTCAAAGTAAGACTCTTCATCCAGTCACAGTCTCCACCTATGCTATCTATGATGAATATCATCCAGGCATCCATCCATTCAAAGTAAACATGTCTATCATTCTTTTGCTTTTTTTTTTAATTTCTATTGAGATAACAGACAATCTACATACATTGTTACAATTACAATGGCATGTACACACAGCCACACGTTATATAGTTTCCTCAGGTACCCCAACACTAAGATGATTACGATAATGTTATAAATCATCTTCTGAGTCACGTTCCAACACTGGAGGTGTACAGATGTTTCCCCTATACATGTTTCATTTGCCCCACACCCTTCCCTATTTCTTTGGGCACTTCCTGTGAGTAAATGTCGGCTTCTTCGCTACCATAACCATATCCATATCTCTACACCAGTCCTATAAAATCGGTATACTTGCTGTCCCCCATTTTTGCACTATATTTAGTTTGGCTATCATCATGCTTGTGGTTGCCCACTGACGTTCGGCATGGTTAAGGTCTGTTGGCCCCCATATATTGAGAAGGCAGCATTTAGGCTCGAGCGGGACTTGCTTCTCACTGACCTAAGTGAGGGTGTCTATCACTGCCACCCAATATGAGGTAAGCAGTGTACACTCCCACAAGGCGTGATAAAATGTACCTATAGAGCCACAGTGGCGTAGACATTGTGGATCAGGGATTCTTCCCATCTTATGCAGTACTACCCGTGTGTAATAGGTCCTGTGTAATATTTTAAACTGCACCAACCGCAGTCTAGAGGAGATTGCAACCGCATCTCGCCAGTCTGGGTCGTCCATGTCTCCAAATGCCGTCTGCCAGAGCGCCATAAGTCGGTCGAGAGAGTCTGTCCGGTTATTGATAATTTTCTTATTGGTTGCTTTTTTGTCTAGATAGTCAGTCAGCAGCCGGTCCTCTAAAGGGGATGACACAGGGAGTATTTCTCCCAGAGCCATGATGTATTGTTCCTGTAGGTGGGCAAAACTTACGACCTCTCCATTGTGCCAGAGGTCCCCCAACTAGGAGATCCCTATCAGATCCCATTTTTTAATTCCCTTGCTCTTTCCCAGTGTGTCTAGATTGCCTGTGTCCCACAGTGGGTTGTGTTGCATTAGTATGTCTGATCAGCCCAGGTGCTTGGTGACCGTGTGCCAGATGCGTATTGTGTGTGCCGTTGGACCCATTAGGTCTCGGGGTTTCTGTTTGTTATAGAGCACCCTAATGACTCCACCCTTCCCCAGGGCCACTCTGTCTAAGCGGTGGGCAGGGTAAGTATCAGATACATGGAGCCATTGGTTAATAACTGTGAGTTTTGAAGCCCAATAGTATGCCTTGATATCAGGTAGGCAGCGGTTCCCAAACTTTTGACTCCTGAGGACCCCCATTGACTCACCACTGGAAGCCGGGGACCCCCCAGCAATTTGTACGATTTAAATTTCAAACATTAAAAGAGTAATTCGAAAAAAATAAACACACATGTGCACACAAAACAAACACTCGATTTACTAAGGATTTTAGTATTTTATATTGAAAGAGTTTGCAAAAAACTGAAAATTTTAATGGGACGGTTGGTGCTGCATCTCTGTGATTACGTTTTAAATGGTTACTTTTATTTCGCCGAACAAGGCTCCTGCTCCTGCCAGGGCCAGTGTGGAAACCCAAACCAGCCCTGGCAAATGTTTTCAGACCAGCCCCCATACAGTGCACACCAAGTGCAGTGAGTGAGGCTGACCACTACAAAGGGGGTTTTGGGAAGCTCTCCCCACCCCAGGAAAATTTAGGATACAATGGTGCATTCGACAACACATTTATCATTATACTAGCAGCCCGTCCCGACGTTGTCTGGGAGCAGAAGGCTGCTTCAGGGCCGCAGCCCGTCCCCTGGAGCGCAACCGCCACCTTCAGGGCCCCCAATCAGCCGAACCGCCGCCTTCATGGCCTCCAATTATCCGCACACAGTTCACCGCTCCTCCCCGCGCTAACAGGCCACTCCTCCCGCGCTTCACTTAGCCGCACACGTTCCGCCTACTCCCAGCACTTCACTGAGCCGCACGCGTTCCGCCTCCTCCCAGTGCTCCCGCGCTTCACCTACCTCAGCCCGACTTCACCGCTCTTTGTTCCGCCTCCTCCCATTGCTTCAGTCAGCTGCACACGTTCCACACCTACCTCAGCCCGACTTCACCGCTCCTCGTTCCGCCTCCTCCCATTGCTTCAGTCAGCCGCACACGTTCCGCTCCTCCCCGCGCTTCATCTATCTCAGCCCGACTTCACCGCTACTGTCCGCCGCTCCTCCCCGCGCTAGATGATGTCAGCACGCACGTCCACGTTGTTTGCCCACAGGGCCGGCGCTACTTCTTAGGGACTACTTTTTTTATTTTTTATTTTTTAAATAACGTTTATTTTAATTTTTTTATAGCCTATGTCCATCTACAGGACCCCCCCTTTCGAACGCTGTATTGGGTGTTGCTATTGGTTGTGTACTTTTCGAGTTTACCTGGCTCAAAGGACACAGTTCTCTCTTTATAATAGTAGTATAGATATTGAATTGTATTAGCTTTTAAAGAATAGTAAATGATGACCTTACTGTGCACCAGGATACAACAAGCTTTGTTGGAGTTCTTCAATGATTCCCTTATTATCACCCTTCAACAGTGCCTCTCATTTCTCCATAGCACATCTGTAACATGTATTTAATTTGTTTTATAGTATCTCTAATGCCATTGTAGGATGTCAGAGTACTTTACATTACACACATATAGAAACAATGATTCATACTTGTAAATCAGTGTAGAGAAAATGTTACATAAGGCAAAGGGGACCACAAGGTGTAGGATTCACATGTCATTCATACTGGTAGGCATTTTTAAATAGTGCTTGGTCTGGAAAATCACAAACTCAAGATTCAGAACCTAACATTGACTTTAACAATAAAAATGTATTTCCATCCAAATAGACCCCTTTAGCAGCATCAGGATAATGAAACACTGGGAAAAAACATAAGTTACTAACTTGTACCATGCAGTATGTAAGCAGCTCTTTGATGACAGTTTATAGGTCACTGTGCTAGATTATGATTGTCTCTTATGAGCTGAAGAGTAACAAAAGAATCTCTGTGACAAAAGAAATAATGCACCGACCTATGCACATAAAATACAGTTTTTTTAAAATGCATGGTACGCGTTCCTTGCCGCAGGCATATTAACCCTCTGTGCTACATTAGCTAAGTCAAACCTGCCACTGGACAAAACTATTGTCTCTTTCCAGCAGGTACACTAATCACTGGTGTTATTTTGTCACTTTTATTGTTACTCAAAAACTGCTAATTCTACAAGGAATTTTGGAGTCCTTTTAAAACTGCTGCCTGAGGACCCTGTGGGAATGTGTCAAGGACACCTGGGGGTCCACAGACCCCAGTTTCGGAAACACTGAGGTAGAGCAATCCCCCCATCATACCAACTTCTGACCAGTTTGTTCGCTGCCACCCTTGCTGGTTTGCTATCCCATAGGAGGACACCGACCTCCGAGTTCACTGCTCTAAAATAGGAGTCGGGAACAGGATAAAGCGTGCTGTGTAGGGTATATAAAAATCTGGGTAGGGCCATCATTTTGAAAAGAGCCGCTCTACCCAGTAGAGTGAGTGGCAATGCCCTCTAGTGCTTGATGTCGCGCTTCAGCCTTTGCAGCGGTGCTTGCAAGTTAAGTGCTAGGGATGTGTTTGGATTCGACATTACATGGATGCCAAGGTATTTAAAACTATCCGTCACTAACTGGACTGTGCATCCCTTTGGGGGACATGGGGGCAGTCCATGTATTATGTAGAGTACGGACTTATCTCAATTAATGGCATATCCCGACACTGATCCGAACACCGCGCAGATGTTGAGTAAGGCGTGCAGGGATTACGTGGGCAAGGCTATATATATTAAAACATCATCGGCATAGAGGGAGATGAGCTCTTCCCACCCCTCCCTCCATTTTAGACCTCGGACCATGGGATCCCATCTAATCCAGGCCGCCAGCGGTTCCAGAACCAATGCGAACAATAAGCGTGACAATGGTCAGCCTTGTCGCGTTCCTCTACCCTGAGTGATTTCCCATGATAGATGCCCATTGGCGACTACATGTGCAATAGGGTTTGTGTAGATTAGGTGTACCCAGGAGCAGAACTTCGGTCCGAACCCTAAATGTTGAAGGACCGCAAACAAAAAAGCCCACTCCACCGAGTCAAAGGCCATTTTTGCGTCCAGCGAGAGGACCGCAGCGTCCTCCTGTACTGTGTGCTTCCGCCACAGTACGCCATGCAGGCGCCTGAGGTTCAGGGCCGTGTTTCTGCCAGGCATGAAACCCGATTGGTCCGGGAGGACCAGTTTGACGAGATGGGGTGCCCGTCTTAGTGCTAACGTTTTGGCTAAAATGTTTGCTTCTGCATTTATTATTGAGATTGGTCGATATGATGTGCATTCCATAGCGGTTTGCCAGGCTTATGGATGGCCACAATGGTTGCCAAATGCTGATCTCTGGGGAGTGTTCCTTGGGCACGACTCAACTCGTACATTTTCAACATGTAAGGGGCTATCTTGTCCACCGCATGTTTATATAATTCTTTTGGAATGCCATTAGGACCGGTGGCTCTACCTGATTGTATCTTAGAGATGGCTGCTGTGAGTTTGTCTACTGTGATATCTGCTTCTAGACCCTCAGTTTCGTGAGGCGTGAGAGGAATGTGAGTGCTTCCTGGACAGTGGTGGTGTTCGTGGATGTGTAAACTTGTTTGTAGTGTTGTGCTAGCGCAGTCACTATTTCTTGTGGGTCTGATGTGACGTCCCCAGCTTCGACTCGGATCTGCGCTATCCATTTATTTGCCCGTTCCTTCTTGTCCAGCCAGGCAAGGATTTTGCCTGCTTTATCCCCAGATTCAAAGATCCGGTGTTGAACTGCCAGTATACGGGTTTTAGCATCTTCCCAGAGGTATTCTTTATATTCTTGTTTTTTAATACGCAGTGCATGTGCAGTAGCATCACTGGGATCAATGGCATGTTGGGATTCCAATCATTGCACCTCCTGTTCCAAGATATCTATTTCATTTTTCTTTTATTTTTCATGTCCCTCTATGAAGGAAATGGCCTGCCCACGTATGACTGGTTTGTATGCCCCCCATAGCGTTAACGTGGAGGAGACTGATGTCTCATTTTCTTGAAAATATTGTGTTTTTGCAGTGACTAAACCTTTCTTGGTTTTTGAGGTTAGGAGGAATCCAGGATATATGGGGTACATACGACTTTGGATAGGGCTGTGCTCAAATCTCCGCCTTTACCGTGGAGTGATCGGAGATCCCTCTGGGTAAATGTGAGGCCGTCCCCATCCATCCCATGTTATCTAGTGCCGTGAATATGTAGTCTATGCGTGAGAGGCTATTGTGAGCCCCTGAATGAAAGATGTATTGTCTCTGAAGTGGGTTTTGGAACCGCCAAATATCCAGTAGACCGTGGGCTTCTGAGAATTCAGCAAACGGTGAGCTTTGGCGATGTTGGGGGCGAGCAGGCGAATGGTCCATTGCCTCATTTATAGTCATGTTGAAGTCTCCCCCTAATATTAAATCTCCTTCCGGTAGTGTTAGGCGGAATCTGCCCAGATCTTGAAAGGCGGAGGAATGTAGGGCGGGTGGGATGTATACAGTCACTAAGTTAAGCAGGCGACCCTCCCATTGAATCGAAGTTGAGGCAAATCGGCCCTGGTTATCTTTAGAAGTGCGGTGGACAATTAGAGGGAATCGCTTTCGGAGAAGGATTCCCACCCCTCGGGATCCCGTGGTAAACTCTGAGTGTACTACCAATTGGAACCCCCACCGGTCAAGTGCTTTACACATGGATCCCACTAGGTGTGTTTCCTGTAACAGTATTACTGCTGGGGCCGTGCATTTTAGATATTGCAGCACCAGTCCGCATTTTATCTTTTCTCTCAGCCCATTGACATGCCAGGAGAGGAACGATAACGTTGGCGTTTTGGTGCTTTGTGTCATTGGATCAGATGAGGTCATAGAAGGTGTGTGTGTTCATGATATGTTGGGTATCTAAGCTCAAGTGTGAGCCTATTCCCGTAATTACTGTGTGTCAGTGTTTGCAGATCGGTAACTATCAAAACGTTGACATCCCAAAAAACTTTGTGTTGCAGGTATACATTATCTACAGCTAAATATTTTGCTCCCACGTCACTGCTCAGTTGGGATAATGACATAAGCATATAACAACCACATTTCACATTTCAGAGGGGGCTAAGTAAGAGTTCCGTCAACATGACACTAGTAGGTCTAAAACTACCCACATCCCCAATAGCACAGTGCCTATGATCCCAAGAATTAAGAACATTAAAGTCTATCAGTCTTCTTCGTCTCTCAACAAACCCTAGTTTGTTTCACCAACAACAAACATTTATTCTTTTTTTTTAAACCACCACCTATGCATCCTTCCTTCCATGCTTGCCTTGGCTTTGAGTTTGACCCATGAAACAACCCGGAGCATTCTTGCTATCCACCCATACAGTTTCACACACCCAGGCAGGCATCTTTTCTTTCACCTTCCACCCATCCTTCAACCACCCATGTATCTGATTCTTATCAGCCACCAATGCATGCATCCCATGTATCCTTCTCTGCCAGTCATAATCATAAATATGACATCTCGCCCGTCCTTCCTCCATCCACCCTTCTTTCTCTTTTCGTTCAACCCCTCCATCAATGTCATCTGATCTGACACTTAGTCTTCTCCATAAAACTTTCACAGCTGAGTTGAAGTCAGATAGAAGAGGCCATTAGTTACTCAACTCCCGCCGCTAATGCTATTGCTAAAGCTAAGTAAAGCGTGTCTTCTTCGACAGTCAATAAGTAAGGAATATAACTTACCACCACCCACCACTGCTGCTGGCTTACCCCCTGCAACTGCTGTTTCTCCTGCTCCCTCCATACTAGCGGTGCCTGCGTCGCCTTCACCACTGGCCCCGGCACTGGTGGTCGGTACGCCTAGGAAAAACATTACACATTTTTCAGATGCCATATACACCTCCCCCTATTTTTATCATTTTCACTAGCAAGATTGAAAAAAAAGGTAATACATACATATACAGCATACATCACTAGTACAAAACAGGTACTAGAGTAGAGTAGACTAGAAGTAGTATGTCCTATCTTATCAAAAATAATAAAATATCTGGTTGGGAATTTTTGTTGGTAGGAATTGTCGTAAAGCCTCTCTAGATTAAGAAGACTAGAAGAGGCCAACCCAAAGGATTGGACTCAGTGGCTAGAGCTATTGGTGAATCTGAGTTTTAATAAAACCTTTTAAATATAGAGTGGCCAACTGGGCAAGCTTAGCTACAGACAGACTAATAGTAGTAGTACAGAGAGTCATTGCACAAGCAGTTAGAGGCAGGGATAACAAGAATTTAGAAACAGATAATCTAGATCGAAGAAGAATTGGTGAAAAATAGCATTAGGAAACAGAAACAATAGTTCAGAAAAAATAAGGTGCAGTAAAAGTTAGGGAAATATAATTATTATTATTAACAACAGGACGACTTACTGGGGCCAGCAGCAGAGGCCTCGGTAGAGGAGCAGTCCTGGTCCTGTCCCTGGTGTTCTCCTTCTGCTCCCGCCGACTCTGACCCTGTCTTCTTGCCCCTGGTTGCTGAACATGAAAGATATAAGAAAGAAAGAGACAAACATTGAAGATCGGTGTGAAACAAATAAAATATTTTTTAAAACATTTATGGAAACAACAATTGCAATAAAATTGACCTATTTAATCTGGTCGATTAGTAGTATCGGGGGATTTGCGGGCCGTCCAGTTATTATTTAGCAACACTAATCCAGTGTCCCATTCTGATTCCAGAATACTAACTAACTAACTAAGCCTAAGTACCACCTGACCTAGCCCACCTATTCCAGACGGGCCAATTGTTCAATAAGGCTGCATTTCCATTTATTTTAATCCTAATAAATGCATAGATGGAGGACACTGGCATACATTTTTGCATAAAGCAAATTGTTGGTTGGTTGCTACTGATGTTCCACTAATGCTAAGCCTATTACCACTCACTAAACAAACTACAAAAGGTTCTACTAAGGACTGGGGTAAGCAGCACTCAGCAGCATGTGACGTAATAGAGGATGCGGGGCCCCGCTGATACATCCCCTGGTGAGGCACACCAATTTGGATCACACACAAGTGCTTCTTTAGTATTGTACTCTTCGTTTAGTACAATACTAAAGAAGCACTTGTGTGTGATCCAAATTGGTGTGCCTCACCAGGGGATGTATCAGCGGGGCCCCGCATACACAACCAAGTCATAATTCAAAGTGTTTCAGACGGATAACACTACCCTTGAGTGCACCCAGAACTTATAAACTTCTACCTACCTTCTCGTTGTGCACCCCTCCTTTTCCACTATTTTGTTCACTCGTAATAGAGGATGCGTCACACAGACTGCTAAACAATTACCAACTCATACTAATAAGTAATTAATCCTATCAATCCACCACTATCTCTTAGTGGCAGGAGGACAAAGGAAGGACTAGAGACTCTCTAGCATTACCTAACTTAAATTCTCTTAAAGAAACTCTTACATGATCACGCTAAGCGAGTGCAAAGTTGCAAACAAATAAGATTAGTAGCACCAAGCACCTGTTGCACAATAATCACAGAAGATTTTTAAATGTAATTTATCTGCAATGTAAGCAGCAGCATTCTTGCTATTCAGAAAAAAATTATATTCACAATATAAAACACAGAGAAGAAGAACACAAAGTAGTAATATTAAATAGCTACTCACCAAAACCCGGGACCTCAACTCCTAGCAGGTCCAGCAGGTCCAGCTACCGGTACAGGATATCGGACGACCGGTGCATAAGCTGGTTAGGAGTGCGCCGGACACCAGAGCAGCGAAACATTGCCCGGCGCACCCTTCCCCATCACTGGTGATGCTCCTGGAGCCCGGACCCAGGCCTGCCACCTGCTGCCAGAGTTAAGGGGAGGTGGCGCTGCACAAAAAAAACCAATGGCACCCACCTCTGCCTCACCAAATAATTCCTGTGCCTGCACCCCTTTTGGGCACCGGCTTCCACAAGGAAACCAGTCGCGGCTCTGGCTGCGGCTATGAGCCTTGCCCTTGCCCTTTGCTTTTGGCATGGTTCTGTACTCGGGGGGGGGGGGCGCGCAAAAGAAAAGGTAGGAATTAAAAAAGTAAGTAAAAGAAATGAAAAAGTAAGTAATAGAAAAAGTACATAAATACATAGATAATAAATAAAAAAGATTAAAAAAAAGTTTACAGAAACAAAGGTTTGAAAAGATAGAGGGAGGATGGAAAAACAGGCCCAGAATCATTGCCAAAAAAGTGAAAAACAAGATGGCCGACACCCCTTGCGACCGCATGGGCAAGTTCGCGTGATATTCTCCTCCCGAGGACGCAAAAACCGTTGCGAACATGCAAAATGCTTCGCGAACAGGAAATACGTATCGCAAATGGGCGGGAACACGCAATACGCATTCGGAACAGGAATTAGGCATCGCGAACTGGCAGGACAAGTGAAAAAAAAATGGCCGCGCCCATTGGCGACCGCATGGGAAAGTTCGCAAGATATTTCCCCCGAGCATGCAAACAGCATCCCGAACTCGCAATACACTGTCCCGAACAGGGAAAACGCATCGCGAACCGGCGGAACAAGCAACTCCGCATGCTCATGGAATTCCGTGTAGCTCACAGAGGTTTTTGTACCACTTTGCTGAAGTTCGCGTAGCGCGACTCCGCGAACTCCGCCCAGGGTTACTTATTACGAGTCTGGCGCCCCACGGATTGCCAGACTCACGGGGCGCAGCAGTGGTGGTCTTCTGACCGCCCTAGTAGGACCAGAACTGTTGGTGGTGCAGCAGTCTTGACACCACAATATTCTTGGCGGGTCTGCTGTAACCCCGCAAAGCGTATTACGAGTTTTCTCACCACAACACTTTTCATGACATTGCGTCCACCATGAAAAGTGTAGCAGTGAGAAAACCAAGGGGGCCCTACAGCGTCCCTTGGTCTCTTACACCATGTGGATGCACACAGTGGGGCACAACTTGAGCTCCCATGTGTGCATGCACCCCAGTACCTGCATGGCATGGACAGCCAGAGTCCATGCCGTGCAAGTACTGCCTTTGACTTTCCCATTGCGGTGCCTATTTCATAGGCACCGCCCTGGGAGCACTAAAGAACCGCCCTCCAGACATGAGAAAACTCTTGGAGGTGGGGGAGCGGGCCGGTCCCACTTCCACACCGCCAAACTCATAATAAGGCCCTAAGTCACAATTCCTTCAGTTTTTGAGAGGGTCTCTACGTGTCTCAAACATGCATTCCAAGTTCTGATTTTTTTTATGTTTTCCTGCCATGGCTCTGGGACTCCTCTGTTCTCTGAGGTCTTGCATAATAGTCTGTTTTGAAATAAATAGCTGTGACTCAATGGCGCTAAATAAGATGGTCCATAATTAGTGTAGACAGTGTAGATTGGTGTCACTACGTCATTGGAACGTTATAACCTTATGGAGCCCTCCTTTCAATTATAGGAGAGGTAACAACTTACCAATGTGTATTATATATGCAAGTCAAGTAAATATGGTTTACTGGGTTCATTTATATAAATGAATGACATGCAAGGATTTTGGAAGTTTATGATAATATTTTGTTTTTATTGGTGGCTTGAAGAGGCATCCTGACTCTTCGCGGTCTGTAACAAAAAAAAAACGATATATATATTACTAAATGAAAATGTGAATAGAACAATAAGGTTATTTTATCTATTGTTAGTCACATGCATATTTTCTACATATTGCGGATTTGATTTTCTGAATGAGTCAAAATTACATTTTAAAACAAGGGGCTATCTTTACTTGAAGTGTTGGAAAGATACGTTTTTCAACAGGTAGAGTAAATGTTCTGCCTTGAGGGTTATAGTGCTTGTGGGCAAACTATCTGAGAGATGGCTTTGAATTGCAGCCTTATTAGTGTCTCTAACATCCCACCCAAGTTCCTTTAGAAATGCTGATCATTTTTTCCTACCTTTTCTTTGAGTAAGTAGGCACCTGACAGAAAATGGGCCTCTTGGTGTTCAGTCACTATATGATGTTAAACTTCCTGACCCAACCTTAGGGTTTTGATCATAAATTATTGTTGGTGCCTATGCCCCAAATGGTCTCATAACCTGTCACCTATGCTCAGATGATTACTCAATGACCTACCCCATATGTATGGTTCTTTTCTCACTGGATTTCCATTGTCCTTCCTCCTTTGCCATTGGCTGTCAATGTTGCCTGGGGTCTGTGGCTTCCATCAGGGACCACCTGGTTTGGTGTCTAAGGGAACACAGCCAAACATGACAGGGGTTGAGGAGCACTGAGTTGTGCAGTGATGAGTTGTTTTTTGGTATGCATGTAGGAAGCGGTTCCATGTCCATTTAATGTTTTCTCCTTGTTCCACTCCTATGTACATGGTCTTGGTGAGCTTGTTTATGAAACTCTCTACTTCTACATTAGCATGGGGCCAGCACAGGGTGATCTTGTGATGATGGCTTTAGAGGGATTAAAGCTACTCTGGGAAGTCACTCACTTGTCCATTGTCTGTTATGAGACTGGAATCCCATAAACAGCCAACAGTTTTTTTCTGTTTTGGGCTTGATGCAGTCTAAGGGTGTGGATGCTATGATTTCTACCACTGAATATTTTGAGCAGGCATCCAAGATGACCAGAAACCGTTGACCCTTCAGCAGAAAGCGCAGGTCGGCACTCACTTGGAACTCCGATGTTTTGCTGGTTTCTTAGTGATGATGGGTGTCTGTGGCTTAACACAGGTTGTAACATTCTGTGTTCTCCAAGTGAGGAAACAAGACTTTTTTCTTGGGGCAGAACTTTTGCCATGGTAATTTTTTGGTGCCCAAGATTGGCTGGATGGACTACCATGCCTTGAATAGTTTTGGGATCAACAATTTGTCAACTCTTAGAATGACTGGCCCTTCAGCTAGGATTAGCTCATGCTGTACTTTCCATAACTCTAAGAGAGCCCACTTGGAGGTGCCATGCCTGTTTTGGTGTCCCGCAAAGAATGGTTTCCAGAGAACACTGTATATAGTGACACTTACAGGGTGTAGAAAATTATCTTCACTGTATGTCTTGTGAATCTCGTCAATGGGTCTTGCTTTTGGCCATGCCTTCAGTGATACGATATAATAAACAAAACAAATAGCCAGACAGGTTTACTTTTTTTAATTTTGAATCACACCCAGCCTATCAGTTCTGGGGGATCAACTATTTTATTTTAGTCTTTTTGTCTATTTTTTAGAAAAACAATTTTTCATTGAGTTTTTTGTATGTCGTCAAAAGGAACGGTCATCAAACAATAAAGAATACATACAAACAAAAAAATGTGCAATACATATACAAGTGTTCAATATATACAAAATCAATACTGTAGGTTTAGAAAAACACCAACAACAATTTAATAAGATGCCTAACAATTGTTTTTCATTAGGAACCAGTCCTTTCTATTGAGTACAAGAAGCCAGGCGGACAACACAGTTCGTAGGTACTGCCTGCCTGTCTTACTAAGCCAGGGATTTGATAATTGATTCTGAGGTTGCACTGCTAGGGATGGAAAGTGTGGTAATATTTTGATGGCCCTAGTTGCACCCTTCTTCTTTATCCCGGGCTTGGGGTCAACGCGTTTCGAACCACAATGGAGTTATGGGTTCTCTTCAGGACACGGACTGGAGGCAGCCAATACTGTACTTGGCACTTGTAAGCCACTCGTGAGTCACTTCAGATAGACGATTGCCTCGCAAGTATGTAAGTTCTTCAACTTAGGCGGCGGAGCATATAAAGTCAGGGAGAGCCGGCCATTCATCGGTCCGGGGTTCTTGAGAACGACTTTTCGGTTCGTCGGTTCTGTTCAAATTAAACTTGTTCGTTAAGTGAACTGCTCCGCTTGCTCGCTAACGCCAGACGCCGTATGCGAGCAAGCGGAGCAGTTCACTTAACGAACAAGTTTAATTTGAACAGAACCGACGAACCGAAAAGTCGTTCTCAAGAACCCCGGACCGATGAATGGCCGGCTCTCCCTGACTTTATATGCTACGCCGCCTATGTTGAAGAACTTACATACTTGCGAGGCAATCGTCTATCTGAAGTGACTCACGAGTGGCTTACAAGTGCCAAGTACAGTATTGGCTCCCTCCAGTCCGTGTCCTGAGGAGAACCCATAACTACATTGTGGTTCGAAACACGTTGACCCCAAGCCCGGGATAAAGAAGAAGGGTGCAACTAGGGCCATCAAAATATTACAACACTTTCCATCCCTAGCAGTGCAACCTCAGAATCAATTATCAAATCCCTGGCTTAGTAAGACAGGCAGGCAGTACCTACGAACTGTGTTGTCCGCCTGGCTTCTTGTACTCAATATAAAGGACTGGCTCCTAATGAAAACCAATTGTTAGGCATCTTATTAAATTGTTGTTGGTGTTTTTCTAAACCTACAGTATTGATTTTGTATATATTGAACACTTGTATATTTATCGCACATTTTTTTGTTTGTATGTATTCTGTATTGTTTGATGACCGTTCCTTTTGACGACATACAAAAAACTCAATGAAAAAATGTTTTTCTAAAAAATAGACAAAAAGACTAAAATAAAATAGTTGATCCCCCAGAACTGATAGGCTGGGTGTGATTCAAAATTTTTAAAAGTAAACCTGTCTGGCTATTTGTTTTGTTTATTATATTGGAGTGGTCTAAGCCAGTCAGAGATAGGACCCAAACCTTTTTGTTGCCCGGTTCAGTGATACGAGGCAGACAGATTCTTTTGAGGAGAGGGATAACTTGAGATCTTTGAATCATATGCCACTGTCACTCACCCGATTCAGAAAAGGGGGTGGTGATGAACAGAGTGTCTGAATTAAGCAGACCACTCTTACCCAGTCCAAAGATCAGGGCTTGATCCATCACCGTTATTTAGCTCACTGCCCCATCCCAGCTCAGAACCTGGCTATATGCAAATTAGTCTGTCCCTGGCCCAGTGCATCATGGGAATAGGGCAGACCAAACTACCAAGCCAATTCTTCACCAGAAAGGAGACAAGCTTCCGGGGACCGGTTTCTGGCATTTCAGCCGTCGTCGGCCCGGCTTGCTTGAATCCTGATGGAGCAGTGAGCAAGGGACTCATGTCTGAGTATACCCTGCCACACCTATAGTGGCCAAAAACGATTCAGAAAAGGGGGTGGTGATGAACAGAGTGTCTGAATTAAGCAGACCACTCTTACCCAGTCCAAAGATCAGGGCTTGATCCATCACCGTTATTTAGCTCACTGCCCCTTCCCAGCTCAGAACCTGGCTATATGCAAATTAGTCTGTCCCTGGCCCAGTGCATCATGGGAACAGGGCAGACCAAACTACCAAGCCAATTCTTCACCAGAAAGGAGACAAGCTTCCGGGGACCGGTTTCTGGCATTTCAGCCGTCGTCGGCCCGGCTTGCTTGAATCCTGATGGAGCAGTGAGCAAGGGACTCATGTCTGAGTATACCCTGCCACACCTATAGTGGCCAAAAACGATTCAGAAAAGGGGGACTCTGTCCATCACCACCCCTTGTTGTAAATAATTTTGTCCACCCTAAGCGTGGAAGGGAATACTCAGATGTGAGTCCCTTGCTCATTGCACCATCAGGATTCAAGCTAGCCGGGCCGAAGATGGCTGAAATGCCAGAAACCGGTCCCCGGAAGCTTGTTTCCTTCCCAGTGTAAGAATTGGCTTTTGTAGTCTGGTCTGCCCTGTTCCCTTGATGCACTGGGCCAGAGACAGACTAATTTGCATACAGCCAGGTTCTGAAACTGGGATGGTGCAATGAGCTAAAAAATGGTGTTGGATCTAGCCCTGATCTCTTGAC
This sequence comes from Lissotriton helveticus, assembly GCF_964261635.1. Classification (NCBI taxonomy): domain Eukaryota; kingdom Metazoa; phylum Chordata; class Amphibia; order Caudata; family Salamandridae; genus Lissotriton; species Lissotriton helveticus. The sequence continues at coordinate 1,926,611,983 of NC_136057.1, forward strand.
TGGGTGAGAGTACTCTGCTTAATTCAGAGACTCTGTCCATCACCACCCCTTGTTGTAAATAATTTTGTCCACCCTAAGCGTGGAAGGGTATACTCAGATGTGAGTCCCTTGCTCATTGCACCATCAGGATTCAAGCAAGCCGGGCCAAAGACGGCTGAAATGCCAGAAACCGGTCCCCGGAAGCTTGTTTCCTTCCCAGTGTAAGAATTGGCTTTTGTAGTCTGGTCTGCCCTGTTCCCATGATGCACTGGGCCAGGGACAGACTAATTTGCATACAGCCAGGTTCTGAAACTGGGATGGTGCAATGAGCTAAAAAATGGTGTTGGATCTAGCCCTGATCTCTTGACTGGGTGAGAGTACTCTGCTTAATTCAGAGACTCTGTCCATCACCACCCCTTGTTGTAAATACTGTCACTCACCCAACAGTAGGACCATATTTTGGTGTTCTGCGGTCTTGGTTAGGATCCTGCAGTAGCAAGGGCATGTTGTGAGGTGTTTTGCCACCAGATTAGTTGATTTGTGGGGTCTATCACATGAGCGAGGTTTGGGACTGCGATCACCTCAGGCAGGTGTGGGCGCACACTGCTTATTCTGTTATCTAGGAACCCTCCAACTATTGTATATCAATATTGGAGTTTTGATATTGACCAGCACAAATATGGACTCCACAATTTGGACTAACACTATATCATCAAGGTAAGCATACATATGCAAGTATAGATTTACTACTTTTAGTACAGCATCTACTTACATCCAAAACTGTAGTTCGATGTTAAAAACAAAGTATTGTGGCATTGCAGCCATCACTACTGTGGATCACACCCTCACAAGGAGAAATTAAGCAGAGGTTTAGGAGATTTGAAACAAAATGGAGAAAAACTAAATCTATAGAGCATAATATTATTCTTAATGCCAAAAAAGCTACATTTGAGAAAAAAACAATAACTCAACATTAAGATTGATGCAACCATTAATAAGCTTCTCAGGTGTTACGCATGTTCTCAAATACTAGATGTGTTCTTCCATTTCCCACTACCACTATGAAGAAAGCTGAGGCTTTCAACATTTTGTTTCCGTTGAAAATCACTGAAATTGACCAAGCTTTAAGTTTACAGAGCACCCATCACCACCAATGAGGAATTAAAACTACTACTATTAATGACATACCAGATCTGAATCCCTAGTTCTACTCTGAAGAGATACACGAGATTACATTGAACTTCTCCTGTAACAACTGAAGCCCACTTGTCACGAGTACAGTGTTTTACTGGGTCTAATTGTGAACAAAATGGAGTCAATTATTGCATCTTGTTTCATGTTGATGGAGAACCTTTCTATATGAGGGTAAATTCTTGACAGCCTAAAGAAATAAGTTATTGCCTCCCTAACCTAGAAAGTGTTCCAAGGCCCATACATTTGACAAAAGTTTGTCTAACTACTCAATTACCCTGGCTCTCAAACATTGTAGATTTTAGTTATTTACCGGTGTCATTGTTTTCTAGGTTCTCAGGAATGGCTTGCTTCTCGCTAGTTGGTATTCAGGACTCATCATGGCACTGCTACTGTGCTGTTATCACTGTTCGACGATACGCTACCTGCTGCTAATCTCTCACTGGTCCTACAGCGTTTGAGACAGTGGACTTTGAACTGTTGTTCTCAAGGCTTAGAGCTGAGGCTGCTATGTCAGTAAAAATTGGTGATTCAAACCTATTTTTTATTGGCTCCACAAAAAAGTTAAGACTTGCTTCTGGCATAAGGTTGGAATGTGGGGTACCCCAGGAAAAAAGCTACACCTGACTGATGAGCCCCAATCAGGGTGACACTTGTGTAGGATTACTTGTGTTCTGGTTCAAGGAAGACCTGGCCTGACAGTTCGTGCTGGACTTCTCCAATTGGTGCAGTGTCAAAACTGATTTGCATATGGCTGGGTCCAAACTGAGGTATCATGGTGGGCAAATGAACAATGGGTTAGAATGCTACCCCAAGTGATTGACAGTGGTTAGACAGATTGAAAGAATTTCTTTGATCACCTTGTCTGGGCATCATGTACCGCCCTAAGTGGCATGGGTATGCCCAGACGAGGGTTGTATGCTCACTGTCATTGGAGCCAAGCTACACCTAACTGATGGGCCCGAGTCAAGGCAACACTGGTCTTGGGTTATTTGTGCTTTGGTTCAGGGAGGACCTGGCCTTGACATTCAGGCTGGACTGTTTCGATTGGAGCGGGATCAAGACAGAGCTACATATGGCTAGGTCCAAACTGGGATGTCATGGTAAGAAAAAGAATGATTGGTTGGGATGCTACCCCGAAGGATATCCATTGGTTAGGCAAATTACAAGCATTCCTTCCATCACCTTTTGTGTGTTTCATGTACCCCAGGAACCTCTATAATACCCTCTCCGGTTTAGCATATGTATTAGCCCATTGCTCTTTGTCATCATGGGCACAGGATTTCAGTTCCATTCCAATGTAAACAATAATCATGTTTATCTTTGTCTCAATGGTTCTGATAACGATTTTCCCAACCTAAAAAGAGGTCAGGATGATGTAGCTTGATGGATGGAGACAACGGGTTGCAATGAGTTGAGCCAAATCAGAAGTCTGCCTCATGGGCACTGGTAACTTACTTTAGGCCACTGGTAAACCCTCCCTACCATCTTGCACATTTGGCTTTACAACCACCTTTGCAAAAACAACAAGACCTCTGATTAAGGTGCGGGATGCTGAGCTCAATTTCAATACCCATATAGTGTTGGTGACTTGTTTGGCCATGCTTTGTCTTCTGCAATTAAAACAAACCCTTCCCAACCTTGAAGGAAAACATAATGAAACTATTGTGGTTCAAATTCCAAACGTGATTACGTTTGAACCACACAAGGAGGTTTAAACAAGGGCCAGATTAGGCTGTTCCATTCGCTAAAAATATTGATGCAAGGCTGGTCACAAAGCTGAAAAGATTGGATAGCATCGTGAAAGGCTTAGCCGCAGTCCACTAGCTACAGCTAGCCAAACATACACTTCAAAGAAGCCGCCTCTGCTATTTGTGGGACGAGATAACTAGATAGCTCCCAGTGGGTTGCATACTCCAAAGCTCTGTTACATTTCCAGGACGAACATTCTAGCAGGATCGTATTCTCCGTCTTAAGTCCGTAGACATGGACCTCACTACTGGATCAAATAAAACATCTCAGCGGGAGAAGGAAAAGACTTAAAAAAAATTTTTTTAAATGTGTATATTTTCATTTATGGCATAATTCAGTGATGTACACCGCAATTTGGAATTATCAAGTTTTTATACTTTCTAGATTATACGGCACGTAGAGATAATCAGAGACGTTTTAAGGAATTGGCAAAGGGGGCTCTGGCCCCGGGCCCCACCCTCTCCTGGGGCCCCCTGATAAAGCCAGACCTGTACTGCAGAGATCCTTGTCCAAAGGACCTTAAATAATTCTTAAACAGATTATTTTTAATACTATTTTCCTTTCATTTATCTTTAATGTGGAAGGGGAATGTGAGTCTATTGCAGACACAATGTTATGTTTATGTTTCATGCAACATCCATAAAAAAAGTTTCTTTGAGTTCAAAACAGGACCTCAAATATGAGAAATTGGAGGATGTCACAGAGATTATTTGCAGTAACATTAGTGAACTGCTGTTGAGTTACAATATTGAAAACAACCATCACTATCCCTGAATAATAGATGTAAACACATTTATAATTTGGACATGTGTGCCTGTGCACTGTGGGTTACCTGGTCAAAGAAGGCATAAAAGAGCTGAAATTGGATAATTAATTCAAAGCTGTTCCGAACAGGGCCCCCAAAATCCTTGAAATGCCCCTGGAGACAATTTATTTTGTGGCGTTTGCTTGAGAAAATAAAATGAAAAATACATAAATTAAGATCGCGTAGACACCAGTGAAATCTAAATTGTTGTTGTATGTATTTGCTTGGTACCGAAATGCGGATATAGAAGCGCTAGCAAATGACGAAGCCGTGGCACCAAACTATCTTATCCTTGCTAGAAGAGGGGCACATTTAAAGCGAAAAAGAGACAGCAGCGGATGAGATTTTAAATAAATATTTTCCCACCCACCAGGAGTAGTAGGGCTTGATGAAAACGAGGTAGTGAGAACCGAGTAGCACAGAGGAATGGCCGGGAGGCAGAGTGGCGGGTGGCAGGGGGGAGGATGGCACAGGAGGAGACATTTGGAACGACATCTCATCACTGTCGTGGGTGAGGCCAGTATTACGTCTGTACTCGCTGGCACGATGCCTTTTTTTAAGAAACAAACGCCAATTAGCTGGAAGTCTGCCTGATGGGGTGCCAAGGCAGTTATGCAAAACACAGTATCACCCTATGTAACCCCGGGCGGCGGCCAACACGTAAGCTATCTACGCAAGCATTCCATAATGCCATGCGCTCATCCGGAGCGCGGAGAGCCTGAGAGCAGGGCGTGCGCGCTCACTCCCATCCTGCACCGCGCCCTCCGAAGCGCGAGCAGGTACAGAGAGGGACAAAAAGCACGCGCACACGCGTTATCAAGAGACCTCAGGCTCCCAGCGGGTTAAACTAATGAACCTGGCACCGGTACGCGAAACCAGGTGTGGCCAGGTGGTAATCCGGTGTGTCTTCCGCAAAAAGGCCGTGCTATTTACTGGTGGTGCGCACTAACTGTTTCAAAACCACTTTCAATTATGTGTAGCCCAGCTCCACACGTCCATCCAGGCGCGCAACACCCATTGGGCTTCAGCCCCCCCCCCCCCCCCCCCCCCCCCCCATATCGTCGTGTGTGTCAGCCCGGCCGGAGACAGCTTCGCGGGCTGGCAAACATCAAATTGCAGCCGCGCCTGAGGACCTAACAGGTCTTTCAAAGACCATTTAGTTGTAAATGAGGCTTTTATTTGTAAATGAAGCTTTTGTTGTGTCTTCACCCCTTCTTACAGCCACTCTGTCTAAGTAAGGAAGAATTAGCACCCCCCCCAAATATTTACCCCCCCCTCCCCCCCGAAATTTGGCTCTAGTTGCCCGCCTGCGTCCATCTGTTTCACTATTATCACCTTTTTGATGATGGTGGTAGAGTGTCCAACTGGGACAGAAAATAGGCCTGGGCACCAAAATAAAAGTGATCTGCATTACTAATTTAGATACCTTAAAAAGTGGTTCATAATTGCAAATCTGGGCAGTTTGAACTTGCAAAAGGCGCACTGTATACGAGATTTGCATGGTATGCAAGACTGCACAAAGTTGTGCTTGCTGCAGGGGTGTTTAATGTGTTATCAAGGAGATCAACAGTTAAACCATAAAACAGGCCCACAAACAGCCCCAAAAACCGGTCCACACAGTCACCTGTCAAACCAGCCCATTTTACCCTGCCTGATTCCCCTGCAGGCCTGTCCGGCCTTGCCAAAGGAGGGTGTAAAGATAATAGTAACTTAATGCCATGCGACACACAACACCGCGAGACAGAATAAAGAATAAAAGGCTGACTAAACAACGGTCAGAGGAGAAAAGACAGAGATCATGTTCCCACTCAGCAACCCTCCCCTCAGCCCAACGGAAAGTCCACACCTTGACATGACTTCCAACATTGGGGGGAGTAACAGAAGCAGGCACATTGCCAGGCAGCTGTTTATTAAGAACCGAATCAAAGCTGACTATTGCAGGTAGAATTTCTCTTGTGCCAGGGAAGTAAATATATGCTTTAGTGGGCCAAAGCATTCCAGAGCTGAGCCCTGCCACAGTAAAGGAGACAATGAACAATGGACCTATCAGGCCCTCTGTTTCTGTCTTTTGCTGACTGCAGAAAAATAAATACTTATCACACACCGGAGCTGCTGTGCAACATCACCAGAGCTCCATCGAATACCGTCATTTCCCATTGGTGTCTCAGGGCCTCAGTTATGATTTCATTTCAATTGAATTGAATAACCAAGTTATTCCCTTTGTACATTCCAGGAGAGGTTATAGCAACCAGTCAAGGCACCACTCACATATACATTTACCATTTCAATGTTTTTCTGGCGTATAGCTTAAAATAAAAGTACTTTATAAACTGTTACATAAATATCCTGACCAGGAAAGGTTTGGTGAATTTGTCAAGCACAGAATTCTGTTTCACGTGTGTCACGTTTGTAGACTTGTTTACATAAGCCACGGCTTTTGAAGCGGTTTCTTTTATACTCTTCTTAGGTTACACCCCTTTTAGAGCGCCCTCTCCCCTTTTTGATCCCATTTTAAAGCACTAGTATACATCACTTCTATTAATGTGTGGTGGCCATCCCGAGCTCCATTGATAATATATATCACTCTTAATGAATTTTGATAAATAGGTTGCAAGTGCAGTGGCGTAGCCATCAATAGTGCAGCAGGTGCAGTGGCACCAGCATCCGTGGGACCATCTGCACACCAGTTATAGCTGTATGTCAGTACTTAATTGGTGACGTGGAGGCACATTTTCCTCGCTTTCACTGGTTCCCATGGGACCTTTGCTCCACCAGTGCGCAGGTGGTATTATCAAACAATATACAAAACTCGTCTGCATAAATCAGTGAGGGGAAGAGACTGCGCCAGTAAGATGTTATCATAAAGTGTTCTCCAGAAATCAAGTGTATAAATCAGCCATGTAAATATGTGCCTGTCTGCATGTACCCCAGTACAGACACAACATATCTCAGTTGAAGAAGCCATGCTCCAGTGATGGCGCATGAAGCAAGGGGTGGCCTTCTGGGCCCTCATGAGTCACGGTTCCAATTCTCTAAGGCCTTCCTCTTCCATGACACCCCTAGAACTGCCTGTATAACCCCTGACAATCCTGGCATTCAGGTCTCCCCAGTGCCTGTTTGTCTGGCCCTTGAGATTGATAATCATCAGCTGAGCACTCTCCCAGGTCTCCAGAAAAGGGGTAGCCCTTGCTTTGCCAAGAGGCAGAATTCTGAGACAGATTTTTGGGACCACCACTGCATAAATGATTACTGTTTAGATGAATCGGGGCAGATTTACTAAGGGCTTGCATTTCCTGTGCGTGACGCAATTTGTCGCAAGGTGACGCAAGTCCGTAAGTGGGATTTACTAAACCACATACAGCCCATATATGTAGCTCTGCATAGTTTTGTAAATCTAAAGTAACATAAGGCAGCACATATAGCAGCTTTGCGGTACCTTGAAGCAGGAAGGTGTTCCATGAGTGGAGTAAGGGCATTCCCATGCCCCCACCCATGGTTTCTGCAGCAATTTCAGATTTGCAAAGGTCTGTAAACCTGGGATTGCACTAATATGATCTGCCTCCACGACCTAGGCGTAACAAGGTGAAATATCTTTATTTCTCCTCGTTACTTCCTCTATCCATGTCTGCTGCAGCACACATAGAAAGAGAAAAATGCCTCTACGGATTGTTTTTGTGCAGGAATGTGCCCTTTCCTGCATAAAAACAATTGTGCCTGTAACACAGGCACCCTTGCACCCTGACACAAAGGTGCCCAGATTTTCACTAGGCATCACACAGTGTGCCAGCGAAGGGAGAGAGCAGAAATGTGTCATATCTTAGTTGATATGGTGCATTTCTGTACTCTCCATGCCATACAATGCAGCACAGCATGTTGCCTTGCTGCGTTGAGTTGCGTGACTTCTTGGTAAATCTGCCCCACTGTAAATAAATTATATACATTTGCCTCATGTGGATATTCTGAAAAGTCGGTGTCGACCTAGTTGACCGTCGGTTGTTAGCCCTGTTCTAGGCACCAGAGAAGCAGACAGAGAGGCGCTGATGGGCAGTCATTTCGTGGTACAGTAACACATGGAAGGGGCATGATTCACCAGTTAGTAAGGACCACAACTGAAATCCACCAACGCGCCCTGATGTTACTGACATTACCCTGGGTTAATGGCTGACGGGCCTCATCCTAGAATATAGCACAGCATTCTGTTTTCACAGGCAAGAGGCTGGAGCGTTTACCACCATCATGGGACCTCGAGCTCTGCCCTAGTTCATCAGCAGCAACCATGAATGTTAGAGCAGCACCCACTTACAAAGTAACTCATTCTGGCATATGACAGCTGCTGCACCATGGAACATGACTGCAATTCTGAAGGTATTTGATTTTCTTGTGCAAAAATGCTGGTGGGGTGCTCAATGGTGCAAATATGCTACTGGTCATGTTATCTCCTTGCATAAGGTCTATAACTGTAGCAGGATGTTTTAAGTGGATTGCCTTTGCTTGGGCAAAAAGTATGAGACAGACTTAGCTCTCGGGTGGCACAAGCATTTTTCTACTGTACCTCCAGTGTTTCAACCAGGCACCTATGTATTCATGTCTGCTTCTGCAGAGGGTAAGTGCTTCTCCACTACGGCAAGGAACTGAAAACCTAACTCTTCAAGTGACACAGTTGCTGGACTATTCCCGAAGTGCTACCACTCCAGTGATTAGTTTGGAAAGAAAATCAGTGCACTGCCACCGACGATGCTGCCTGCCAGGGCTGTGGAATACCAGTGCTGACTAGTCTTGCTTCCACCTCATGCCTCTTTCGTCCACCACTCCACACCTCCCCTCTCTTTATCTCACTTTTATGGTTTCACTTTCAGCCCTGTTTTTCTCCAGTATTACTGTTTTCCTTTCTTCTTCTGTCTCCTATTTTTATCCCAGCTGTCTCCTTTTTTAATGCTTTTCAATTCAATTCTATCTATGATTTTCTTTTTCTTGTATTTTTCACCATGCTTTTTTCACTTGCTTACTATTCTCCTCTTGTTCTCTTTCTCCTAATTCCTCCCTTTGCTGCCCTTGTCTCTCTTTCTCTGAATCAGTCAGGTGATGAAAAAGAATCCCCCAATAATGATTGCTGGTACTCACCACCTGCAATCATCAGTGCAAATTAGGCACTCACACTTTTCCTCTCTCCCTGCCACCTTGACTCACGCGTCATCTTTACTCTCGATTGCAAACCTCATTCCACTCACCTCTCGCCCCATGTAAGCCCTTCTCACCTCCAACCTTATAGTTTTGTAGTTAGGATTTGTTCTTTCTAAATCACACACAAACCAAATATTCCAGGCCAGGAAGTCCTAGATTATTAAATCAGCATTGCACGTGAGCTCTCCCTACAGACTCTTCGTTCAGTAGAAGGTGAAAAGATCCAGAGTAAGACTTTTATCAATTCATTCTCATTCCCCCACGTCTTAGAGCTTGCACAGCATTGTCATGTGCTATGAACTGCAGAGCTCCCTCTTGACACACTGAATTGCCTGCAGCAGGGTTCCATGTGAGATTTCATAGCCTTGCCACAGCACACATTGTCCATTCAAACACTTCCCTCAGCAAGCTAATCTAACATTTTTATCCCTATGAAAAAGAATCCTTATATTTCTGAACCATGCACTAGTAAGAGACAGGTCTGGAGGGATGCAAGTGACCACAGTGAAAATACATAAGGGCACATTTAGAAACCCCTTGCACCACTTTTGCGTCTCTTTTCCTATGGTAAAAGTGACGCAAAAGTGGTGCAACGGGCTTGTAAATCTGCCCCATAGATTTTACATAGAATTGCAGATCGTGGGTCTAGAGATATGCAAATCTGAATCGTTGACCCAAATCCTATGGAATGTTAGTGATACATTTGGAAACATGTTTTAACATGAATCTATTGGCTGTATTTTTTAAAAAGTCTGCAAGGAGAAGCCACTTCTGCGACCAACTCAATCTTCTGTCAAACCTATTTGTGAAAAATTAGCTCTCTGTCCCACAAATCACTCCTAGAGAGATTATTGTTTCCATTTTACACACAAACATAAACCCATGTCATTCACTAATTGCTGCTTCTTTATTAATACCTTTACTAAGAACATGAAGCAGAAATAGTATTACAACTGAGCAGTTCCTTTGAACTAAAAAATGTCAAACTTCGACACTGATTACCAATCTCCGTTTCTATCGGCAGAAGGGTAGGCAGACAAAATATCGAATTTTAAATATCGACATACAATAATGTTGATGTTTAAATATCGAAGGGACAAAATATAGAAGGTAAGTTATATCGATATTTTTAATATCGATGGGACAGAATTTCGAAGGTAAGTAATATCGATTTTGTTGATATCGATGTTACTAATATCGATGTTTTCATTTCATAAACTTTTATTCGATTACCACGTGTTTGCAATCATAAAAAGTACACATTAAAAACAGTAAGCGTAAACAATTTCAATGTAAAAGAAGAAGAATGGTTTCTACTAAAGGCACAAAAAGTTTAGAAAAGAAAAATTAAATTAAAATATAAAAATATAAAAGATTATAAAGTAAAAGTACGTCAGTTTTAAAGTGAAAGTTTCATGTCAGTCATAAGCTTTGACGTATTTTGATGCTGGCTTTTAAAAAAGTGACTACGTACTTCGCGACATGTGGTGAGTCCAAAAACTGCAAGAAAAGGAATGCCGGGTGACATAATCTATGGCCTGAGGATTGGAGAAGTGGGAGAATCCAGGATTTTTGTGGTGATTTATAATATTTGCAAAAGAAGATAATATGGATTGTTGATTGTAAGGAAACTCCATCACATGGACAGTTCATGAGAGTGTGAGACCAGTTTTGTACTTCAGGAAAGGAAACTAAACGGAAAAAGGTATTGAATCGAAATCTTGTAAGAAGATATTTCTCATGGTTGGACAGGTAGTAAGTCAGATAGGGTTGTATGCCTTTAACAGTTTGAGTTGCACAGATTTGATTGTTCAAAGTTTTTGTTATCTCCAACTGATTGCGCAGTTCTCTCAGATGGACCAAGCACATCTTCTTTAACTCTTTACTGGAGATGTCTTCGACACTAGGTGGGTCGTCGAAGTAAGAACTGCGGCCAAGATCATTGAAAAAGTTCCGCACATAAACCAGCCAGGGAATCTTGTGCCAGTTGGTTAGGGCTATACAATCCGTGATCAAAGATCGTGTCAGATGGCACTCAGGTTTAGACCATATGCGTTGCCACAATAGAATTGGTTGGGAGCGAATCGTGTCTATAATATATTCCATGCCAAGTTCCTTGTGAGAAGCATAGTTCGGGGCGCTTTGGGGAAGGGCCAGCAGATATTTAACAAAACCATTCTCTGTTATCTGTATAGGGTCTATATGGCCGTACCCCCAAACTCCTGCACCATAGGTAGCCACACTATGGCATTTAGCATAGTAAATTTTCAGGAGTTCAGGTGGAGCGGGTTTGCCTAACTTTCTCGAGAAAGAGACCAAGGCCGATGTTGCTCGCTGAAAGAGAAGATTTCTACTGGCCGTTGCCTTTCGCCAATCCAAGGAGTCATCCACAAGGATGCCCAGATATGGGTAAACAGAGGTTTTCTCCAGTCTTATGTTGTCCACCAATATTGGTTTGGGATTCTTGACCTTAGGACCAATATGCATGGTAAATGTCTTTTTTATATTGATTTTCAGGCCATATCAATGTTACTAATATCTATGTTACAAATATCGAATCTTATATAATTTTTATGTATAATATTATGTATTTTTTTAATGTAATTTAAGTACATTTTGTATTTTAGTGTCGTAGCGGGTTGTGGGTTTATAGGGGAATAGGGTGGGAAGTAATTTAATTATACTAAATGAATTATGAATTTTAGTGATTATAAATTAATTTTAATTAATTGGTAATTAATTTGTATTAATCAGTAATTAATTGTAATTAATTGATAATTATGTTCTGTAGTGGGCTATGGGTGTATAGGGGAATAGGGTGGGCAGTAATTTAATTTTACTAAATGAATGATTAATTTCTAGGAATTATAAATTAATTTTAATTAATTGGTAATTAATTATTATTAATTAGTAATTATTTGTAATTAATTGATTAATTGACAATTATGTTCTGTAGCGGGGTATGGGTTTATACGGGAATAGGGTGGGAAGTAATTTAATTATAATAAATTAATTATTGATTTTAAGGAATTATAAATTAATTTTAATTAATTGGTAATTAATTGTTATTAATTGGTAATTAATTGTAATTACTTGGTTAATTGATAATTATGTTCTGTAGCGGGTTATGGGTTTATAGGGGAATATGGTGGGAAGTAATTTACATGTAATTAATCATTTTATAAATTAATTGTTTTGTTAATGATATTATTGTTAATTCCTTATTATCAATTGGTATTTAATATTAATTTATTTTACTTAATTATTTATTGATAATTATGTTTTGATAATTATGTATTGGTATTTGTAAATACTTTATATTTATTTAATAATTGTTTTTTTAATATTTTAAAATATTAGTTTATTTTAAAAATAAGTAATTTTTACCCCTATGCTATCCAACACTTTCCCTACTGTGGCACTCTCTGGAGTGGGAATAGTAATTTTCACCCCTACACTATCCAACACTTTCCCTACTGTTGGACTCTCTGTAGTTGGAATAGTAATTTTTACCCCTACGCTATCCAACACTTTCCCTACTGTTGCACTCTCTGAAGTTGGAATAGTAATTTTTACCCCTACGCTATCCAGCACTTTCCCTACTGTTGCACATTTTGAAGTGGGAATAGTAATTTTTATCCCTACGTTATCCAACATTTACTTACTTTTTTAATTTGTTTTACATTGTTATTAATTTTTATTTATATTATTCTTCTATGTGTATCAATTTATTTGTAATTTATAATATTTTTATTTATTTATAAGTTATTAAAATTATTTTAAAGTTATTATTAAGAAAGTATATGTTATGTATTATATGTATGTTATTAATTATGTTTTTATTAAAGTATGTATATTATTTATTAATTCTGAATATTATAACATATTTTTAACTATGTTTATTACATTTATAAGTATTATTTTATTTATAAACATTTTTCTTAATTAAAAAAATATCTTTTTTAATTACGATATTTTTGACATCGATATTTTTTTCTTCAGTATTTTTGTTGCAATATTTTTGTAGGTCGATATTTTTAATATCGACATTTTGTCAGACATCTGGGCAGAAGATCTATAAGAAAACGAAGAATACCCTGATCAAGAAAACCACAATAAACCAGGACCACAAACTGTTCTTTTCGACTTAGGGGAAGCATAATGAAAAATCTCATCAAGAATGCCCTGATCTTGATAATGTTACATCGACCATAAACCCAACTTCAACCTCAACTCTCACTCTTCAATATCAGCTCTTATCGTAAGACTTACCTTAACCGTAAACCAAGAATAACCAAGCCCCAAATCTAGCCCTAGCTCTTGCCTTTAATCACTTTCACTAGCCATAAACTAATCATCTCACTTATCCTAGCCTTATCTATACCCCTTACCCAAACCCTATCCCGAACATTAACCATTAACCTAACCCTAGCTTTTATCCTCGTGTAAAGATCCACTCCAATGCAGAATATGAAGTCAAGTATCTTTATTAAGTAGAATACAATCACAGGTACCGCCAGCTATTCTTTCTAGCTTGTAAGCCCCAAATACTTCCTCCCTTCAAAGAGTAACATTCCACCCAAGCAACAAGCTCTACATTCCATTTTCCACTAAGATAACTCCACACCTAGCTCTTACCATTACACCACTCCTTATCCTCCTAGTTATGATCCTGTCTCTCACCACTACGCACATTCAATTACCATAAACTAACCCCAAACTAAACCCAACCTCTTCCATAACTCTGTTTGCCTGCTTTAACTAACTGTAAACGAATGCTATCACTAATTCTAAACGTATCTCAAACCATCACCCAAACTCCATCCTTAACATTAACCATTGAACTAAGCCTATCTCTTACCCTAGCCCTTACCATTATGCCAGCTTTTGCCCACCTAGCCATAGACCTGTCTCTCACCACTACCCTCTTTCAATTACCATAAAAATAAACTAACTCCATAAGAAACCCCACCCCTAACCCTTACCTAACCTCTGTCCCTTTGCCTGTTGTAATAGACGGCCACATGTTTTTTATAGATTGACTAAACTATATGAAAAGAAAAGGCTAACAGTATTTTCACTCTTTTGCCATTTTAACAATCATTTAATAATGGATGGACAACAGTTTTTATCTCATTAGCACTAGTTTAATACATCAGCAGCCAGGCCAATGACTGTGACCTGCAGCGCATAAAACTGAAATATAGAAGTGGGGGTATTCACTATACAAGATTACCCATTTACTATTAAGAAAGAGTTGTGCAGTCCAATTAAACATATAGCACAGTTCTGAAAAGGCCATATACTCTTCCACTATATGTAATACACAGTGCTGAGAAGTGCTGGTACTCTCCCTTTCAAGTTAGAAACAAGCATTTACAATGCAACGGTTTCGCCTTTTCAAAAGTTAGAGCTATTGGCATTGTAAATGACAACATTTTTATTTATGTGTTGGGTTTGAAAACAGATAAATAAATGGCATTGTCATTTACATTGCCAATAGCTTAATCTCTCGCAAATGTGAGACCTATTTTACCATACTGGACGAGCTCAGCAGACAGCAATTACTACCACACACACACACCCGGAGCCACAGACACCCAGAGCCACACACACACAGCCAGCCACACACACCAGCCACACACACCCAGAGCCACACACACACACACACCCAGAGCCAAACACACACACACACACAGAGCCCCAGGCATAAATGTACTACTCCCACCATGTAAATGAACTGCAAATCTAGGACTGTGTGATGTCAGAACGTGACGTCACACAGCTTGTGGCGTCACATTAATGCTTGTGCTAACATTGATATGTGATGGATGATAATAGCATTGTCACTGAGTGAAGCAACATCTGTCTGGTGTATCAGTCACCATGCACCATCTTAATTTTCACATCGCACTCAACCACAAGAGTATGCAGTCGATTTATAGCAGACGCTACCATGAGCAGTGTGAGTGATTTGCATGTTATCCAACATGGGAGTACGGCGGACTTGGTCTGCCATTCCGAGGTCACTAACGGGTTAAACGTAAATCTCTTCAATGAGCGCATTAACCCACTGAGCTACTTTTCCAACTAAACTACTATAATCCTCTCCTGCTGAGGTGTGTGAATGTTTGCCAGTCACTGAAATAAGACTGACACCGTGTAAAGGTGCGGTTTCGTGATTTGTGCACAATTGTGGCGGTGCAGCCAAGACACACATTTGCGAGGCACAATTCATGCATTTTGTTGCGCCATGTCTCTGGGCACCCTCAAACCTGAGCCGTGCACGACGATTCCACCGGATAGTTGGCCTGCCACTCACTCGGAACAATGTCACCGGTCTAGCCTGGCAGCTGTACAAACTAATGACGAACTATAAACTACTGTGTTTTAAACATTTACTCGCAAAACGCACGCTAGCCCTGCATCTTTTCTAACACTAACAAGTAAGCATGGGCGTAAAATCCGCTCCGATCGCGGATTTTTCGGATTTTCGGCAAATTCGCAATCCGCGAACTCTCGCGAATTTGTCGAAAATCCGTGAATCCGCTCGCGGCGGATTTTTTGCTTGGTTGCGGCGCGCGGCGTGGTGCACGGCGTTCACTTTCCGTCATTTAGCGTTTGCCGAGTTGTTTTTCTTTGCGAGTGCCGCGCCATTTTGGATCTTGCTGCGTGATCCCGCGGGAGTTTGGCGCCCGCGAATACGTAATCGCAGCTTGCCACCTTGCACAGCACACCTCGCGAGAGTTCGCAATTGCGAACACGTAGTTGCGGCGGAAAGGAACAATCTCGCACTCGCGAAATAGAGCTTTTGCAATCCTGCACAAGAAAATCACCAGCAAACAGGATAAACCTTCAGAAAATTATGATTTTTATCAGAATCACTCCTCAGGTTGACATTTGCATGGCCTTTTTTTTCGCAAGGAGTCCATTTTTGGGGGGGGGGAGGAAGGAAGTGCCCCACAGTCTCCAACTTCCTGTTCCTGTCCAGCAGGCTCCTCCCAGTGCTTTGTCCATCTCCTGGTCACTTTCATTTGGATCTGGAGCTGGAAGGATTACTTTTTGTGGGTGCTGCTGGATATTTGGATTTGAGGCCTTTTTGACTGTCTTTGGATCACTTTTGGATTAGAAATCAACTTTCACAAGTAAGTTTGTTTGGGGCATTACAGTTGCTGCAAGTAAAATTTTGGAACTTTTTCAGAACATTAAATAAATTATATTGTGGGTAGCCACAGTATCCAGTAGGACCAGGGTTGGTTAGGGGTGCATGATACAACTGTTTTGTTGAATTTAAACACCATTGAGGCCATGGATGGGCTGGGATTGTGCTGATTTTTGTCCTTTTTTTGGGCCTGCTGGTGTGGCCCTTTGCCCAGGGGTGGTGACTGTTGCATGGGCCTAGTCTTTCTGTGGGGTGTCTTCTTGAATTTAAACATAATTGAGGCCATGGATGGCCTGGGATTGTGCTTATTTTATTGTTTTTTGTCGTTTTTGGGGTGCTGCTGGTGTGGCCTTTTGCCCAGGGGTGGTGGTGCATGGACTGAGTGTGCCTGTGGTGTGGTCTCACTCTCTTTAATGTAAACATCATGGATGGCATTGGATTGTGGTGATTTCTGGCTGTTTTTCTGTTTTTTGGGGGTGTACTGTTGATGTGGACTGGCCATGTGGGTGGTGGTGGTGGCCATCTTGAGTGCTGGCTGGTACAGGCAACATGTGCTTGGGGTGTAATGGGCCATTTTGAGGAGAGGCAGTGTCTGAGGCCTGCACTTATTTTGCCTACTTTTCATCCATTATGCCCATGGGTAGTGAGTGTTGCATGGGCCTAGTGTTTCTGAGGGGTGTCTTCTTGAATTTAAACACCATTGAGGCCGTGGATGGGCTGGGATTGTGCTGATTTTATTGTTTTTTGTCGTTTTTTTGGGCCTGCTGGTGGGGCCCTTTGCCCAGGGGTGGTGAGTGTTGCATGGGCCTAGTCTTTCTGTGGGGTGTCTTCTTGAATTTAAACATAATTGAGGCCATGGATGGGCTGGGATTGTGCTTATTTTATTGTTTTTTGTCGTTTTTTGGGGGCTGCTGGTGTGGCCTTTTGCCCAGGGGTGGTGGTGCATGGACTGAGTGTGCCTGTGGTGTGGTCTCACTCTCTTTAATGTAAACATCATGGATGGCATTGGATTGTGGTGATTTCTGGCTGTTTTTCTGTTTTTTGGGGGTGTACTGTTGATGTGGACTGGCTATGTGGGTGGTGGTGGTGGCCATCTTGAGTGCTGGCTGGTACAGGCAACATGTGCTTGGGGTGTAAGGGGCCATTTTGAGGAGAGGCAGTGTCTGAGGCCTGCACTTATTTTGCCTACTTTTCATCCATTATGCCCAGGGGTAGTGAGTGTTGCATGGGCCTAGTGTTTCTATGGGGTGTCTTCTTGAATTTAAACACCATTGAGGCCATGGATGGGCTGGGATTGTGCTGATTTTATTGTTTTTTGTCGGTTTTTTGGGCCTGCTGGTGGGGCCCTTTGCCCAGGGGTGGTGAGTGTTGCATGGGCCTAGTCTTTCTGTCGGGTGTCTTCAATGTAAACATCATGGATGGCATGGGATTGTGCTTATTTTTCTGTGTTTTGTCGATTTTTTGAGGTGTTTAACTGAACTGATGTTCCTCTGTCTTCCATTGCTTTTAGGTGCACAAGAAGACTCAAGAGAACCACCAGTGCCAGGAAGAAGTCCTGCAGCGGTGTGTGTGTGCAGCATAACGTCAGGCGACGTCACGTCTGGACACAGAACCCTCTGCAACTCGTGCAACTGCTGCCTGCTGACCTGCTCTGAAGAAGATGGCCCCAAAAAAAGTAACCCGTAGCTCCTCTAGCAAGAAAGGTGCCAGTAAGGAGCAGAAGAAGCAAGTTACCAAGGACACTGGTGTGCCGCCCGCCCCTTTTTTTGGGAGTAAAAAAAAAAGTATGCCTGCAGCAGCAGCGGGATCTGCTGGGGACCAAGCTGGCAGCAGCACCCCCGCTCCATTGGGCTCAGTGCCACCACCATCACCACGCCAACTTAAGTCCAAGCCCTTGAGTGCTGCAGAGGCAGCCAGTATAGTTCTTCGATCACCATCGACCAGTGATGTTGGCTCATCGCAAGAAAGCAGCAGCAATGTCCCTCAATCAACACAGGTTGTTGTAGCTCATCTGACGAGTGTTGAACAACCACAGCCGCAACAACAATCACATGTGCAAGTGCAAGCCCAAGTACATGTGGAAGGAGAGGCAGCGCAAGGAGATGCGCAAGCAGAGGTGCATGGAGGGTCACAAGTGCCCACAATAGTTGTTCCTCCCGAAGTAGGGGCACATCAGGAAATCGACAATCAAGGCGAGCTATCATTTGAGGAAGCCACTCCTCCTGATGATCCTTCATTGTCTTCCACACCCCTAGCAAGGAAGAGATCAAGGGTGGTGTCTACATCTTCTTCAAGCACACCTCCTTCTGATGATACGGATCAAACTTGGGAACCAGCACCACAGCCGTCTGAGAGTGAGGCACACCATGATCCGACAAAGGTAGTTAAGCGTAGAAGGAAGCTCGTCCAAAGTCTCAGAGTTATGGAGTGTGATGAGGCTCAACAAGAAGTGGCGGATACTGCTGCTGATGAAGACTCTGCCAACGACGACCCAGTCATCATAAAGGTCACTGCAGCCCCAGCGGGCATGCAGCAAACAGACATTTTGACCCTAGCCCGAAGAGCTGCTGAGCGTGATGATGATGATGATGTTGTCGATGAGGAGGCAGTGGAAACACCACAATCATTGGAGTTAAGTAGTACACCAACTCGTCCCGCTTCCATATTTCTTTCTGGCAAGAAGAGACCTCCGTCAACCTCGACCTTAATTAGTGGCGGTGAAAGTGCAAAACGTACAAAAGTTGGGCAATCCAGATCCTCCACTTCATCTGGCATTAGCTTCATGACCACCACCACCAGTATCGCCGCCTCCTCCAGGTCCCACAGACACTTCAAGTCCCTAGTTTGGGACTTCTTTACTGTTTGTCAAAAAAATCCAAAGTTTGCCATTTGTACCCTTTGTAAGGATGCAGTTAGTCGTGGTAAGCCAGGTACCAACTATGGTACCGGAGGCCAGAGAGGTCATCTTAGGAGACAGCACACTGTCAAATGGTTTGCGCACCTAGATGCGATCAAGAAAGGCCGAATTCAAGGAAACATTGATGTTTCATCTGATGATGACGAGGAGGAACAAGACGTGTCAAACACTTCCCTTACACCCAGTACCCCTGTCAGCAGCACACCCAATGTGAGGCACACTAAGAGTGTTGGAGCGAGTGAGACACCAACGCACAAAAGTTCACCAGCGAGCAAAATTGGGTCAACGAAGTCATTATCAGCCCGTAAATGCTTGGTCCAGGGCAACATTAGAACAATGCTTACTTCAGACGTGCCATATGAACGAAACCACCCACTGACGCGTCTGTATAACACTAAGCTGGCTAAAATGCTAGCTGTGGACCTTCTCCCTTTTTCTTTTGTAGAAGCGGTAGGTTTTCTAGAATTAGTGGCAACGCTCTGCCCTAAATGGAAGGTTCCTAGCCGGTTCTATTTTGCCAGAGTTGCGGTTCCAGCACTACATGAAGATGTGCTGGAGGCGATTGGGGCAGCTTTGCAGAAGAGTGCTGTTCACACAATACATCTGACAACAGACATGTGGACCAGTGGCGCAGGCGCTGATTACATGTGCATCACTGCACACTGGGTCTCTTTTTCAGGTGTTAAAGCAAAGCTAAACGCAGGTGTTGACCCGGACAAAGTTTTCAAAGCTGCTCGGAAACATGCAACACTAGCCATGTTTGGCTTGGAGAAAAGTCACACAGCAGAAAACCTTTTGGAAGAGTTTGACAAAAAGGTCTTGAAAATGCTATCCCCCCAAAAACGCAAGATTGGTTATGTTTCCACAGATAATGGCGCCAATGTAGTTAAGGCCATGTGGAAGGGTGACTATTTTAGAGTGCCGTGTTTGGCGCACTGTATCAACCTGGTAGTTCAAAAATTCTTGAGTGATAAACACAGTCCAGCGTTCGAGGTAATGGCCACCTGCCGCAAAATGTGCAACCATTTCAGCCATTCTTTTAAGGCCCGGAAGCATCTGAGGAGACTGCTACTTGAACGTCAAATGCCAGTGAAAGCACTCATCCAGGAGGTGGCAACACGTTGGAACTCAACCTTCTACATGCTTGAGCGTCTGTATGAGCAGTATACGGTACTCGATCACTATTTCTTCACAGAGGGTACATCTCAGAAGGAGGACATGCGGTTGGGTGCGGCGCAATGGGACATAGTTAAAAGCCTGACAGACATGCTTCGTCCTTTTGAGTTCTTCACGCGTGCAGTCAGCCAGGAGGACTGTAATTTGGGAAAAGCTATCCCATTGTTGTGCATGCTGGAGCACCAACTGATGGCGGTGTCTTCTGAGTTTGAAAAAGATGGAAAAAAAAAAGACCATTTTATTTTGTCTGAGAAATTATTAGAGCGCCTACGTGGTGATGAACGTCTTCAAAAAATCAAGTCAGAACAGCATTACATTTGTGCTACTATTCTGGATCCACGCTACAAAAAGGCGCTGGCAGGCGAAGCATTCTTTCCTTTTGCTGATGCAGATGTTCAAAAGTACAAACATTGGTTAGCCTTGTCAGCCAAGAGGTTTGAAAAAGAACGGCAGGTTATTGAAGGAGAAGACAGTACATCAGCATCAGCATCAGCAGGCCATCCCCAGTCACAAGAATCCACTTCTGCACCTGTGGCTGGGGCACAAGTGACCTCTCAGCCGTTAAAGGCAACTGGATCATCTGCACCACACACAACAGTAACAGTGGCTGTTGTAGAGGATTGGCTAAGTTTGCTTGGGTATGGTTCTCGAAAAAATGTCAAAGGCACAGCAAAAAGTAAGCAAAGTGGAGGAACCGTTGATGACCTTGAGTCGATGGTGCAGGACTATATGAATGACTCAACAGAGGTCTTTCTTAATGATGAGCCATTGCAGTATTGGCATGGCAAAAAACAATTGTGGCCACAGCTCTCCAACCTGGCTATAAACTATTTGTCTTGCCCACTCGCAAGTGTGTCTTCTGAACGTGTTTTCAGTGCTGCTGGTGGCATTGTAACTCCCAAACGGAGCCGCCTCTCGCCCAAAAATGTGGAGCGGCTGACAATGATCAAGATGAATCAGCACCTCATACCACCAGATTACAAAGTACGAGAAAGCACGCCGCATGAAGACGAGGAGGACGGCAATGTAGATGAGGGGATTTGTTCTCTGTTCGGTGGCACTGACCTCATCCTGCCTGAATTCGCAGAGTATGATGACGAAATCTTCTTCTTATTCCCTGACACCGAGCCCTGAAAATGAGACAATGAATCAAGAACTTTCTTTTTCATCCTTATTCACTTTTATTCCTGTTTGTCTCTCTTTCTTTGGTTTGCACAGTTAATTTAATTCAAACTTTAATCACCTAATCCCAAAAACAAGACCATCAGCAGAACTGTCTTCACTTGTTTGCTTATTGATTTGAAGGTGCCGCAGTCTACATTCCTCAGGTTCACAAGTTCTGAAGAACATGCTCCTCTATCCTCCTCCTCCAGACTGCGATTTCCCTCAAAGCAGAGTGCTGGATTACGCCCAATGAAGAAAGACTCAGCACTTGTGGGGGTGTTGTACTTCTTTGCGGGTGAGTTGACGGATTTGGGCCCATTGCTGTGAAGCTCTAATAATGGACAAAAGTGTTTTGGACCAAATATGAGGTGGAAATTTCTTGCCGTTTTTGCTGACTTGCTTGCCTTTGGGGTGCTCTTTGGCGGGGTTCCGGGTGTTTGTGGGTGATTTTTGGTGTCTGGGAGCACTGCTGCGACAGTCTAATCTTGATTGCATTTGCTTTTCAGGAAATCCGTGGTGGAAAACAGGAGTTATGATGATTGATGATGATGACCTAGCTGCACAGCGGCGCGTTTGGACCGAAGGCCGAGAGATATTGTAAGTATGAGGTTTAGCTTTTTCGCTGTTTGGGGGTGTTGTCGGGTGGTTTTTTCCGGGTGGGTTGGCGGGTCTTGCCTGGGGCATTCCTGGGAAGGTCTAATACCGGATAGAAGTGTTTTGGACAAAATCCTTAAGGAACAGCCTTTTTTTTGCTATTTCTTCTGTCATCTTGCTCAATGTAGCGTTTTGGGGGGCTTCCTGCTGTTCGTGGGTGGGTTGCGGCCGGGGTCTCTGTCGAAGCACTGCTGCGACAATCTAATCTTGATTGCATTTGCTTTTCAGGAAATCCGTGGTGGAAAACAGGAGTTATGATGATTGATGATGATGACCTAGCTGCACAGCGGCGCGTTTGGACCGAAGGCCGAGAGATATTGTAAGTATGAGATTTAGCTTTTTCACTGTTTGGGGGTGTTGTCGGGTGGTTTTTTCCGGGTGGGTTGGCGGGTCTTGCCTGGGGCATTCCTGGGAAGGTCTAATACCGGATAGAAGTGTTTTGGACAAAATCCTTAAGGAACAGCCTTTTTTTGCTATTTCTTCTATCATCTTGCTCAATGTAGCGTTTTGGGGGGCTTCCTGCTGTTCGTGGGTGGGTTGCGGCCGGGGTCTCTGTCGAAGCACTGCTGCGACAATCTAATCTTGATTGCATTTGCTTTTCAGGAAATCCGTGGTGGAAAACAGGAGTTATGATGATTGATGATGATGACCTAGCTGCACAGCGGCGCGTTTGGACCGAAGGCCGAGAGATATTGTAAGTATGAGATTTAGCTTTTTCGCTGTTTGGGGGTGTTGTCGGGTGGTTTTTTCCGGGTGGGTTGGCGGGTCTTGCCTGGGGCATTCCTGGGAAGGTCTAATACCGGATAGAAGTGTTTTGGACAAAATCCTTAAGGAACAGCCTTTTTTTTGCTATTTCTTCTGTCATCTTGCTCAATGTAGCGTTTTGGGGGGCTTCCTGCTGTTCGTGGGTGGGTTGCGGCCGGGGTCTCTGTCGAAGCACTGCTGCGACAATCTAATCTTGATTGCATTTGCTTTTCAGGAAATCCGTGGTGGAAAACAGGAGTTATGATGATTGATGATGATGACCTAGCTGCACAGCGCCGCGTTTGGACCGAAGGCCGAGAGATATTGTAAGTATGAGATTTAGCTTTTTCGCTGTTTGGGGGTGTTGTCGGGTGGTTTTTTCCGGGTGGGTTGGCGGGTCTTGCCTGGGGCATTCCTGGGAAGGTCTAATACCGGATAGAAGTGTTTTGAACAAAATCCATAAGGAAACACCAGTTTTGGCACTTTTTGTAAGTTAGGGTTCGTTAGGGTTAGCCCTAGCAGCAGGATTGCATGTGTTTCGGGGGGTTCTATTGCAACGCAGTTCTGTTGTTGTAGAGCACTGTTGGAGCGATGCTGGCTATGGATACTTTTGCTTGCTTGCAAGTGGTTTGAATACAATCCACGGTCTGTATTTGGGCCTACTGTTACTTTCAAAGTACGTTTTGTAACCATTTTTCTGCTAGGCATCGTTTTTGGAGATCTGATTGGGGTTCTTCTACATTTTTGCGACTGGCTTTAGTAAGGGTCTTGGTGGGAGCATTGCTGGGAAGGTCAAATTTTGTTCTAAAACACAGTTTACAGTACACCTACCTTGAGGGGAAAGATCCGCTATAATATTTTGGCCATACTTATTTATCCTTAAAAAGGTGACTCAGACAGAGCACGCAATTTCAAAAATATTGTACTGTCTATTAGGGAAATCAAAGTGTCACTTTTTGAACCACACAGCGTACATACCTTTTATTTATTTATCAGTGGTATTGTAATAGCACTTCCTGTTTTCCGTTCAATAATTACAGGCCGGGTTTCAGTCAACATCCGCCAGGCAGGCAGTGGACAGGGTGTCTTCTGTCAGTGGTCACCAACATTGATGGACGAAGCGTCAGCTGGAATGGAGGAGTGCCGCCAATAAGAGGAATTGTTTGCTGCATGCAACTTACTTACCAAATTCAACAGGACAACTCCAACAACATACGCAATACAGATACAGTATCCATTGTTTTATTCTATGAGTGTGACTGCATGTGCTTAGCTTTAGTTTGTAACCAAAGATTGTCTTTATCTTCAATTATTGTTTGTCCATGCTCTGCTTTTTTTTTCTTCTCTCAACAAAACCTACCCAAAAAGAAACCCCCATTCCCATCCATTTTACAAACCCTAACCCTCTTCCCCCGGGCTGTGTTGTTTTGCTTGATGTCTGACTAAAATGACATCAATAATTCCACACACTTGCTGGGGAGGATAAGGTCATAGCAACAGGCTGGTGAAGGAATACGAGGATATCTTCTAGACTTACTCAGCTTCAGTACTATATCTTCTAGTAGTAGTAGCCAATGTCAAATAAATTCAACGCAAGTACTAGTTATACTTGCAAGCAAATACTTTACCATTTGTTAGGCTACATTATGGCACTGTTCTAGTGTACTGTCACCTGCTATATTCTCGATCGTACCGTAACCGTTGTAATGCTACAGTAAGGACAAACAAGGTTTCGTTTTCTTTTTTTCCATAGGCATGCAACTGCCACTGTGTCACACCACTAGTACCACCGCAATGAGGAAATGTCACCCGCCCAGGATTGACAACGTTAATCCCCATTTCACGTGGAGCCAGCCCTGGGCCTAGCCCTAATTTCTAACACTAATTACAGGTAAGATAAGCTTTTGGTGGGAGGTAGTATAATGGAGTATTATTTCGGAGTAGACAAGAGATTGACGGTTGTACTACTAAAGTCCTACGACTGTTCAGGAAAACAAAGTTACTGTTACACCCCCGTCCCCCACCCACCAGACTGAAAAGCAGTAAAAAACAGGTATGGTCAGATAAAGTTTAAAAATGTATATTTAATATTTATGTAGCCCTAACAAAATAATCTCCCTCAAGACCCACCCTAACCCCAACGATTGTCTTTGAAACGTCCCAAAACGATCCCAACTCCCAAATCCCACCCCCCAAAAGTCTATAAAAAAAGGGCAAGGGACACTCCACTACTGGAGGGTGCTGGTGCTGGTGCATTTTGCGGCATGGGCAACATACTCCTTGCGGAGGGTGGCAAGCTCGGAGCGGAGGCCCTTCACCAAGTTCTTATACTTCTGGACCTCCTGCTCCAGGTTGGACATTCGGACTCGTAGGCGGCGTTGGAGTTCCTTGCAGCTCCTGTGGGGGGCAGCTGGTTTTTCTGTTGCTTGGCGGTGGCGGTTGGCTTTGTTAGCCCGGCTCGGTCCCGCTGGAGCACTGCCCATGCTGGCGTCCTGTGGGGTCACGGAGGAGGATGCAGCGGTCCCAGCCGAGGATGTTGTTGTTGCACCGCTCGACTGCGTGTCCTCCTCCTCCTCCAGGGCCACCAGCCGCCGATATTCGGCGACAGTGGCCTCCAGCCTCCGTTGCCGGGCCATTCTAGCCTGCTCCCTCCGTGTTGTTGATTTGGAAGGAGCAACTATATGAAGAAAGAAAGACATAGTCTGTATCCAATGCTCCTTAGCATTAATAACACAAAGTGATTGAGCCGAAAGTTGGGTCACAGTACAAGTAGCAAATTGAAAGCACAGTACATAACTATTGAGGACAGTATCTATGTAACCTCCCACTTCTGCATCCTTGCTCTAACATTAGTGGTAGTTTAATGAACAAATTCTACGACCACTATGGACTTCCATTACAGACGACTATGACAGTACACCAGTCTTATTCTTCTTCTTCTCTCTTGTTTAGGAAAATTGGTACGTTATCTTATGCAAGCCGGCAGAATGACATGGACAGCACAGTGAACTTGCACCCGAGAAAAAAAGTTGCACACCATGATGAGTGAGACAGACTTGCGTTACTGTACCGGTCCAGTACATGCAGGTGGTGAAGCTATTACTTTTCTATTACGGGTGGCACTGAGAATACTCTGTTACAAGGGCTACTGCTTAATTAATTTACCTTTCACCCTACAGTGCAAATGAGTACTAGAAAAGGAAAATGAAGAAGCTAACTAATTTGATTATCTATCACTTCACATGGGACGTATTTGATGACATATGGGATGACTTTAGGTGCTTTGCTTAATATTGAGTGAACAGTGATACACCCCCACATGAATGACGTACTACAAGCAAACTAAAGTTATTAAGAGAGGTACGGAGTGTCCACCGTAATAACCAGATATATGCTGTGATTGCAGACGCAATACAAAGTACTGCTACTATTCATGGTAGTATTGGACACATTTACAATTCCTTTTCCTTTCCTTCCCTGCACTGGAACGGACGTGCGGGTGCGGTGGTACATGCTCTTCAAGGTAACACTTAGTTCATCTGGCGACCATCTACTCTCTCTAGATACACATGTGCTATCTAAGAGTCAGAGAATACCATGCTCCAGGCATCCATTCAGTCAAAGTATACGCACACATACAGTTTCTGTTTCACCCACCCAGGCTGCTGTCCTTCCACCCATCCTTGCTTCATCATTGACCCAGCCATGCACCATACCATATTCTTTCCTTCCAAGCCACCTCGGGGACCAAGCAAACACATATCGTTCTTCTTTGCCAGCCATCATACAATTTCGTGTCCCACTTACTTACACCCTTCTTTCGCTTTTCGTTCATCCCATCCATCACGTTCGTCTAAGAACTTATTGGGATTCTTCTCACCAAAAACTTCACAGCTAAGTCGAAGTACATTTCGAGGAGGCTACTACCTGGTTGATTTGTAATACACCCGTGCAGAAAGCACACTATGCAGTCTTCAATCTCAATAAGTAAGGAATATATAGCTTACCTGTTTCCGCTACCACCGTTTGAACCCCCACAGGACCGTCCGCCGGCTCTTGCACCGCCTCCTCCCCAGAGTCCTCCGAGTCCTCGCCCAACACAGCCACCTCCGCGCTGGCCCCGTCACCAGATGTTACACCTACAAAGTACATTTAAGAATGTTAGAATACACCACTCACTACTATATAATATTTGGTCTAGGAGAAATGTTAAAAAAACTGAATACAATGTAATAATTTGTGACTGTCTACTCCAAAGTAAAAATGTCCCTTTTTCCAGGGAAGGCTGTTGTCTTGCTGCACTTTTATGCACAACTGATGAATGCTTGCTTTTTATTTTTAACACGCACCACTTTTTCTCCTAACAGACAGAAGCTTGACTCCTAAGAACACGACCAGGATCAAGTTCAAACAAGGTGAGAGCTCGGCTCGACCACAAGAAATGTGTCCAATTAATCGTCAGCACTAACCACTTTTCCGTTTTCAGTTAAATAGTTTTATTACAAAGTAGATTTTAATAAATGTGTTTACTTTTAATAAAGCTTTTAAACTTAAATAGACTCTGTGGTTTTTGGTCCTCCAGACTAGAGTGGATGAGCTAAAGGTTTTGGAATTTTTGCAAGCATGAGTGCCTCTGACACTTCTTGACTGTGCTGTGACTCCGTACTCTCTTGTCCTGCGTACGATAATCTAGAGATCATTGGGGATCAATAATCGGTGACTTCGGGAGCTGAATGACTCTGCCACACTATCTAGTCAGTAAGGAGACAGTGCATAGAGCTATTGCTGAATAGAATGGGAGTCCAATGGAATTGCCAAATGTCCAATCTTAGTTAGCTACACAGACAGACTAATAAGAATAATCTAGTAATACCACAGGGAGTCATATTAGAGCCAGGATAAGAATTTATATCCAGTCTACAAGAAGATCAAAGACGATTTAGAAAAAATCGAATGAGGAACGCTAGGAAAAAATAGGTACTCTTTATTACAATTAAAACTTACTGGGGCCAGCAAAGGAGCCCTCGCCTGCCCGATCCTGGCCTGCATCCTGAGCACCCTCCTCCTCCTGTGTCCTCTTGCCCTTGGGGGGAGCTGATGTACAACATGAAAGAAAGAAAGACCAGAAAAAATGGATGAGATTTGTCAACCAAATCAACCATTTCAAAAGAACAATAACAACATTTTTTGGAGAAATAGCAAATAGATAGACAACTATTCCACGGGATCTATCTCATGTGGTATACTACGTTATTCGTATTGCCTGATTTGCGGAACGTTGACTTAGAAAGTTCCTATGTAACTCAATAAACAGACTACTAAAGAGGTTTGCCTAGGCCTGGCACTGCAGGCAGCAGTCCGCAGCACGCGAAGTGACAGACAAAGTCCATCCTGCTTGCAGATCAGTGAATACTCAAACTATCAATCCACCCACCACCACCACTATTTCTTCTTATAGCCATGTGTCTAAAGGAAGGAGTGGACTTCAGTCTGTTGGGGCTGATTTAGAAGTCCCTTGCGGCTCATTTTCCTCCATTGTTGCGTGACTTTTGTGACGCTGCGGCAGAACAAAAGACTCGCCATAGTGTTGGTGCGGCGTATATATTAAAAAAAAAGAAATTATGGGCGATGCATCACGTTGTAAAGCCCTGCGCCATCAGGGGGCGTTCCGGCGCAAGGGAGGGCGTACCTGCGCAGGGACGAATCCTAAAAGTGGCTGAGGGAAATCTACAAGATGTCAATCAGTCACTTTTAAGACAATGATGCATGAGTCAAACCCTGCGCGCTTGAAGCCGACGTACGGCTTGATGCAGCATTGGGGAGATAGGGTACCCCAGAGCATTGCTGGAGCTGCGCCATCGTTGGCACGCAACTCCAGCAATGCGCCGCCTTTACGGCACAGATGCGTAAGGCTTCTGTGACGTTTTGGGCCAATGGGTGGTGGTGGTGGCATGGCACACAATTACTGCCGCATCCCTGCTACTTTGCAGGGATGCGCCGTTGATTGAAAATATGACCCTTAGTGTCTAGCATTACGCAGTTCTTATCTTTACACTACACTCATACATAATTTCTCAGGCCAATGAAATGAACACAATGTACAAAACAAATAAGCATAGTAGCAAGCAAGGCTACTGAGAAGGAGAGCAGTGCACCTGAAATGCATAGAAGATTTTGAAATATAATTTACCTACAATGTAATCGGCAGCATTATTGCTCTTGGTAAAGAACAAAGATTTGCAAATAACAGAGCCGGATAAAACAGAGTAGTGATGAATAGCTACTACTACTCACCAAGCCCGGGGACCTCTACGCCGAGCGCGTCCAGCAAGTCCCGTTCCCGGTCCATGACATCGGTCCAGCGGTGGGTGGCCTGGTTATATGTGCGCCGGACCCCAGAGAGCTTATACATGGCCCGGCACACCTTCTCCCACCGCTTCCGGCGCTCCCGGATGCCATAGCCAGTCGCGATCTTGCCGCCTCCCAGGATCGTCTTGGGGAGGCGGCGCTGGACGTGGAAGATGAGTGCCGCCACTTCCTCCGCGCTGAAGATCTCCCGCGGCACCACTTGCTCCCCCCTCAAACGCCCGCACGGGAGCCGGGCACGGGGTGCGGGACCCTTCCCCTTCTCAGGGTGCTTCCCGGCTCCCTTTACCATGGTCTGGGCAGTAATAAACTTAAATGATAAAGAAGAAATAGAATAGTGAAGAAGAAAAGAAAAGAGTTTAAAAAAGTAGTTTAAAAGTAACTAAAAGTAGCAGAAAACACAAAAATATACAGCTAGAAAAATAGAGGGATAGATAATAAGTAAAATAGATTAAATAAACTTCAAACAAGCAAAGGATGGCAGAGATTCAGAGAGGATACAGAAAGCATGCCCAGAACCATAGCAATGAATGAGAAACAAGATGGCCGCGCCCGTTCACAACCGCGTGGGTAAGTTCGCGCGAGATTTTCCTCGCGAGCACGCGCGAAATTGTACTAGCGAGCAGCACAGTTTGCGAGATTACACATAGCGGCCGGAAACGGAATTACGTCACGCAAACAAGATGGCCGCGCCCGTGTACGACCGCTAGGGTAACTTGGCAAACGTATAGCTACAAGCGCCTCGCGAACACGCGCAAAAGCCCGCGAACATACACGTCGCAAAAAAAAAAATGTATTCGCAAGCATTCGCGGCTCCCGAAATCGATCTCGCACGGATTCGCGCCCAAAAAAACGCGCGAAATTGCAGAAAAAACGGTTTTTGCTAAACTGAAAGCAATGAGCAGGTGCAAAAGTTCAAACTTAACATTTGTAACATTCATTGTAGTGCTTCCTGAGGGGCCCCTCCAGAGTTTGCAACTATTCTATGACCCTGCTATGACCCAAACAGCAGGCTCATAGAATCGCTACAAGTAGACCATAAAGGTCCTGTGAAAAAAAATTTCACTGCAACAGAAAGCAAATTACAGATAAGGAAGGAAGCAGGTGCCAGCCAGACTGGAACTTTCTAAATAACTGACACATTAATCAACCCCCAATTAATTCATGGCAGTTGAAGTAGGGGAGGTGTGCTTGCTTTTTTCACCCCCCATAAACTACAGTGATAAACAAACCTAATGGGTGGCAGTGAGGATGTACCAGAGGGTGGCATGGGTGTCCTAGGGGGTGGCAGTGGTGAAGCAGAGGGTGCTGTGAACCTGTGATGATAAACCAGACGTAGAAACAACATAGTCGCGGCCGTTGCGTGCCGAAAAGTACGTTCGCAATTGCGAAATTGTCCCAAAATCGTCGCGAACGCGTGCCAACACAAAAAACGGGAAAATCCGCAAATCCGCTAGAGTTCGCGTATCTTCGCGGATTGCGAATCCGTAAATCCGCAATTTCGCGTACGCGAGATCCGCTAGATCCGCCCATGAGACGATTAGCATATGATGTGAATCAAACAGAAAAGTTAAAGATTTAACAGTAAGAGTTGGGGGGGCGTACGTAAAAGTAAGTTTTGAATGGAACAGAGGTGTTTAATGAAATGTAAGCACACTTTTCAAGCATGAAAATTAAAAGGGTTCAAGTGATTGAGAAGCAGCACAGGCACGAACATTAAAAGGGTTCAAGTGACTGAGAAGCAGCACCCTGTCTTTAAAAAACAATAATTTTATGAAACTAGAACTAAAAGCCATGTGGTTTCTTTTGCGCACTTTTGAAAGTCGGAGCTCTATCATATCACACCACCACCGTGCCTTTTCCAAAATTCCCTCTCTCAAGGCGGTTTCTTAAT
The DNA here is from genome assembly GCF_964261635.1 of Lissotriton helveticus. Classification (NCBI taxonomy): domain Eukaryota; kingdom Metazoa; phylum Chordata; class Amphibia; order Caudata; family Salamandridae; genus Lissotriton; species Lissotriton helveticus. The sequence continues at coordinate 1,926,642,968 of NC_136057.1, forward strand.
CCTCTCTCGCCGTGCAATTCAAGGCAATAAAAAGATGGGTAACTGCGCTGCACATGTCCAGTAAACTGAAAAATGTCACCATTTGTTCGGCGATACCTGGTTTTTGATGAACTTTGCTGTGGATGTGGAAGCTCGAACTCAAGCTAGACCCGGACTCCTCTCCGTGCTGCAGCCTCTCGCAGACTGGCAAGATGCGAAGTCTGGCTTGGCTGCTTATCGGCTGCTGCACGGCCCCCTTCACGTGCACACCCGCAGGCGGCCAATCAGAGCGCAGCTCACGCTCCTGCCAAGCAATCAGGCCGCGGCTCGCCTGCAATCTCCAGATCCTGGGAGCGTGATCGGGTTTACAGGGTTTACAGGCTGGACGTCCAGCTGTGATTGAAAGGACGAGCTCGCGGGTGGGGGAGGTTGTTTGTGTGCGACCTGAGCAGAGAACGGCGGACGGTATTTAAACAGCTTCCGGAAGACAGAAGAGAATGGAGGTTCTCTGTGCAAAGAAAGGTCTTACCTTTGAATTACTTAAAAAAAAAAACAAGGTAGCCGAGCCCCATGAATTCCGGCGCCCCCGCGGCGCTAACCATTGTCAGCCGGCCTCCACATCCAATTCATTAAAATTAACTCCTGGCGAAGGCACGGACAACGGGAGGGAGGGCGGGGGATAAACACGGCACAACAACGGCACAATAACTCCTCGGCGAGAGGGAGGGTGTGGGGGCGGGACTTAAAAAAAGACACGGAAATGCCCCTGAATCGCGTCGTGACGGGGAAAGAGTGATTGACAACCAATCTCTTCCAATGGCTAGCCTCCATTTATGGAGCTAGCCTATGGAAGAGAGAGGCGGGACAAAGCCCCATACTGTAGGATCAAAAGATTTTGTCTGCGCAAGCACTGCTGCGCAGTGCTACGGCCAGGCGAAACCTAAAAAGTGCAGCCACTCAGTACCAGTCTATTAAAACACTGTTTACCACTAGCACTTCAATTTGAAAGGAGCTGTGGTAACATTGCTCACGGCACTCTACAACTCTGAGAGGGCTGCACTAAGAGTCCATGCTTTATTAAAACAAACAGAGAGCGACCCTTATGTCCAGGCGAACAGGGGTATCAAGAATCCTTGAAAAAAACGTTCACATGAAACTCATTATGCAGCAAACGTATGATTCTCTCCGATATTAAGGTCCAGACTTATTCCAAATAAGTCTGGCTGAGTGGAGAACAGGAAGAGTATTTTGTTATCCACTCAGTCTGATTTTCTAGGAATTGTCTCCCTCACATCACTTCTTCTCCAAAGAAGCGTTTAAACTTCACTGAATTTATTTCTGCTTGACAATTCAGCCAACCCCAGGCAGGGGCGTAACACAGACCCCCGCAGCCCCCGCGGTGCGGGGGGGGGCCCGCGCTCCAGGGGCTCCTCACTCAGCGGAGCCTGCAAGCAAGCCTCTTCAAGTCTTCATGAATTAAATGGTGCACACGGCCTCCCCAAAAATTAAATGGTGCCCCACGCTAAGGCCTCATCATTAACATTAATTTAATGGTGCTGTGCACACGCCCTGCCGACCTCTTAATTAATTAAATGGTTGGTGCGCACGCCGGGCCCCGGCCTGGCCTCTGAGGCTCTTGATAATTAAATGGTGCGCGGGGGTGCGCAGTAGTCACCGCTGTCTTCAGCGTGGGGCATAGGGTGGGGCTGATGACCAATGCCGTTGTAATGTGCATTGCGCAGCGCAATTAAAAGTGCGTGTGACTTGTGGGCTGAGGCATTCCAGGACCCAGCCAGGGACTACTGTACTGAGAAGGACCGTCACTGTGCAGCAGCTGTGCATAATTTAATTATTACTAGTTCTAGACCCGGCCTGGCTGCCTTGCCTTGTCTTCTGCTGCCCGCTCAAGCCTATCTCTGAAGCTGCAGGCCAGGCCTCAGGTGAGTTTGTCTGAGGCAGGAGTGGTCCGAGGCGAGCCGAGGATGGAGTGGAGTCTTAGAGAGGTAGGTGGTGGGCATCATGGGGCCCTGCCAGCCGATAGTAAAAGTAAAAAAACTTAATATAGGCCTGGTTCTGCAGGAGACGATTGCTCCTGCTCCAGTTTGTGAGAGTGAGAGGATGGGTGGTTGCGCACCGTTGCGTGGCTGCAATGTGCAGTCAAAAAATGGTAATCATGATAAGTCCTCCCATGCCTGCCCCCGTGGTGAATTGCAGAGGGAGTATTGGACGGAGTAACATATGCCAGGCCAGGACTGAAATCTGAGGAGAGTGGCGACCAGGCCCGGTCAGCCCGCCTCCGCAGTAATTACCCACCGCCACAGCTCACGGCCTGGAAAGCTGAGTAGTAGGCTGCAGCGCGTGTTAACAATAATTGCTTTTTAGTATAAGCTGCAGTGCGCGCCGTGAGATTAGCTGCCTGCCAGTAGTGTCACTGCCGAACTAGTTAAATCTCCCCTTGTCAGTTTCAGACTACCTTTAAATGTAGGGAGTTGATGATGCTTTCATTGTTCATAAACCACTTGGACACTTGCACCCCGCTGTGTCACTTTCTGCACACTCAGCTCTTAGACTCAGGTGGGTCTCAGCATAGAGGCACAACGCACAAAGGCACAGCCAGAGCCGCGTGGGTGGGTTTCCTGTAACCCTAAGTTTAAGGCGTACAAAGGCTCCTCCACGGAGGGCTAGCAGGTGCCACCGGAGGGGCTGGAGTTATGCAGAGTGTGACATCCAAACCTTGTCAGTGTCATGTCCAACCTTGAATGGGCAGATAATAAAGTGTATTTGAAGCGTGCACATTCACCCAATTGTATTTTTGCACTGAATAACAGATGTTAATCGTTACCAAAGTCAATGAAACTCATTTCATCGACCTCAGAAGGATAAAAGGCCCACTGAGATTTGAACCTGTGACTACGGGAACACAGGCCATTGTGGAACAGTCAGCCCATAACGCACCGGATGCCCAGGCTGCTGGCGCAAGGCGCCTCTTAGTTCCCATCATAAATAATTACCAAATAAAGAGACGGGCACTGGAAGCAGGAAAACAAGAACAGAGTTTTATTTCTCATGAGGAGAGCCTGTCATTTCGGACACTCGCATAGTGTCTTCAGGGGGTGCTCTAACAAGTTTCTCTGAGGCTTCGTCTTTTATACACAGGTTTATGGCACACAGACATCCTTCATTACAATCAAGACATTGTGAAGTATGAAGATATTCCAACACGTGGCTACAGTAGGGGCCCTTATCCTCCATACAATAGGAGGGGACTGTCACGCAGCTGAGTGTTCTGCTGATTCCTTTAGAATGTGTGCGCCTGATCGAATCTCAGGGGGTGGGGAGGTCATGATCAATAGTGGCTCCTTTCAAGAGAGGTGAGTGCATACAGTAGTGGGCAATAAACTGTATCCTCAGGCTAAGGGATGACCAGCGGTCCATGTAGACAATTAGGTTCAGAGGAAGAGGTCATCAAAGGAGAGATATTCATGAAAGGAAGGATCAGTGGAGAAAATCGAGCGTAGAGAAAAGGGTTTATCAGAAGATGGGTATTCATGGAAGGAAAGGAGGTGTTGGTCAGGCGCGGGGTGTGATTCTCAGAGACAGAGTCATGCGGGAGGGGAGGGCTCATGACTTGTGCATGTGAGAGCGGGGGGGGCAGCCAGGGTGCGTGGGGGATGCTTGCAGGGTCAGGGAAGTGCGCCGACGATCGATCGTGAACAGGGAGACCATGATACCAAAAATGGCTGTCGAGTACGTGTGTGCATGGGTCTATGCTAGCGGGATAACACAGTCAGTGTTTTAGCGATATCCGTTCTGCTTACAACAAGGGGTACTGTGAACACAAATGAACGCCGCTTATGTACATACACACTGTCATTTTCAACAGTCGCCGCTTTTTTTCATAAGCTAGTTCAGTTGTATACGGTCGATACGATAAATAGAATGCGGTACATGTGAATTTATATTTGTTGTGTTCTTCATACAAGTCTAGAGATTGGTATAATACTTAGTCGGGGTTAATAAAGGAAATCATGTTTCGACTTTCTCTCCGGTGGCATCAACATACAGTAGAAAGTGCTCTGATACCTTCGGGTCTTGTCAGTACTATAAGAGACTTTTGAAAAACTAAATACATGAGTGACCGATGAAACATTTTAAAAGGCAATACAAAATGGTTGAGGGAGGGATTCAATTCGATACAAGCAATTAGTCAAGTGGTGAGTAGAAAGTTCTGGAAAGGGGGGGGGTCTTTGTCGCAATGTCTTTTAACAGAGTCCGTCTTCTTTTGTTGGCGCTGCTGAGCACCGGCGGTGGAGCTATAGGTCCAGCTCGGATTCATCCTTACGCGTTGCAGGGTGCGATCAGTCCTCTGCTGTTAGATCACAGTCCTGTTTCCTAACTTATTTTCTTAGGGGTGCCTCAAGCTGGGCACCTGCGTGTCTTTCTTTTTCCGTGGCAAAACCTCATTCTATAGTCAAAAGTTTATGCGAAAAGGGTGATGTTGTTGAATAATCAAGGGAAGAGAGGGCGGAGTGGGATCAGATCTTTGAGCACATCAAGGGACCAAAAGGAGCAAAAGATGACGAGCAGACAGGCCCATCAGTCGGGCTCAAAAAGGGACGGGGACTTCAGGCACGAGTGGGTCAGTAAGTCGAGGGCTTCAAGGCAGCCCTTCATTCCTTAATCTGCCGAGTTTTGAGAGTGGTGCCTCGTCCCGCGTCTCGTTGCTCTGCGACTCCACCTTTGGTCAAGGTCACACGTGCTTCATGATCTGTGGCCAGGCTGTGCGTCACGTCCAGCTCCTCTCCTCCGGTGATTGTATCTTTGAATGGGTAAAAAACAAGTTTTAGAAAAACTGGCAGGAGAAGACATTTATACATCTCAATTCCGTCCCCAATCCTAGGTAGGTGGGGGATAAGTTCATCGGTCACAGTCAGAAGTCGTCACTTATGAAGTCTGTAGGAGTGTATTGCTATTGAATTCATAAACCTGTGTGGCGTTCATTCGCGACGTATGGTGAGAGAAATTGGACTTTTATACATGGTGTATTATATCAAACTCAAAATCGAGTCCTTATGTAGAGACTCGCCCTTTTTCTTTTTTAACCCAAGTACTGACAATCTTACATTTCCCTTCGGAGTCAGCCAACTCTTGCAAGCAGGGGCGTTATCGTCATGAAGAAGGGGGAGGGGGGCAGATGTAAAACATGCGTTTCTGGGGGAATGACCGTTAATCAAGGTCATCAATTATGCTTCGAGGGTAGCTGACATGAAGCTGGGGTTAATCGGGGGAAGCGGGGACGCTTTGGACAGGGAGCTGGGGTCAATCGGGAAAAGCGGGGACACTTTGGACATCCGCACTTAAGTGCAGAGGGGTGGGACAATCTGGGCATTGGGGATCGCATTTCTAATGAACTGAAAAACAGAAGACCATTGACGTTATAGTCCCCCTATAAAAAGGCCAGATTAGGGGACATCAGTCGTCTGACCTGTCCTTTCTTTCATTACCAACTCGGGTTCTATCATTTTGCAGAAAGGAGAGGTAGTAATATGGCAAATTACAATCGTTTTAGTTCCTGTCAATTTTGCCGAACACCTCTGTGTTCGAAGAGACCCAATTAGGTTTGTGCCGGTGGGGCACAACGTTACCACAAGGGAGGAGGGAACAGGGGGACCCTCAGAGAGAGAGAGAGTCGCCCGCACTCTAAACGAACCATTTGGTACACGTATGACGTGGAGAGAGAGAGAGAGAGAGAGAGGGAGAGAGAGAGAGAGAGAGAGAGAGAGAGAGAAGCGTGTACAATAATGGTCCATTCAGTGCGCACATAACACAGAACAGCGGGGGTTAAGCAATACGGAAACACAGGCAGAGGGATGATGTAGATCTATACATCACGTACACAAACTCAGACGGGGGAGACAGTGCATGCATTATATACAAAAATCCAAGACAAAACATAGAACAGTTATTGGCCAAAATGATCTCTTCCTGTACGCTGCGCATTCCCAGCATCCTAAGCTCTTTTTACCTTTTTCTTCTCTTTTATTCGTCGGCTGCCTTTACTGGTGGTTTTGATTGTACACACTTACACCTCTGCCAATTGGTCATGAACTAACCTGGTCGGGCTAATGCTCACGGTGGGATTTTCGAGTCATTTTAGCAAATGTGTTTCCAGGCTGAGACAACAGTTGGTGTCAATTGGAGAACAATGGGGCAGCTTTGAGTTACATGTCTATGAGGATGCGAAAAAGGAGGTAGTAGGTTTTTAAATATTGGCAATATTCCTAGTCCTCTCGGCGGAGGATACTTGTGTAAACCTTACCTCGGAATATTCCTTAAACTTTCCCTATTTAGTTAAACGTAGGAATGTATTCATTATTGTACGTCATTTTTGGTTGCATTATTCGGAGTTTGTCGCGGTTAGGTACCATAATCAAACCCTCCTTCCCGTCTCTCCATCCGCTAGATCACCATTTTCGTACATTAATCGACATTCCGATGTGACCTGCAGAGAGAGGAAAAAGAAGGGGGCAGGGGCTACATTGATAGACACATTAGCGCGCATAAACCCAGAAAGGCTTTTACTTACTGCATACTCGGCCTATCTCCACGGGATGCAGTCCCTGCCAACTGGGCGTTCAAGCCCAGGTGGACCGTTAGTGTGACTTTTCTTATACAGGTAGTATATAAAGCATAGGCTAAATACCAGGATCTTTAGCGGTTGCTTTTGGCTGTATAAAAAGGGAAAAATACACAACTAAAACTTGGACCCCTCATATCTGCAATATCGCTATATATTATACCTTTTAACCCTTAACTAATCGAGCTGAGTCATTTCACCTGTATTTTAGTTATATCGGAAATAGTGATCATTTATTTGAAACTTATTAACCTACGCGTGACAACTACGTTTGCTTTTTCCAAAAATCTTTAATAAGAATGTCGGTGCACAAATACGGGCCTACAACCCCGTGGGCCGGCCACGGAGCAGGCTGGAACTGTAGATGTGGGGATACTTTATTAGTGAAAAACCTAATGGAGTCGGGGGTTGTTTATTTTATAATAAAAAGTACAACAAGTGCAATAAAAACATGTCGAGAATTCAGTGTGAGCGAGTATAATAAGTGTTGAAATTCGAACTTGCAATAATCATGAGGCGCCAAAACTTAACAACAATTCATTGTCCGAATGTTCAACCAGTACCCATCTGATGTCAATTCGCTGTCTGAACACATAATCAGTACCCATCCTATATCAATTCATTGTCCGAACATATAACCAGTACCCATCCCACATCAATTCATGGTCCGAATTGACAGTACACATCCCATATCAATTTTACTGTCCGAACATATAATCAGTACACGTCCTATATCAATCCACTGCATACATATCTCATGACACCAGGGCTGAACAATCGGGGTACAATAAGGAGTTGAAAGGTTCATTTGCATCGGCGCCATTTTGGGTGTAGTCAGGCAGATCCAGGCATAGTCTAAATCTCCGCTAACTCGTGGTTGGCCCAGAGCCTCTTTCGGCAGTCCAAAAGTTCCGTTAAAGGGCAAAAGAGAGGATCGGTGGTCTGAACCATCAGTCAAAGGGGGAGGGAGGCAACAATTTTCCTACCGGGTCATACTGGGTTTTCACCGGAACTGATCCGAACTGTAGTCTGCAGGATTCTAGTCATTCAAGCTGAGGCTGGCGCCAGCATGGGAGCGCCGACGTCTCGCGGCTACATTTTCATCGTTCCGTGGGCAATCATGGCAGTCATTCCCCATCGGGGGTGTCTGCGGGGGTCGGAGGCTCCCGCGGCTCCTATAGAATCTTCAAGGTCGAGGAGAACTTTTATGATGGTGGAGTCAACAAGTGACCGGGCCTTTCCTTCATGCTGGGCCCGCTCTTGCAGGGTCGACCGCCATTTTGAGAGTTCGGCAGCCACCGGCAATCGCGGGGTCAAATGAGCAGACGGGCTCCAACCTGCCGGGCGAGGCGTCGCAGCATCGCCACAGTGGACGAACCCTTTGCCGGGTGCGAGGAGCGTTGGGGGTGCAGCTGGGGAGCCTTCACCTGGGGAGGTGGGAGAGGCTCGTTCGCGCCGCCTCTCCCTCCCGGTGCACCCCACGGCGTCTCGCTTGACATTTGTTATGGCCGGACCAGGTGATGAGGTCGAGGGGGGGGGGTCGGAGGCATGTGCAAGACATCCCCCCACCAGTGTTGTCGCAGCCATTATAGAAGAAGTGGCGCCTAGTACGTTTCGGGCCGGGCCTCCGGTTGATGGCGGCCAGACGCTCTTCGCCACGGCCCCAGGAACGGGTCCCTTGGTTCATCCGGGGGACAGACCTTGGCGCGTGGTGCCGCCTTCGGGCTATTCGCGTAGTGGCCTCTCCACCCCCAGGCCTCTTATGGAAGCTGGTCCAGACTGTCTGAGAGAGGGGGGTCGGGGCATGGACATTCCCCCCTACAACTCTCCAGTGTTGTCGCAGCAGTCACCGCGGCCGGATCCCGTCGGCCCTGGCCTCTCCTCAGGCCCACCTCATGCGATGACCTCCGGCCGACGGCTGGCAGCAGGACCCGCCCTACATGTGTTGAAGATCTCGTCTTCCGGCTGGGCGTAGCCGCAAACCTGTTGCACTTTGGGAGTTTCCAGAATGGGGGCGGATGTCTGCTGACTTGTATCTTTCCCAGGTTGCCGTTATTGGGGCGTGGCAGGCGGTGGGACAGACATGCTTGGAGCAGTGAGGGGCGATGAAGCCTCGTTGCCTCGTGGCCGTCGCAATGTCAAGCCTGGCTTCTCTTATCATTTTCATGTTTCTTATTACGGGTTTATTTCTAACGTTTCTTGTTTCTAGGACAATCATATGTTTTATCATTAAGTATTGTTATCGTTTCCTTATTCGTTATTTAATAAAAATTTCATCAGTGGCCTACTGATTTCGTTTTCCTATTCCTTTCTTTCTAGTTTGTTTCATGCTAAAGTTTCTGTTAACAGGATACAGTGATCACTTCGTTATTATTGCATATATCCTTTTTACTAGGGGTGCTCTCTGGTCGGGCCAGATGACCTTCCTCTAGTAAATTGTTAAACCTGAGACGGGTCGGGGACAATCGGTATTTGCCCGGCGGTATTGCCTCTGTGACCCTCTAGTTATTTAATCAATGAAGAGGCAGGCGCTGGAGACTGGAAGGCAGGAAACAAGGTTTTTTATTCTCTCCGGAGGAGAACACAACAAAACGGGCAGAAGGTATCGTTCTGAGGTGCTCTAGCTACATTTCTGAGGCCTGGCCTCTTATACACTGTTTTATGACTTTATTGCAGATTACATATTCATGTTAAAGCTTTGATGTATGGAAAAGACATTCCCGGAACTCCCCTTTGGGCCCGTTCCCACACACATTTACAGTTGAAGTCCCCACCATAGTCACAACAGGTGATGAGTATCGCGCAGCTGGATATTCCGCCGATTCACGGAATGTGGGGGGTTTGATCGGATCTCATGGAGTGGGGGCTTTGATCAACCCGGGGATCCTTTGGTGGGGGAAGCTTTCTATTGTACGGGGAGGGGCAAGGAATGGTATCGGCAGTGCTGGGTGTCGGCCTGGGAACGGGGAAGACAAACGGGCACACGGGGGAAAAAAGGGGGTTTGCATCTAAGGGCCGGGGATCGTGAAAGGGAAGAAGGGAGGTGTCGCGCTGGGAACAGGATGAGTGCCTGGGGCAGAGCAGCGCCGAAGAGGGGTTTATGATTCAAGGCAGGTGCAAGCAGGGGGTTGGTCAGCGTGCAGGCTTAGTGAGGGCGAAGGGCTATATCAGGGGCCAGCGGCATGCAAAAGGGTTCGCTCTGATCAGGGCATCTTAAAATGGCGGGTGCGCACGACAAAAGTGTGGCATCAGGGGAAGAGGCAAGATGGCGCAGATAATGTTCACCAAACCGTACTAATTTTCAACAGTCCTCCCTTTAACATATTCAAGACATCTTGCTGGTTCATTTTCTACTCGGTTCTATTGTGGTGGGCATGAGAAAGAAAACGGTAGGAACCCTAGATGAAAAGAGTTGTAAACAATACATTTTAACATTTCTAGTTTTAGGAGGTGGACCTATTTGATAAACTTTGATCAATTTGTTTTAGCAGGAAAGTCATAGAAATGTAATACAAAAAACGATTCTGTAGCGAGAGCAGCAAGTACATTTCATAACGTGAACTGGTAGGTTATTACATATATCAGATTCGGATTGGAGCATGATCAATACAATGGCGGCTGGGAGAGAAATGAGGCATAGCAGAAACGGTGATTGAGGATGTCAAATGTTCGAAGTTAACGAGTTCTCATTATTCTTTGTTGTCTTTCGTTGGCGCTGTGGAGCACCGGCGGTGGAGCTACAAGTCCAGCTCTATTCTAAGTTCTGCGTTGCAGGGCACGACCCTTTCCTCGCGTTTCTGGTCAGAAAGGTCCTTTTCGCCCTGTGTCCTTTGAGGTGATTGTCAGAAAGTTCAGATGGAAGAAGAGCGTACAAAACAGTCCATAGGGTAGGTCGGAGAAAAAGGGGGATGGAGCAAGGCCAAATTAGGAACAAACTAGGGGAACGAGAGACTTCAGATGGGCGGGCTCATGACCGAGTCTGGAGAGCGGGGACCTTTCGGCACACATTCGAACATAGAGCAAGGGCATCAGTTTAGCCCTTTCTTCTCACTTTGCTGGAGGTAGTGCCTCGTCCTGTAGCTCTGTTCTGTCGCGGTCTCGCCTTGGCCCATGTCGTAGGTGTTCCATAGTCTGCAGTCAGGCCTCGTGCTCCCACATCCGGTCCTTCTCTCTCCTGACAGCCGTACCCTTAAACGAGTTTGAAAAGACAGTCTTTAGAGAATTTGCAGAGGAAGGAACTCACAAAAGTCTATTTCTCTCCCAGCTTCAGATAGAAATGAAAACGTCCGTTATTTTAGGGTTCACAACTAACATATAAATGACCGATGACGGGCCTGTTGGAGGTATTATGGCTTTCCTTCATAATTACTTATTACAGTTTCGACAGTTTATCTGATGGAGACCCACCTTCGTAAGACGGGCTTGACAAAGTTATGCCGTTCTCTAGGGCTTTATATTTACCAAGGGTACTGTGTGCTATCGACATGGTACTAAACAGATATTTTGCTGAGGGACGAACATAGGCTAAACAGTTCTTTTTATCAATGCGTCCTGTTTTTCAACGAAACATTTTTTTTTTTTTTTTTTTATATTTTTACTTTCGGCAGGGTTCATTTCAACGACTTCTTCACTTTGGTCTAGTCTTTTAACCTTGTAAAACATCATTCTGGTTCCTACGTAGCTTCCTACGGCCTGAGTACTTAATCAGAAAAGACAGGGGTTTTATGGGAGACAACTAGGGACATAGAAACTTGTGGTAAGGGCGTAAATCGACCCATTCCTCACAACCGGGAATGAGGGGTAGTTTCATAACTCCAGTTTGGAGCGGCTGATACAGGGGATGTAACAGGGGTGATCATTTTTCCTGTTTGGGTATTGCGACAATTCGGGGCGGGGAGGGTCGCGTATTCTGAGGTCCTTGTTTTATACCATAGGAGCCGTTGACATGTAGTTCCCTTATTACGGGCCAGATTAAGGGAACCTCTGTCGTCTTACCTGTCCTTTCCCTTACGGCCCAACCTCGGTTCATTGACTTCTAGCGGAAAAGGAGAGGTAATGACACGGTCTCAGGGTGATTGTATTAAAGACAAGTTTTTGTGCAAATACTGACGGTATTTGAAGCCAATTAGGTGGTGCGCTAGGGGTGGCAGTCTGCCAATTTCGGGGCTAATCGCTCGGAAGAGTGGGAGTGCAAAAGTAGAAGGAGAGAGAGAGAGAGAGAGAGAGAGAGAGAGAGAGAGGGAGAGAGAGAGAGAGAGAGAGAGAGAGAGAGAGAGAGAGTGCAACGGCAGGCTAAATAGTACACGTGCAACAGAGAGGGTGGCAGTGTATTCAAGAAAGGCTATTTAGTGCATTACACAGTAAAGGACATTCACGGGTCTGCGTTAGGATCTTGTAATCATGCAGTTTGAGTATTAGACAGGGTAGAGGGGACGTGCCTTGAGAAAAGGAAAGAAGAGAGGAGGTACCATTTTGTCGCACTTTCTCGCATTCTCGGTCCTTCGACCAGTTGGGTCAGCGCCTCGGTCACACACACACATTCTCTCATAGTTTCGCATCATACGTGACATGGGTTCATTCGTCCGGTCTGGTTTAAGGGTGATCACTTTTTATCAGGTCGTGCTAATTTTTCGGGTTTGTTCGATACGTGAGTAGTTTGCAGGCGTGCTTAGGCACCACCTTGCGGCGCTAGTCTGCTTCGTGTATTAGACATGGCAAGGCTTCAGATCTTCGCCACACCTCGGCTGTAATTTCTGATGTAACCTGCAGAGGGAGGAAAAAAGGGGGGAGGGGAGGGAACAGCATTCGCGCATATTTAAATACATGTATTCAAGAGTCCTTTACTCACCTCTTACTCGTCTTCCCTCCTCGGGGCAGAGTCCCCGGGGATATGGTTTCTGGAGTCGGGGGGGGCAGTGTGTCTAAATAGGTCGTGTGCGGGGAACGTGAAAAGGAAACCAGAGGTGCCTAGTGCGAGGTATCTAGTCAAAGGACGTATCTCACTATCGGGATCCTTAAACCTCCTTCAACGCTGTGGCGTTCTAAGGTTCTTCGGTTCTTGGGTCAGCTCCGTTCCCTGATACCTTGGAACGTTGTACTTTATAACGTTTACATCATTTCATTTCACCCTCCTTTTACATTCCCTCATTTACACCGTTTGTTTTACCCATCCTTGGAAGTCAAGGTCTTCCTCCACGCGAGAGTTCATGAGTCAGTCGCGTACTTTGAAGGCAGAGTGTCGTGTTGTCGATCCGATCCGTCCTCCAGGGCTGGGCAACCATCTTCTTTCAACCTTAAAGAGAGAGCAGAGTAGGGTGCACAGAAAAGAACTTTCCCACCGATCCCACATTTTTTAAAATAAAGCATGCAATACCCGTCCATAGTTTCGAAGACCTTTATTTCTCGGAATCATTTCAGTACGTGGATGATGAGGGTGCAGTCGTATTTGGTCGGACATGGCAATGGTTAAAGCGCGTACAGTGGGAGTGTCGTCTTGCGGAAATAAATACATTGGAAAGTTTTATTCATTCATTTGCAGGAAACTAAAACGTCTATTAATTGGCTGGGGGTTCGGGGGCATTTATTTCATAATTTAGAAGCATAATCATAATAGTTGCAATCAGATTTCCTATATGCATACTGTATGTGTGCGTCGTAGATGAGGTTATACATCAGCTATAAAAATATAATACATTGTACATTTGTAATCAACATTTTTAACGGGATCCTTTCATACTGTTCGTCGAGTGAGCTCTCCTTGTCTTTTCTAGCCAAGTGTACAAAGGATCATATAAAGTCTCAGAACATCAAGTTTATATTAGTGCGAAGGAACACCACGAGGTGTTCGCAAGTCCCTCTTGATACCGGCGCCATTTTGGGCGGGGCCGGCTCAGTCCGGAAGTAGCATCAGGGGGAAATGTTTCCCATTACTGGCAGTTTGGACCAGAGTCCTTTTCGGCAGTTCTAGAATTCATGCTAACAGAAGGAGTGGCAATGTCATGTTTATTTCGTTGGCGGTCAAGGCAGCCGTCCCTTACCGGAAACCTGCAGAGGCCGAAGGTTCCGCCGGGGACTTTTGTAGGGTCTTCAAGGCTGCGGAGATGCTGTCGGAGATGGGGGCTCGTGCCCCAGTGGGCAAATGTCCGAGTTATATTGCTGGTCAAAGTTACTCTAGTGGCCGGGGCCCGCCTTCCAGCGGACCCAGACGCCATTTTGAGGCCCTACAGGGGCCACTCTCGTCGAGTTTGCAAGAGTGGAAGAGATCCTTCGGAGTGAAAGGAAGAGGTCCCTGTTGTGTGAAAGCGGGACGTTCGGCTGGGGTGCAGCTGTGATGCCCCCACCTGGGGGGGCGAGGGAGACTCGTTCGCGCCGTCTCCTTCTCCCGGTGCACTCCGTGCTGCTCTTTTTCATCGCCCCGCATGAAGGTCTCTCCACATCCGGTGTTCCCCAAGTCTTGTGCTCAGTGCTGTGGGAGTATGGCCACCTGTGGCGCGCATTCGGCGCGGCACGAGTATCGGTGCAGTCATTGCAGGTTCGGTGTTCCGAAAATATGGCCACCATTGCACGTTCGGTGCTGCGCAAATACTGGGGTGCCACCATGGTGTGTTCGGTGCTGTGCAAGTATGGGCACCATCGCCTGACTGGGGGTGTTCGGCGTTGGGCCGGGGGCTGGGAGACCTCCTATCGGTGGAGGTGGGAGAGGCTCGTCCGCGTCGCCTCTCCCTCCCGGCCCGACCTGGACGCATTCCTGCAGGGGTATGGACAGGGCATCCGCCGCCCAGAGCTGCTGCGGCTGTTGCGGAGGAGAAAAGGAAGAGGTGCCTTGCTCTTCTCTGGACATGTGGCGGGACTACTTAAGTCTATCCAGGCCCGTTGCGGCTGGGCCAAGGAGGCATGTGGCGGGACTACCGGCAACTACCTAGGGCCGTTGCGGCTGGATTCCGCTGGCCCCTGCCTCTCCTACGGCTTCCCCATATGTTAAGATTTCCTGACCAAGAGTTGGCAGCGGGGCCCGCCTTATATGGGTTGCCGCTGGTTGGGCGTAGCCGTAACCCTGCCCTACTTTGGAAGGTTCCAGAATGGGGGGGGGGGGGCGAATGTTCTGTTTGACTTTCATTTTCTACAGTTTACCGTTATTATTTCTTGTTTGCTGTGTTAAATTAAAAGTTCAAGTTCATCAATGGTCTACGGATTTTGTTGTACCATTTCTTTCTTTCCAGGTTGCTTTTATGCTAAGTTTCTGCTTAACAGAGGTTGAGTAACACGGAAACACGTGTAGAGGGATGACGCAGATTCGTACATTACATACACACAAACTCAGACGGGGGGGGGGGGGGACAGTACAAGTACGACATACAAAGACCCAAGACGAATATAAAACAGTTATTGGTCATAATTATCTCTTTCCGTTTGTGAATCTTAAAGCGTGGCTGGGTTCCCGTCTTGACGTTGCCCGACCTAGGAGAACTTGAGCATGCCGCTGAAATTGTCCTGGCGAAATCTGTGCCATCGAGCATAATCAAACGTGGTGGTTCTATCTGGTCTGTCTATGTAAGTCGGGTTCTTCTTTGTCTCGCGCTTTTTCTCATACTGCCGATCTGTCGTTCCTGTCGGCTCTTTGCCTTTACTCACGCTCAGTAGAGTCGGGCATTGGGCTTTCCAGTGTCCGACATATCTACAAAAAGCGCATTGGTCTGGCCCTAAGTCTGGTCGTCTTTTGCGTAGTGTCGGGGGATAACTTGTGGGTAGCGGTGTCCTGGGGTTGTCCTGTCGGTATATTTCTCTACTTGGTTTGTCCTCGTCTTTTCTCTGTCGTTGCATAGCCTCTCTGCGCCACATACCGAGACTGTCGAGCATAATAGGCGTTGTCTTATTATTTCGAAGGGCTATTTCTAACGTTTCTATTTTATCAAGGTCAAAGGATCCTGCCAGTGGCCACTGTTTGTCTTGACTTTCTTTGGTATACCTGTGCCACAATTTATTATAGGCTATGGTAACTAATCCATAGTTTATGAACATGTCCTTATTAGGGGTGCCTTCTAGTGGAGCTATATGGTCCACCTCTAATACACGGTCCGGGCTGAACCAATTATCAATCAATGGGGAGAAGACAGACATGACGGCTCGTAACGAGGGACTAATAAGTCAGCAGTGCCTATCTTATCACTAGGTGCAAAGACTAGACATAATATTCCTATTCTACGTTGTTTGCAGGCAGTGAATACCTCATGAACAAAAATAAAAAGAGTAACCAAGAGCGCGGAACAATCAAGCAATTAATAAATAAATAAATAGGATAGAAAAAGGACAATGGGGAGAGTAAGTAGGGCGCAAAAGTCTGCGTCCTCTACCCTTTCACTAACCGCAAAGAGGAAGCTGTTGTTTCCGGTTTGCAGACAGAGAATCTCCAGAAGACAATCTGTGAACAGTAGTTCGGGGTTAAAGAACCCAGTTTAATCAGTGAGGGAGAGGGGAGTCTCTCAAAAACCGTTAAGAAATAATAGAGTCAGTGGGGGAGAAAGATAGGCGCGACGGTTACGTTACCTATCCTTCACCGTTTGCAAAAGAGAAGGAGCCTACTGTTTCTCCGTGTGCAGACAGTGAATCTCCAAATAGGTCAAACAAAGAGTAATACTAGTATTTTATAAATAATCAAGCAATCAAACAATCAAGCAATCATTTCGCAACTTGTCGTGATTACACGACCTTACCCGGACCATGTGGACAGTTTCTTGTCTTCCGAATCCAGCGCCCGTTCGTCCTCTTTTTCTCGTATTTCTCACGGCACTCCTAATGGTTCCCAGTCAGGACCGTAGATCACTCGAGAGAGGTCTGTTCGGAACTAGTGAAGTTCGGATGATCGGCTGCCAGACGAGGGTCTATTGGGCAAGAGCTCTCCCGATCGTTGCAGTCGTTCACTCTGTCGTCGGGACCTCTCCCACTGGATCCACGAGTCGCTGATGGGCCCCACGCTTGGGACGCCAATTGTTAAACCTGAGACGGGTCGGGGACAATCGGTATTTGCCCGGCGGTATTGCCTCTGTGACCCTCTAGTTATTTAATCAATGAAGAGGCAGGCGCTGGAGACTGGAAGGCAGGAAACAAGGTTTTTTATTCTCTCCGGAGGAGAACACAACAAAACGGGCAGAAGGTATCGTTCTGAGGTGCTCTAGCTACATTTCTGAGGCCTGGCCTCTTATACACTGTTTTATGACTTTATTGCAGATTACATATTCATGTTAAAGCTTTGATGTATGGAAAAGACATTCCCGGAACTCCCCTTTGGGCCCGTTCCCACACACATTTACAGTTGAAGTCCCCACCCTAGTCACAACAGGTGATGAGTATCGCGCAGCTGGATATTCCGCCGATTCACGGAATGTGGGGGGTTTGATCGGATCTCATGGAGTGGGGGCTTTGATCAACCCGGGGATCCTTTGGTGGGGGAAGCTTTCTATTGTACGGGGAGGGGCAAGGAATGGTATCGGCAGTGCTGGGTGTCGGCCTGGGAACGGGGAAGACAAACGGGCACACGGGGGAAAAAAGGGGGTTTGCATCTAAGGGCCGGGGATCGTGAAAGGGAAGAAGGGAGGTGTCGCGCTGGGAACAGGATGAGGGCCTGGGGCAGAGCAGCGCCGAAGAGGGGTTTATGATTCAAGGCAGGTGCAAGCAGGGGGTTGGTCAGCGTGCAGGCTTAGTGAGGGCGAAGGGCTATAACAGGGGCCAGCGGCATGCAAAAGGGTTCGCTCTGATCAGGGCATCTTAAAATGGCGGGTGCGCACGACAAAAGTGTGGCATCAGGGGAAGAGGCAAGATGGCGCAGATAATGTTCACCAAACCGTATTAATTTTCAACAAAATGGTCCGGGTGGAACTGGTTTAACAATCAGTGGGGAGTAGATAGGCATGACAGATTACAACGGGGGACAAAGGTCCGCATTACCTACCCTTCACTACTTGCAAAGACTAGACAGAGTATTTCTTTTCTATGTTATTTGCAAACAGAGAATACCTCCAAAAAGAACAATTCCAAACAGTCAATGTTCGGACAACCAATCAATCAATGAGGAACGAAATAGGCACGACTGGTTACAATGGGGGCAAAAGCCTGCGTTACCTACCCTTCACTATCTGCAAAGGGAGAGAGAATATTCCTATTCTTCCCCGTTTGTAGGCAGAGAAGATCCTTAAGAGAACCAACTTCGAACAATTCAATGCTCGATCAAACAATCAATCAATGGGGAGAAAAATAGGCATGACGGATTACAATGGGGGACAAAAGTCCGCATTACCTATCCTTCACTATCTGCAAAGGGAGACAGAATATTCCTATTCTTCCCCGTTTGTGGACAGCGAATGTCTCAAAGAGCAATAATCGATAAAAACCGATAACAAACAATCAATGGGGAGAAAAGATAGGCATGACGGATTACAATGGGGGACAAAAGTCCGCATTACCTATCCTTCACTATTTGCAAAGAGAGAGAGACGTTCCTATCTGTCGCTGTTTGCAAACAGAGAATGTCTCCAAGAGAACCAATACTTCAAGTAGCACCCAAGGCTAAATGAACCAAACAATGAACAATACCAGTATCTACCGTTTCCAATATCAATAATCAATCAATCAATCAGATGGATAAAGCCATCCTACCAATTAGACGTAAAGACGTCCTACTTAACCTTACCCGGACCGGACCGTGTGGACAGTTCTTCGCCTTCCTTTTTCCAGCGCCCGATCGTTCTCTTTCTCCATGTTTTTACCGCAGCATTCCTGTGGGATTCCAGTCAGGACAATAGGTCACTTGAGAGAGGTCCGTTCGGAATCGGTGAAGTTCATTCAATCGGCAGCCGGACGAGGGCCCTCTCAAGGCAGGTATACTCCAATCATTTAGATGTTCACCCCATCGTCTGGACCTCTCTTACCGGACCTTATGTCACTGATGGACCCCGCGTTGGGACGCCAATTGTGGAACAGTCAGCCCATAACGCACCGGATGCCCAGGCTGCTGGCGCAAGGCGCCTCTTAGTTCCCATCGTAAATAATTACCAAATAAAGAGACGGGCACTGGAAGCAGGAAAACAAGAACAGAGTTTTATTTCTCATGAGGAGAGCCTGTCATTTCGGACACTCGCATAGTGTCTTCAGGAGGTGCTCTAACAAGTTTCTCTGAGGCTTTGTCTTTTATACACAGGTTTATGGCACACAGACATCCTTCATTACAATCAAGACATTGTGAAGTATGAAGATATTCCAACACGTGGCTACAGTAGGGGCCCTTATCCTCCATACAATAGGAGGGGGCTGTCACGCAGCTGAGTGTTCTGCTGATTCCTTTAGAATGTGTGCGCCTGATCGAATCTCAGGGGGTGGGGAGGTCATGATCAATAGTGGCTCCTTTCAAGAGAGGCGAGTGCATACAGTAGTGGGCAATAAACTGTATCCTCAGGCTAAGGGATGACCAGCGGTCCAT
Source organism: Lissotriton helveticus (assembly GCF_964261635.1). Lineage (NCBI taxonomy): Eukaryota > Metazoa > Chordata > Amphibia > Caudata > Salamandridae > Lissotriton > Lissotriton helveticus. Next base: position 1,926,662,053 of record NC_136057.1, read on the forward strand.
GTAGACAATTAGGTTCAGAGGAAGAGGTCATCAAAGGAGAGATATTCATGAAAGGAAGGGTCAGTGGGGAAAATCGAGCGTAGAGAAAAGGGTTTATCAGAAGAGGGGTATTCATGGAAGGAAAGGAGGTGTTGGTCAGGCGCGGGGTGTGATTCTCAGAGACAGAGTCATGCGGGAGGGGAGGGCTCATGACTTGTGCATGTGAGAGCGGGGGGGCAGCCAGGGTGCGTGGGGGATGCTTGCAGGGTCAGGGAAGTGCGCCGACGATCGATCGTGAACAGGGAGACCATGATACCAAAAATGGCTGTCGAGTACGTGTGTGCATGGGTCTATGCTAGCGGGATAACACAGTCAGTGTTTTAGCGATATCCGTTCTGCTTACAACAAGGGGTACTGTGAACACAAATGAACGCCGCTTATGTACATACACATTGTCATTTTCAACACCCCCATAGTGGACATATTAACCCACTAAGCCAACAGACCTGGCTTCAGTTACTTAAGGGGGCGTGGACTAGGGTGTAAACAAGGAACCAACAGGGCCATGCACGTTTGCAGAGTGGGTAGAAAAGAGGTGGGAAAGGCACACCGCACCGGGCACAAAGCCTTACCACTGCAAACGTGTAGGGTCCGGGGACTCAGACAGGAGCCTGCCAATCTACTAATTCTGGAGATTTTTGGGGCATAGTCTTGAATATTTCTGCGAAACCACAAAAAATGATTACATCAGCTCAATCTCACCAGTGAAATGTAAACCTCGCAGACTAATTCTCTATACCTTGTTCATGGAGACCTCCGGGAATATCTAGTGAGGATGTTGTCTGTTCATTGCCTGTGATGTAATTGTGGGCTCTGCTGATGTCTGATCCAGCCATTATCCAGTACAGAGACGTGCACCCTGGCACAAACATGAACCACCTCGGGTGTGAGGGGCTTGGATGCATTCCCTGGTGAGACCTTGATGCAGGAAAGGGAAACATTCCTCCATCCAGACACACAAACCTCTTTTGAGATTTCCAAAAATGACCGGAGACCCCCTACTGTTCCAGAAATATCTCCTAGGACAAATTGTGCGATTGAAAACCTAGGATTCACAAGTCTAAATCGCTTTTGTCTGATTCCATCACATAGATTTGCACATTGTTATCCTTTATATAAAGTGCTTGGTCACAACTGTGTCTGGTAGGCACTAAATGAAACTACAAACAAATGATTAACGCGACAAAGAGTAAGGAACGGTAGCTGGGGCACTCCCTCGGTCTGCTGCATTAGCGAATTCTAGTTCGAGAGAACCTGTTTTTGAGTCTAACGCCTAGCGTTGCAGTGCACAGCACTGCTTGCGCAGCAAGACTTCATGTAGGGGCTTCTGAAAGCTGACCTCTAGCTTGTGCTTTTGTTTTTGTCTGCTGCAATTGGCTTTTGAGTGCGTCTTTTTAAAAAAGACAGCACGCAGTTGGTGAAAGGCGGGTGCATGTCCCAGCTTCCTTTATAAATGTAACCACCCATGGCCTATTGGTGCCTGTTACGCCCAGCAGCGGTATCTGGTTTTAATTATAAACATGTGTTTATAATTAGCGCATGTTCGCTTTGCTGCCACGCTCCCTCGCCCCCGCTCCTCTGTGGTGCGCGCGCACCACTGGTTTTGATTCCATGCTTGTTCTTGAAGTGGATAACTCCCCTGGTGTCTCTCCTCTCGCAAAGCAAAACATCTGTTTCTCAAGGCTGTTCAGTGGAAGGGGCAGTGTAGATAGGAGACTCCCCCAGTGCTGAAAAGGCTGAGGCCCCATGATAACAGATAGCCAAAACATTTACAGCATGTGACTTGAACAAGTCTCATGACGCGGGGGAGGACTATTACTTCCCTGTCCGTAACCCACCTCCCCCGACACTTGCTAGGGAGAGAGTTCTGCTGGTTGTTGCTTGTTATGGCACATTTTACCGTAACACGGCCATAAGTTTTAAAGTGCTGCACCATTGAGAAGCCGCATTACTCCGAGCCATCAGGCTGGAACCTCTATTGTATTGTAATTGCATTTATATAGCGCTTACTACTCCTGACGAGGCGTCGAAGCACTTTTTCGGCGAGTAGCACGCTACTCTGGGACCCATAGAGGATTAGTGTTGAATTAGTATAGTGAAACATGCAAGTACATTTTAAGTGGTGGATAGGTTAGTCAGTTATTTGGATTTGGAATGATAGCAGGAGGATAGAGGAGGAAAAAAGGTTTGTATTTATATAGCGCTTGTTACCCCTGATGGGGTGTTGAAGCATGCTACTCCGGAAGCCCATAAAGGATTAGTGATGAATTAGTATGGTGAAATATGAAGGTAATCTCAGTGGTGGATATTAGTCAGTTATTTGGAGTAAGAAGGATAGCAGAGGGATAAAAGGGGAAGAAAGGTTTGCATTCATATAGCACTTGTTACCCCTGATGGGGTGTTGAAGCATGCCACTCGGAACCCATAAAGGAATAGTGGTGAATTAGGATAGTTGAATATCGAATTTGAGAACACACTAAAAAGCTTTGCTTTTCTCGTTCACTTTTTTGGTGCCATGTACTATATTTACCCGTCCCGTTGACTAACAAACGCCCTCCCCCCACTCCCCTCCCTCCTTCATTCCGCCTACCCCACCCCATCCGATTGACAAAGCCAATAGCTGCTCGCCTATTAACAAGACCGATTGGCTTTGCTAATGCTTTTCCGTAAGTATATCTCTTGTGTTAGAGTAGTACACCAAACAGCTGAGGACTATTGTTGCAGGTCTAATTTCTGATTATCTGCCCAGTTTTAAGCGCGCAAATACTAGTTGAGTATGTACAAGACCCACCCACCCCCTTCAAGCCCCAACCCATATCTGCAGGGACATGAACATTGTGGGACAGTGTGATAATGGCTGTCAATGGGACAGGAAACATATGCAGAAGGTTAAAGTGGGTGCTAAAACGCCTGCTTTTTCAGAAACTGCCAATGTCTGAATGCGTTGAAAAATGCAATTTTCGTGCCTACTTGAAGGCGCCGCATTTATTTCGTATTACAAAGGGAGCCATCACCTTAATCCCTACAACAGCCCCTGCTTAAAATGGTTGAGGCGGCCATGATTGCTACGCTCAGCACCATCATGCATAACTAACTAAGGGGCTTTAGTTTAGCCCCACGATCGCTGATCATTTCTACTTTCAAGCAAACACCCAACCTTCTTATGGAGGTGGAGATGTCTTTTTGACAGAGTGTTGCACACCAAACCTGCTGTTTCACAGATAGCAAGGAGACCACCTTTTGGTGCTTGGCATTTGGGGCACCCAACAGCGCTGCACCAGTGCTGTCAACCCATCATATATCCATGTTTTCAGTTTGCTTATGTGTGACATAGCAACATTTTAAGTGCACATAAATGTGACGACTTTTAGTGCTTTGTCTGCGGCTCTTTGAGTGACCCTATCACACGAAATAACAAGCATCTGCAATGCAATAGGTCTCGCATTGATGCAAGTTTGAGCTATTGGCATTGTAAATGACAATGCCTATTATTTATGTTTTGGGTTTCAAAACATAAATAAAAGGCATTGTGATTTACAATGCCAATAGCTTAAACTCTTGCTAATGCGCGACCTGTTGCCTTGCAAATGCTTGTTTGCTTTGCATCTGCTGCTTTCAGTTTGGTATTCCTATTTGAATTAGATAATGTTTATCGAAAGCAGTGACGCCAATGACAAGGTATGCTACACGGTGGACTAGTGGACATGAGAGAAAACGTGGCCATGTCATGCTGAAGTCAAACAGTAAGTAAGGTGTTCACTGTGAGTTAAATATTTAATTTTTCGATTTTTTGACCGGCATTCCTTTAGAGGAAACCTTTTCTTTGTGCTGCTTTTCTTTACATTATTTCTAGGAACTGTAAGAACCTTTGCCACAGGTTTGTGTATGAAAAAGTACCAAACCAATTAAAACAAGCACTGGCAAAGTCAATAAGTCTCGGCAGAGAAACCTATTGGCTTTGGTTTGTTTACACATCTGGGGTCTATTTCTACTACACTTGTTCTCAGCACACTGTCGTAAAATGGTGCAAAGTGTTATTGATTTGCTTGAATAAAACTCGGTTCGGCTAAACTGTGTTCCGCACTGGCTACTGATTTGTTTCTGAAACGTGTTTTATTTTTTGACACTTATTTGGATTAAGTCCGAACAGTAATATCTGTGAGAATCATAAGTTTGTTGCATAAAGAGTTCCACGTGAAGGCTTTTTTCAAGGATTCTAAGAGTCCATGCAGCATTCCTAGAAATCAGTGTTGTGATATGGGCGTGAGGTGTACAGCACTCCCTTAGATCAGTACATGGAAAGGGGCACATAGCAATAGTACATTCTGTACTCCTGTCATCTTTGAGTGGTGATGGGCTGAGCTAGCAGTCTGCACAGCACCCACATAAATCCTGCAGTACTCCCATACATCATTGCGTGGGAAGAGGCTGTAGTAAGACACCCAGGGCTCGAGTCGGAGGTATACGGCGTCCCCCCACTCTTTTCACAGGGTGGACGACGTCCCCCCTGCCAAGAAGATGGGCCCCACAGAAATATGCTGAACTTGTCCCAGTGTCATTTTCAGACACAGGGACACATTCAGCAGCACCTTCGTGTGGCCTGCTTTCCATTCCCAGCCGCAATGTGCAGGCCGGGAGGGAGCCTTTTTTCACCTCCAGCGGGGCCATGGTTAAGGCGCATTCTGGCCTCCTTTCCTTTGTATATGCTAACTGGGGGAGCCTTGAACTTTACATTTAAATGTAAATGCCACAGAAGGAAACAAAGGCACACAGCTTTACTTAAGGTACTTAAGAGAGGCATGCTTTTGCCTTTGTTCTGTCCCTGTGTATAAAAACAGACACTGTGAAACTGTCAGATGGGTAAGTCTGCACCAGTATTTACTCAAATTATTTAAATAGCACTATTTTATTTCTTTTATGGCGCATGGTCGTGAGGTCATTTGCATATTGACTTCCTTGGTCAGTCTCCTCACTTCTTTTTATAGGACGTGTGCCCTGAAGATACCGCACTGTACATGAGAAGGGGTTGGTGGAGTATACACACCATTACACAGTATAAGTCGGTGGGATGCCTGGTCCGTTTTACGCATCACCCATAAATGTGTGAGGTGCACTGTCCCTGCTACACAGCAGTCGCATATATACCTGTGAGGTGCTGGCCCATGTTTTACAGCACTTCTCTGACCACTGAGGTGGGGAGCCTCCAGAGCCGGCCTTTGGTAAGACAGCCCCTGGTCGAGAGAAATGTGGCGCCCTTGCTGATGGGAGTGAATAAAGTGAGCCAGCAGGGGGGGTCTTTTGGTGTTCGCCGGTCACTCCCAATCTGAGCAGTGAACACAAATATCCGCGGACCTCCCGCAGTTCACCCAAATCACCCACAGTTTACCTGGGTCAGGCTGAGGAGGCTGTTGTCGGCATGTGTCAGCAGGGGTGATGGGTGAAGGCAGGGCCGGGAAAGGGGTTAATGGGCTGTTAAAATGTCCTCTATTGTATGAATAAAACTACTTGAAACTGAAAGAAACGAGCGCGCAGGGACATCAAGGCTGGAGAAAGGTGATAGGGGCGCTGCTGTTTTCATAATCTCAATGCATACAGCTCCGCGCGCCCCTTTGAAGGTTGGCGCCAAGGGTCCACCGCGCCCACGCCAACAGCAGGCCCTGGGCGCCTCCTGGATGTGACTTTATAAAGCACAACTATAAATCAGTGAAGAGCGTTGCCGGTGTTACACAACAGCCCGATAAATCACGGAGCTGCTTTGCGCATTTTGCACGTCACCCCTTTAAACTAATGAGGTGTCATGCCTCTGCTGCACCACTCTGCTATAATCAGTGAAGTGCACTGTGCTTGTGTGCATTGCTCGTGATACATATCGCTCCGAGAAATCAGTGAGGTAGGTTACAAATGTTACTTCACGCCGATAGATCAGTGAGGTGCACTGCCCGTAAAGCACTCCTATTTTATTTTTTTATTTTGAAAGTTTTATATAGCGCGAACAAGATCTTTGCAGATATCAGAGCGCTTTACAAGGGCATGGGGATAAAAAATACAAAGTAATAAAGCGTATATACAGAGTAATATATGAGGTAGTTAGGTACAAGGTGCTAGTTACATAGGTGGGACAAAGGACATGAGGTAGGTCACAGGTGAGGTAGTGTCGGTACACAGTGTATAGACAAACAATTGCGTCAATAGTATAAAGTGCAATAATAAGGAGCATATACTTGCTTAAGCGTGTTTAGAATATTTAGAGTTTAAAGGTGGGCACAGTTGAGGTAGGTGTGAGCAGGGTGTATAGTCCCACAGGTGCGAGAGTATTAGGGGAGTAAGGAACGTTGAGATGGAGAGGGTAAAGTGTGCAAAGTCAACCAGGTGCGTCAATAATATAACAATATACATAATCAACCAGGTGCATCAAACATTATAACAAAATACAAAGAGTGAGCGTATACAGTTAAGTAATTCGATAACACAGGTGGTACAGTAGACCAGGGTCGGGCAGGACTTACAGGGCAGATTCATGAGTGATACGGAGCAATAGATCATGTGTATTTTGCCATGAGGATCGCTTTAACTTCCCTCTTAAAGATTGTTTCGGAGGAGATGAGCCTTGTTTCCGGAGGGAGTGAGTTCCAGATCCTGGGTGCCATTCCTGAAAAGGAGCGTTTATAAGTTTTTTCCTTCCGAAATCTTCGAGGTTTCAGCAAAAGATTGTTTGTGCTTCTAGTAGTTCGGGAGCCACCCGAAATTGTCAGCTTTTGAGTGAGATAGGCGGGTGAATTCAGGTGCACAGCCTTGTGTGTCATGCATGCGATTTTCAGTTGTATTCTGGCTTCAAAAGGTAGCCATTTCAGTGATTTAAAGTCCGGGGAGATATGCGAGTGTTTTTTTGAGCCAGTGACGAGTCTCGCTGCGGCGTTAAGGGACGCTCTTAGGGGTGCCGTTGTAGTTAGGGGGAGCCCGCAGAGGGCGGTGCTACCGTAATCTATGTGCGGGATGACTATAGATTGTACTGCAGTTTGGAAGTCTTTGGCAGGAAGGAAGGGTTTAAGTTTTCTCAGGGTATTGATTTGGAAGTTCGCTCCTTTGGTTGCCTTGCTGATGTGCTGCTGCATGTTGAGATTGGTGTCCAGTGTTATGCCTAAAGATTTTGCTGAGTCTACTACGATGGGCTGTACATTTAGAGCCGTTAATTGCTTAAGCCATGTTTGAGCCGTGGATATTTTAGCGGGAGGTGAGATCAGGAGGAACTCGGTCTTCAGAGCATTGAGTTTGAGGTGATTCTCAGCAAGCCAGGATTGGGTGTTTCTGATCGTGGTGTTCAGAAGCATGATGTCCTTGGGAGATTGTATTTTGAGATAAAGTTGGGTGTCGTTGGCATACATGTGAAAGTGCACATTAGATGCTTGTAGCAACGTAGTGAGAGGTTCCATAACTAGGTTGAACAGTGTTGGGGAGAGGGAGGATCCTTGAGGGACGCCTAGCGATACAGGTACCGGAGAGGACAGCAGGTTGTTGCTTTTGAATCTTTGTGTCCGGTTGTGTAGAAATGAGGTGAACCACTTTAGAACAGTCCCAGATATGCCCATTCTTGTGTTTAACAGTTCGAGTAAGTTCTCATGTTTAACTGTATCGAATGCTGAGGAGAGATCCAGAAGGATGAGGAGGCAGGTATCGTTTTGGTCTAGGATTTGGAGGGCATCGTCCACTATGTGAGTCATGGCAGTTTCGGTACTGTGCCCTGCTCGGAAGCCTGACTGATGAGCGTTTAGGAGATCAAACTTATCTATGTGTTTAGTCAGTTGTAGTTGTACGCATTTTTCCAACAGTTTAGCGAGAGTGGGAATGTTTGTAATAGGGCGGTAATTGTTTAGATCAGTGGGGTCTGCTGTTGGTTTTTTCAGTAGCGGAGTGACTTGCCCTACTTTGAGGGCGTTGGGGATGGATCCTTGTTGAAGAGAGCTATTGATAATCTTTGACCAGAGTGGGAGAAGCCAAGGGGAAAAGTCTTTTACAGCGTTAGCAGGAAGGGGGTCAGAGAGGTGATTGGAAGGTTTCAAGGTGTTGAGCAGTCTGCCAATTTCTTCTTCGGAGTAGGTGTCAAAGGCTGACCAAGTAGCATTGTTCTTTGGTTGAGGCACTGCTGTGTGTCGGGGGTTGGAGTACAGGATAGCGTCATTGAGGAGATCGCTTCTTATTCTCTCAGTTTTTTGGATAAAGAAGGCAGAGAAGTCTTCGCAGGAAGGAGTATCGCCCATGGAGCTGGGTGTCTGGGGTTGCTCTTTGGATTGTGTTCTGACTAACTCAAACAGTTTTTTTGGACGGTTTTTAGCTTGGGCGAGTTGGAGGCTGAAGAAGTTTCTTTTTGAGCGTTTTATTTTCCTGAAGTAGGCGTTTCTCTGTATCTTTAGACTTTTTAGGTGCACTGTAGAAGGGGCTGATCTCCAGGTGCGCTCTGCCATTCGCATGGCCCGTCTATCCTCATTGAGGCTACCGTCATACCATGGGTTGGAAGTCTTCTTGGACGAGACTCTTTCCAGTTGCATGGGCGCCGCCTCATTGATTATTGTGGACATAGTATTGAGATAGTAGTCAGTCAGAAGTTGAACGTCTGAAACGCCGGGAGGGGGAAGTGGGCGATTGCAGCTGTTAGGCGGTAGGGAGTTTGGATTGAGTTTCTTCAAGTCTCTTTTCCACACTTTGTGCTTAGGGGGTTGAACTGAGTTAAGTCTGATTTTTTCCTTGATGAGGAAGGAGACAATGTAGTGATCTGACCAGTCACAAGGTTGGATTGACTCCAGTTGAATAGCGCCCTCTTTGGAGATGATAAGGTCAAGGGTTGAACCTCTCTTATGGGTTGGGTTATTGCATATTTGGTTGAGATCAAGTGCGTTGAGAAAGCTTTTGAGGCTGTTTACCACTGTGTCACTGCTGTCATTCCAGTGGAGATTGTAGTCGCCAAGGAAAATTTGGGTGTGCTGCCGTCCTTAGTTTGCTGATATTGTATCCATGAGTTGTTGGACGAAGGAGAGATTGTCCCCAGGTGGGTGGTATAAAATGTGTAGTGAGCATACCGGTTTGCTTTCGCTGATGATATCGAGGCAGAGGTATTCACAGGAAGTAAGAGAGGGGACGGCCACTTTGGAGACTGAGAGGTTGCTTCTGTAGATGCAGGCAATTCCACCGCCTGTCTTTATGGCCCTGTCAAGTCTAATGATACAGTAGTTGGGAGGGACTAGGATATCCAGTATAGGTGTAGAGGAATCAGACAGCCACGTTTCAGTCAGAATGGCTAGGTCCAGTTCCAGGGACATGATGAGGTTGGCGACCTCCGTGGAATGTCTTTGGGCCGATCTGCAGTTGAGAAGTATGCATTTAAGGCTAGGGGTGCAAAGGGTGGAGGACGATTCCGTAATGAGGGGTACATTAGTGAGGTTGTTGGGGACAGCGCCTCTGTTGTTATCCTTTTGTTGCCTAAGGGGGTTAGATATAATCGTTGGGATGGACATGTTGTTGGTAGCTAGTGGCTTTTGGGGAGCCGGGTCGTAAGAGTGGAGAAGGGTGTGTACGTCATGGTCAGAGATCGAGTTGGAGGTGCGTCTGGGGCGATTGGTGGTATTGCAAGAGGGGGTAGAAGTCCAACGTGGGGAAAGATGTGTGATAAGGCGAGTAGGAGGAGAGGAGGAAGTGTTGTTAGGTGTAGAAGGGGGAGTATTGCGCTTGGTAGTGATGAGATTGCAATTGTTATTGCGATTGTTGGTATTGCGAGGGGGGATAGAGGTCCGGTGTGTGGAGTGTTGTGTGGTAGGGCGGGTAGGAGGTGAGGGGGAAGTGGTGTTAGGTGTGGTAGGGGTGGTGATGGGGGGGTGTCTGGGGTGTGTGAAGAGCAACTCTTTAATGGAGTGTAATTCTTCTTTCAATTGGAGGAGGGTAGACATAATAGTGCCCAAGGTGATGATGGGCGCGGTGTTGGGGGGGGGGGGGTACTGGCGCTGAACCGGCGCATACGTTGACCGGGGGCAGTCCGGGTGGAGAGTCGGAACTGATGAGGGTGTTGGGGGCGTTGGTGGCGTTAGCGAGAGGGTAGGTGTTGGGAAGCGCATCCGTGCTAGGGGGGAGGGGAAAAAGGGGGTGATGTGAAGGCAGGCTGTTGTGGGGGAGGAGGTGGGGTATTGAGGAGTGAGCGAGGGGGGTGGGAGGTTGATGGAGGGGTGCAGGCTAGGTGTGGTGGGAGTGCTAAGTGTGGGGAGGGCGGAAGTCGGAGAGAGAGTCATGTTGTGTGTGGTGCCATTGGGGGAGGAGGGGTGCTCTGAGAAAAAATGTGCGGGGGAAGGTACTGGAGTGCAAAGTGTGCAGGGGGAGACAGGAGGATGAGCGGAGGTACGAAGGTTAGTAGGGAGGCTGGGAAAGCGAGTGGTGTGTGGAGGGACCAGGTCTATGTCTGTGAATGAGGGGCGGGGAGGGGTAGCTGCGAGGGGCAGGTGATTGACTGTGGAGCAGGGTGTGAAGGTGAGGTGTGTGTCTTCTTGCTGCTGAACTGTGTTAGGAGAGTTAAGGGTGGGGACTGTGACGTTAGGGGAGGTAGGACAGGGGGTGATATGCGTGTAAGTCCGGGGGTTGGAAAGGTGCTCTTTGAGAGAGGGGAACATGTTGTCCAGTAGTTCCAGGTTCCTGTCGATCGCTTGAATTAAAACAATCCCGTTGTTGTAAATAGTGATGGTGGTTCTGCCTGGGAGGAGTTGGGACGATGTGATGGAGAGTGTTAGGCCATGTGCGGATTTCCTGGTGGTGGAGTCGGTGAATAGGGTGAGGAACACTTTTTTCCATTGCGCTCTGCGTGTGGTGTGGAAAATGATGTCGGTGTTCAAGGGTCCATTGACCGATGAGAAGTAGGTGTCGGCAAAGGGTGTTTCTGGGTGGGACCTAAGGAAGTCGTGTTTAAAGCGTTTAGTAGATTTTTTGGTGAGAGAGGAAGGGTAGTTTATTTTATATGTGTGTTTGCCAATGAGCTCCATGTTGGTATGGTAGCAGTGTAGCGCGGGGGTGGGTGAGCAGTAATGATATGCCGGAGCAAGGTGCACATGCAAGCACAACAGGTTATCTGGGTCAGAAATCAGAACATTAGTGATCTTAGAGAGCAATCAAAATATATGAGGTAGCAATCGGTGCGACCCAAGAGAAAGTGAAACTGGGTGCAGGTTACAAAAGTGAGCAAAATACAGGTAAAAATATAATATTGATATAGGAGGTAGCATTGACATTAGTGTGCGATCAAAGTATCTGAGGTAGCAATCGAAGTATATGAGGTAGTATATGAGGTAGCAGTCGGTGCGTCCCAAAGAGAAGGTGAACTGGGTGCAGGTTACAAGGATCCTATAGATGCTGTATGCACAGCACTCCTATAGATCAGTGAGTTGCACTGCCCGCACGGCACTCCTATAGATCCTGAGTTGCACTGCCCCCACAGCACTCCAATAGATCCCGAGGTGCACTGCCCCCACAGCACTCCAATAGATCCCGAGGTGCACTGCCCCCACAGCACTCCCATAGATCCTGAGGAACACTGCCCGCACAGCATTCCTATAGATCGGTGAATTGCACTGTTCGCACAGCAGTTCTATAGATCCTGAGGTGCACTGCCCGTACAGCACTCCTATAGATGCTGAGGTGTACTGCCCGTACAGCACACCTATAGATGCTGTCCGCACAGCAATTCTATAGATGCTGAGGTGTACTGCCCGTAGAGCACTCCTATAGATGATGCCTGCACAGCACTCCTATAGATCAGTGAATTGGCCTGCCCCCACAACACTCCTAAAGATGCTGAGGTGCACTGCCCGCACAGCACTCCTATAGACCAGTGAGTTGCCCTGCCCGCACAGCACTCCTATAGATGCTGAGGTGCACTGCACGCACAGCACTCCTATAGACCAGTGAGTTGCCCTGCCCCCACAGCACTCCTAAAGATGCTGAGGTGCATTGCCCCCACAGCACTCCTAAAGATGCTGAGGTGCATTGCCCGCACAGCACTCCTATAGACCAGTGAGTTGTACTGTCCCCACAGCACTCCTATAGATGCTGAGGTGCACTGCACGCACAGCACTCCTATAGACCAGTGAATTGGCCTGCCCCCACAGCACTCCTAAAGATGCTGAGGTGCATTGCCCGCACAGCACTCCTATAGACCAGTGAGTTGCCCTGCCCCCACAGCACTCCTATAGATGCTGAGGTGCACTGCCCGCACAGCACTCCTATAGACCAGTGAGTTGCCCTGCCCCCACAGCACTTCTAAAGATGCTGAGGTGTATTGCCCGCACAGCACTCCTATAGACCAGTGAGTTGCCCTGCCCCCACAGCACTCCTATAGATGCTGAGGTGCACTGCCCGCACAGCACTCCTATAGACCAGTGAGTTGCCCTGCCCCCACAGCACTTCTAAAGATGCTGAGGTGTATTGCCCGCACAGCACTCCTATAGACCAGTGAGTTGTACTGTCTGTCCCCACAGCACTCCTATAGATCCTGAGGTGCATTGCCCGCACAGCACTCATATAGATTAGTCCAGTGAGTTGCCCGTGTTGCACATCGCATACAAAGCACCATTCCTGATTGGATAATACGGCGTTATACTGTACTCAGACCACTGAGGGAGGAAAAATATGCAGCGCACTCTTATACATCGCAGTCATGCCGGCACTGCCAGTGTTACACTGCCCCCCCCCCCCCCCCCCCCCGCTGCATCGGCGAGAAGCTGGCGTCGCCCGTGCTCCGCGGGCGCACATATGGTGCACTGTAAACCCTTGGGCACTTGCATAAGCACCTCCCGAGCTCTGTTCCCGGTAGAGGTCTCTCAGTTTCCTGTTGGAGGTGCTGACGTGCTGGCGTCGCGCAGCCCCTGCTGATCTTGTTTTTCTCCTCCTCTGCCCTATATCTTCGGCTTGTTTTGTTCGTTCCTTTCTTCCTTCTCTCTTCCTGTTCTTTCTCCACCTCGGCACTCCACCCCGCCCGATGGCCGTGCCCCATGAGGCTGGCATCCCTCCAGCCATGGGACGATCACGCCGCTCGTAGCCAATCACCGAGCAGGGGGGCGGGGCCTGCGATGCCCATAAGAAGAGGCGGCTGGACAGCAGTGTTGCAGAGCAGTATGGGGCTCCCAGAAATGTACTGACAACTTCAATACCACCACTACCACCACCACCCCCCGCACCACCGACCAGGGAGACACCACCAGCCTCAACTCCACCACCGGAACCACTTGCCCGGATTCCGCACAGGTAATAATGCTGCTCGCAGGCGGCGACACTACCTGCTCCAGGTAGCTTGCATCATTCGTCTGCTCATGCAATGCACTTCAAGGGCCGGTGTTATGAATCCTTGTGCCTGCTTAAGCAATGTGTTACTTCTGTTCGTGCATGTTTCTGTCTTCTTGTTCTTTTTACGAACTAGATTCCAGTTGACCACTGAAATCTTCCCTGGGTAGAATTCCTATTAATTATGTGTGCTTTGCCCTAGGATGTTGTAAGCACGGTAGGAGTAAACAAGTGCTCCTTTCTGGCGGAGGGAGTTGCTGTCCTACAGTCGGTCTGGTCTGCCTTCTGCACAGAGACGATTTAAGGCATGGGCAAAGTGGACCCCCCCCCCCCCCCCGGGCCCCAATCTTTCAAGGTGCCCCGTGATAGAGCCAGCTCAGAAACAAATTGTTTTAAGTGCCCTTTTCCTTTCGTCACATTTTTATGTGGGTGATATGTGAGTCTAAAGAAATGTGTTTGCGTTTCATGCAAACATCCATAAGAATATTCAATGAGAAATAGGAGGGGGCACTGAGATTATTTGCAGTAATATTAGTGAACTGCTGTTGTGTGTTAAAAACACACCTCATACTATTCCTGAATGTTGATGTACAAACCATTAAGAATTTGAAAGAGGGCAGGAAAGGGGTGAAATTGGATCATAAATTCTAAGCTGTTCTGAACAGGGGACCCACAAATATGTTTCACCCTGTGCCACCGAAATCCTTAAATGCCCCTGCTTTTGCATAGGGTAGAACATAATTGGTAGTGGGAGCAGCACTTGGAAGTTCAGAAACGAATAAACTGAGCCATTTTTTTGTTCTTTGTTTAAATAGCACCTCGGCTACGTTTTGCCACATTGCGGCGCTGCAGAAGAGGTGTAAAATACACCTTCTGGTGGTGGTGTCAGAAGGCACGATTTACTCCTTGCGACATACTGGAGTATTTGTTTTCTTTACTGTGTGTGCGGGTGCAAAGTGGGGTCCCGTTAATGGGGGGGGGGGGGGAGACTTGCACTGCTCAGCGGCTTCTTCCGCGGTCCTTTTAGTTATATGCTGCTTGTCTGTTGGGGTATTGTTGGTTAATGGTCTATAAAACAACCTAGAACTAAAGCGACTCCTGTACACGGGTTCACACTGGTCTCAAGAAAATGTAGAGTTAACAAATGCCGATGTATTAATTAATATTCAATGCTTTATAGCTAGCTTTGCCTCCTTTTAAGAGATGACGCGTTATATTGGCCAGGCTGATGTAGTAAGCGCTAAGTAAAACGCAACGTCATGATGTTATGTAAGTTTATGTAACCCAGTCATCACTGTCCCATTCATTCCCGCCCACTGGCTTACTGAGCAGGACTCAGCCTGTGAACTTAAGCACCGGCTTCTTGCTGCGCCACGTTTCTGGTGCAAATAGTTCTTTTTGAAGATATATTTAAATTTGAGAAAACTGTACACAGGTTACGACCCTTTGGCTTTATAGGAGGTGCTGGAGTCTCCCGGGAGACTGACTCGTGCTGTAAATGAGTGGCACAGTCAGTCCTCGGCACTTGTTTTTGTTGCAAGAGACAGTACCGGTGCCTTCCAGTAGGGTGCTACTCTTTTAGGCGACAAAGAGAACTACTTCAGTCTGAGGGAAGTTATCGTACTTCTCAGCAAACCTACAATGAATGCTTTCAGCCGGAGAGAACAGCAGACCTACAATACTCTCAGTGGGAGAGTAACTGCACTCCTCAGCAGACCTGCACTGTTTTCAGTGGGAGGGTACTGGCACTTCTCAGGAGACCTGCAATGCTTTCATTGGGAGGGTACTGGCACTTCTCAGCAGACCTGCAATGCTTTCATTGGGAGGGTACTGGCACTTCTCAGCAGACCTGCAATGCTTTCATTGGGAGGGTACTGGCACTTCTCAGCAGACCTGCAATGCTTTCAGTGGGAGGGTACTGGCACTTCTCAGGAGACCTGCAATGCTTTCAGCACAAAAGCTCTTCCTCAGGAGACCATCAAACATTTCAGGGGAGGATGCCTTCATTTCTCAGAAGTGGCTCTCATTTCAATAGGCAGCACAGTACATACCGAACTCCCCCCAGGGGCGTTCTCACGTTTTACTGCAATGTGTGATCTTTCTGTTTGAAATGTTTAAAAGAAAACATAGAGCCGGGCACAGGCTAATCCCGCCCTGGCACAAACACCCCACCCCTCCCTCCGCACGGGACACAGGGTTTCCGGGGGGAACTTGGCAAGCCGCGTCCAGGTGTGCTGCACTGCACAGGTGACTGCTTGTCGGAAAATAACACAAATACCAATTTAGCTGAACTGCTTGTTCCTTCAACTGTTCGAACCGAGGGGCGCATATTCTGTGCTTTAAATCACAATTTCAAAACTCGTGGTTTCAGTATCTAAAAAGGCAACGAGCAAAGATTGTAGATATACTTTCCATATAGCGCTCCCTCTCGCAGTGCATTAATCCGCCTCTAGGTGCTTACTTTTTATTATACCTCACCGGCACTGCGCCCTTTTATTGGCCACCCATCTCAAGGTAGACTCGCCTTTCGCCTTTCAAACCAGAATTAATGATCCTCATCTTATCACTCTGAGAACAATGAAGGGCTAAACCTGCCCTTGTTTAATGCTTCGCCTTCTGCAGGCGCCAGGACCATCCAGCTATCCCTGAGGTTGCTTGCATGAACTAAGGGGACATATTAAACCGATGTGATCTATTTAGATTATGTAGCGGGAAGAAACGAGGTGGATTTTGGAAACGGAGAAGATAAAGCGTGGAGGGGGCGGACGTGGATGTGGAGGTGCATGGGTGAGGGCGAGCAGCGGATCCCTCGCGAGAAAATGGTGGTATGTTGCGAGAGAAGTGGGTATAGTATACCTGTGTGGGAAATGACGGCTTTGATTGATACTGGGGTCCTGATAGAGGGTGCTGTTTTCACTTGCCATGGTTCATTTATACTTTTTGAGGTTTCTTATATATTTGCATCTTTACATTTTATTCCTACACCCGTAATGTGTGGGGGGTAGTGGCAGAGAGGCAGGAGGCGTGGTAATGCTCATTTTAGGATTGGCAGGGGTGCCAGGAGAGGGTCTGGCAGGCAGGCACAATCATGAGCTCCATGATGCTATACAGCATCATAAAGCGATTCGCAGAAGCCCTCGAACGACGCTTTGCCAATCACCGGGTAACATTCCATTCCGCTGTGCTTGGTTCGTCTGGTTGCCTCGTCCCCGTTTGGACACCGCATATAGAGAGCGCCATCTTCCTTCGGGTCGCTCACAACAGTAGTAACTTTGTTTGCAGAGCTGGTGGTGTATGTGGAGGCGGGGTGGAGGAGTGATAGCGTGGTGGGGTGTGGAGCCAAACGGGGCCTTTCTAGCCTTCTAACTTATGCTTCCGCTGTACTCTTAGGAACAGGAACGGCTCCCTCTAATCAACAGTGTACCCCAGTATGTGGTCTGTACCCTGCACCGCTGAGATCCTCTGCATCTTAATGTTTGCTGTCCCTCCAGTCTCTACCACGTGCCCTGGGGCGACCTACATACCAGTACTCTGCACCTCTGAGATACCCTGCATCTTAATGCTTTCTGTCCCCCCAGCTCTCTGGATCTACATATAATTGCTAGGGTTGGACTTAGCCTGCCCCAGCGCCTCTTGGTTCTGTGACTCCGCCCATAATAAACTACTTTTGGGATTCCACATTCTGTCCCCATATTTTGCTCTTGTAGTCCGCACATGTAACATCTACCCTTAGCGTGAACCTCTGGAGCCCCGTGTGACTTTGTGTAACCTGATGCCGGAAGCTGGACCTGCCTCCTGGATTCCTACTGGCTGCCCTGGTTCAACAGGCAGAGCCGGGGCGGCTAGTCTGCTTGCCCCGAGGCAATGTTTACTAATGGGGGTCCTTGGGTCGTGTGTGTGCCATCACTCAAGCTAGGCTTTCTCCACAGCAACAACGTCAACTGCACCTCAGGAACAGGAGACACTGCTTTGTGGTGAAGCCCAACCCCCTGGCACGTCTTATGTTGGATGTATGACGTAACGACAATGCACGGAAATCTCGACCGGTTTCCTCTATCCACTACACCCACTCTCCCAAAAGGCGACTAACGGAGTGCCTATAACCGGAGAAGCTGCACCCCACCCCGCGTCGCCTGCGCGCGAGGGACCTGTCTGGTAAACAAATAGGAGCAGCCGACCGAATGCACGCCGCGCGCCTCTGCTGAGGGGTCACCATGGAAACCCGCTCCAGGATGTTCTGAGGCCTTCCAGACTTAACACATATCTGCTCTTCCTGTTTGGAAGTGTTTCTCGTACTACCAGTAGGAAGGTGCACAAGTGACTACGGTTAATGTGCACTTTTAATACCATCTGCAGCACTGAAGCCCTCTAATGCGGCTGCCGTCTTCTCACATTTCCTCCCAGATCAGGGTACCAGCGCTTACCTGAGATTCGTTCTCCAGGAGGGCCTCGTCCTGTCCTTCCTTCATCACAGGCCGCTCCAGACCTGCTGTCAGAGGGCTCGTGCCCTCTACTGTCCCGCAGACACTCGAAGGCCAGGCACCGGAAGCTCACTCCCTCTCAGAGGCCTCAGCCTCCCTCACAGATACTCCCATGGACCCAGGAAACGCGTTCACTTCTCTCAATGACCTCTGGCTCTCGCCTCCACCACAGAGATTCTCCCACAAGGCGGCGCGCCTACTGTTTTTGGGGTGCCTGAGTCTCCCACCTTTTCACGAACACTGCAATGAGGGAAGGGAGATCCTTTCCTGCTCTGCAGGGACCTCAGTGCCTGTCCTCCTCATTCACACTCCCATGGGAGATCATTGCTCTTAGAAGGCCTCAAAGGTACATAATCACTCTTTCTTCTTCTCACAGTCAGGCCGTGCACTACAGGCCCGACTTACACTGCACAGGTGTGCCAGGTCACACCCAGGTTGCTGAGTGGGCAGACTAAGCAGTTTTGAAAGGCTTTCTTGCATTGCGACGAGACCCTGGGATCTATGCAGGGCCGGCGCTAGGCGTGGGCAGCTGCCCAGGGCCTCACACTCAGCCCACCAGCATGGTGCGCTGCACCGGTGCAACACACCACCAGCCTTCTTGTGTCCCTGTCGATCCCATTGAAGAAAGGTGTCTGTTTGCAATTGGGCTTACAGGAGGGGGGTGTCCTCCCTGGGCCTCTCAGGGATGGTATGGGGAGGCCTAGAGGAGGGGGGGGGGGCACTAAATATTGTGCCAGTTGCAAGGAGACGCATTTTGTCCTGCAATTAAGCCTCCATCTAGCTGTCCATTGAGAGACACTGCGGGACACCCACTGTCATGTCAGCACCTTACGGTCTGCTCAGTTTTAACTCTCAGCCCCCAAGCTGTTCACACACCATCAGCCGATATGAGCTGTGAAAGAGGTGATTGTAGGTGGCAGAGAGGCAAGCTGCGGCCCAGGCGGAGTCGGCACAAAGCAGCTTCTGGAGCCCTGAAGGTGTCACTTATGTAAATTAGAGAGGCCTCGCACATTCCTCTTCGTCCAGGGCCCCAAAAATCCTAGAACCGGCCAGGATCTATGTACAGGTGGTGTGGGCCATAAGTCAAAAAGGGTGCTCCACAAGAGGTGAGTGCCTATGAACGACAGTCTGGGCTTGGAATGAAAAAGCCACCCTGACTTGGGTGCGAAAAAAGATATGAAACTACACACCCTTTCACTCACTCTGGCCTCTTATGAGGCTACAGTCCAAGCCCATTCACTCTTTTGCCTCTCATGAGGCTGCACTACAAAAACATGGTCAGAGCATTGGCGGTGACCTGCGTTCCTTTTCTATTGTCGTGCCTCTTATCTGTCTAAGCTTTGTTGCACATTGTGTGAGTTTACTTTGTATTTTTGCAGTGTAAGGTTCGCTATCATTCATGCTACAAAATATTGACAGTGCTCCTGTCTTTCATCCACAGGACCCTCCATCTTGAAACATGGCGTTGTCCGTGAGTTCCAAGCTGAGCAAGGCCGTCAAGCAGATGTACCTGGATCTCCCACAGGGGGATAAGGTGCAGGCCATGTACATCTGGATCGACGGTAGTGGCGAAGGACTGCGCTGCAAGACCAAGACACTGGACTGCGAGCCCAAGACCATTGCAGGTAAGGCCACAACTAGTACTGATCCTTCCAAGGAAACAAGCAGGTATTTAGCAGGTCAAAATAACAAACAGAAGCTTATTACCCCTTAAGGCTTGGGAGCAAATGGTTCATAATTTTGTCTCCAGCCAGTTTCCTCAGGGGTGCACTAATCGCATCACACCGGCTGACCTTGCTCTTTCTTTCCCTGGCCTAGATCTCCCCGAGTGGAACTTTGACGGCTCAAGCACTGACCAGTCCGAAGGCTCCAACAGTGACATGTTCCTTCTTCCTGTTGCCATGTTCCGAGACCCCTTTCGCAAGGACCCCAACAAGCTGATCCTCTGTGAAGTCTTCAAATATAACCACACGCTAGCAGGTAGGTGACGGCGTACTCAGTGGGGTTCTTTGTCTACAACCTTCCCCATGACTCTTCTGTTGCGCCTGGAGATTAAACTGGAGCACTGGCTTTGCGGTGGCGGGGCAGGAGTGATGCTTAGTATGAAGGTCATGGGTGCCATCTTTGGTATCTCAACCCTTAGATTGGGACTGCACTGGGTACCACATCCAACATACATCTTGAAACAATTCGGGCACAGCCCCTACATGTGCAACACTGTATCATATCTGTCAACCTCGATTGTGGTGCATATAATCACAATCCACTGGCAGAACAATGATCAACAAACCATCCAGCTGAAAAAAAACAGAAAGAAAATTCCGTTGGTTGATCCACCCACACACACAAGACTGTGCAAAGATCTTTACCAAGGTCAAATCCATTTTACCTTCACATTAACTTACACAAAATGCATCAAAACACAGAACGAACTCTTAACCATACACAATTAACATTCACAATCAAATGATACTCCCTGAACCTTACGGAAGGGCACCCAGGGCATGAAAGCACTATTGTACCATGCCAATTTTAGTTGGCGCTACAAAAGTGTCAATAAAATATAACTTAAAACATGTATCTTCATGTAACTTTGCCACATACTACATCCTCATGCTCACAGAAACATGGTTAAATAATTCCCCCCATCCCATTCTGGACATTTTTATTCTCCTCCCCTCCTCCCCAACACACGTCATCATTAAACTAGACCACTGAGGTCATTCGGGGGTGGCTTAGCCTGTATATACAGATCCTCTCTCTCTGTGAAACAGTCATACGCTAGGTCTTTGCCCTCTTGTGAATACATCAAGGTTGATAATCTCCACCTACAGCTCAAAGTGATCCCTCCATACGTTTTATCACCCACCAGGTGAAAAGCGCACATTCATCCAACAGGTCATGGAGGTTATATCCTCTAACAACGACGAATGCAATAACCAGGTTTTCATTGGACACTTCAACATTCACTGGAAGGAATCCAATGACCTGCTCGTGGATAGTCCCAAATCCTTCCTCCTGGACTTCGACCTCATCCAAACTTGTAACAGCCTGACCCATTAGAAAGGTGCCACCCTGAACCTAATCTTTCAAATGAGAACACCTTACAGGTTGATTCTATTCTCCTGTGCAATTGGACTGATCACCACTGCATCACCTTCTTCTAAAACATAAAGGCAATCACTACCAAGGGCCAACCAAAGAAAGCTTAACACTGACCACTATATCAAATCCATGTCCAAATTTATGGACACCCACGCCCCTAAACAACTAAAAAGAATCTCTTAAAAGTTACAACCCCTGGTTCATTTGTAATCTGAACGAAGAGTGACAACACCTCGGACGTGCAGAAAGAGCATGAAGACACACCCCCTTCTTGGCCAGCCTCATCCTTATGTCAAATTATGTCAAATTCGCACCACCTGCAATAACAACATTAGGAACTCTGAAGCAACGTTCTTCCAAAATCAATTAGACAAAGCATCAAATCGACCGAAAAAATGGTTTGAAATTATCAGAACCAATTAACCTGTAAAATAATCCCACTTCCACCAACACCAAAGCACTCCCTAACTGTAAAACCTTTGCCACCTTCTTTGATGAGAAAACCACTCAATACTATAACAGAATCCAGATTGCTTTTGAACTACTTCTACACAAACCCCTCCTAACCATGCCCCATTCGATCTTCACGCATGCCCAAATAATCCCCCCATGGCCCCCAAAAGGACGCCTCCTGGACTGGCTTCAAGACCCTTGATGAGACTGGCATTCTTAAATCAATTAACCTCCTTGAAATACTCCAACCACTTCAATGATTCACTCCCATCCAAACTCCTAAATGAACCCGTTCACCTCCCACTCCCACAATGGACTGATAATTAATACCTACCTCACCAAAGGCCCCTTACCCTACTACCTCAAAAGTGGCAGGTCACCCCTATCCTAAAGAAACCCAACTCCAACGAATCCGACCCAAACAATTACCGCCCCATCTCCAACATCCTTACTTTGGCTAAAGTCTTTGAGAAATGTGTGCACTTATAAATAAGTTAATTGACTGTTGCCCCAAGCTTAATCCATGGCTTTATACAAGTCTCCCTTCTTTCCACTGTTAATAGTCTGCGGCTGATGGTCAACAAGCACTTTATCCGGGTGGGTGTGGGGGGGGATCCGCTTACTGGAGGATGCACAGTTCTTCTCTTCCCTTTGTAATTAATGTAAGAACCGTCTCTTTTTTTTCAGAGACAAATCTCAGACATAGCTGCAAAAAGATCATGGACATGGTGCCAAATGAGCACCCCTGGTTCGGCATGGAACAAGAGTACACACTTCTGGGAACCGACGGGCATCCTTTTGGCTGGCCATCCAATGGCTTCCCAGGACCCCAGGGTAAGAATCCTGGATCGGAGCGACTAAGGAGAACATAGGTTCAGTTCTGAACTAGGTTCAGGTCATGGAGAACAGGTTCAGTTCTGTGGGACAGGGGTGCCATCACGGGAGGGCACTCTACAGTCACTCATTCTTGTGCCACTGAGGTCTTATTTCTAGATGCGGAAGACCCGATGAATCCATTGCAGAGACAATTATTCCAGGGGCTTCTCGCATCAGTTTCTTTCAGTAGGGGAGCTGCACATGACATGGGCGCCAGACTGATGGGTTGGAAGCTCTTCACACATTTAGTGCAGTAGAAATTCTAGGACCACAGGGAAAAAAAATGACAGCAAAGAATGATATGAGTGGCATTTTATTGACGCTTGGACATAAGAAGCGCTGCAAAGTTTGCACTCTAGATCACCACCCACTAACAGGAAGTGATATTTGAGAAGTCGGAGGTTGACAGAGGGTACACGGTATGTAGTAGACTAGCTCCACGTTAGTAGGCCATCCATGTATGTAGACTGGGGAATACATAAAGAAAAAACTGAAACTGTCTTTGTGTGCCACCTCCTTGGTCTCTACTGCGGGGACATTTTAGTGAGATGCTCTACAATAGTGATAGGTACCGTACATTCATGTCTCAACTCTACATGGAAAATATTTTTTTAAATGTACCTGTGATCATGGTGGACTCCACCCACAGTCAACGCTAATATACATTTGTTCATAAAAACAATATGCTTTGTCAAGCCCAACCTCTAGCTGGCAGAAGAATGAACAGCATGTGGATCTAGAATAGTTGGAAGATACACAATTATTGTTGCTCAAGCTGAGCCTGCACTTAAAGGACCCATGGTGGATTAGGTCACTGTCACGTACACTGCATTGTCCCAAGTGCAAAAAGGTGCAAAATGCTTCGTGCTTCCAGTCCATGGTTTATGATCCTTTCAGTTCATGCCTTATCCTCACTGCTGGAACAGCCCAGGGGGTAGCTATGTCCTCAACTTTTGGATCTGGGCCGCAGATATCTACGTACTCCTTTTTAGCGAAGGTATATGAAGGGGGGGGGGTTGAGTGCAAAACAATCCCCCCAACAGAGGTGTCTCCCTTAGATATTGAGGACTTGTGTCCTCTGCACTGTAGAACAGCCCCCGAAATGTTTCGTCTGTTCGGATCTTCTTATTCAGTCAGTAACTTTAGGGAGCACGTAGTCTCCTTCAGGGCATACCTCCTCTTATTGTTCTTCACAAACAGCAAAGGCTCACACATGTTAAATCATGGATGTGTGCAGCTGCGTGATCTGATCTTTTAGGCTGTTTCTTCTGTGTCCGAAATAGTAAGAAACCTCCCTATCCTTTTAAAGAATTGACAACCATGTTAATTTGTGGCTGGTTTGAGGCAAGAAATGGCGGTTAATCTCGTTGGGTTTTTTAGCGAATTATATCATGCTTATAGATTTGCTGTGTTTCCACAAGAGCTAACGCTTCTAAAACTGTTGTTGTGATTGCCTTCATTTGTTTTGTTCGCTAAGGTTGCGCGGATTTTGTGCCGCACTCTTACTTATGCATTTTGCTTAGTAGTAAATGCTTAGAAAATAACCTCCTTACTTGTGTACAGTCTTGCATGTGTGTAGATGAACTTATCATTATATATCCTATCATATCATAAATGGGGTTTTTTTTATACAGGGTTTCTTTGCAAAACTGCAGAGCCCAGATCTAGGTTTCGTGGGTGAAATGCTTCTAAATTGACATATAGGGCCTGGTTTAGATCTCTGCGGAAGGGTTACTCTGTCACAACGGTGAAGGATATCCGGTTTTCCGAAATATAAATCTCTGGTTATAAGGGAATTTATATTTCGGGGACAGGATATCCATCACTGTTGTTACAGAGTAACCCGTCCGCTGAGATCGAAATCAGGCCCATGGTTAGCTTGCTCAGGTAGAGTGGCTAATGTCTTTGCAAAGAGCAAGTATGTTTCTCAAGTACAGTGGGGAAGCCACAGGAATAAGCTAGGAATTCCTGGATATGTTGTGGTCCTGTAGAAGTAGGTGATGCCCAGAGACTTCCCTAACTTGTGCTTTTGCATTTTTTTTATCCATCTCTGCAGGACCATACTACTGTGGTGTTGGGGCAGACAAGGCCTACGGCAGGGATATTGTAGAGGCTCACTACCGTGCCTGCCTGTACGCCGGGGTGAAGATTGCAGGAACAAACGCCGAAGTCATGCCAGCACAGGTGAGCAGCTCTATGAGACTCTGTTTGTCATCAGGGCACGCCGGAATTGGTGGGGGCCGGTTTTGGAGCAATGGGGGCCCTTTTTTGTTACTGGGGGCTGGTTTTGCGGCAGTGCTACAATATCTGCCCCCCTGTAACAAGTGCAGCAGCAGTGCTTCCCACCAGTATTGCCCTAAGGGTCTCTGTTAGTACTGACACCCTGGTGTAGGAGACCTCACTACTGGTCCCAGAGTGCACTGCAGTAAAAGCTCCTATTGCTGCAATCCAGTTGGTGCCAGAGGGCACTACCGAGGAAGCTCACATTGCTGGAGTCCTGAGTCTGCTGGAGAAGCTCAGAGAGGAACTCTGCTAGCACTGACACTCTTCTGCAGGAGCTCACACTGCTGGGGTCATTTAGGTCCCAGAGGGCATTGCTGAGGAAGCTCACACTGCTGGAGTCCTGTAGCACTGACATTTGCTGGAGAAGCTCATAATACCGAGAACCCATAGGGCAGCTCATGCCAGCTGGCCTCAGCTGTGCAGTGGTTGACAGGTCTGGGTAGGTGGAGTGACGGAGTTTGTTGTGTTTTTTCTCTGTAGTGGGAGTTCCAAGTTGGCCCCTGCGAAGGAATCGATATGGGAGATCACCTCTGGATGGCGCGTTTTATTCTGCACCGAGTGTGTGAAGACTTTGGCATTCTCGTTTCCTTTGACCCCAAGCCCATCTCCGGCAACTGGAATGGAGCAGGGTGCCACACGAACTTCAGCACCCAAGCCATGAGGGACGAAGGCGGGCTCAAGTAAGTACCAACCTGCATCTGGGCAAGAGGGATTGCGTTCTCGTTCTATCCACATATTTTGCCACATGCAGAACAAGCCCAAGAGAGTTAGTAGGCCTCTGGCATCCTCGACTAAGAGGCTGTGCCAAACGAATTTTAATTCAAGAGAAGTGACAAAGAGCAGCAGGACATGAGTAAGCTACAAATAGCAGCCTGTTGTACTACTAACCTTAAAACGACCTGCCCTCTAATGTAAGAACACTGGGTTGCTGACACAAGCTTTTAAAACCATGTCTGAGCCATTAAACACCATAGTTAGTTGCCAGTTTGCCAGTCAGAACATATTTAACCCATTTGGCTGTTTGGGTGGTTTTGATCGGCTTGGAAGTAGCAGTGTAGCAAACATGCATGATTTAATTACATATTTAATTTTGAGCACTACTGAAGAAAACTCAATAATCAGAGACGTTTTAAGGCACGGGCATAGTGAGCAATTGCCCAGGGCCCCCACCTTCCACGGGCCTCTCTGGGAAAGTGAGCCACCTCTCTAGCTCACATCTGCCTATTCCTCCATCTCAGCCTTTAACATGTTCAATATTGTTCGGCATCATGGAGCCTGAATTATCAGAAAATTGATAGCAAAATAAAAAACTATTCTGGACAGAGGCACCTAAAGTGTGACTTGCCCAAGGCCCGAAATACTTAAGATGAGCCCGAATAAGTGCTGGAAACAGTTTTTGCAATATTAATGATAAAATCATTGTATAGGCATGATGATGTTTGGGGTTAAGGTTGTTTTAAGGAGTAGCTTACAGTACAGGGTAAGGTTAAGGGTTAGGGTTCGGTCTGTGACTCAGACTGATTTAGGTGAGGAAATCAGGACCGCCCGACAGACTGACTGCGGTCCTGACATAGGTATTATGACGTGACCACTACCGTGGCGGTCACAATGCCTATCTTTTGTATTGCTCTCTTTAAAAAGTGGGGTTATGTCCGATAATGTGGCCGGGTAGGACAGTATTCAAGTAGAAAGAAGAAGAGGACCCGGTCACTGATTTTGCTTAGATATGTATTTTTATTTTAAATAGATGGAAAAGAAAGATTGCATCAATTTACATAATTCTGACAGTCCGAAGATTTACTCACTGTCCTACACACAGACACATATATTTACAAGTGACTACAAACATACATTACTATAAATAACAGAAAAAATTAAACATGTATAACAATTCCAAACAGACAATATTCAACAAATAAATTGCTTTTTTGTGGAAGTACCCTGTCCACTATTTCTGTATCAGGCCACTAGCATGCAGTTATTTTTCTATATTTTGGCCTGATAGCGCAAAGGCAAATATTGCAATAGGCATTCAATTATGTTTGATTGTGTAAAGAACAAAGCCTTATGCGCAACAAAAAGACATTCGGATTTGAGACGAATGAAAAGCCTGTAAGCCGACGCGTTTCTGAGCCTGTCTCTCTACTTGTTCAGGCTCTTCCTCAGGGCTTCGGAGCTGGGTACCTATGTAAATATAAGTAAAGGGCATATTAGGCTTGGGACCCTTACTTATGTTGTCCCTAGCGTAATTAAGCATACATTATTTTTACCTTGTTGCTCAATTTGACAATTTAGTTGGTCGTGTGTTCAATCTCTTGGAGGACTCCTTGTATTCTGCAATGAAAGCAGTGATATAATGTCTGTCTCCTAGTGATGTTTTGTAACACTATTTGTTCAGAACTTTCAGAGCTTCACTCACGTGATTTCGAGGCAAGGCGTTTTCTACTAAGTTGTGGATTTCAGTTTATAAAGTTGACTGGCGCCGAGGCTGAAATGTCAACAAACGTGTGTTTTAAGGAATGATCGATCTTTTAAAAGTAAAGTGTATTTTTCACATTAGTCCACAGGCAACTGATTGTATCTGCACTTACTTCTTAATGTTCAGTTTAGAGCGGAGCGCCTGGCTTGTCAGGATTTGGGACGCCACCTCTTGTCTTTTGTGTGTTATCGGCGCTGCAAAGTTTAAATGGCGTTGTATTTTAGTGGGACATAAATCTAATCGTCCAAAGTGTTTTGAGATTTTTAATAAAGTGAACACCTACTTGCACTCTGTTTCTCGGTGTGCCAGACGCCAAGCCTCGGCTAAACGGGGCGTTACTCGTTCTGGTGTCAGTGGAGAGGAACTGAGGAACAACTAAAAGAATTTTATGAATGGCTGAACAACAGACACCCTGGCATAAAATTCAGCATGACCAGCAGCAACACTCGCTTAACTTTTTTGGATGTGGAAGTGTTTCAAGAAGATGGTAAGCTAGTCACCACCCTCCATCGTAAACAAACTGACAAAAACACAATTCTACACTACCAAAGCTTCCACCCGAAAAGTTTGAAATCAAACTTACCCTACAGCCAATTGTTACGAATTAGACGTAATTGTTCGAGGAAAGAGGACTACGCCAGTCAACTTTATAAACTGAAATCCACAACTTAGTAGAAAACGCCTTGCCTGGAAATCACGTGAGTGAAGCTCTGAAAGTTCTGAACAAATAGTGTTACAAAACATCACTAGGAGACAGACATTATATCACTGCTTTCATTGCAGAATACAAGGAGTCCTCCAAGAGATTGAACACACGACCAACTAAATTGTCAAATTGAGCAACAAGGTAAAAATAATGTATGCTTAATTACGCTAGTGACAACATAAGTAAGGGTCCCAAGCCTAATATGCCCTTTACTTATATTTACATAGGTACCCAGCCCCGAAGCCCTGAGGAAGAGCCTGAACAAGTAGAGAGACAGGCTCAGAAACGCGTCGGCTTACAGGCTTTTCATTCGTCTCAAATCCGAATGTCTTTTTGTTGCGCATAAGGCTTTGTTCTTTACACAATCAAACATAATTGAATGCCTATTGCAATATTTGCCTTTGCGCTATCAGGCCAAAATATAGAAAAATAACTGCATGCTAGTGGCCTGATACAGAAATAGTGGACAGGGTACTTCCACAAAAAAGCAATTTATTTGTTGAATATTGTCTGTTTGGAATTGTTATAAATGTTTATTTTTTTCTGTTATTTATAGTAATGTATGTTTGTAGTCACTTGTAAATATATGTGTCTGTGTGTAGGACAGTGAGTACATCTTCGGACTGTCAGAATTATGTAAATTGATGCAATCTTTCTTTTCCATCTATTTAAAATAAAAATACATATCTAAGGATTAAATACCTTAGTGTATGACTCTGCTCTAAATAAAAAAGATAGCAGAAGCAAAATCAGTGATCGGGTCCTCTTCTTCTTTCTACTTCTATCTTTTGTATTGCAGCGGGTGCTGCTGGCTGCAGTACATGCCGCAATACAGAAAAAGGGCACTTGACATATCCCTGCACTGTGTGCCAGGCACCGTGCAGTGCCTACCACATGGTGCAGGCACATTAAGGGGGCACCATAGGAGCCCCCCAATGCCCACATTGAATGGACATGGGGGAAGGAGGGCCTGCTACAGGCCCCCAATGTCCCTTTCCGCCAGCCATTCCATGGCGGATGAGCAGCCATGAAAAAGCTGGCGGGGAGGGACATCGTAATACATACATACACACACCACCGCCTGGTAGGCACCTCCACCACTTTAGGGATTGCGAAGTCCACTGCTGCACCGGCAGGCTCGATGGATGCAAGACGGTCAGTGTTTCCAAGCGCCATAATAATCCGCCCCTTAGAGTTTGGCAGACAAATTACTCCAGGGTGACGTTAAGTGAGAGAGTAACCACTTTGCTGAACTGAAAATCAGGCCATAAGTGTTCAAGTCCGGGTTGGGTAATGTTACAAATTATTTAAAATGTACTCGGAGTGGGGGCTTTTTCCCACCTCGTGCTATTAGCTGTTGGGTGTCCGATTCCATGTTTCATGAAGTACTTCCAGTGAAATGCATGAGGGAGCAAGAGGACTATTTTATATCTGAATGCCTCCCTCTTCACACTGTTAGTCACAGATAATTCTTTATGTCCTATGCGTATTTTATGTGGAAAGTACATCTTATTTACTTTTTTTCAACATTTGGAAAACCTGTAAGCCATGCTTTAATGTGATAAAACAACAAATACCTGTGGTTAATTGTGTTGCCACTTTAAAGCAAGGCCTACTGACTTTGCCAGTGCTTGTGGTTTAGGTTTATGTTTATAGTTATGGTTGCGTTTAAGATTAGGGCCCAATAAGGGCAGGATACGTGTTTTTCCCTATAATTTCTTGCTCTGCTATTTATTATAATAATTACATCCTAATGTCAATGCAACATGACATGCATCTTGCTTCCCCGTAATCACTTCTTCATAAATGTATTTTTTTATTGTTGCATTTCTATTATTGAGTCAACCCCCCACCCCCAATAAATAAAAAGCCCATAATACCAAGTAATGGGAGTAGAAGTCTAGGTCTGAAAAATGTGACTTTATTAGCCAATGTTGTGAGTGAGAGGAGCTTAGAGCCTTAGAGGGAGAGACTGCCAGCTGTGAAGGAAAGGGGAAAGGTACTGCACAAAACACCAGTGTGATGCTGGTGGCACATCATTTGTTAGCCACATTTATCAAGCTGCCTCTTTAAACCCTAAAACCATCGCTGATTTTGCTCCTTTTTTTTAGGGTCATTGAGGAGTCAATTGAAAGACTGGCCAAACGTCACGAGTTCCACATCCGCAGCTACGACCCCAAGGGGGGGTCCGACAATGCCAGACGCCTCACCGGCTTCCATGAGACCTCCAGCATTCATGAGTTTTCCGCCGGAGTAGCCAACCGTGGTGCCAGCATCCGCATCCCCAGAGCTGTGGGGCAAGAAGGAAAAGGCTATTTTGAGGACCGTCGCCCATCGGCCAACTGCGACCCATACCCTGTGACCGAGGCGCTGATCCGCACTTGTGTCCTGAAAGAAACCGGAGACCAGGTTGTGGAGTACAAGAACTAAGCGGATTGCACCTCAGATTCCCAGTTCAAAACCACTCTTCCCCTCATTCAACATCTAGTTGAACAACGTCTGATCTACTTGAGAGGGAAAGTGAGAATTATAATTGGACATTTGTCAAAGGGGGTCCTAGCAATCAGGGTTGGGAGCTAAATTTGAGGAAGCTGCAAAGAGCGGAAACAAACCACTGGCCTTTCTACTTTAGGTTTAGTGAGGCTAATTCTTGCACCTATACGGGACCCAGATGAAGCCCACATTCTATCGTAAGATTCTTTAGGGGACACCTCCCTCCCCCGCTGCTGTTTTCCCACCCCCTCCTGCACACAATCCATGGGCACAAATTCTGGAGCTAGCAAAGGACGCCCATGGAACAGGAGGGATGGACAGGGGAGGGAAGAGACTGTAGAATGGCCAGCTTCACGGGTAGACCCAAGGTGGAGGGTAAAGCAAGAATTGCCAATGCAGTAAAGAAGCGTAACCACTTCTACTCCTTTTTTTTTTTTGTGGATGGGTCATCTCTTATTTGCCCTTTTGGCATCAGGTGAACGGATACGGGGGGGAAAATTGTCACTAAGACATTTGAAGAAAAAATATAAAGCACAAGAAATGTCTAAAGGGGGCACACTAGGACCAAGTCTTCATGGTATCACTTTTATTCTCAGTGACATACCCTCTTTCTAACAAAACAGCTCCGTAGTATTTTTATATTTATATGTAAAAAAGAGTCAAAAGATTATATATATGTACAAAAGCAAAAACTATTAGTTCCGACGGATGCTAGAAAGTTAAAGAGGACATGGGTTGGGCAACAGTCATCAGTGGAGGCTACAGTCGTCTCACAGTCTTGTCTCCTCGAGTGAGCATTTGGATCTCTGTTATTGCTTTTTCGTTGTTTTTTTAGGAGAATACCCTGGGACTAGGAAGGGTTTTACCTCCCTTGGCCACCCTGTTCGATCATCTCAATGTGGGTTGTTTTGTTTTGCGACAGCCCCTTGGGGTGCAGTCTGTGCATGTACTGTATGCCCTGGTGAGGTCATCACCCCAGTGTCTCTCCTGTAAGTAGGATGCCTTCAATTAGGGGGCAATAAGGCGGGTCTCTTAAATATGTCTGTGTTGGGTTTTCAAAAGTTCTACACATACTACCTAGACAGCTCAGTTCAAGGTACAAGGGTCTTCCTTCTGAATTGTTCTGAATAAAATGGATTCTTTTTTATAATAAAACAAATTTTCACACACTATCCGGGATCCTGTGATGTTAACGGTGGGAAGAGGAATAGTAGGAGAGATTTTGCAGGTTTTAAGTCTTTCCAACATTTGAATATTTATGACGATTCCATGGACTTCCTGTGTTTTCAAATGATTTGAGCATTTCCATCCATCACCTTGTGATTTAAGTGGAATGTGTATGCCCAGTTCTAGCCATCAAAGTCTCTGTGCCGTAGGGTCTCAAGCTACATGTCACCCTTGAAGCCCATCGGGGCAAAATACATCTGCGGTTGTTTGCTGAATGGATGTGGTCTAGAAGTTCAAGAGGAGTTGAATGTCCCTTGCTCCATGAAATAAAAAATGTCTTCCATACAGCATCCCCCCCCCCCCCCAAAAAAAGATATGGGTGGTACATAAAAAGATGTGCTGGTCTAATGGAATTGCAGAGGCTTTATCATCAAGATCCCCAAGAAAGGTGCATCATGAGAGGAAAGGGCATTACAAGTTGTTAATATTGTAAAGCAGTCGTCGAAGGAGGCTGCCGTCATATTAGTTGAAGCAAAGCGTACTTGGCGCATCCTACGAGCCGGCTGTGGCAGTAGTCCAGACTACTCATGACAAGTGCATTAGAGATTGGGGTTTGTAGTTAAGCGACGCAAGGGAAAGAGACAGTAGGGTGTTTGTGGTTGACCTGTGACTTGAGTTCGAATCCATGAAAGCAAACTCACCTTTTTAAGTTCCAAGGTCAGTAAATTGAGTACTAAACTTTGGTTAATTACATCTGTTATTTACATCGGAGAAGCGAAATATTTAGTGCTATACAAAAATATAAGTTAGTATAAGAGAAGCAGAAGGATGGTGGAGGTCCAGGGAAGTAGGAAACCACAGAAGTAGTAGGAGACCAGCAGTTGGGTAGCTGGGGTGGTGGCGGGGTAGGTGAGTAAGTAGTGTCTGTCGACCACCACCATCCCCAAAGAACACATTGTCCCCCGAAACACGCCCCCCCTGGAAACAAGCCGACTGCCCCGCCCCCTCGCCCCCCTTAGCCTTGAACCAGGCAGCAAACTTAGGGTCGGCCACGGGTGGCAGTAGGTTTAGCTACGCCACTGGAGACCAGGGATGTGCATTGGGGATGAGCACCTTTGAGGGAATGGGTATGTACTCGCCAGAGCACCATGAGACGGAGAAGAGCAGTCGGAGAGGTAGGACGTAAATCACTGACCAGTCCCTGAGATTTCAAGGAACTCAATGTTGACCGTAATCAAGTGGTATGAGTAATGAATGCAGCTAATAACTCAAGGAGGAAAACGACAGAAAATACATATTGTCAAGAGGACTTGATTACTTTGAATGCGTTAGTAGGAGGTTGTCTCAGTGGAGTGAATAGTACAGAAGTCAGCAGTCCGTCCACAGGAGTTGAGTACATTATTAAAGTGAAAGCAATGGATAGTCTATTAAAATTCAGGGTCGTTGAGGAGTTTGGAGTAGAACCACAGTTTAGGGGCGCGGCCGAAGAGGTAAAGAGCGATTAGCAGACACACCGCAAAAGAAAATGAATTAATGGAAGAGTCCGACGAGGATGCCAGGAAAGAGCCATAGGAGTCACAAGTTGAGCCGACTGTCTGGGGCCCTGGGAGGAATTGGCTTTCTGAGGATAAGAGCAGAGTAATTGCTCGATGTATTGAACAATGTGTTGGATGTGGCAGAAGATATAGCGTATGTCCATCACTAGCAATGTAATGACTTGATCTGAGTGTGCAATATATAGATTCTTTTTCTTCCACTAAAGAGTGGGCAATTAACAATGGTTAACACCCTCAACAGGTGCTATGGTCTTAACAATAGGTGGCCATAAAGTGAACGTTTGAAAAGCTTATGATAGAGCGCGCGGGTCACCCGACCAATAATTTCGCCACTTCTGGCTTTGGGCCCATATATTTCAAATCACCATATACATTGATCAGATGACCTCACGCTCTGCTATCAGATATTTGTGAGTTCCCTTCGTTATTCTTCAGCGTACCCGACTTACCATCCACCGACACGGGTACCTATGACCACCATGGATCAGGGAGCTAGCTGTAAAAGGAAA
The DNA here is from genome assembly GCF_964261635.1 of Lissotriton helveticus. Classification (NCBI taxonomy): domain Eukaryota; kingdom Metazoa; phylum Chordata; class Amphibia; order Caudata; family Salamandridae; genus Lissotriton; species Lissotriton helveticus. The sequence continues at coordinate 1,926,695,505 of NC_136057.1, forward strand.
GGCAGCAAAATACAAACCCAACCAAAATACTATTCAATACCTATGTAAAATGACCACGGACAACTGGAAGTTTTAAAGTCTTTATCTAATTTAGTAAATTTCAGAAATAATCAAATTCACAGTAATTAAGCAATCAATAATCAGAATAACAGAAAGTACATAGCTGAATAGGAAATAAGTCAGTGCAACCATTTATAGACTAATGGAATCCGGACACACTTAAATGAAGGATCAGGAATTAGAACGTTTCAGGTGAATTACTAAAGATGGGATAGGCTTTGATTAGGACTAGTATTCTAGAATTATTTCAAGGGAATAAGACATGAGTTCGGGACATTTATCTCTATAGGAGAGTCTGTAGAGAGTCACACGCTATGCTTTAAGGCAAAAGTGCTTTAGATAATTTAAGTAGGGAGGTTCTGGACCATATCAGGAAATGACAAACTGCAATGCAAAATATAATTTCTAACAGGTAAGGCAACATAGGAACACGTTTGTGAAATAAAAATGCAATTGACTTTATGATTCAATGGTTGCGGCAAAAGTATGGAAAATTAACATATGCAAAGGTATGTCTTTATTAAAGCAAAAGACAGAAATATAGAAAGGTGCAGTTTCAGGAGATTCGGAGTAATATTTACCTAGACTGGTGTGAAAACCAAACCCTGGCCACGGGTCAGTTAAGGACAGGAAACCCTCAAGGAAGGATACCCCTCAAAGGACAGCAGGTGCAGAATGGACACCCAGGACAGAACAGGAAACCCTCAGATTAGGAATCAGGACAGGACCTCTCGGACAGGACCCTCAGGACAGGACCAGCACCCGCAGTTCGGAAGCAACGCCTGCGCTCCACCCTCTCTGCAGCTATCGATCAAGACCCCGATTGGATCAGCGAACTCCCAGAAAAGTGCTCCGCCAGCACTTTAAGGTTTAGTAAAACCTTAGTCTATGGTCAATTTCGGACAGAGTGCTCCGCAGTACTCTGTATCTTCAGTCACCTATTGAGTGCGTTGGGTCAGTGACAGGTCAGCTAAACCAGACAAGTCGGACAATTTCCCTAGGTAAACCCAGGGTAGTTATACTGTTCTGGGACGGTGTACCACCCCCCAATGTTGCAAAGTGTCAGAATCCCTCAATTTGGATTGGTCCTAAGGTAGGCTTTGGGTAACACACCAATCAGAGTAGACTATTTGGAGGCCTACTTTGCATTTCTGGGTACCGCCTAGCGAGATTGGGGTTCTCATGAGAAAGTCCAGTGGAATACAATGAAGAGAATACAATTGTTTCAATATGGGCACACATGACTCCGTCCTGCTGGGTCGCAGGTCATTTTCTCAGGAGCATCTTGCCCATCTCTGCCAGCTGGCTGAGTTCCACTGTTCGAGGCTGAACTTCCCCAGACTTCATGACCTGCGCAGAAGGGACCTTCAAGATGGTTCCCGGCTCAGTCAGACCCCCATTTCCCGCGGTATATGAAAAGTAAGCGAGAACAAATTAATACATAGAAATAAATGTATGTAAACACATCATTGGTCTTGTACTTCAAACTTATCATTATAAAAATATACTATGCAGTTTAAATGTTAGCAACATATACACACTCACAAGAGCAACTGCACGAGCAGTACCACGTTATTGCAAAAGCTGTGTATTACGCATGCGCACCCTTTCCCTCCAAAATTTATAACTACGTCAGGACACGTGAGTGTGACTGACGCATGCGCAGAAGCCATCTACTAAGCAGCGGCCATTTTAAAGACATTTATTAGTTGTATTAGAAATACACGTATGCAAGCTTCCTCTACCTTGTTCGAATATGAAAATAAAAGATTAGTAAGACGTACAATTTATTAATTTATTACACACGGGCGAGGTTCTTGACTCAAGCAAGTCGCGATGCGATGCTTGCTCTATCAATCCCCTCTTTGATGATATTTACTATCATCACAAAAATAATGGAACCAGATGCCAACTTCTTCACACTTTATACAGCTCTATCTCTTCCAACAAACGATCCAGCTTCTCTTTTTCATTTTTAGTAGGGTGAGAATTTTTCACCTTTTTGTATATCTGATTATTCATTTCCTCTAATTCAAGCTCATCCACACTTCGTTTCACTCCTCTGGCATTCACTTGATGCTTTCCGGTGTGTTTACGACACTTGCAACAGACAAATATGAAAAATAGGATAAGACCTATAATTCCAATTGGCATCAGTACCTTAAACAATAAGCTTTTACCTAAGCTAGCAAACCAATGACCTACATTTGAGAGACCATCTACCAGTCTCTTCCAGGCACTGTCAACCTCGAGTGGTTTGAGTTCCCTTTCCAAATTAGTAATGTTTTTCACGTATCTTTTGAGCTGCACACTTTTGTCCGGAATATAAGTGCAACAATGTTGCGCCTTCAACATCCGGCAGACTCCGCCCTCTTTTGCTAATAAGGTATCAAGAGCAAGTCTGTTCTGCAAAACCATTGATCTGATCGCAACCATTTCGGTATTGACCAGCAGAAATCCATGAGCTGTGTCAGTAGACAACACATCCACTATAGTGGACAATTTGCAAATTCTGTGAGTGTTCAGAACCACTCCCACTCCAGGTATCAGTGCACTGAAAATACTACCCATTATTTCACCTATGCTTTCTCTTTTACTACGCACTAAGCCATTAGTATTTTCACTGCTTCCAGCAACTTTGTTCACATGGTATATTTTCAGGAAGACTATGCCAAAATAGCAGCTTCCATACCAGTGATCCGGTAATTTGAAATAAGCCTTGTCCCCACATATATAATAAATTCCAGGAAACACAGGCTCTGACCCATTTTTGAAACCCCAACCTCCAATTACCTTGTAATTATGTTCACATTCACTGGAACCAATGAAAATGTTATTATAGTAGCTAGTCTTCTCGCGGTGAAGACATAGCTTTCCTTTCTTTTCAAAATCCAGCAACAGAGCAGGACCCGCCCCACCATTTGAGGTGCCTTCCATGTTCTCAGCCCATTTTGGCCTTTTCTGTGTTTCGTCATCTGCCTTTCTTTTTATTTTTATTCTCCTCTTCTCTGCCATGTTCAGGAACATCTTTTCCTGCTCACGCAAAGAACAGGTCAAGTTATCTCTGTGTGCGTCACCTATGTCTATATTACCTATAGTCAGGAAGTATTCGCCCATATAGCGAGTAACGTCACTTTTAGTATGTACAGGATTCAAGTTCCCACGTATAGGGAGTTCAGAAAAGATCACGTCATTGTTTGAGTAATAGTACTGTAACGGTCCTCTTTTGTAAAATAAGCTAGCTAAAATGCTACAGGAAATTCCATAGGTCAGGGGCAGGTGATGGTATGTCACGCCTTCAGCTACAGAGGTAGGTAGCTTCATGCAGACATAGCAATCTTCAATTTCCATAGTCTCTACATGGTGTATTAACAAGTTTGCGAAAACATTTAAATGCGTTCTATTCTTTACTCCATGATAATGTAGTCCTCCCTCATCTGATGCTTCTAGGTCTCGTTTTGTTTGTCTGAGTGCTCTCTCATGTATTGCTACACTTTGTGTTGTTAGTTCTTCAGTCTCAGTATTTACAATCTCAGTAGGGTCAATATTAGTATTTTTGCTCACCGCAAAAGGAATGAAAACTGTTAGTCCTATCCAAATTAATATCAGTATAACTATACTACATACACATACCTTGCAGCATGTTTTGCAACGACTGCAACTAGGTCTACCATTCACGTTTGAATCAGACATTTTGGCTCAGAAGAAGTTTCTCGACCCCTCTTTGTGTCTTTACACCAGTAGCTTACTTTGTGCAAATTCACGGTGGCTCGTCTTCTTCTTCGGCAGAGTACTCAGCGACTGGTTCTCCGTCGCTCTTGTCAGTTATATCAAGATCTTCAAATTCTTCTAAAACGAGCGTCCATTCAGGAGACTTGTACTTTTTGTTTTGTCTTTTTATTCGATCACTCCTTCTCTTGGAAGTATCTTCTGGTTGTTCTGCTATGCGAGCACTTCTTCTTTCTTCTGCACGTTTTTCTTCTACTGTTTTTATTCTCAGTCTCAATTTCTTTATGTATCCAGGCTCAATGTGCTTTCTTTTCTTAAGTCTTTTAGTTGGTACCGAGACCTCGTTCTCTTCTCTTGCCCTTTTATTTTCATTAGTTTGTGGCAATTCTGCTTCTTCTATTTCCCTTCCTGTCTCACTAGTTCCAGGACTTGCATCTATTTCTTCTGCCTGGTTACTAATCTGGCCTTGTTTAGGAGAATTTTGGTTTTGCTTTTCAAATGTCTCTGTTTCTGTTTCCTGAACACTTTTTCCTAATCCTATCTGATCCTGTTCGAGCACTTCGTTCTCTTGTGTTTCTTCCGCTCGAATCTCTTTACTAGGTCTGATCTGTCCCTTTTCGATATCAGGAGTTAGTGGAGGAGTATCGATCACTTGTTCTGTCCCTGTCTGACCTTCTCCTTCCTCAGTTTTGATGTGAATCTCAAGAGTCTGAGGTTCTTCGCCTGTGCCTTGCTTTTCCTCTCTATTCCACTCTCTACCTTTCAAAATTCGTTCGCTCGTTCTGATGGGGTCTTCGGTAAGGTCAATCAATGGTATCCACTCATCTGGCCATATGCTTGTCAGCTCGTCATCAGCTACTTCTGGACCAACCTTTGGGAACCCTTCAGCAGTCTGGACTCTTGGTAGCTCGTCATCAACTACTCCTGGACCAACGTCTGCGGACCCCTCAGCTTGACTGGTACTGGGCTGCACGTCGTCAGTTACTTCTGGTCTTGCTTCTGCAGGCTCCTCTGCTGTACCGTCTTCTTCTCCAGGCTCTTTATCGGGTTGTACCTTCTGAGTGTGGCTGGCGTGGATCCAATGGGGAACACCGGCACACTTTACTGCTGTGGTCGTTACCAGGATCACTTGTCGCTTCTCTCCCCACCTCGGTTCCAGGCAGCTCGACCGAGTATGCTTCTTTATTTTGACCCAGTCTCCGGGAACCAGTTTGTGGAGAGGAGTCGTTGGATTGGCGACGGCGTCTTCTCCGATCTGGCGAGAGATATAACGCACTTGGTCACCTAATCTCTTGCAGTATTCAAGCACCAAATCATCAGTAATACTCAACAATTTGCTTCCTGGTACCCATGCTTGTCTCATCACTCTTCCCATCAAGATGTCATGAGGGCTCAGGCCTGTCTTTCGGTCTGGAATACTTCGGAGTCCCATCAGAACCAGAGGCAGGGCCTTCACCCAGGTCATGCCAGATGCATCACACAATTTCGCTAATCTTGTTTTGATAGTCCCGTTTATTTGTTCCACTACTCCAGATGCCTCTGGTCGATATGCACAGTGGAGTTTTTGCGAGATCCCAAATGCCTTACAGAGTTGGTCGATTACCTCATTCTGAAAATGTCGGCCTTTATCTGATTCAATAGTGACTGGAACCCCGAACCTAGGTATCAGTTCTTTCAGTAAACACTTTGCTACTGTCAGTGCGTCACTTTGGGGAGTAGGGTAAGCTTCCACCCACTTTGAAAATAGGCAGACAATGACAAGGACATAACGCTTCCCTTCACAACGTGGCATGGTGATGAAATCAACTTGTACTTTCACAAAGGGACCCGCTGACCTCCCAATTTTCCCTAGTTCCACTATTGTTCTCTTGCCTGGGTTCATCTTTTGACATGACAGGCACCTCTGGCAGAGGGACTCTGCTACTTTCCTGAACTTTCTGCTATACCAAGTCTGTTGGAATACCAGAATCATGGCATCCCTACCAATGTGTGATCCCTCACGTATCAATCTCGCCATTGCGCCAAGCAAGTGTCTGGGTAACACAGGCATACCATTTGGGCCCAAGATGACACCATCCTCTCGTCTTGGTCTACACCCTTCTTCCTTCCACTTCTCTCTCTCTTGCCAGGGTGCCGCCTGCTGCCATTCTCTCACTTCATCCCATGTAGGCACTTCTTCAAACACTCGAAGTTGGCAGCTGGTTCCGGGCCCCCCCGTTTTGGATTTATGATATATCGATCTCTGGCGCATAATTTTGCCACTCGATCCGCGAAATCATTTCCCAAAGATACAGGGTCAAAGTCCTTCTTATGGGCAGCACACTTGACCACTGCCAGTTCCTTTGGTAACTGGATTGCCTCTAAAAGGTCTTGAACAACTTTTCCATTTCGAATAGGGGTACCTGATGAGGTTAGGAACTCCCTCTGTAGCCATAATTGGCCAAAGTCATGCACAACCCCAAAACAGTACTGACTGTCAGTATACACTGTTAGGCGTACGTTTTTCCCCAATTTGCAAGCCTTTATCATCGCGATCAATTCGGCTACTTGTGCAGACTTTACTTCAAATAAATAACCTGCTTCTTCAATTTTGGTTAAGGAGACTACCGCATAGGCAGCACTCAGGCCTCCTTGTTCATGTCTTAGGCATGAACCATCCACAAAAAATTCCAAGTCATGTTTAGGCAAAGGTGTTTCTTTAATGTCTGGGCGTGGCTTTGTGCTAAATTCTGTTAAATCAATGCAGTTATGCTCATCTTCCTCCCCATCTTCCATATCCATTGAATTGGGAAGCAGAGTGGCGGGGTTCAGAATGTTGCACCTGACAATTGTTATATTTGCAGCACCCACGAGAATCCTCTCGTATTTAGTCAGCCGACTAGGGGTGAGATACTGAGTTTTCGTTCTTGTTAACAAAATTACCACTCCATGTGGAACATACACAGTTACAGGATGTCCCATGACAATGGATTCACTCTGCTCTAAACTTGTGCAAGTAGCAGCTACTGCTTTCAGACATCCTGGTAATCCAGCAGCCACTGGATCCAGGGTGGCAGAGAAATATGCCACAGGCCTTCTGGTTGTGCCATGTTCTTGTGTTAGGACTGACAACGCGCAATTATCGCGAGTGTCACAGAACAGGGCAAATTACTTGGAATAGTCTGGCATTCCCAACGCAGGGGCTGTACACAGACAATCTCGCAATTTGGTGAAGGCTGTTAAGCTTTCCTCATCTCATTCTACGACATCCGGTGTTCCTCTCTTGGTCATTTTTATCAAGGGCCTAGCTAGGACTGCAAATCCCAGAATCCATTGCCTGCAGTATCCTATCACTCCAAGGAACATTCTGATTTCTTTCTGAGTACGGGGTAACTGCATCTTTTGAATTATTCTCACTCTTTCTGACGTTACTTTCCTGATGCCTTTCTCTATCTGGTGCCCCAGATATTTCACTGATTTTGCACAGAACTGTAATTTTTCAGGGGCCACTTTATGTCCCTTTTCACTCAGGTGATTCAGTAGGGCAATGGTGTCAATCACACAGTCCCTATGACTTTTGGACGACACCAAGAGGTCGTCAATATATTGCACCAAGACAGAATTTCCAGGTAAGACCAAAGTTTCCAAGCATTTTTTCAAGATCTGATTAAAGATAGAGGGGCTCTCTGTGTACCCTTGGGGGACCCTGTTCCAGACATACACGTGACTGTTGAAGGCAAATGAGAAAAGAAATTTGCTGTCTGGATGCAAGGGAATGGAAAAGAATGCATGACATAGGTCTATCACAGTGAACCACTCAGCATCCCAGGGAATCTGGTACAGAATCACTGCTGGGTTCGGGACAATTGGGCAGCAAGGAATCACTATCTTGTTTACGTTTCTCAGGTCCTGCACTACTCTGTACTTGCCACTAGGCTTTTTGATGCCCATAATCGGTGAGTTGCATGGGCTACTCATTACTTCCTGTATGATGTTCCCTTCTAATAATTTCTGTATTTCCAGGGCAACCCCTGCTCTCACTTCTGCATTCATTCTGTAGGGTTTAGTATTAGGATAGACTGCATTGTCCTTGATGGCTATCTGTATGGGGTCTACGTTTTTCATTAATCCTACATCTTTTCCGGTAAAGTCCCATACCTCTGGCTTCACTGTTTCTTGGAGTTCTTTGGGCAAATCCTGCATAGTCATTCGTTTAATTTCTGAGTCCGGCCTGATTAACATTAATTTATAAATGCCATCTTCATCTGGGGTCTGAATTTCGACGCCCTTTGGTGTGCAAAAGATGGTACAATTCATTTTGCACAGCAAATCACGTCCCAGTAAGTTTACTGGACTGGTGTCACAAACGACAAATCTATGCATTTCCTTAAAGTTTCCAATTGAGATCTCCATGGGCTCGGTAACAGGAGTACTAATCAATTGATTAGATACACCCACTACTTGGATGGCTTCTCCCGAGAGGGGTAGGTTTGGAACGTCCACTGTTCTCACAGTAGAACGGGTAGCGCCAGTGTCCAACAGAAAAGTGACATCATTTCCGTCAACCTTTCCTTCAATGTATGGTCCGGACTGGTCTACCGGCAAGGAGGCGCCAAGTACGCACTCCTCGTCCTCCCCTCTCAGGCCCCGTCAGTACTGGTCATCACCAAGGAAGGTATCGTTTAGTAAATACTGCGAAGTTGCTGTATTTCTGTTCTCATTGCTTTCCCAGACCTCTACGTCATCACCCTGCGTGGACTTTCCCTTAAATACTTGCTTTGGTGCTCGGGGCAACTGAATCGTTTTTACCTGTGGTTGGGTCTTTCTTGGTCTTTCTTTCTGCGTCTGTGGAATTAAATCGGGTGTTTGGGCGTTATCATCCTGCAAATAGGGACACTCGTTTCGCCAGTGTCCAATTTCCCCGCACTGGTGGCAGGGAAATTTCTTCATTGCCTCCTCCCTGCTCATTTTGGGCCGGGGCTTGCCTCCTCCCCCACCCCCAGGACCTTGGTTCTGAGTAGTTTTGGCCATTTTACTCAATTGTTTTTCCTGCTGTTCTGCGAGCTTCACTTGAGCCCACATAACCTTCTCCTTGAGAGCCTTTTTCTTTTCTGCCATCTCGTCCTCGCAGTACTTTGCGTACCGCAGGACCTCATCCATCTTTTTAGTATGCCAACAGATTTTGTTATCTTTTATCCACTGACAAATTTCGGGTCTTAAACCATTTACAAACCTGTAAATAAAATGTGTCATATCCTTCATCTCGATGTTGTCTATCCCGCTGTATGTTTTGAACACCTGCAACAGCCTTTCATAAAAGGAGTGCACTGTCTCGTCTCTTTCCTGTGTTGTTCTATCTATCTTGGTCCAATCAGTTTCCTTTGCTGGCACTTTTACTTTCAAATGCTGTATTACTTGTTCATATTTTTTCATCACTTCTCTCGATGGTTCCCCTGTGTTGCCATCTCTGGGGTATTCCTCACTAGGCCAAGCTATGTCTATTTTACACTCGGTCCACAGATCTACCGGGACCACAATGTCGAAAAACCCATCCAGGTCTTTCCACAGGCATTTTTGTACCTTTACGAACCTTTCCACCTGCCTGTACCAGTCTACTGGTTTTTCGCGCAATTTGGGGAAATCGTTGGTAAAGGACACAATATCCTGTCTGGACCATGGAACGTGCACATACTTCCCACCTGGTACTTCGCGCATAGGGCATAACTGCTCCGGTTTTTCAGCTTCTTTTAGCAAAAATTCGGGAGTTGCCTGCCTAGACCTGGCCTCGTCCTTTTTCTTGACCCATCTAGCTTTCCACCTTTCCACATCTCCCCATTTTTGCAATACTGACAATAGTTCCTTGACCTGTGCTTTCTTTCCTGAAGCATTCAAGTTTTCCAAATCTTTGTCTGAGAAATCTGCTCTATAGGGTTTTTGCAGTGGTTTCGATCTTGAAATATCTATACCCATGCTAGCAGCAGTGTCTGTCAGTTTTTCATGAAGTACTCGGGTATTTCGGGTGAGACTTTTGCAGATAAACAGCATTTCGTCTTCGGAGTAGGTATTTAATCTGTCTAATCCTACATTTCCTGCCATCAATTCCTCTTTCTATTCTCAGCTTGTAAAGATCTAAAGGTTTCGTTGGGGACATTTGCTTTTCCAATTCCTGACTCCATCTTTCGATTTATTCCGGAGTCACCAATGTGACACTCCTAGTACCCGAGGTCGATTCCATCTGAATTGCCCTCGTACTAAACGTGTGCGGCTTCGGGATCCTTTTCTCAGTCTTTCTAATGGGCAGGTCTAGCAGCGAGACCTCCGACTCGCACTCACTGGTCTGATCATCTATAATTAAGGGTTCTGGTCTGGTCGGTGCAATGACAGGGGTAATTACGGGAGTTTTTGGAGTCCCTTGACGGTCCCCGTACAGCGGAACCACCGGTCCGATTGTTACTGGGATCGTCAAGGCTTCAGGACTTGCATTTAGCTGTGACATTTTCCGTATTATTTCAGCTCGCTGATTCCCCAGCGCTTCTCGCTCTTTCTCTTCTAATAACCTGTCCAAGGAGTTTCCATGTAACACCTGCAGGGTTAGAATGGGAGCATAACTCGGGGCTGTGGGATGAGTCTCACTCGGCCCTCCGCCATAGTTAGGCTTCGGAAACAGACTTCCTGTGCCTAGGATTCTTGGATCTTCCTCATTCTGGGGCTGTAATAACGGCATTCCTGAACCTATGGGCCTCACCTCTCCTCCATAAGGGGGACGAGGGAAAAACTCTCCTTCACGTGAATATCCTGTCTCTCCACCTACCGGTCTCCTGGGGTAAATACTTCTGGGTTCTATGGGTCCTAGATTCTCAGTATAAGGAGGAATTATGTAATCCCCTCCTACACTTGCGGACCTGACCTCTTCCCTTTGTAGGGGTCTCCGGGAATATCTCCTGCACTCGAAGGTCGGTGTCCCTCATTATAAGGAGGCGGACTTCTCATGCACATGTCATCTAACAATTCGTCATCTGACTCTCCCAGGGGCCCCCAATGTTTAGTCTTTTCTGTTCTTTTCCCCCCCCCCCCAGGAGGATCTTCTGCTGGGATCATGGGAAACAGTCCTGCAACAATCATGCTCTGTCTCCATTGTTTCATCTTTTTATCTCGGGATTCTTGCCTTAGTTTTGGGTAATACTTTGTCAGCCTTTTGTCCATTCGGGGCTTCTCTCTTTGGAAAGCCTCACTCTCCCACTCCTCTAATGCCTCATACTGCGTTAGTCTTGGTCTGGGATGTAATTCATTCATTCGGGTTCTTAAATTGAATAGGATTCTACCATTAAAGGTACCTTCTAACGGAAAGGCCATTATTCCGTCGTCTTCCGTGTACTTCACCCAATTTTCTAACCACACACACGTATTGTACCCTCTGTCAAACATCATGAAAGAGGCGGGAGTATTTGGTGGTGGAATAACAATGCCCTCTCTAGTTTTAATCGGCTTGTCCTTTTTAAAGTAATTCTTTACCTTCTTTACAATGGACATTTTTCTCTTAGTTCCGTACATAATATCGTATCTATTAGCTTTCCACTGATCCCTTTCAAACCCTTGGTTTCTTGGATCGGGTCTAGTTTCTGGAGAATACGAGTGCCACATACGATTTATACGCTTAACTTTGTTTACAAATTACCTCCAATCAGAATGCGTTTTGCAATTCCGTGCGACCAATGGGTGCACGCGTTCAAATATTTTCGGCCAATGGGTGCGAGGCCTTTTTCGCGAGACAGTTCTCACGCTTCGGCGCTCACCCCTCCTTCACAATTCCAGCCCCGCTACCCGCCCGCTGTATCTACCAATCCCAGCGCGGCACGGAGTGACGTCAGAGACGCTTCGCGACTGACTCCCTCCCTTCACAAGGTAACGGAAACTTTCTTTCTTTCTAAAGTGCTAGTGCTTGGTATATTTAACAATGAATACACATTCGCCACAGTGCTCAAGTGTCTAAACAGGAAAGATTTCTTTTACTGCAAGTAAACTACTTCCATTTACTTTTCACACGCTGCGGGTAGATCTCTTCCGCCTACCCTTCACTCTAGCATCAGTGAACCTGTTACTTCCCTAGACCCATCCACTCTTTTTCGGGATATATCCGAGTCTAAGGTTTCCCAGCGGACCCCTTTGCTTTCACCCAAGCTCCGATGAACCTGCTACTCTTCCGATGTGACCCTTATTAGGTTACGCCACTATGGGAATTTTGCCAATGAACCTCGTTACTAACATTTATTCACACATGTATTCAGAAAAACCCTAGTTAGTGCTTCCTGGTTTTACCTAACCTGCACCTAACTTTCCTTGAGCCTGCGACCTCAAGGCAATGGATTCTATTCACCACTTGCCTATTCAATTCCCCGGGGAGTTCTGACAACACTGAACAGCACGTTTTACGTACGCATGGATTAATACATATAACAATATAAGAACAAGAATAACAATTTTGAAACAATTCATAAATTTCAAACACAGCGCATTCTCAAGAGATTGATCAGGTCCCTCGAAATGGCCGCTCTTATAGCAGCATCAATATACTAGCAGCTACCGACTTGACTTAGCCTAACTAGTCCTACCTAACCTTTAACTATTCCCTAACCATCCTCTGCTTACCAGAAAATACTGATAGAGCGCGCGGGTCACCCGACCAATAATTTCGCCACTTCTGGCTTCGGGCCCATATATTTCAAATCACCATATACATTGATCAGATGACCTCACGCTCTGCTATCAGATATTTGTGAGTTCCCTTCGTTATTCTTCAGCGTACCCGACTTACCATCCACCGACACGGGTACCTATGACCACCATGGATCAGGGAGCTAGCTGTAAAAGGAAAGGCAGCAAAATACAAACCCAACCAAAATACTATTCAATACCTATGTAAAATGACCACGGACAACTGGAAGTTTTAAAGTCTTTATCTAATTTAGTAAATTTCAGAAATAATCAAATTCACAGTAATTAAGCAATCAATAATCAGAATAACAGAAAGTACATAGCTGAATAGGAAATAAGTCAGTGCAACCATTTATAGACTAATGGAATCCGGACACACTTAAATGAAGGATCAGGAATTAGAACGTTTCAGATGAATTACTAAAGATGGGATAGGCTTTGATTAGGACTAGTATTCTAGAATTATTTCAAGGGAATAAGACATGAGTTCGGGACATTTATCTCTATAGGAGAGTCTGTAGAGAGTGACACGCTATGCTTTAAGGCAAAAGTGCTTTAGATAATTTAAGTAGGGAGGTTCTGGACCATATCAGGAAATGACAAACTGCAATGCAAAATATAATTTCTAACAGGTAAGGCAACATAGGAACACGTTTGTGAAATAAAAATGCAATTGACTTTATGATTCAATGGTTGCGGCAAAAGTATGGAAAATTAACATATGCAAAGGTATGTCTTTATTAAAGCAAAAGACAGAAATATAGAAAGGTGCAGTTTCAGGAGATTCGGAGTAATATTTACCTAGACTGGTGTGAAAACCAAACCCTGGCCACGGGTCAGTTAAGGACAGGAAACCCTCAAGGAAGGATACCCCTCAAAGGACAGCAGGTGCAGAATGGACACCCAGGACAGGACAGGAAACCCTCAGATTAGGAATCAGGACAGGACCTCTCGGACAGGACCCTCAGGACAGGACCAGCACTCGCAGTTCGGAAGCAACGCCTGCGCTCCACCCTCTCTGCAGCTATCGATCAAGACCCCGATTGGATCAGCGAACTCCCAGAAAAGTGCTCCGCCAGCACTTTAAGGTTTAGTAAAACCTTAGTCTATGGTCAATTTCGGACAGAGTGCTCCGCAGTACTCTGTATCTTCAGTCACCTATTGAGTGCGTTGGGTCAGTGACAGGTCAGCTAAACCAGACAAGTCGGACAATTTCCCTAGGTAAACCCAGGGTAGTTATACTGTTCTGGGACGGTGTACCACCCCCCAATGTTGCAAAGTGTCAGAATCCCTCAATTTGGATTGGTCCTAAGGTAGGCTTTGGGTAACACACCAATCAGAGTAGACTATTTGGAGGCCTACTTTGCATTTCTGGGTACCGCCTAGCGAGATTGGGGTTCTCATGAGAAAGTCCAGTGGAATACAATGAAGAGAATACAATTGTTTCAATATGGGCACACATGACTCCGTCCTGCTGGGTCGCAGGTCATTTTCTCAGGAGCATCTTGCCCATCTCTGCCAGCTGGCTGAGTTCCACTGTTCGAGGCTGAACTTCCCCAGACTTCATGACCTGCGCAGAAGGGACCTTCAAGATGGTTCCCGGCTCAGTCAGACCCCCATTTCCCGCGGTATATGAAAAGTAAGCGAGAACAAATTAATACATAGAAATAAATGTATGTAAACACATCATTGGTCTTGTACTTCAAACTTATCATTATAAAAATATACTATGCAGTTTAAATGTTAGCAACATATACACACTCACAAGAGCAACTGCACGAGCAGTACCACGTTATTGCAAAAGCTGTGTATTACGCATGCGCACCCTTTCCCTCCAAAATTTATAACTACGTCAGGACACGTGAGTGTGACTGACGCATGCGCAGAAGCCATCTACTAAGCAGCGGCCATTTTAAAGACATTTATTAGTTGTATTAGAAATACACGTATGCAAGCTTCCTCTACCTTGTTCGAATATGAAAATAAAAGATTAGTAAGACGTACAATTTATTAATTTATTACACACGGGCGAGGTTCTTGACTCGAGCAAGTCGCGATGCGATGCTTGCTCTATCACTTACATAGGCCATCACCAGAGTGAAAGGTCATGTGATGCCACTCTTTTTGATGGTATAAAATTATGGCGAAACAGGCACTTTCTAGACCCCCCTCTGCAAGTGACTGTCACCACAGGTATCTCTCTAAATCGGTTGGGGAACCCACCTTTATCGCATGACAATCCTGGACTCTTTGCTTTACAGTACCAAGGCTGCCACATCAACCACCTGGAACTAATGGCTTTCACGCTTAATCCTCGGAGACTTTCTTCCAATGCTTCTGAACAAGACCATACTATAAAACCAGATAACATTGGTATAGGAGATTTGGCATTGGGCAATCATCACAACATTTCCTTATTAGCAGAGCACATTATGTGACACAACAACTTTGCTGACCTGCTCAGCAGAACACGCCAACAAGTACAGAAGCAGGAACTCCACCCACAAGTCTTTCACAGGTGCTTCCAACATTGTGGAACTTCAACAACAGACCTCTTTGCCATGCCCTAAAATGCAAAATGCCAAACCCTCTCCACCAGCTACCCACATCCTCAATCCAAGGGCAATGCACAACTGGTTGAATATTTGCTTATGCTTTTCTACCTTTTTTCCTGACACGATACACAAAGGGGCATATTTACAATGTGCCAGCGGCACCTTTAGGCCACTGGAGCATCACATTTGTGACACTCTACGACGCAGTGTGCCGGCCCATATTTACAATATGGTCTGCTTTCATGCATTACTCTGCGTGAAAGGGGCATTCCATGGGTGTTGCTGTGGGTGTTCCCACACAACATCCAAGGACCCTGACACATTTCCAGATATACAAGCTTCTAACGCCTGCGTTAAAGTGGCACAACATTTTTTGCTATTTCTATATGTGCTGCATTCTGCAGCACATGAGTTAAATGCCATCAGTGACTGTTTCTATACAGGAAGGTCTCCTTTCCTGCACAAAAACAATCATTCCTACAATGCAGGTACCCTTGCACCATCCTACAAGGGAGCTGGAATTGGGCTAGGCAGCCAATTGTGCGCCAGTGCAAAGGAACAGGGATGCATCATATTGCTGTAAATACAACACATCCATGCACTTTCTAATGGCACAGCCCGGCATAGCAAAATGGCTTGCCACACTGCGTCATTCTCTAGTTAATATGCCCCAAAGTTTGGAAGGGCTAAAAAGGATTATCCCCCAAGAAAACAACCCCTGTGGCCATTTAGAACTTAAATATTTAACTCGTAAGATTTAGTGGCCTCCCTTTTGAACCCCTCCACTCCTGTGCATTGCAATTCCTCTTGTGAAAAGGGACCTTTTAAAAGAAATCACTCCCCTTACTCGTATTAGCGAGCCCCAAGCTCTAACAGTTTACAAACCATATATTCCGGAGCATAAGGATAGGATAGTCCTTCACACTAATCTTAAATTCTTGCCAAAGGTGGTCTCCTGTTTTCAAAGCAACCAGCCTAGTGAGGCACTAGTCTGTTTGCCATCTCCCGACTCAGTAGCTGAAAGAGTGCTCTATATGCTTGAGGTTAAGAGAGTGCTCATGCACTACATTGACAGAAGCCAAGCTTTTAATAAGGCTAATCAACGTTGTGCTGCATTTGCTAAGCCTCATAAACTTTTTCCCATCTCCAAAGCAGGTATTGCTGAAAGAATAGTTAAATGTATCCAAACCCACTACCATAAAGTCAAAAACACATTTCCTGTGTCCCAAAGAGCACTTTTTGTATAAAAAAGAGCCACGCTGGCTTTTATAGGAAACAGCCATGTTAAGGAAATATACAAAGCTACTGCATGGTCTACACCACGCACCTTCACTAACCATTTCTGTGTAGATGTGCTTGCAAGTCAACATGCTTTTGTAGACCAAGCAGATTTTAAGAACACTGTTTCAAACATCTGCACCAGCAGCTATTTAACAACTGCATTCCTGAGGCACTGCTTTACTGTCTGCAGAACATGTGTATCTACAGGCACACATTACTTAATTTACATTTATCCACCTCTCTTCATCTGCATTCTCCTCGGCCATGTCGCCATCTGGTTCCTGAGCAAAAGAGAACAAGCATTTACAATGCAACGGTTTCGCCTTTGTAAAAGTTTGAGCTTATGGCATTGTAAATGACAAATTTTGTATTTATGTGTTGGTTTTGAAAGCAGATAAATAAATGCCATTGTCATTTACAATGCCAATAGCTTAATCTCTCACAAATGCGAGACCTATTGCATTTACACACACACACACACACACACGCACAGAGCCACACACAGACAGAGCTACACACAGAGACAGAGCTACACACACAGACAGAGCTACACACACAGACAGAGCTACACACACAGACAGAGCAACACACACAGACAGAGCAACACACACAGACAGAGCAACACACACAGACAGAGCAACACACACAGACAGACATTTTATGTGCCCAGACACCAACTGGTGGATAATATATTGTAAACAGAAGCTTTGTCGTTTCTCACAGTTTTTTACAACACACATTGGCTTTAACCCACAACGTACTATGTAACAAGCCTTTATAACCCACATCGGGTGGGTTCAAGACTGTATCTTGTTACACATAGACTACTACTTGCACTCCAAACTTTATTGGTTTGTAAATGGCCCACAACATAATTTTCAACATGCACAACCACACCTGTCTCCAGTTATTCACCTATTTCCATTCTATACACCCACACATGTACACACAGTAACTCAATGTTGAATGTGGTGTAGTGGCTTACCTGTCAACTTCGGTAGCCGAAACCTAACTAGATGAGATCTGCCCAGAACTGTTTGCAAGCCCAATGCCAGAATGTGCTGTTAAGCCACAAGTAACAGATGGTAAATAATTAAAACATCGGAATTATATCGTTAATGGTAAGCCTAAAGGGCAACATTTCAGCCGGTAAACCAAAGCACACAGAATTCTATGGTACACCAAAATCAAATGATTCAATGTTGTAAAACGAAACAGAGTTTGAGGTGGACTACTTTTTAGATCAGGTTATTACAATATGAACCTCAAACATCGTATCTACTGGAGACCAAAATGTATATTCATGTTCAAACTCAAGTTCCTGTTCCTCACACAAGAACAGCAGGGCAGCATTCAATAAACAAGAACAACTGCACCATAAATCAAAGCAGAACAAATAATATATAAAAGGTAGGCAATATTTTGTTATATACAGAACGGGTATTCTCATCTCCTGTGCATCTTGAATTCACAACAATGTAATCTATGCACTCCCCACTAAGACGATACCAACCTTAACAGGTGAGAACAAATACAGGGGGAGTGAAGAGTAATTTTCAGTTTGGCATAAAGGGAAGTCATCTGGTTTGTGCAACAGGAGCATTTATTTGAGAAATGTCGTTACATTTCGTCTTCTGTCACTTGAAAATAAGATACCACTGCTGAACTTCATGCCGACAAGCATTTTAATATGAGCATCTCACTTGCACCCTGTTTTATGAGGCTGAAACCTTAGTAAAAACCTAAAAGCTATTCACTGGAATTTTGGAATTACAAATCTTTTAGGAAAGGAATGGGTGCATATGTAGGTCATTCTCCAAAAGGTTATCAAAAGTGTATAAAGTGCCTTGCTACTGTAGAATGACAACATAGGACGGCAACAACAGACGCATCTGATATTTAACAAAAAAACAGAGCATTATTCCCACTCATCAGCTATGTGAATATCATCATACTAATAATTTTCTGAGTTCTAGTGATGTGCTGTGCTCTCAGCTGGAGTGTTAATTTAATAAATATTGGTCCAGGCACGAATGGTTATATTTCATGCCTGTTAAGTCTTTTTACCCATATTTCTAAGTGAGTGAATCCCTTCAATTTATGACACTCGCTTTTTCAGTCCTGGTTAGCCATATCTCTCTCTCCTTTGCTCTTGCCCCTTCTCGTTCCTTCCTACCTTACTCTGTGTACTTTTTTAAAATCTAGTTTCCCTATCAAGTTTTTAGAAGCTCCCCATTTACATTGTCCTTCTATGTTAAACCCTTCTATTTAATTTATTTCTAGAGACATCCCATTCTTTTATTCCATTGAGGCAATGTTATCCTCCATCCACAAAAGTATACAGATTCCTGACATTCACCCCTAACTTCTCAAACATAACACTTAACATTCCAACTCTACCACTCCTCCTTGTACCCCATTCACACGTTTGTGGCAATCGCCTGTTTCTTTAACATTTCCTCACTCCTCTTTTGTCATTATCGGTGCAAAATGCACTCACCGAGGCACTTGTAAGTAACTGAACGAACTTGATACACAGCCTTTAAGTGGCATGGTCGATTTGGCCTCCACACAAACTAATTCTATAATGAGGTTTAACCAGTATTTAATGAAAAAGGTAACTTGCATATTTCAAAGGTTGAAGGGGGACAATTTAGTTATCCGTAAATTGTTTAAGAGCACAGTATTGTTTGTGCAACAAAAAAAACACATTTCAAGAGAAAGAGACCAGAACTACTGGCTTCTTTCCATGACTTTTCTCCTGTGTGTCCACCAAATGCTTTTATATAATGTTAAGAAAATTACCCTTTTGGCAAAAACAAAATCCTTAAGAGAGTTCAAGTTCTGTCAAGCACTGCAGATACCTTCACAAACAGATACATTAAATGTGATCATCAGCAATTACGTTAAGACCATTTCAAAATGTCAAAAGACACCCTCTGTATGCTGCAACCAAGTTCTTGGTCTTAAAATCAAGTGTAGGGATGGAACCGATATTTGGGTGTTTCCAGTACCACATTCCTCCATCATGAAAAAATAGGGAACTGGGGAGCAGATATTCTTGTATCAAATTAAGTCATCTTAGGGGCATTCTTAACTACCTATGCATCTTGCTGTCACTGCAACACGTTGGTAACGCCTCGAATACCTCAGAAAGCATGAGTAGTCTACAAAACAGGAAGCACTCTGGAATATTAATTAACAATAGTGAATATTTGGGAACTTGCCAACATATTCACTCACGGAGAATATCACTGGCAATACTATTTTTCACCACCGTTTTCCTCTTACACGGTACCTGTCCAACACCGAAAAGTGCTACCACTAGATACTTGAAAGAAATTAGTATGCTTCTGTTTCGAATAACAAACTGTCTAATAGGCAATTAATAAATCTTGGCAAATACAAAAAAGCCATCTACCTTGATTCAAAACACAATAAAGACCTTCAGTTTACATGGTTACAGTATAGCCATTCACTGAACAAATATGCTACAGATGGATATTTCTTCTGGATATAGTTAAAGACGTACATGTCAGTCTGTTGAACACCTCGCTAAGAGAACTGCACTGTTTAAATGAAACGCGGTTTAGAAAAGCACTTTAAAACGCAATTTGAATCATCTCTAATGGAAGGGTTGTCTTGTTTGCTGCAAGTTTCTTCAGCTTGTAGAAAGGGTGGAGGTTACCACATTTATTTACTACAGTAGTTTTACTGAAAGTATCGGAGAGAGCAATGATGAATCGAAGAAATGCGAGCCTGAATCCGACAGAGTATCCAACGAAGTTACAATGCACAGTTATGCATGTTATTATTACACTATGGTGGCCACTGAACATCTGTATTTACGGTTCTATTTACCTAACCACGAGGACGGGACACGAACATCTAAAGGGAAGTCCTGTCCTAGCGTTGAGGAGGCAGTTGTTGCCGAGCAGCCCCGAGCTGCAGGAGAAACATTCCAAACAGCAGCGCCATCTTAAGAGCAGACACCAAAGCAGGGGGAGGGGAGCACAGGCGCCCTTGACGGTTTCCATGGCTCTCCTTACAGCGGCCCGGCGAATTGCGATATGTGGTCTCTGCTGTTATGCAAATAGCGCAATTGTAAGCGAGATTTATCGAAGAACATTTTAAGTATTTACTGTAACATATTTATTTGGTACAACAGTAGGAATCATACTCCACGTTCTATTCTCGCAGAGAAATAAATTATGTGGTATTTATCGCTATCAATAAATTCCGACTCGGATGTAATCGGATTCGGGGGCGTGCTCTCCCCTTCCCATTGGCTGGAAGGTAAAATTCCAGCCAATGGGAAGAGGAGAGGGCGGGACTTAAAAAAAGACCCAGAAACGCCCCCGAATCGCGTCAAGGCGGGCCCTGAACTGAGTGACGCTCCTCTCCTCCAATGGCTGGCCAGCATTTACGAGGCCAGCCAATGGAGGAGAGGGGCGTCTTCAGGCCCCCATACTACAGACATAAGATTTCGGCTCCGCCCACTGCTTACGCAGTGCGACGGTAGCGAAACCTAAAAAAGACAAAAAGAGGTTAGAGGCCCCTGCACCCATCCCCCAGGTAAGCGCAGGGGGATCCCTTTGTGTCTCAGGTGTCGTTATCTTCTTCATTGCCTGAGCCGTCCAGACCCCCTCTCTTTTATTAGGGTACAAGGGGCCCCCTGTGGGTCCTCATGTTTCGTCGTCGCTGTCTTAATCTGAGCCATCCATTGCAGCTTAGTAATGCAGGAGACTGGCAGTAGTGTAGCAGGGGGGTGCTCTTACCTGCAGCCATCGTGGTGCAGCCGTCACAGGAATCACTGCCACTCTTACATGCAGCCGCCAAGGGCGGCAACGCAGGAACCGCCACATGTGACACAAGGTCTGGCTAAGTCACTGCATTGGTATCCAGGCCTTAAGCTCCGTGCCTAGGGCCTTCAGCAGTTTCTGTGCATATGCGCACTCCCAGGAGAGATGGTAGGTTGTCTCGTCATAGGCAGTGCACCGGGCAAGACTTTTATTGGTTGAGCCCTCTTGCATGCACCAAGGCTCTCACTGGCAGTCCTCCTTTGATGGCAATCCACGCAATGTCTTTGTGATGGTTGGTCAGGTCCTTGGAGGTGATGTTCCCCCACACGTGGTCCTCTGAGGCAGAAGGGAGGGCGCTGATCAGTTTGCTGATGTCCTGCACGTATCTGGTGTTGTGCGATCTTCGGAGTCCACGTGGCTGGGGTGGCAGCCTCCAGACCAAACTACTTGTAGAACCACCAGGTGTCACAGTTGTAGAGGACGGTGCTCACCCATTATGCCCATCTACAGCCACACATGCCACAAATGAAAAAAAAATACTTACCTGTAGCCATCTGATCTCAGCATTTAGTGCTGTAGATTCATATATGCCATTCCTTCTCCCCAGAAGATAGTGATGATTACAGATATTTACACATACCTTACATATAAGCAGTGCTTAATTTGAGCAGGTGCTCAGCACCTGCACTTCTTTTACAGGCTACAATTTCTGAACCTGCAGGTGGTGGTCTCAATATTAATTGTTCAATTCAAAATAAAAAGAATAACATACATTGTGTGGTGACTGGCTGGTAAATATTCATAGGCAGGCTGGCATATAGCCTGTCCAGGCAGGCATGATTGTGTAGTATCACCATGTTAGTGATGATGTCGTCATGCTGATCACAAATTCAAGAAGTCATCGAAAACTATGGCTTGCATTCTATTCCCCTAGTCTGCTGCACCCTGCCACTGCCTGAGCCTAAACCTCCCATTGAATAATTATAGCTAGGGGCTGGCTCATGACGGAGTTGAGGCAAGGAAGCTGCAAGAGCGCATTTGGAACTTAGGAGTGAGGGTTCTTGAGTAAGAATAAATTAAAGTAAGTGTGGACTTTCCACTTGTTGCATAGCCAGAGTAGCATATCCGGCAGCCCTACATTGCTGCCATCCTCAATGTGCTCGATGCGGCTGTGGCCCAACACAGCTTTTGTGCGCCAAGGCGTCACCAGTATAATCTGTGCTCTGTACCTCAGCATGGTAATTGCTTAGCATGAGTGAGTCCAGTAGGCACCACAGCCATACTTACCGGCATTGGGAGCATTACTGCTGGTGACAATCCTGTGCTGTAGCAGGCAGGATTACAGCAAGCTGAGCTGTGGATGCCGATGCCGTCGCCATCCCTGGACCTACTAATTACAGGCAGCACTAGCAGTGACATGACCTGCTGTGCTCAAGCAGCCGCCTGTTCCGCAATAAACCCAGTCATACCACACTGATTAATATATGCAAAAAGCATTTTCATTTGGTGTACATTTTGTTTTTGCACTCGGGGTAGGTAAGAACGTAAAACACGTCATCTTCCGCTTCTTTAGGAATGCCAACAGGAAAACGCAGAGTTCAAAATAGCAGGTACATGTACAGGCTGACGGCAGGGGTCACAGGCAGCAGCAGTGTTAGAGATGAGAGACCGCAAGAGTAAAGAGGAGAAGAAACAACAAGAATGGAGAGAGATAAAACGGGAGCAAAGTAGAAGAAAAGGAGGAGAGCAAATCAAATCCAAAGAAAAAGCAGCCATGATGTGAAGAAGAGAGCATTAAGAAGAGAGAAGATAGAATGAAAGTATGTGGAAGACAGGACAGAGGAAAAAAAGGAGACAAATGATAAACTGGAGACACAGCTAATCACTGCTAGAGAGTGATAGTAAAGAGCCAAGATCGAGGGGAGAGAGAACAGAGCATTTATAAAAGAAGAGAAAAAAGGACAGAGCTAAAATGAATAGAGGGCAAATCAGAAACACAGGGTGTGACAAAGGTGATAGAAAACAATTAGATAGGTGAGAGGATATACTCTTAGAGCAAAGACTTAGAGGACAGACAACAGATCAAGGTTAGAAGATAGAGACTGAGACAGTGAGAGTTTCGAAAGTGGGGCTCACCGGAGGAAGACATGAGCGGTGGCCTCCTTGACAAAATTTTCAGCACCTGCACTTCTTTTTTTACAAATTAAGCACTGCATATAAGTTATCATCAGCACAATTTCTCTGACTCACATTACTCTAATCACACTACTCTCCTGTTCAGCTGGAAAATAGTCTTAAATGGAAGCATTTGGCTGATGCATTCTGGGAAAAGGGAGGAGGCACAATATGCTTTTTGACTTGAACTTCTTAAAAAACAACAACTTGCAAAAGTCAGGGCCCAACACTAGATGACAACCCCCATGCCCAGTGCTGTCATCAATGATGTAATATGAGATGTTATCAGTGATGTCAGAAAGGGTGTCCTTAAACTTGTAATCCATGATGCAATCTGTGAGCTCCTAATACGCAGAGTTTAATGGGGGCACGTGTCCTAGTTAACAAAGCAAACCACTAACTATTTATTTTTATTTTATACTGTTGTTTAAGGTAGGTGTATCTCTAGCCCCATGGCTGTGGAGAGGCTTTCTCATTTGTCACCTGCATGTGGCTTCTTTTCGTCGGTCGGTTTGTTTTATCTTTTTAAAGGGAATAGATATGTTATGCACCTAATTCACTACAACGTGGCTCATTTAAGTGGGCACATACCGGGAGATTTCCCCATTAATGTTGCAACTGCTCATTGCTAGCCGTTAGGCAGCCATGGAAGTCTGGGGGTAAACACCATAGATGAAACGGAACAGTCACAATTCCTGTGAGAAAGGAGCGATACATGGCAAGTACATGAGGACACCCTTGATTAATGTCACATTTCTAAGTTAATTGGATAGTTGAACCGTTACTCATCATAATAGGATTGTCACCAACATGGAACAGGCGATTGGGTTCGTCTTGCCAGGACACAGATTCACACTTCATACGACTGGAGCCCCCATAAAGGATAAATGATGAAAACACGGACTGGGGTGGATTTGTGTCTCTGGGACCCTTCCCACCCCATAGTGGCCAGGCGGTCTGAGTACATTACCCTACCCCCTTATATGGTATTTTCTGAACATTTTTAAGATAAGGAGCCAAGTCCGGCCGCTGAAAACTTTTTGTTCATATTATGTTAAGCTTATCTAAGCTCTCTCCAAAAAAAGTCCCTCAACCAACCAGAAGGCTTAAAGTTTTGAATTTCAACCCAATTTATGAATTTTGAACGTTCAGCTATAGCTGAACAGTAATTGCTCCAGAACTATTTTTCACGAATTCACAAAAAGCATGCTTTCTAGCTGCCAAACTTGGGAAATTCTGTTTAGCAGGTTTGGCTGTAGTGTTGTCTAAAATTCCTTATGGAAAATTGGATTTTGTGACCTGCTCCTCTTTTTCTCATCCCTCATTTGATAGACCACCTTAAACCTTTTGAAGAAGGAGTTGAATTGGACGAACCTTTTTTTGAAAAGCTTTGTTAAGATTCGTCAAACGCTGACGTTATTAACAAAAGAAACCCCATCTTCCTGTGCAAAGTCTGCCCTAATTAGAAGTATATAAATATATATGTTACAGAATGGTGATTGCCATTGAAGAAGCATTTTTTAATGTGATTATACCTTTTGACCCAGAAGATGGATTTGTATGAAATCTGGATTTTTAAGAAACTTTGTACACCAACGTGGATGTGCAGCACTTACAGGAAGCTCAACCCAACCAAGTTAGAATTCCTGCTATATTACAAAGAACTATAAACAAAGTACAGTACAAACCTGGCTCAATGGCATGAACTTTGACAGCTTCGAACAACAACTTTCACCAATTGCCAAGTCACATGGATTTACCCTGTTTTTGACAAAGACAACCTGATACCAGCCCACTCTTCCAGCTATTTTTGAGATATTTGTGCTTTACAAAGTGTCAGCCAGAATTCAAAGGTTTTTGCTTGATGTCAATCATATTTTGAATTTGTTTTACACTCTGATTGGCTGGAAGGAGTCAGGCCCACAATTAGGGATTTGAAACAGCACTCCAATGGAAGCAATCGTATAGTGAGGCCAACTCAGGTCCCGGTTTACACACACTCCCCTTTCACTCAATTCAGCATTTTGGGACACTGAGGGAATGGTTCAAACTAACAGAAGGAGAATGTGGTTGAAGGTGTCCAACACATGTTGATGTTCATGCTCACACTCCACTCACCTGTGTCAGCGTTCTGGGCCACAATCAGGGAGTCAACATCAGCATAAGGAGAGGGAGGGTGAGGATTCCAACGTGCAGGTCCAGACTTAAACGCACACCTCATTTAGGGCCTTAAACAAGATTTTGAGAGAGCACTTCAACAGCAGCAAAAGAACTCAAAAGTACAGTGAGGGATTAAACTACTCAGTGAGATTTGAGGACAACGAAATAGGGAAGGGAACAGTGTGAATTGTGTGAGTCCAACAGATGTCCAAAAACACAAGTTGCGCACAGACACAATCAGGTCTATGTCTGGAAAATTCGTACTTCGACAGAAGGAATGGGACTGGCAGCTATTGGTTGTCCAACAAAGAACCAGTAAGACAAACAGCACCACCCACTCAGGTACATCCCAGAGAACTGAAGACTCGATGGAGAGTAAGGAATAGTATATCAGTGGTTGTACAACATAGGTCCAAAATTGCAAACACTGACACTTACTGAAATACTCCTGGCAGCAAAATAATAAAATTTAGTTAACAATGTTTCTTTTTTGCAGTTAGCAGGCACAGTTAAATATTGGCCGAAGTTTACTAATAGAAGAAAGGTAAATATATTATCAATCAGGTAAGAAATTGCTAATTTTGAAAAATGCTTTATCATAAAAGGAAAAATTACTTTAAACCTTATTTTAAAGCCAAATCTCCATGAAGTTAACCTTTTATGGTTCGCCGTTCAAACCTTAATTGCAACCCCCTCCCCCCCTTCCATTGCAAATGTCATCACACACATCTCTGGTGACCTAATAAGTGACAACATTGATTGGATTACTTATAACATCACATTTATATGAATGCTTGAGCATTCTGCGACACTCAGAGCCAGACATAGGAGTAGGTATATGTACAACAGCACTCACACACACTCATGCTCTAAGAGGTATAGAAACACTCAAACTCAAAGGAATAACAACAATGTAAAATGCACCCCCAGGCACACTATTGGCACAACCCCGAGCATCAGTCAGAGAGTAGTATTTTCATGGAGACACAATGCGAAGCATTCTTAGGGGGGCATATTTGTACACCATTACTCAGATACAAAAACACAAACAAACTCCAAGACGAATACATTAGAAGGGAAAGATAAAACTGAGAGACACGCACTCCAAAAATCATATTTTAGAACACACAGCCATAATGCATAAGAGGGGTATTGAATAAATATATAGTCACAGAGATTCATAAACATCACAGACCCCTACATATACACACTCACATTTTCATATGAACATTTGCAAACACAGAAACTTGCGGGCGCTCCATGATACATACTTAAATAGTGTTTCATTTTTCTTCAAAATCATACATGCAAATACAAGGAGCATGAGTGTGCAAAAATGTGGCAAAAAGTAACCTGATTTAGAGTTTTATTGTTGGAATACACCATCACACACAACACATTATACCCTATTGTACCTGTAATACGTCAGACGGGATGTCAGTTACTCTTTTTGGATTAAGTGTCCCATCCGCCAAATTCGAAATTGGGCACAAAGTCAAGATAAGGTAACTGTTGCACTACGGAAGGGGGCATTATACACATAATTGTTTCTGTATCTTTGCCTATATCTGCACCATATAATGCCTTGTTGTGTTACTAGATTAATATTAGGATGCACACCTAAGGGTATCCGTATGACCTTAGCAGTGAGAATATATCAATAAGGATTTGCACCCGATGAGGAGTATTCACAAGCTGCATTTTGTAGTACGTCTATTAGTATTACAAAAGTACTACTATTCACTAACCTATGTGTAGAGGACTCCCTCTCTTATCTTTTTTCTGTGGAGATCTGTAGTCGGCGCACAGATGCCTACGTTCTGATAGTAAATGATGGAGTGACAGGGGGAGTAAATAGATAATGGGGAATAATTACTACTAAATTAGAGGGATTTTGAGCATGGTTTTGGAAGAAGCAAGGAAGGCTTAAAGGTGGGTTAGGGAGGAATATGCACCCACAGAGAGTAACTCCATTCCTATTTATAGAATGCACCTCAGAAATTATTACAGCCAAAAAGAACCCAACACAGTCATAAATGTACTCCAGCTCAGACCTAGAGTACGTTCAGCACCATTCATGACCCACCACTGGTATTGCAATACCCTCCCATAGGACCTAAGAGTGACAGGTAGTTAAAATAGCACCCCTTAGGAAACATTGTTAAAATAATGTAATTTATTTTTGCCATGTATATATTTAATAATTTTATTTAATGACCTATTTGAATTTTAAAATAATTTTAACTTATTTTTTAATTATATAACTTAATTAAAATGTATTCTATTCAAAAGTTAATTTTTTTTAATGAATATAACCATTTTATTTTAGGGGGGAATTGTTTTTAAAATACATCTTTGAAAAAAATTCTAGTATTCAATGTAATATAATTTACTTTAATGAAATATTTAATAAAAAATGTAATGAATAGTGCTGTAACTTGTTTCTTTTCCCTTACATTTAAAATAAACATATAAGCTATATTTATATTAATATTTATGATAACATATTTTTACTAATTTTTTTAAGTCTAGTCAAATGTTTTACTTTTCCCTATAATTACCATATGGAGAGCTTGACCTACATGCAGAAAGTTACTACTAGTAACTTTACACTAATAAATTAGGTTCCACTCTCTGAATTCAGGGGTTCAAGATATGTAAGTCCACACTTTGGGGCCGATTCCGATGTTATGCGGACTCGGGTCCGTCCGACATCGGTCAGGAGCCGTAACCGACCGACCTGCTGTGGTCGGTTACGGCCCTGCTAGTACAATGCGACCGAACAGGGTTCGGTCGCATTCTTATGGGTCACAATGCAAGCATGCATTCCGACCGGAAAGCATGCTTGCAATGTGAAATGCAGGGGTGCAATTCACCCCTGCACCCTGTGGCAGGCACCCCAAGGTGCCTGCCACAGGGTGCAGGGATCAATGGAGGGGCACCATAGGTGCCCCCAGGCCGCCATTCGGCGGCCTTACACCCATGGGGGAGTTAGAGACAGTTTCCGACTGCCTTTTCGTGCCGGACAAACCGGCATGAAAAGGCAGTGAAAAACTGCCATTGTACGTCCTCGGTCGTAAAGAGGTGACCAGGAGAGTACTGGAGGTTTTCCGGATGGCAGACGGGCTCTCGAAGCCCGTCGTAGGCCATCCGGAAATCCGAGTCGGATTCCTTTCCGACCAAGCCCATCGGAATGGCTCGGTCGGAATGGAATTCGTCCAACACATACCGATTCGGCCGGAAGGGCTCCGAACATGATTTCGACCCGAATCGGAATCGGCTCCTTTGTAGTATGTTTAAAATCCGAAATGGTAAATAGCCTAAGTTAGTAAAGTTACAACAAAATGGAATAGTACCTTTAAACATGTGCAGATTTACTCATTTGTAAGTTTACGTTTGTTAATTGGCCCCTATGTCTCTATGTGCCACAATAAAGAATAAAAGAACACTTTGAAAAACCCAAACAAGAGATAAAATACAATGCAAAAAATGCATATTAAAGCACGCCTATGAGATCATTGATTAAATCTCAAAAAGACAGCTAACATAAATACACATTAATAAACAGGAGCATATAAAGTACAACAAATTAAAAGCACACATTAAACATTAAAGAAAAAAACCCAAATAAGAATCAACTGATATTCGGAAAAGGATACAGAAACCTTAATTCACAATAGTTTAGTCTTCTACAAACCAACACCATACTTTGGTCAAAATTTCCCTGGCATTGTAAACAAAATCTTTATTATATATGTTATATTATCAAATGTTGTTCTAAACAACGTTATTTAGCAATTGATATTTTGAAAAAACTAGAGTTAGCACAGTAACCAGAGCAAGTTCTATAAAAAATATGTTATCACCTTTAAAAATTAGGACGGCCTATATATCTAACACAGAACAATACATTCTAAACAATCATAGCAACTTTGCAGTGAGAATCAGTTAAGTCACTAGTGAAGTCATGAATGATGTCATCAAGATGTCACATATGATGTCATCAATTATGTCATGTGTTATGTCATAAGCAGCTGAAAAGGGTGGCACAAGTTATGGTTTAAGCGGTCATGTCATTGGTGATGTTATAGGTGATGTAAACAGGGGTGGAACCTACAATGTCATCAATGATGTGTGTGGTGACATTCGCAATGTAAGGGGGTATGTGATAATTATGGCATGCACCATGAACCATAATTGGTGGATATCAGTGGTTTGAGCCAGAAGTAGGTTTGGCATGATTTGGTTACATTGGTGTAATTTGATGTAATCTGGGAATTTCACGTTGTGAAAATTAGGCATAATGTCCGATATTATTACTCCATTTTCTGTAAACAAGTTTTCCTTTTGGAAAAAAATCTATCACGGGAGCAGGGGAACAACATGATCGATGCACAGCAACAAAGAGTGTGGCCTTTCGTTAATGCCGTTACTGATGAAATAATTTATATAGTTATTTGGCATTAACTTTTTACCCGAGCAGACTGTTCCGGTAATTTTTGAGCGCAAAATGCATTAAAAAATGTTTTTTCATTTGCAAAGAAGAATTGCCATAGGAAGTGAGGGTCCTGTGCATACGGTATAAAGTTCTTCCTGTCCTAAAGACTCATCACCATGCTTTGTCAAGCCCGTGGTCATTTATGATTTGGATTTTGGAGGGAAAGCATCACTCTATTGTTGTCTGCAATCTGTGCTGCATCATCAACCCATGGAATATGGAATTTGTACTTTTTATGGAAAATCACATTAGTTAAGTGCAGTTCTGTGCAAAATGGCTGTGTTGGCAGGCACCATTTGTTTTTATTCCTGTTTTCGTTTTGTTTTTGCTGATGGCCTGTAATTTAATTTAGGTAGGGTGCAGACAGGCCCATGTGAGATTAAGGGTTAACAGACATTTTTGGATGGTGGAGGTCTGAGTTTAATAACACTTCCTTTTTTTTCTTCAGGTTTTGTGGATTTTGTCCAGATTTATCTTTATATTGGGGTGTGTTTAACTTTTTGAGATCTAGTCTGCTGTAAGCCTTGGCTGCACTTGTAATGTATTTTTCACTGCTTGTGTGCTAGAGATATTTTTAGGAAAACACACAAGATGATGGACGGAATGTTGCGCAATGGCAAAACATTCACCCCCATTCACAGATCTGGGTTTAATCCATTGTTATTTTGCTCACCAAGCCATCCCAGTTCAGACATGGCCATATGCAAATCAGGCTTGACCCTGTGCCTCATGGGAACAGTCCAGCCCGAACTGCCAAGCCATGTCTTCCCTGGACCGGAATCAAGCATACTAGGACCAGTTTCTGGCTATCAGCCGTTTTCAGCCAGGATAGCTTTACTCCAGTGGCTTAGTGAGCATGGGACCCACGTCTGGGCATACCCTTCCCACATAGGGTGAACAGCAAAACACACAAGATGATGGACGCAATGTTGCACAATGGCAAAACATTCACCCCCAGTCACAGATCTGGGTTTAATCCATCTTTATTTTTAGGGGCATATGGATATCCTTGTATCCATGCCACATTTAGGTTAGCTTTTTTTTGTCTGCTTGGGTCTGTTGGGTGTAGGTTCGGGGTGGCGTCAGGAGAGTCCAGGACTATGCAGCCAGACAGTTTCCTTGGCTCTTTCCCATGTTCTTGCCCACTATTTTTGTTTGTGTGTGTGAGAAGATTGTTCAATAGTTTTTTTCAACTTTAAAAAATATTTTGCAGGGATTATTGTAGTCAGTGCTTGCAATGGAAAAATAGAAGTGCAGGTATCCTGTACCAGAGTACCTGCTTGTTTCTGAGACATGCAGCTACTCACCAATTAAAAGTATTATATCACTCGAGAAGTACAGGTACTCTCCCAATCAAAATAAAAAAAGTGACAGTACTTAGTATCGGACTGTACTGGCCCATTTAGTGCACTGTTTGTAGTCTTATGCTGGTTGTGTTTGAAGCATTGTAAAGTTAAATTTAAACTATTCTCAATGTTTCTATTTTACTATGCTGTTTTTTGTTGCTGCTTTACTTGTGGTGGTGTACTACACCCACAAATAGACCCAGTCACAATTTGGGTGTATATTTCTTCAAGTCCTTCCCTGCAATGTTTTGTAGGATTGTAGATGGAGTGGGTGGATGGGGCTCCTGTCAGGTGAGGGCTGCATGTTCTCTTTGTTTACCACACCTCCTTCCTTCTTTGCTAGCTGTGTAGTGTGGGTCATTTTGTGCCCTGTGTGTGTGTTTGTGTGTATTTTGCAGATGGCCATTTTGTTTATGTTATACATCGTTCCTTATTTGCTGGCCATAAAGTAATGGCCAATGTATGAAGCCAGTGTATGTGTGTGTGTGTCACAGGAGGCCATTTTGTCATTGTTCTCAATGCCTCCTTCTTTGCAGTCCATGTGGCAAAGGCCATTTTGTGTAAAACGGGTGTGTGCATGTGTGTATATGTGTGTCTGTATGTGTGTGTGTAGATGTGTGTGTGTGTGTGTGTATCATAGGCAGCCATTTTCTCTCTGTTCTCCATGCTTCATTGCTTGCTAGCAAATGCCATGTGGTGAGCATCCACCATATTGTGGAGCCAGTGGGTGTTGATTATTAATCATTTATTCCATTTTAAAAAGCCATTTTCCAAGGATATTGATATAACACGATGCCCATGTATTAGTTTCCCATATTTGGTTTATTTCTAATATATGTTACATATGTTTCTTTATGCTTTTGGATGATTATAGTAGTCTGTAGTACACAGTGTTTGTTTTTGTATTAATGTATTCATTTTGTTTCCTGCCCCACCTCTCATACGAGCCCATGGGCTCTGGAGAGACACCAGCAATCTTTATATTAATTTAATTGATTTTTTATAATATCAATCTGATGATGATGATTATGATGGAGATTACATACATTATTTTGACAAGAATTGCCAAGTATCATTCTCTTCCTTCTTTATTGCCTGAAGGTGTGCAAGAGGATATTACTGACAAAGGTGGAGAGAAGGATGTGAATTAGCTGATGCCAGAGTTCAGAAACCTTTCTCCATACAATACGTACAAAATATGGCCTCCAGAAAAGAAGGTTTCTGCCAAGAAGTGACCAGTGAGGAGAAGAAGTATATTGCCAGTGCCCACCGCAAATTAAGCCATTATCTTATTTCAGGAAACCCAGAATATATGCTGAAACCTCTACTTGCAGAAAGGAGGGAGGAGGAGCACCTCTGGAACACAAGTGACACCACCACCAACCCCGAACCAGATGTCTTTCAGTTCTGCACTGACTGTAGTCATGGCTGAGAGCAGTGAATCAAAAATAGCAACACATGGAATCTTCACAGGAACCTCAGCACCAACCACAGTTTGCTACACCAAACTTCCCACAGGTTGGAGCAGAGCAGGAAGTTGAGCTTGCTGATGAACAAGATGTTGTGACTGCTATTGCATTGGACACATCGGCGTTACAATCTCCAGCTAGGAAAAGAAAGAGTACTCCCTCATTTTCTCCAAGCCCTCTTCTGACTCCGATTGAAACCCACCACACGAGACAAGGAAAGAGGAACACACATTGGTAGGACTTTGCAAGAAACATGGGTTAACAGGCAAACAAGCAAAAGGGCAATACTAAAGAGGGCAATAGTAAACAAGCATTTGCAATGCAATAGGTCTCGCATTAGGAAAGTGTGAGCTATTGGTATTGTCAATGACAAATTTTTCAATATGTGTTGGCTTTGAAAATATATAAATTAATAGCATTGTTATTCATAAAGCCAATAGCTTTGACTTTTCTAATGCAAGTCCTATTGGCTATGGCAATGCTTGTTGGTAGCAAGCAAGGACAGTGCTGTTGTGGTGCTGAGTGATGATGTGGTTGGGCTGAGTGATGTGGTGCTGTATTAGGGTGATGTGGTGCTGTATTAGAGTGATGTGGTGGTGTCCCAGAGTGATGTGGTGGTGTCCCAGAGTGATGTGGTGGTGTCCCAGAGTGATGTGGTGGTGTTTCCTAGTGATGTGGTGGTGTCCCCAAGTGATGTGGTGGTGTCCCTGAATGATGTGGTGGTGTTCCTGAGTGATGTGGTGGTGTCCCTGAGTGATGCGGTGGTGTCCCTGAGTGATGTGGTGGTTGGTGCCCCTGAGTGGTGCCCCTGAGTGATGTGGTGGTGCCCCTGAGTGATGTGGTGGTGTCCCTGAGTGATGTGGTGGTGTCCCCGAGTGATGTGGTGGTGTCCCTGAGTGATGTGGTGGTGTTCCTGAGTGATGTGGTGGTGTTCCTGAGTGACGTGGTGGTGTCCCTGAGTGATGTGGTGGTGTCCCTGAGTGATGTGGTGGTGTCCCTGAGTGATGTGGTGATGTTCCTGAGTGATGTGGTGGTGTCCCTGAGTTGTGTTGGCTTTGAAAATATATAAATTAATAGCATTGTTATTCACAAAGCCAATAGCTTATACTTTCCTAATACGAGTCCTATTGGCTATGGCAATGCTTGTTGGTAGCAAGCAAGGACAGTGCTGTTGTGGTGCTGAGTGATGATGTGGTTGGGCTGAGTGATGTGGTGGTGTATTAGAGTGATGTGGTGGTGTCCCTGAGTGGTGCCCCTGAGTGATGTGGTGGTCTCCCAGAGTGATGTGGTGGTGTCCCCGAGTGATTTGGTGGTGTCCCTGAGTGATGTGGTGGCGTTCCTGAGTGATGTGGTGGTGTCCCTGAGTGATGTGGTGTTGTGCGATGTGCACGCGAGGGGGCGGGGAAGCGGCAGGCTTTGAAGTCTGATGCCGAGGCACGGACAAATGGTGGTGTGTTATGTGGCTGGCGATGGTGTACACGCGCATAGATCACATGAACTGTATGCCATCCGCAGCCGTTTTGGTAGACTGTTCTTTTCCGCTTACTATAATCTCGCCGGAGTGATGTGGTGGTGTTCCCGAGTGAAGTGGTGGTGTCCCCGAGTGATGTGGTGGTGTCCCCGAGTGATGTGGTGGTGTCCCTGAGTGATGTGGTGATGTTCTCGAGTGATGTGGTGGTGTCCCTGAGTGATGTGGTGGTGTCCCTGAGTGATGTGGTGGTGTTCCTGAGTGATGTGGTGGTTTTCCTGAGTGATGTGGTGGTGTTCCTGAGTGATGTGGTGGTGTCCCTGAGTGATGTGGTGGTGCCCCTGAGTGGTGCCCCTGAGTGATGTGGTGGTGTCCCTGAGTGATGTGGTGGTGTTCCTGAGTGATGTGGTGTGTGAGGGTGAGGGTGTATGGGGTTGTGAGGGGATGAGGGTAAGTGAGGGTGTGTGAGGGTGAGGGTGTGTGAGGGTGTGTGAGGGTGAGGAGGTGTGAGGGTGAGGGTCCGAAGTAAATGGTGGCAGGGCAGACATCATAAGACAGAGAGAAGAGACTGCGTTGGTCAGTTTCAGAATCAGGACGGGCAGAGTCAGCACAGTCTGCGAGGGATCGACGTGTCTAGAGGCAAAGCATAGCGGATGTAGCATTGCAGCTATCAAGTCGAGTGTTTTCAAGCTGTGTCCCTAGAGAGATGGCAACACGGCAACAGCATTTGAGGAGCAAGGCTACTGTAAACAAGCACGGTAGGCTTTCACTTTCGTCCAGAAACAAGCTCTCGGCATTGCTGTGGAGGGGGGGTCGGGTGGGGGAGCGGCAGCCTTTGAAGTCTGATGCCGAGGCACAGACAAATGGTGGTGCGCAATGTGCAAGCGGGGGACGGGGGAGCGGCAGCCTTTGAAGTCTGATGCCGAGGCACAGACAACTGGTAGTGTGTTATGTGGCTGGCTCTGTGCACGCGCATAGATCACATGAACTGTATGCAATACGCAGTCGTTTTGGTAAACTGTTCTTTTCCGCTTACTATAATCTCGCCGGAGCAATACGCAAGCGCATTGGCTCAAGCGAGACCTAAAAAGGACCCCAAGGTAACCAAGAGGGAGAAAACAGTGAGGGATGCCAAAACGTGTGTGAACTGTAGCGAGGATCGAAAAGACAATGCAACCATTCAACTCATTGATAGGCACTGATCTAAGGCCTAAACGAGGTTAAAAAGGGCTCAATCGCTCCAAATCTGGATAGTTATAATAAAGAACAAAATCTTTAAATGGTACAGCACTATAAACTGAGTATTGAAGTAGGTGTTTAATTAGTGAAACCACATTAAATTAAAATTACATTTCTGATGTTTGATGTAGAAAATAAAAGTCCAACTAGGGAAAGAAAATAGTGTTTTAATATGCATTATGATAGAGCGCGCGAGGTCACCCAGCCAATGATTTCGCCGTTTCCGGCTTCAGGGCCCATATACTTTCAATCCACACTATTCATTGACCAGGCGACTTCACGGGCCGCTACCAATTGTGTGTGTTCCCTACTGTTATTACTCAGTGTACCCGACTTACCATCCACCGACACGGGTACCTATGACTTCAATGGATCAAGGGCCTAGCTGTAAAAGGAAAGGCAGCAAATGCAATTTCAAAATGACATTCAATACTGTTGAAAATGACCACGGACAACTGGAAGTTTAAAATGTTTATCTAAAGTTCGTTTTCTGAAAGCATGAGATTTACAAGAATAAGGCAATCGATAATCAAGATAATGAAAAGTACATAACTATAGAGAAATAAGGTCAGGGTAATCATTAAAATGCAATTATGAGATGCAAAGGAAATATACTATGCATTCAAGGCAGGAATTCTTTAGAAAATCTAAGTAAGGTCGATCTAGACCATATCAGAAAATGACAAACTGCAATGCAAAATATGATCTCTAAAAGGTAGGGTAACATGAGAACATATCAAGAAAAATTATGCAAAATGACTTTACGTTTCAACAGTTTGCGGCAAAAGCATGGAAAAATCAACGTATGCAAGATGTCTCTTTATTTGAGCAAAAGACAGAAATATAGAAAGGTGCAAGTTTTAAGGAACTTAGAGCAGTATTTACCTAGACTGGTGTGGAAACCAAACCCTGGCCACGGGTCAGTTAAGGACAGGAAACCCTCAAGGAAGGATACCCCTCAAAGGACAGCAGGTGCAGAATGGACACCCCGGACAGGACAGGATACCCTCAGATTAGGAATCAGGACAGGACCTCAGGACAGGACAGCAAACCCTCAGGACAGGACCGCTCAGGACAGGACCACACCCGCAGTTTGGAAGCAACGCCTGCGTTCCACCCTCTCTGCAGCTATCGATCAAGACCCCGATTGGGTCAACGAACTCCCAGCAAAGTGCTTCGCCAGCACTTTAAGGTTCAGTAAAACCTTAGTCTATGGTCAATTTCGGACAGAGTGCTCCGCAGCGCTCTGTATCTTCAGTCACCTATTGAGTACGATGGGTCAGTGACAGGTCAGCTAAACCAGACAAGTCGGACAATTCCCTAGGTGAACCCAGGGTAGATATACTCTTTTGGGTCAGTGTACCACCCCCCAAATGTTGCAAAGTGTCAGAATCCCCAATTTCGATTGGTCCTAAGGTAGGCTTTGGGTAACACACCAATCATATCAGTCTATTTAGATGCTACATTTACATATTTAGGTACCGCCTAGCGAGATTGGGGTTCCCATGAGAAACTGTGCAGAACTACAATGGCAAGTTAACAATGTAACACATGAGGAGCAACAATTCTCCGTTCTCGTAGCGCAGAGGTGGCTTTCCCAGGCGCATCTTGACTGTGGCTGCCAGCTGGCTGAGTTCCACTGCCCAAAGTTGCCACCTTTCAGTGCTCCCTGGTCATGCGCAGAAGAGACCGTCAATATGGCTCCCAATCAGTTCGGACCCCCATTCCCCGCGGTACATGAAAAGTAAGCGAGAACAAATTAATACACAAACATAACGTTCTGAAATCACATCACAGCGTTGTACTTTCAACTTATCATCATAAAATATACTTATGCAGTCTAAATGTTAGCTACATAGAAACGGTGACAAGAGCAGTGGCACGAGCAGTACCACATTATGGGTCAAGCTATGTATTACGCATGCGCATAATTTTCCCTCCACTTCTGCAGACGCGTCAGGACACGTGAGTGTGGCTGACGCATGCGCAGTAACTAAATACAAGCGGCAGACATTTTTAAATGACTCGAATAAATTATTTTAGTAAAACACATAGGCAAGCTTCTTAATCCTTATTTAAACTAAATATAAACGTTAGTAAGACGTACACTTATTACCTTGTTACACATAAACGAGGTTCATGACTTCGGCAAGGTCGCAAAATATGCGAAGCTTTGCTTCATCAATTACTAATTATTAAAAGTAACACATAGATTTAATTAATATTAACTTAGTTATATATTTTTAAAAAGTTACATTAATTTTTACATTCAAAATAGGGTATTTTATAACTATATAATAAATATGCATTACATTATATGTTTGTTAACATTGAATTATATTTATTGATATTTTTAACTACTTTAAATAATTTAGTTTACCATTATTTCCTATGGAGTTTTATTTTAATTCCTTCGCTCCATTTTCTACTGGAGGGTTTTGTAGTACCAGTGCTTGCCTATGTATGGTGCTGGACCTACTACTGTTTTTCTTGTTTATTCGTAATAACTTGCACTCTGATTTTGCGAATAGCCAGAATTAGTAAACTTACTCAAAAGTGTAAGCATGTTCAATAGTGTAAATTATCTTTGAGAATCAGGCCCTGAATGTCTAATCCTTTCATCCTTTGGTGAGTTTAACACACTTCCCTGCGCTTCCTGTGCTTTGGGTTTTCATTGAGGGAGACTTCTGAAATGTAATACAAGATTTTCACAGATTGGTACATTGAGGTAAAACCATGATATGCTGTGATAAATATGAATGATGTTTTTAATACAAAATTATCAACTTTCAACAATATACAGAATTAATTAATTTTCTTTATAGGAATGATTTTTCCCAAGGGGATGTTTGTCGTATACTAGCTGAAATTTGTTAAATGTTATCAAGTTTAAGGAGCACACAGGAACGTTTTCAAACAGTATGAACAATTACAAACATTAAAGCAAAGTATGTTAAGCATACGTCTTGGTTAAATGATAAATTAATTCTACTGATATTAGTAAAGTTATGGTTGACTTTCATCTGACAATTGCTGGGTTTTGCATGTTGAAGACCAATAATTTTACCATTTCAGATGGATTACTACAAATGCTAGCTAAAACAGAGAGTGGTTTCAGAGGTTCAATACTAGTACTATTGACAACAATTGTAGAGCAAACGTATCTGCCGGGGAGGTCTTTTAGAAATGGACATCCTGTGACCTACAAGCAAATTTAGAATTCAGGACATATGGGCCCTAGGTTCAGTTTTCATTTTCAAGTGTTAGCAGCCTAGACTGAGAACTGCCTATCACTGTGAGACACAAGACTGACTTGCGGTACAGCCAAGAGCAAACGATCAAATAAGATGAAGTCGTGTTATTCCAGCATTTGAAGGCAAGATATGGAATTTGCACCTGCCCAGCACTTGAAGGGGAGTTAATGAGTGTCACTGGTGACAAGGGACACTCACTTTAATATGGTTTAGTGGTCCATAATATTGAAAATTGTGCTGAGGTCTTAAATAGGGCCAGTAGTGTGGTGTGCCCCATATCACTTGCTTTGAGGGTCACTTTCCAGAAATCCAGTAGCTGTCTCAGTTTCACATCTGGATCAAAAGTCAATAAATTGATTCAATGTAGTGTTACTGTTGATCTCATGGAGGTTGAACATATAGCAATCGTGGATCATCTCTGGGTGATTCAGGATGAGAGTGTTGCCACGTTCATCCATTTAGATTTATCTGCAGCTTTTGACATTGTCCTACTCTGTCCTTCTTGTCCGTTTCCAGAAGACTGGTGTTGGCAGTAAGGTTTTTGGATTGATTATATCATTTCTACATGGACGCATTCAGACTATTTTCATTCTTCGTTACCAATCAACATTTCGCAGGGTGGACCCTGGCATCCCTCTGGGCTTGTCTTTAAGCCCCACCTTCATTAAGATTTATGCCGCACTGCTGGCTAAGCTCATTACGTCATTCACTCTGGAGGTCACAACCTATATCTACAACACCAAGAATCATTCTCAGATTAAACGGTGATGTCCGGGCCACACAAACTCCAGCCTCCTGGATGAGCAGTAACTTTCCAAATCTCAACTTAGACAAGACGCGGTCGTGGATATAGGAGGATCTTCCTCAATCTGATCCCATTTCTGGTACTCATTATCTGTAGGCTCATGCCATGCCTTTATTGCTACAGTCCGCAGTGATAGCTTCACTTTTGATGACAAGTTGTACTGTTTGACCCTAGTTGCAAGACGTGCATCTTCAAATGTTTTCCATTAAAGACTTTTAAGGACTATACTTCCTCTTTTACCTTTTACCTTTTGACACTCGATCTGCAGTAAACCAGGCAACTGCTGAGTCCCCATTACACATTGGTAATTCATTCTACCCTAACCTTCCTGATTACCAGCTTCAGAAGCTATAACGTATTCAAAACATGGCTGCCAAACTCTAGAGGGGCCTTTATCTCACATCATCTTAAACAGCTTCACTGTCTACCGATCAATATGCATATTTAAATGTATAACATTTTCCACAAAGAAATCTATGCTACAAGTTGAAACAGGGCAACCCATACGTTAAGAGGAATCTGGGGATAGTGAATAAAAGCCACAAGTGGTTCCTTCCAATCATACACTTCTGTAATTATAATGGTACGAATCTACGAATAAACAATGAAAATTTACCCTAAGGAACATATATAATATATATATATATATAATATATATATATATATATATATATATATATATATATATATATATAAATATATATATATATATATATATATATATATATATAGATATATATAGATATATATATATATAGATATATATAGATATATATATATCCCAAATGCAAAGCCCAATGAAGTACGCCCTCAGGATAAAAGGCAGGACACCAGTCTTGTTATTCCAAGTTTATTCCACAACGCGCTTCGACTGTAAACATCTTTGATCACGTAAAAAGTGCACATTGAAGGCGGTAACTGATAAAGCTTTGAACGAGTAGAAATCAAAAGAGGACTTATCCATAGACAAGCACTTGGTGGCCATGATGTAGTGGTAAAATACATACTACATTACATATCATAGGTTTAAATCCCAAAATGTGCACAAAAAATTATATAAATACAGTAACATAATCCAAACATAGTACGCGCTCATAGTAATACAGTGCGCTTATTAGTGTTCGATAACGTACATGTGCGCAGACCAAAGCCCACAGTCTCTCTTCCCATGGAAAGAATCTATACCACGTCAGTATGAAAGGGCGGGGCTACACCGCTCAACAGTAGTCATCATGTCGTCCTACATGATCAACATGTGCAACCTGCTCGCTATGTTATGCTCCACAATGAAAACAATGAAAAGAGATATATATAAAATATATATGTATATAGTTCTGATTGTAGATTATACATTGAATTTATACAGAATATAATAGAATACAAGTGAAATAGTACTGAAGTAGTGCTCAACGCATAACAATCGTTACTTATGCGTTACTTAGGAGTGTAAAGTAGGAATTATTTCAAAGCAAGAGCCAATTTCAGCCTCATAAACTCAGTGTGCACAAGTGACTTGTGTAAATTCAGGCCAATGATTTAAGCTTTTCAGTCCTTGTGGAGATATTTTTGATGCTACTTGTGCTAGGTTGATATTTAAATGCCAGCGATAATTCAATTGATGTTCATCAGGACAGGGTATAATTTGAGAAGCTTCTGAAATGAGGAAACAGGGCACATAGATAGGTCTTATAATGTGCCAAAGTCAGGGCCGGCTTTAGGGCTGTGCAACTGGTGCAGGCGCACTAGGCGCTGCTGCGACGCCTCAGCTCAAACCAACGCTTGAGGTGGAGCAATATGGTGGGGGAGACAATACAAACAAATATAGAAAGGAAGAAGGGTCCAACTAAAAAGTGCAGATAGTGAATCTTAAAACTAACTTTGGGATATCCTAATAACAATTTTATTCCTGGATTCCCTTGTCAGGGTTAAAAAGGTAATTCATACCCTAGGATGGTGGTGATGTGAGTGTTTCATGCACCCTACACCCCTCCGTTCTGCATGAAAGTCGACATGTTTCTGCCGGAATCCGTATCTCCACCGGCTTTCATTAGGACTGTTGGATCCCTATGCTAAATTCCCTTCCTGCCCCATGTATATCAATATACTTAAGGTTACTCCACCTGTACTATGTGGTGTGGTCCAGTACACATACTCTTATTTGAGATTGAGTTTACTGTATCCATCTCTAAAACTGACACGAGAGAAAAGGGGGACCCCCTGTAGTCACACATTCGTCAAGGGTGGTGGGCCACCCCAATTATGGTCTCTCCTGGTAACTGCATGGCACTAGAAGGAGAAGTCCAGTGTGGTCCCAACATGGGGAACACCAGAAAAGCAAGTGACTTTAAGGAATCGTAGTCAGGAGTGACTCGTGTATGAAGGGGTACCCAGGTCTGTATGACCGATAATTGCTGTGCACTGTACCAAGACTTTGAAATGGCCATGCATCGTGTGTGTTAAGTGTACTGCTGTGTGTCTGTGAGAGTTGTGTTGCTGGTGCCCACGTCGGAATCAGAGATTCCTCATCACCGCCACAGAAGAAGTTCTGATAGTAGAGGTGGCTGTAACAGTCATAGACAGCACCTACTCACGAACGGCCCTACGGTTGCATGTGCCATCCAAGAGTCTCATATGCACCTATCCTAGGGAGGCCACTACTGGCGTAGATGATTGCCACCATGTGAGCTTTAATGTGGATCTTGCCCGGTCATCAGGTTCCAAGTCTTATCTCAGCTGCGTCCCAGCAGTTCAAGAACCCTCACCACAAGGTGACCACTGCACCCACTGGTCCTGCTCCACCACAACTGCATCTACAGAAAGCAGGTATTCATGGAGACTAAACTGTGAGTGAAATGAGAGACTGGGGAAGTAGATAAAAGTCTACTACACAAAGTTAAGACTTTTACTGGGTGAACTTGAATTGGTGAAAGCTTATTAAACTGTTGTGCTCATCTAAGCTATATGGGTATTTTGAGTGAACTACACCTTTTACACACGTTTTACACACCAGCGTTTGACACTAGGAAACTCTGTTATCAGGGGATGGTTACCGAAAGAGTGCAGTGCCACACCAAAGATCTTAAGCTCGACTACAACCATAGTCTAAAATCCCAAATTGCTTTATGTAGTAATGCATTATACCGTGTGATTAAAGCACTTTCTTTTAAACAAAAGAGACAAGCACTGGGCTGGACAATACATTACTGTGTTGTTGGCTTGTTGAGTCCTGAGCTCTTGCCCCCCCCCCCGCACTACTTCCTGAAGAAACCTCTGACTGTTTGCCCTTGCTTCCATGAGAGTCAAGTGTCGAAAGGGTTTAATTGGCCCAGTTTACAGAGCCATAGTAGGACGGATCCCAAGGCACCAGGAGTAAATGAGCCTTATCACTACGGTTGGGGACCAGCTACCATATAGTTCCACAAAAGGATTCTGACATTTGCTGTCAAGCATAGCTATAAAAGGAAGCCTAATGGAAGCCTGAGCTAGAAATCACATGGAATATAAATTGTGCATAGGAAATGCTATGATGTAAACATTTCCTATTCAAACTACAGGCTGAGAGTCTGAATGCATGAGCTACGGATGCTGGTATCTTAATGAAATAATTATCATTTTCTAAACTTTCAAGTGTAAGGTTCCTTCACTTTAGAAGAAATTGTTGCAATCTGCAGGGCTTGCTCTGATATAGCAATTTCACATACATTGTGCTATTCTTTGCACTGCTACATTAAAAGATCATTAAAATCTGTAAAATATGTTCGAGCACAGAAAGTAAATCAGTATTACTTTCATGGCAGCAGGGACCACATTAGTGACTACACCTGCAACCGTGTCAGGGATAGTAGCATTGAACAGGGCTGTAACTACGGCACAATAGTGCTCCTTCCAAGGCAGAGTCAACCCAAGTGACAACCTGTTTCCCCATTGTAGGGACTGCAGCAGCAATAACAGCTGCCAGCACAGCAAGGATAACATCAGTGGCAAAAACTACCACAAAGGCAAAGACAAAAGCAATAGCCACATCTCTAACCACAGCAGAGAAGACAGAAGCAATATCTACTATGACAGCAGCGACCACCCTGGCAACAACAGCTATGACAGCGGAGACCACAGCTGCAGCAGCAGCAGGGTTTACTCAGCGGCCCCAACTTCCACCACGGTGAGGTAAAGAAAAGCAACTGCTGCCACTGTGGGATCTGACTCCACTAATCTTCTGAACCCCAATTTTATTCAGCCCCAAATTTGCCTTAGGCAATTCAGCTCTGTGCGTCTTCTCATGGCTCTAGCGGTGTGAGACTACCCTCCAAATCAACAACACCACTTAGAAGAGTAAAATGAGTTCTAGATCATAATTAAGTCTAAAAAGTTTAATACAGAATCGTTAATAAAAGCATTGCAGAGAAAAATGCATAATATCCTTTGGAGAGTCAGATACAGAATTACAAATCACAACAGAAACCCTAGTTAGTCAATAATCTAAATTGTAAGTGTAAAGAGTACTGACAGCATCCTAAGTGAGGACATTTCAAAATAATCGCACAGAGTTTCAGGAGATAAAGGGAAAGTCGCCCGATCTATCAAAACCAGGGAGTTTTATACACAATTCATGCTTATTAATTATTTAACCTGCAAACTCAGCATGGTACGATCATGGTTAGGTCATATTGGCAAATCAAAAACAATTTTGTAAATCTGAAAAGTTTGTAATGCTAACTAATTTCTTATGGTAAGAAAAATCCTCAGCAACTGCACGCCGGAGAAGTACACTCATTTTCTTAACAATCACTCATAGATTGATGCTCTTCTACATAACTGCATCAGAACTAGCACAGAAATCCTTCAAAATGTTACATCAGATGCAGTACACAGTCAAAATATCGAGTATTAAATATCGACCTACCAAAATATCGTGTTTGAAATTTCGAAGGTCATGAATATCGATGTCAAGAATATCGTTGGACAGAATATCGATCCTAAGGTAAGTAATATCGATTTCATTTATATCGATGTAAGTAATATCAAAGTTAGTAATATCGATAGCATATATATCGATGTAACTAATTTCGATGTCACTAATATCGATATTTGTATTATTTTTATGTTTTTTTATGTGTGTTATATGTATTTGTTAAGTATTTATATTATTATATTTATATTATATTTATATTTATATTTATATTAATTCATATTATATGTGTATTTTTTTTATATATTAATAAATTTATTTTTAAGTAAATTATATGTTTTAGTACCGG
Source organism: Lissotriton helveticus (assembly GCF_964261635.1). NCBI lineage: Eukaryota > Metazoa > Chordata > Amphibia > Caudata > Salamandridae > Lissotriton > Lissotriton helveticus. The sequence continues at coordinate 1,926,740,292 of NC_136057.1, forward strand.
AGCGGGATGTGGGTTTATAGGGGAATAGGGTGGGAAGTAATTTAATTGTAAATAATTAATGATTATTTTATGTGTAATTAATTTTTATATTAATTGGCAAATAATTATTTTAATTGATAAATTAATTATTTAATTTGTATTTAATGCACATTTTTATTAAATGTTATGTTTTAGTACCAGAGCGGGTTGTGGGTTTATAGGGGAATAGGGTGGGAAGTAATTTAACTGTAAATAATTATTGATTATTTTATGTGTAATTAATTTTTATTTTTATTATTAATTGGCAAATAATTATTTTAATTGATAAATTAATTATTTAATTGGTATTTAATGCACATTTTTATTAAATGTTATGTTTTAGTACCGGAGCGGGTTGTGGGTTTATAGGGGAATAGGGTGGGAAGTAATTTAATTGTAAATAATTAATGAATTTTTTATGTGTAATTAGATTTTAATTTAATTAATTATTGGCAATTAATTAATTTAATTGAAAAATTAATTATTTATTTGGTAATTAATGTTAATTTTTATTACATGTTATGTTTTAGTACCAGAGTGGGTGGTGGGTTTATAGGGGAATAGGGTGGGAAGTAATTTAATTGTAATTAATTAATTTATTTGATGTATAATGTATTTAGTAATTATTTATTATTTGGATATTAATTATTTAAATTGATAAATTAATTATTTAATTGGTAATTATTGTTAATTTTTATTAAATGTGATGTTTTAGTATTGGAGCGTTATTGTGCTTTTATAGGGGTATTGGGTGGGAAGTAATTTAATTGTAAATATTTAATTATTTAAACAAATTTTTTACTGATAATTAATGTATTAATTAAGTATTAATTGGCAAATAATTATTTTTAAACATAAAACATTTATTTAATTGGGAATTAATATTTTTAAATCGTAATTATTTTTTAATAACTAGAAAAAATTATTAATTAATTAGTAAACTTTTTAAATTTTTTAAATATTTTGTATATTGTTTCTTACATTTTAATAGTAATTTAAATTTAATTTTTTTTAATGATAACTAGTTATTTTTATTATTTTCATTATTTGGTGAGTAATATTTAATTATTATTATTTAATGGTGTTTGTTGTTAATTTATTGTCAATTAATTATTTTTAATTTCATTGGTTTTATTAATTAGTAATTGTATTTTATTGATGTTGATGTATTTAAAAATGTATTTATACATTATTTCAAATATAAGAATGATTTATAAGTATGTTAAAATAAAAATCTACGCTATTAAACGCTTTCCCTGGTGTTGCACCCTCTGGAGGGGGAATAGTAATTTTTACCCACCCGCTATCCAACGTTTTCCCTACAGTTGCACTCTCTGGAGTGGGAATAGTAATTTTTCCCCCTACGCTATCCAACTCTTTCCCTACTGTTCCACTCTTTGGAGTTGGAATAGTAATTTTACCCCTACCCTATCCAACGCATTCCCTACTGTTGCACCCACTGGAGTGGGAATAGTAATTTTTCCCCCTACGCTATCCAACTCTTTCTCTAATGTTCCTCTCTTTGGAGTTGGAATAGTAATTTTACCCCTAAGCTATCCAACTCTTTCCCTACTGTTGCACCCTCTGGAGTTTGAATAGTAATTTTTACCCACCCGCTATCCAACGCTTTCCCTACTGTTGCACTCTCTGGAGTGGGAATAGTAATTTTTCCCCCTACGCTATCCAACTCTTTCCCTACTGTTGCACTCTTTGGAGTTGGAATAGTAATTTTACCCCTACGCTATCCAACACTTTCCCTACTGTTCCACTCTTTGGAGTTGGAATAGTAATTTTACCCCTACGCTATCCAACGCTTTCCCTACTGTTGCATCCACTGGAGAGGGAATAGTAATTTTTCCCCCTACGCTATCCAACTCTTTCTCTACTGTTCCACTCTTTGGAGTTGGAATAGTAATTTTACCCCTACGCTATCCAACTCTTTCCCTACTGTTGCACCCTCTGGAGTTTGAATAGTAATTTTTACCCACCCGCTATCCAACGCTTTCCCTACTGTTGCACTCTCTGGAGTGGGAATAGTAATTTTTCTCCCTACGCTATCCAACTCTTTCCCTACTGTTGCACTCTTTGGAGTTGGAATAGTAATTTTACCCCTACGCTATCCAACGTTTTCCCTACTGTTGCACCCACTGAAGTGGGAATAGTAATTTTTACCCACCCGCTATCCAACGTTTTCCGTACTTTTGCACTCGCTGGAGTGGGAATAGTAATTTTTACCCACTTGCTATTCTACGCTTTCCCTACTGTTGCACTCTCTGGAGTGGGAATAGTAATTTTTACCCGTACGCTATCCAACGCTTTCCCTACTGTTGCACTCTTTGGAATTTGAATAGTAATTTTTACCCTTACGCTATCCAATATTATTTATATTTATTTATGTATTTAATATGTTACATAATGTTGTATTTAAATAATTTTAAAAATATTGAAAGTATATTTAATTGTTGTTATTTATTAAATATAGTTATTTATTATTATTTATGTTATTATTTTATGAGTGTTGATGTATTTTTAATTTATATTATTTGTTAATATGTTTAATTAATTTAATAAATATATATATATTAATTAAGTATATATTATATATTGTATGTTTAATTTTAATTAAATGTTTAATAATAAATATGTTTTATTTATTCATTTTAAACATTATAACAAATTTAAAAATAAGTTTACATTATATATAAGTATTATTTATTTAATTTAACTTTTTTTTTACTGAAAAAAAACGATATTTTTAATTACGATATTTTTAACATTGATATTTTATTTTCGATATTGTTGTACTTACCATGTTGTAGATAGGGTGTCGATATACTTGCCTTTGATATTCCAGCGCCGATATTTTGTCTGTCGATATTTGCATTCTCGATATTCTGTCATAGATTCATCAGATACACAATTAAAAGTTTAATTCACAATACATGCTTTCTAACCCTTCAATCCATCTACTTCTTAGCACTTCCGCGGAAACAGTGTGGAGAGAACTTTCTCAGCAGGTAGCTGATTGGGAGGGGGGATGAGCAGAACACTAGAAACTGCAGCCATTTTTAAATAATGGTGTCTCGCACAGAAATGTGGCACAAATATACTACATTATTAATCATACTTCTAAATGAGATAATCATGTTGTTTTAACTGCAAAATCATTAGTTCATCGGTTACGGTCACATGCATCATTAAAATGACTAATTCCCACAAACAATTTGTCACCCAAAATTGCATATCGGAAAAAAACTTTAACACCAGGGAGGCAAGGGCAACAGCATTGACCACAGCTGTAACCACAGTCGGGAAAATGGCAGCACTAACAACAACTCCCCTACCAACAGGAACAACAGTATTGATTACAGCCGTCATCACAGTAAGGACAATAGTTGCCAGCTAGGTGACTACAATGCAGCCGTAGCAGAACCCATGGAAAAAAACACAAAAAGTCAGCATGAACCACATCAGCAACACCAGATGTCAAAAGAGCAGTGACCACAACAGTAACAGAATTTGCCCCCACAGCAGCCACCTCAGCTGCCAAATTAGCCGCCACCTGTTCAGTAGCAACAGCTACCACAGCAGAAACAACTGAAGTTACAGCAGGCACAACAGCAGTGACCACAGTTGTAAAGACAGCTGGGACCAAAGTATCAGATGTACCACAGCAGCAATACCAGGATTTGACTGCTGTGACCAAAGCCACCTGCCACATTAGAAACACTAGCTTCAACAATGATGCTGGCACAACCAGGACCAGGACCACAGCAATGACAAAAGCGTTCAGTGGTAGAGAGAGCAACAGTAAGAACAGTGGTTGGCAAACGAACCACAGCAAGGACAACAACCCCAAAAACTATAGTTACTGCCGCTGTAACCACAGCAAGGACAAGAACAACATTAACAGTTTTCATCATAGCAGGGACTACAAAATCAACAATAGCTGGCACGACAGTGGCGGCTCCAGCAGTAATAACAGCTATCATGACTGTGGTGCCCAAAACCTCTCAGAAAGCACTGACCACTGCTGGAACCGCATATGCCGCCAAGGCAGGGACCACAAAAGCAACTACACTTGCCAGCAAGGTATGGTCAACAGAAATGACTGCAGAAGAAACCAAAGCACAGACAAAAGTAAAATGAACAGCTTCCACAACAACAGGAACCACAGAAGCAATAATTGCTGCCTCCAATGCTGCCACCACTGCTGCCATAACAACTGGCCCCACAGTTACCACACAGCTGCCACAACAGCAGCCACAAAAGCTTCTTCAGAAGTAGCAATGGCAGCTACAAGCACAACAGTGATTCTAGCAATAATGAAAGGGACAGTAGCAGTGACCACATGGCAAGGATAACAGAAGGAACTGTAGCAACAACCCAATCTGAGTCACAAGAATGACCAAAGCTGCTACAATAGTAGGATTAGCAGGCATTACAGCAAAGACACCAACTGCAACTTCAGCAGTAGCAACAGCATCGCCACAGCTGCCACCACAGCAGCAACAACAGCAATGACAGTAGTTTTTAGCACAGGATGTGCAACAGTACCTACAAAAGATACATCAGTAGCCAGAGTTGTGCACTCAGACACCGCTACACCAGAAGTAGCTTTGCTGCAAAAATATTACAAGCACAGATCAACTGTAATCACAATATGAACCATGGTAGTGACCACGGCTGGCACCAAGAAAGAAACAAGAGCAGTGATGATAACATTTACAGCGGCAAAAACCACAGCTGTCACCACTGCTGATTAACAGCAGCCACAACTGCAGGGACTGTAGCAGCAACCACAGCTACCACAACAGGAACTACAGGAAGTACTGTCAAGACCCCTAAATGCAACTTTAGCAGGAACAATAACATCACCCACAGCAGCCACAACAGCAGCAATGACCATAGCTTCTGGTGCGTGACAGACAGCAGGGACAGTGACACGTCTGGGACGCAGGCTGCGAGTGTTGGAGGGTCTCCGCCTCCAGGAGTGACTCCAAGAGTCCTGCAGCAGAAATGAGGCCAGCGCTGCGGCAGGTCACTCCCCAAGCGCACAGCACCACCTGTGTGCCCTGCCCTCAGCCCCAGATGCAGCTGCTGAGAAAGTTCAAGGCCCTCCTCCGCCCGCAGGCTGTCACCTGCGCCTCATCCCTGGTGGCCAGTGGTAGGCCGTAGGTAGGTTTTGTCCTGCTGTTATTGTACTGCTTCCCATTTTTTTTCTTGTAACTGTATTGCCTTATTTGTTACTGTTCTTCCTCCTTGCTCCCCATTTTATTCTGTGCCCCATGCCCGTGGCCCCTCTGTCTCCTCCGTAACTGCATTGCCTTATCTATCTCCTCCGTAATTGTATTGCTCTACTGCTTCCCATTTTGTTTTCTGTACCTGTATTGCCTTCTTTGCTACTGTCTCTTCCTCCTTGTTCCCCATTTTACTCTGTGCCCTGTGCCCTTTCTCCTCTGTTTCCTTCGCCGCTCCTGCCCCCGCTTTTCCCGCCGCTGCGCCCCTGCTGCCCCGCCCCCACTCGCCCATTCGTCTGCTCCCTCCTCCCAGCTGCCTCTTCCCTCCCACCTCCCTTTCTTATGGCGGCCGCGCCACTGGCTCGCCTTTGGCAAGCCCATCTGCGCCCATCCGCACCTGGACCGTGCCCAGCACCAGAACCCCTGCCCCCCACAGATGCCACAACGCTGCCTCCGCTACAACTCCAGCACCCTCCATGCACTCAACGCCAGACGATCACGCACCTGCTGCCTGGCTGCCCCAAAGCGCACCCAAGGACCCTTCTCCTTCCGGTACTGCAGCTTCACCTGCATCCGACCCGCAACCCACCCACCGGGAAAGAACCCAACCACCTCAGATGCATCCTTCTCAACACCCGCTCCGCCCTCAAACACGCCGTTGAACTTTGGGAACTACTAGACTCAACCTCCCCAGATGTCGCCTTCCTGACAGAGACCTGCCTGAACCCCTCCTCGGCACCCGACATCGCCTTAGCCATCCCGGACGGCTACAAGATCTGCAGCAGGGACTGCGCCAACGAAGTAGGAGGAGGACTCGCCATCGTCCACAGGAAAACTCTCAGAGTCACGAACAACACCAACGACACCCTCAGCACCGCCAAACACCTACACTTCCAGAACCACACCGATCCCAACACCACCCTCAGAAGAACCCTTGTCTACAGACCCCCCGGATCCTGGCCACAGTTCAGCAACTCCATCGCCGACTTCGTCAGCACACACACCCTCGCCTCCACGGACTGCATCCTCCTCAGGGACCTGTACTTCCACCTCGAGAACAACAATGAGACCAACCCCACCACCCTGATCAACAACCTTGTCATCCTCGGACTAAGACAACTCGTCACAACACCCACCCACTCCACTGGCCACACACTCGACCCTATCTTCTCCGCAAGCTCCCACGTCTCCTTCAACCACACCACCGAACTCCACTGGACCGACCACCGCTGCATCCACTTCACCTTCCGGAAACCCACCACACACCACTGCACCCAACAGATCCCTCGCCTCTGCTGGAGCAAAGTCACCGAAGACCAGCTAACCACCACCCTTGCCCGGAGCACACCTGCCCGCAACCTCAGACAGTGGATCGACGACTGCGCCAACACCCTCGTCCCGCTCAAGATACCCTCCAACAGCCACACCAGCAAGAAAGCCATCTGGTTCACTGAAGACCTCCAGGCCTCCAAGCAAACTTGCCGAAAGGTTGAGAAGAAATGGCACCGGGAACGAACACCGGACAGCTACGCAGCCCACAAGATCGCCACCTGCAGACACCATCACCTCATCAGATCCGCCAAAAAGGCCTCCTTTAAAGAACACCTAGACAACAACAAGGAGCTCTTCAACAACGTGAAGGAACTCTCCAACCCCAGCTCCAACACCAACGACATCCCACCCTCGCAAGATCGGTGTGACGTACTTGCCACCTTCTTCCATCGCAAGATCGCAGACATCCACGACACCTTCAACACCACAACCTCCACGACAACCACTGAAACCCCCGCCCCCACGACCACAATCCGCACCGACCACCTGCTCTCCTGGACCAACATAGACGACGACACCATCAAAATCATGAGCACCATCCACTCCGGATCTCCGTCAGACCCATGCCCACTCCACAGCTTCAACAAAGCCAGCACCACCATCACACCCCATCTCCGGAAAGCCATCAACATCTCCTTTGAGACTGCAACCTTCCCGGAGAGCTGGAAGCACGCAGAGATCAATGCCTTACTCAAGAAACCCATGGCGGACCCCAAGGACCTCAAGAACTTCCGGCCCATCTCCCTGCTCCAGTTCCCGGCGAAGGTCATTGAGAAGACCGCCAACAAACAACTGACCCACTACCTCGAGGAGAACAGCCTCCTGGACTCGTCCCAGTCCAGATTCCGCAGCAACCACAGCAATGAAACTGCCCCCATCGCCGCCACCCATGACATCAGGGCCCTTCTTGACAACGGAGAAACCGCAGCCCTTATCCTCCTGGACCTGTCAGCCGCCTTCGACACGGTTTGCCACCGCACACTATGCACACGTCTTCACGATGCCGGGATCCAAGAGAAGGCCCTGTTCTGGACCACCTCCTTCCTCTCTGGCAGAACACAGAGCGTCCACCTGGCCCCCTTCCGCTCAGAAGCCACTGAGATCATCTGCGGCGTACCCCACGGCTAATCCCTCGGCCCAACGCTATTTAACATCTACATGGCACCGCTCGCCCGCGTCGCCTGACTGCACGACCTCAACATCATCTCTTACGCCGATGCCACCCAGCTGGTCCTCTCCCTCACCAAGGACCCCCACACTGCCAAAACCAACCTCCACAAAGGAATGAAAGCAATCGCCGAGTGGATGAAGAATAGCCGAATGAAGCTGAACTCGGACAAGATGGAAGTCCTCATCCTCGGATCCACCCCCTCTGCCTGGGATGACTCCTGGTGGCCGACCGCACTGGGAACAGCTCCAACACCCACTGACCATGCACGCAACCTAGGGGTCGACTCCACCCTCTCCATGACAAAGCAGGTCAACGCCATCTCTTCCTCCTGCTTCAACCCCCATCCGCATGTTCCGCTAGATCTACAAGTGGATTCCCACCGAAACGAGAAGAACAGTCACCCAGGCCCTCGTCAGCAGCATGCTGGACTACGGAAATGCCCTCTACGCAGGAGCCTCGGCCAAACTCCTGAATCGACTTCAACTCATCCAGAACGCCTCTGCACGCCTGATCCTCGACATCCCCCGCCGCAGCCACAAATGATCTTATGCAACATTTCGAGAGATTTTAGTCAAAATTGCAACCGTATCATATAATGTGGAATAACCTGTCGTACATGGAGTATGGTGCGAACACATTTCATAAAACATTTTTAGAGATCAAAAATTACTTTCTTGTTCATGACAGGAGATGGGTACAATGGAAACTGAATAATTTTCATCTTTAAAGCTTTTAGAGATTGCTTAATTGCATTCCCTACGCACAGTTTCATAAGTCTTGCAATTGATTTTGTGATAGTTGTAGATTTTACACTTTTGCAGACGTATGGCTTACCCATGATAACTTTTTAACAAATGTTATGCCGAGGTAGTTATATTGGTCCACTACCTCGATTGGATTTTCTCCTAAAGAACACATTTTTGAATGTGTAGTCCGACCAAACGTAACAATTTTCGTTTTAGATAAGTTAGCTGTCAAACCATTCACTTTATTATATGTGTCTAGTTAGTTCAGTTGATGCTGTAGTCCGTTAGAAGTTAAGGATAAAATTACTAAATCATCAGCATATGCTAGGTGTGGTATTTTTTTGTCCCCTAATTTAGGTACCACACCCATATCGGAGCTTAACACCAAGTCGATATCTGCAATGTACAAAGAAAATAACAGAGGCGCAAGGACATGGCCTTGTTTAAGACCATTTGTGGTGTCCATTTTTGAAGATAGTGTATTATCATGAGCCAGCTTCACCCTGACCCATGTATCCGAGTGCAAGCCAATAATACAATTTAGAAGGTTCAAATCGACCTTTCATGCTGTTAATTTATTCCACAGCCTTTGTCTGTTGACCTTGTCAATGCTGTGGAATAGTCCACAAAACAGGCGTATATTGTTATTTTCCGTAGGCTTGCTTTCTTAACCATCATGGCCAATTAAACAATGTTATCAAGGGTCAAACACCCAAGCGAAATCCAGTTTGCGTCATTGGTATCAATGAGTTTTCCTCCGCCAATGCCCTTAATTTATTCTGGAGGTGCTTCGCAAATAGTTTCCCTTCGAAATCCAGCAACGTTATTAATCTATAGCTGGATGGGTCCTCTTTCGGGCCTCTCTTGTAAATCGGGTGGATAATCGCTCCTTTCCAAGAAGATGGTATCATCAAGTAGGTTTTACAGTTGTACTGCATACTATTGGTCTTAGAAATGCTTGTTTGTTTGGAGGGGCCGAGTGGAGATAAAAGCATCTTAACAATTGATGCTATCAGATGCTTTCATTTGCACTTGCTCTCCGGTGCTGCTGCTCCTTTTGCTGATTATAAAATAAGGGATATCCTCGAACAATAAACATCAATTGTGTATGTAGAATTCCGTTCCAAGATGACAGAAATGTTTATAATCATTCGGCGATGCTTATTTCATCACTCACTATCCTGTGCTACTCACAGATCGTGAAATAGTTCCTCATTAATTCTAGTGGAGGTGGAAGGGCACAACTAAACAGCCAATGGAATATCAGTGACGCCAACATATTCCTGTTGGCTGACCGAAAATGTGATTGACAACGTTGAAAGATTCAATGGCAAAGAAGTCATTTCCTGAAAGAAACTGACCCAAATCCCCTTTAAGAATGTCTTGCAATTTCAGCCACACAGGTGTATGCAGGTCTTCCATTAGCCATTTTAATCTCATAATTTAAAACCTTTCTACCTCGTGCTGGTGGTATTCTCCTCCTCTCTCTATCCTTTATCCTACCATCAACCTATAACCAGCACAAGGGGAACCTGCCGAAAATGTATACTATTAAAGCTATACCTTGTAACCGCAGGGGCGGGAAGCCCACATAATAACTTTGTGTTTTTGTTGTATGTATATAAAATCACAACATTTTTTTTTTTTAAGATTGGTTTATTCTTCAGCTGTTAGTGCTTCTGAATGTCGGCGGGCCCAATACTAAGGCTGCACAGTCTTGATTCCTCCTCATGTCCTGCTAGGGTGACCAGAATTTTAAAGTAAACAAGCATTGGCATAGCCAATAGGTCTCGCTTTTGGGACCATGTAAGTGTTTAGCCATGCGACAGTTTATGTTGTTGCAACAAGGATATTATGCTGCATAACTACTTATAAGGTCCCAAAAGCGAGACCTATTATTCAAAATGTCCATTAAGCGCTATAAGTGGGGTGATCACCTGACTAATATTATATGTTCTTGGACAGCCAGTTCAGATGCACAACCTGGAAAGAAACGAATGCCAGAACGATGTGTGCTGCATACTGAGAAAATAAAACAAGCAGCAGAACCCGGACGACAAAAAATATTAGAGAGCATTCACAGTATCCCCTCGATCCTGCATTTTCCATTGAATGGCCATTCATAACTATTGAAACAATATGCATCAACCGGTAAGACGGTGCTAGGCAGATACATATATTTTCCTGAAAGTCCAGTCACGATGTATCTGAAAATAATACTTTAAAAATGGTGTACTTGGTATCAGAAGGAAGGCGGTTAATGGGAGCGAGCTCTGCTTTAAAATAAACTCATAAGTATTGTACATAAAAAACATCGGTAAATGAGCCGCTTCACATTGCGAGGAATCATGGCGCCTGCTCGTGAGCGCAACACCCCCACCCCACCCTGCTCCATCCCCCCACACCAATGACGCAGTTACCTTCTGATACTTCACCTCGGTGATGCGACATCCCACCGTCTTTCACGTGGCGGGTGGAAAGAAAGGTATTTTGTTTCTGACTTGCACTGTGGTGCTTTTACACATGGTCATAATTACAGAACATTTATTATTCGGTGAGATTATATTTACAACTGTGTGTCTTCGAATGCGGGTACCGTACTTGCATAAGTATTGTACATAAGAAACATCGGTAAATGAGCCGCTTCACATTGCGAGGAATCATGAAGCAGCGGAACCCGGACGACAACAAATATTAGAGAGCATTCACAGTATCCCCTCGATCCTACAGCCAGAGAATTGGGGAGTGGGGCAGAAATGATTTGGAAGCAGGGGTTTGAGAAAAGAGAGCAAACAGTTGGGTGGGGGTATAAGGAGGAAACAAGCATTGTCGAACCGGAATGAAAATAAAAACAAGCGAGAAGATGAGCGGCCGGGAAACTGAAAGTACGGCCGGCCATTTCTACTTTAGGAATTCCTTTTCAGCATGGCTGCTGATAGGCGTGCATGTGCTGTGAGGTGTTTGCTTGTGAACAAATGCGTGCGCCGGGAAACTGAGCCATGAATAATTAGGGGAGGAGAAGCCGAGAAGCCGCAGAGCGCACGCTGGGCGAAGCCCTTTGATGTGCTGTGCAATTAGGAGGGAGGGAGGCTGATGCGCGTGCTTGTTTGGTCACGTGATTCACGTGAACTTAAAGAAAACCGCAGCAAGAAGCCCTTGGTTTGATGAGGATTTTGAGGACATGAATTCTCGCTCCGCTCAATGCACTTGCGCGCATTGATAGGTCGCGAGACCTAAAAAACGGGACATGTCACAAAAATATAAGAAGTGCTACAATTTTACTTCAAGCAAGCGCACGGAAGTGCTCCTCAGCAGAAAATTACAGAACAGGCAGTAGGAACATAAATACAATGCAATTTTTAGACCCAGTAGCTTGCCTGTTAATTAAACTGCTTTCTTGAAACAACTGCTATCCCTGCTTTGTAAAACATGAAAAAGAACCTACCACCATTTTCAGTCGACCCTCTCTAAAAAACGGGATATGATCTACATTTCCTGAAATCTGTGGACTGCTGGTAAAAAAAACGGGACCATCCAGGCAAATCCAGGATGCCTGGTCCAGTGGCATAGCTGGGAGGGAGGGGGTGGACCGCAACCGGGTGGCATGAGTTTTGGGGGCGGCGGCTGGCATCTCCTCCCCCCACTCTTACCTGCATCCGACGCGGCCGCAAGTATTGCCAGCTCCCCCTCAAACCCTGCTATTCGATCAGGCTGCCGTGGGCAGCAAACGCAGGGGCTGCCACAGGCGGCCTAAGGCCTAGCTACGCCACTCGCCTGGTCACTCAATGTGCTGCCCCTTTATTTCACTCTTTTAGGTTCCTGCTTTCTCCCTTTGTCACTGTTCTATCTCATCTTCATTTCCCCTTTTGTGTTTCTCTCTCTCTTGCTCTGAGTCAAAGTCATATGAAGAAAACGAATTGTTGGTCCCCAGAAATGAGTGGCGGTTGGCCCACCTGCATCACCAGCTCGTATTAAGCACTTTTGTTAGGGTCACGTGCACTTTTTCCCCACATGGCTTTGACCTGCTTGTGTATCATGCCAACCCAGATAGATGGCCATACAGTCTGTGCTGCAAGAACACTGAATTAGTCCCCAGTAGTCAATGAAGATGGACCCTGAAGGCCCACTCACAATCAGGGAAGAGGTACTTTGTTATAATAAATATCATTACAGTGCCCACCTTCTGCACTGCTCAGCACCAGCACAACCTGGTGAGTGACAGTAAGGCGGAAGGGGAAAGGGGAGGGAAATGTGGTGTTACACAAGAGCAGTTAACTTCAGAATGGTGGTGCCATGGTCAAGTCGTGGTCTCTGCTTGTGATCCTGGGTAAATCATTTTAACTCTAAGGGGTCTATTACGATGGCGGGCGGATAATGTCCGCCCGCCACCGTAACGGGACCGACCTCAAGAGGTGCGGCGGTCCCGCTATGCCTATCTGGATGCGACTGCCACCATGCCGGTCACATCCAGTATATTGAACATTGTGGCGGGCGGTGCTGTATTCAGCACCCACCACAATGTCAAACAGGCATGATGTGCATTTGCATGCACAACGTGACAGGCACCGCGTGGTGCCTGCCACGTTGTGCATACAAATGCAGGGGGGTACCATAGGTACCCCCATGTGAACCCCCACACCCCCAATACCCTGGGGGCCTGCAACGGCCCCCACATGCAGACACTGCATGCCTTTCCATGGGGGCATCACTGCCATGGAAAGGCACATCCCTGCCTGCATAATAATATGGATGGCGGTGTCCTGCAGATACCTCCACCATATTCAGCCCCTTTTCCGCCCGGTCAACTCGTCGACTGGCGGAAAAGGTGTGGACGGTCTTCCCGCCCATCGCTGTACCCACGCAATCATAATATGGTGGGGGGTATATGGCATGCGGGCGGTGTGTTATGGCGGGCGAATCCGATCCACCCGCAATACTAATAGACCCCCATGTTCCTAAAACCAAGCAAAACATGTACAATTATATGGTACTCATAGAAAGCGCTTTGATGCCCTTGGACCAAGTTCACGCTAAATAAAATTTCATATATATTAACTCAAGTCCGGTGATGTGTATATTCGAGCCCCACCGTGTTGTTGCAAAAAGATATGTTCCCCTTTGAGTGCGAAGCTATGATCACGCTGGCAAATTGTTGCCCATTGGCTGTTTGTATTTACGGGTCTTGCTTTGTGATGAATTTGTAAGGCTATTCTTTTTCATTATGACATTTTGAACGTTATATTCCATACCTCTCTGAGTCAAAAATAAAGAATCACCGAGACTCTACCCTCACTGCAGGCTCATCATGTTCCCAGTGCTTAAGGTGCATTGACTATCACCATGGAAACTGTAGCAAGGCTCTGAATGCAGTGCTGTAATAATGACAGGGCTGGCTGGTATCTCTAAATAGCTGAAGAAGGTTGCAATACAGCTATACTATATGCATTTCTCACACTAAGGGTCTCATTAAGGGGACCCCTATAGTTCCAAAGCAGTTCCAGATTACAAAATAGGTAAAGTAGACACTGGCCTATGGGGCCCGCGACAATGGATCAAAATAGTATTGATTTGATCTTGAAAGAAAATTACAATCAAGCTTTCTTAAATTGCTTCCAATTAATTTTTGTTTAATAACGTTAATAATTGTTAATGTTTGGTTTTGTGCAATAAAATTGGTTTATTAAAATTGTTGGCTGGTAAAATTAAAAACATATTGGGAGATAATTTGCGAGGGGGACTATGGGCCTCCACAATGTTTAATCCGGCAGTTTTCCAAAGGAGCTAGTAGCGGCAGTCACTGGCCCCTTGTAATTGCGAGTCCCATGAGAATATCATGAGTTTGGTGTTTTCACCTTGTCATTCGGCTGTGGAAGCTAGAGGAAGATGCAGAACAACCACATTAATCGGTTGTGTTATCTCTGATTCCCCAGTAATCGCCATTTTTCTGGGGCCCCTCATGGATCAACTGATAATCCTGTGGTATTTCACTCCATTCTTGAGTTACTAATGCCCATGGCATCAGTAACTCCAAGGGTGGAGGATTACTGACCAATTTTCGGCTGCCTAGTAATGGGTTGTTCATAGTTGTAACTCTGATTGCAAGGCAGTACATTCTCACAAGGTGTCTGTGACATTCCTAGTGCCAAGGCCTAGTATTCAGGACAGTCAGTCACATATCAGTCCATGTCTTTATCTATCCTAGACCCACTGGGCCATATTATCAAGAAAGGGCGATACATTATCGCCGCTTTTATCGACAGGAAACTGCAGCTAAAGCGGCGATAATGGGCTTGATAATATGCCCTTGTGAATTCCCATAGAAGCCCAGATTAACATCTGAACCTGGGCTTCTATGGGAATTCACAAGGGCATATTATCAAGCCCATTATCACCGCTTTAGTGGCAGTTTCCTGCCGATAAAAGCGGTGATTATGTATCGCCCTTTCTTGATAATATGGCCCATTGATCTTTCAGAAGCATGAGCCTCTGCGAAAATCTCTGTTTTCCTGCAAACCTATCCAACTAGCACCCTAACCTATTATCGACCGCACACTCTCCAATCCTTGTGGAGATTCCAGTAGACAAGTTGTAAACTATTTCTATGCAACCCAGTTGTTAGCATATGCATCTTTAAATTTATGTCTATTATAGTTTTTGCATAGCAATTACTACCCCTAGACAGGGTGGTGAAGGGCTTGTCCACGTGGGCAGAATGCAACACCACGGGTTGTTTGGTTGAAAGAGTGCTGCTGTTGCTTTGAGTTATGTGGGAAGTGTGTTTTCACTGAGCTACTCTTACCATGTTACAGAACTCGGTCCTTAATGGTGAGATGGATGAGAGTAGATGCACATATTTTTAATAATTGTTATGATATCTGCACTGATTAGCTGTATGGGATACTTTAAACTGGTTTTAGCTTTACAGGTAGGCCCCTCTGAAATGTTGGTAGTTATCTTATATGTTCTCGATCTAATTTCTTATGCTGGCTGTGGCAGAAGGTCTTCCATTCTGCAATCTAATGGATCCATAAGCTATAACAGGTGTTGACAAAGAGTTGGGGGCATCAGACATATGCCTGAATAGTCTGTATTATACTCCTCTTTTGTATGAATGCCATT
This sequence comes from Lissotriton helveticus, assembly GCF_964261635.1. NCBI lineage: Eukaryota > Metazoa > Chordata > Amphibia > Caudata > Salamandridae > Lissotriton > Lissotriton helveticus. The sequence goes on from NC_136057.1 coordinate 1,926,755,918, forward strand.
ATAAGAGGTCAATTGAAGAGATTTCACAAGGTGGACAGAGTTATTGTCACACTTTTTGATACTATAGGATGTCAATGCTCATAATTTGTGATTATTTTGACCTGCAGAGTCTTTAATGTGAGAAGTTGACCTGGTATATGCTGTTCATTAGTTAAAGTGGGAACCTTGCACCAGTCCAAACAATCCTTATGGTGATTGAAAAGGTCAAAGAGAACCTTAGAAAGCTATCCAAGTGGTAGCCGTGGAGAGCAGCTTTCAGGCTTAGTCTTGAAGGAATGTTAAGCAGCTTGTTTTACCTGAATGCAACCTTATAGTATTGGTTAAATGAAAGGAGAACCACACAGTAGCTATAAATATATGGATTTATTAATATAACACTCTCTAGTACGACACAGTATCTGCTACATGCAGATAATCACAAAGCAGACAATACTGTAGCACAGAAACAATAGTAAAAAGCACTAACCCACAGTGGGGTCCAGGGGGAGATCAGACCATATACTAAAATAGTGGTATAAGAACCATGACTCGAGTCAAGACAGTGTCTAGAGGATGTAGAATCGCTGGGAACCCAAGGAACCACCCAAGGTGAGTAAGTAGGGACCCCACAGAGGACGGGTGCACTGTGGGAACACAACCGCGTGCGCCGTATAATTCTATAGGAGAGTCGCGGTTGAAGTTTTAAAGTTTAAGGACCCTTCCCAATGATCTTCGAAGAAACCCTGTGGACGTTAGCAGGTTGGTGAGCCATCCCACCCATGGATACTGTAGTACCAGAGTTACCTATCCCAGGGAATACGGGTGCATAGGTCTGAAGTGGCGTCGGAAACCGCAGTTGATCTCTATGGAGGATTACGAAGAAGAGCCATTGTCGGGAAGGAGAAAAGTGTCAGATGGAGTCCAAAGGTGGATTCTTGGCGTGGAGTACCTGAAAGCAGAGGAGACAGATTCTGGGTCACTCAGGAGTGACCAGGCCCTCGGTAGATGAATGCCCACCGATGTTGGGTGTTTCAGGTGAGATGAGGGGGTTCTTGACTCTGCAGCTACAGGGACCAGGAGATGTTGAGGATAACCAGGAGCCGGATATGAGCTGTCCCTCAAAGGATGTTGAGTGCTGAGGGGTCGGAGTCTGGCTGGAGCACCAACAAGCCTTGGCAATGGCAACCCATGAAGAACATCAAGAAAGGTTATTTTTCTCTGGCTCCCCTGGTTTTTCCAGGCCTGTCCTGACTCACCTGTGTCTGGTAACTCTCCCGGACCTTGCTCCGGGAGAGTTACCAGACACAGGTGAGTCAGGACAGGCCTGGAAAAACCAGGGGAGCCAGAGAAAAATAGTGTTGTCCCTCTAGAGGACCCACAATCTTGGAGACACAGGAGTCAGAAAGGAACCTCAAGCAGTTTCACAAAGTAACAGCCCACAGAGCACTCAGTGAAAGGAGGCCAGAGTGCTTTGTAGGAAATGATGCCAGAGGTTGGGGCTACTCGGAGCCCAGTGCACTTGCTCGGAAAACGCCAACAAGCATATGCACTTGCAAATAAACACGATGCACAGGGGTATGCGTATTGCAGCTCCCACAAGAGATTCTGACCTCAAACTTGGTGAGAGGGCAGCTCATACCTTGTTGAACTTGGAAACCGCCCTCCTATGTTGCTTGAGCCTTTAACGTCCGTAGGAGCTCAGGAGCAGCAGACCAGTCAATCATGATGTAGTACCTGCAGTTGCAGGGGAGTAACTCCTTCACTCCAAGGGAGATGTCTTTGGTTGTCTTTGATGCTCCATAGGTCCTGCACGGAGCCTGCATGGTGCACGGGCACAGACGATGCTTCAGAAAGAGAGGCAGACAAAGTCAGGCCCAAAGAAGTCCAGCAAAGTCCAGAGTGTCCAGACGGTCGAAGTTCTGTTGTTTCTGGTGCAGAATATTGTCCACGTCGAATCTGGGGTCCTGCAGCCAGGTGAGCCCTTTTGTACCCATGGGAGAGAGTTGGACAGATTCAAGGGACCCTCCTAGGGGAGGGCCTGGACAGTGGGAAGGTTACACCCATGTCCTTTTTCCAGTTTCATGTCAGAGCAGAAGCCAACAGCTCCCAGGACTGGTTTGAACTGGACTATGCACAGGGACACCAAATGTACCCCTCATGCAGACTTTCGGTCACTGGCAAGCGCACCACTCAGCCCTAATACACTACATCCTGTCTGGGAGGTGGTTACACACCTCCCTGTGAGAGGATGCCTATTGTTCCACTTTCCTCTGCTTGAGCTTGGCTCAGCAGCAGGAGGGCAGAAATGTGTCTCTGGTCGGCCGCAACCATTTTGTACTGCCCGGGACTAGAAGGCTGGTACCGGGAACACCAGGGACCCAATGAAGCTCGCTTCTGATGGCTGGAATCATACCTCCCACACCGGTTACTGACATGGGGGTATAATTCCACAATGTTTGACACCAAACATGATAGGGTTACTTTCAGCCATTTTAGAGTTGGTCATCATGCGGTCGCATAACGCCACTCTCTATTTTGTAAATGGCTGATACACTGACAACCCGGGAGAATGGACTCCGTAGGCTGCAGGGGCGTCCTGCTCATGCAGTGGCACCCTCTCACTTAGAACCAAGCATCCTGCCTCTGGATTGTTAAGGCCTGCTATAAGGGTGACTTATAGGTTTTAAGTGCAGTGACCCTTAGATATATTAAACCTATATCTAAAGTAAGAGGTGCATGCACCATCTTACATAGGCTCCAATGGCAGGCCTTTAGTTTCATTTTGCATGGTCACCCATGGGTGGCATAATACATGCTTCAGCCCATGGGAGACCCCTGGGGTACCTATGTCCTGGCTACACGGGTACCATATACTCGGGAGTGACAAGGGTACCCCAGTATCCAATCTGGAGTGTAACTAAGTACATAACATTACAGTGTAGGGAGAAAGCAGATAGACTGGGGTCCTGATTGGCAGGATCCCAGTCAGACTAGTCAGAAACATTATCACATTCAGCAAAAAAGTGGGGGTAACCATAAGAAGCAGATCCTACTTTCCTACACTTTGCTTGACCACTTATTTGTGGTATATATCTTTAGTCTTGACAGAAGCCACCCTTTATTTCTTTCACTGTGACACCTTGCCATGGAACTCACCACCCAGATTTCACAGACATAGTAAAGTATGTCTACCCTACCTTCTACCTCTAACCACAAGAAGGAACATATTTAATCTAGTCGCTATGATGGTCCACCCAGTATTAATTTGATATAATGCATTTCACCATATCATATATTAATTAACTACCGGTAGGCATATAATGCATGAAATGACCTGTTGAACCTTACTGGCAACTGGGCTTCACAGATTCCGGCTATACCAGCATGCTTATCTAACCATTATGTACTGGCCAGTCGAGACCAAGGAAATCTGCCACAAGTTGGCAGTTAACAGAACGCTCTGACTGCAGGTCCCAAAAAGTCACATACTCTGAGCACTGACATCTAATAATGGCAGAATGGATGACCACAACACAGTCCTTCTAGGCAAATATCTTCAAGTGACATTTCACGATGGCAATCATACAAAGGTGGAATATAGCATTAGGGCTCATTACGATGGCTGTAAAACTGCCACGGCAGCCTGCCGGTTTAGGGTTCACCGCCATCGTGCAGCCATTCTCGGACCACCAGATAAGGATGGTGGGCGGAGAATGGCAGACGGAAAGCCCGTCCGCCACGGGTCCAACACAGGCAATCATTATGATTTTCTGTCAGACCTGGAAAGCATACCTAGAATGGTGGCGGTGCCTAGCAGGCACTGTCCACCACACTAGGTCATTCAGAGGCTGGTGGGGATGTACTTTGGGGGCCCGTTGCGGGCCTCCCTTGTGCAGGGACATGGATATTGTGCACTTCCCTACACCACCCTCAATGGCAAACATGACCAATGCAACTGCCACCATGGCGATTGCATTGTTATTCCATGTGCGGCACCGCCACCATATAGGCGGCCGGTCCCAATTTCTGTGACGATGACGAATGGACTTAAGTCAGTCCACCATCGAAATGACCCCATAGTCTTTTCAGTCAGACCTCTGATCTGCGCTCCCCTGCAGCTGCTTGTTTGTTTCAACTGATATTTTTATTCAGTCAACAGAATTATGCTGTGTTATTTTCCTCTGGATATGTGTAATCACTTGTCAACAAGCACAAATTGAGCAGCTTAATCCAGTGGAAACCATTTGTAACAGGTGTTCCAGCATTACTGGGCCCGCCTTAGTTAAAATGAGTTTTCCTTTTCCTTTTTCTTTCCCTTACAGTCATTCATTTGGTCCTTAAGTGGACCTTGTTTTGTGCCATTGAGGGATAGGATATAGAGGATCTAATATCAGGCTATCCAATGATTCCCAGGAATTGGACAACCAACTTACAAATTAGTAATCAAATTTATATATATGACTCGTAAAATCAGATTATACATTTAGAGAATTATTACTGCTAGTCCAAATCTTCGAAAGAAATTTAGTTGGACCAGAATAATACAAACCAATAATTCTGTTAAGGCAATGCAAAACAGTAACATTAGTATCTGGTGTTCGGATATTTCTCTATGCCGATCTCTCCCTGTCATTAATAAATCAATTGGCATGCACAATCAATTTTGAGGAAACTATTCATGACGAGAGACATAATCTATAGTTTGGTTAGAGTAAATTTTTATCAATTTATTCAACAGGACAAGTGCATCATTATTTAGCATTTAAGATCTAAAGAGAGTAGGACAGTCTAATTAATTTGGGCTTGCCAGAATGTGGCAAGAAGCTCTTTAAAGTTCAGCAAGGATATGAGCCACAACAGCTCAAGGGCAGTGTCCCAAGAGGAAAAGAGTTCCTGAATGGCGCACACAGCGTAGGCATCAGTCCGAAAAGAAAGCACATAGAGTCTGCAAAAGTTCCCAATCAAAAGGCAGTCTCTGGGATCAGGTTTGGTTAGAATCAGAAAAAAGTCTCCCCTCTCTCTCCTTCAAATCACTGCATATTATAATCTTTCAGTTCCGGTGGTGATACCTCCTTGGTCACATCATTGTGTCAGACCACTCAGTCCATTCGTCAGTTTGTGTAGGATGGTTGTCGTCCGACATAAGGAAGGCACATTTTATAGAAAGAGGTGGTGCCGGTCACGTAAGTTGTCAGGTCATCGGGTGTACATAAACTTTCAAACAAAGATCCTTTAGCAGTAGGCACATGGGTGAGTTCAAATGAACAGTTTCTCATAGCAGATGTTCCCAAAGTATCGACTTTGTTACAATTAGTCCTTGTAAGTGAGTGAGAACTCTTCTAGTAAGACACAGTTTCACTTCACACTGTAAGCTTATTAAACGTTCTCACAAGTGTAAGGCACGACAGAGTAAGAAAATGCAGGCCTATAATTAATGTGATTTAAAATTATGCTAAATATATAATAATGGAAACATTCATTTTGAATGTGAAAATAAGATTCTAATATTCTTTTAAATTCATATGGCACAAAGAAAATATCATTAGTTACATTGCAAAACTCACATGTAACTATGACATACTACTGCATTTGTAAGGTACCGATGTGTAAAATTATGTTCTAATCATAAAATATTAATATCGTTTCAAGTGGTTTACATTAGTACATTTATAAAGATCATATTCTGAAGGTTTTGTCTTGTTTCCATTCAATACACAGCACCACTTTCTGTTTTGGGCCCACAAGAGGGGGCAGCACAGACCACAGACCGGCTTGTTGGTGTGAAAAAGGCCGCTTTATTGGAAACAGGTGCACCTTACAAATAAATTCCCTTGGCCTATGCCGCACAAAACTAAATAGTATTCTTCCTAACACCCCCCACCCCGCCCCCTAAACATGAATCCCCCCTGCAACAATTATCAAAACAAACTTGCAATTTCCAACTTTCCTACCTACCTAACTAGATAACTTATTGTAGCTACCCCAACAGTAAACCAGAGCTCCTAAAATCCCCCATTACTTAGGAAAAAACCACCGCCCCAAAGGACTGTACCAACACACCAGCACCTGCTCCAGTGACAAAGAACCCCATACAATGAAAATCCCTGATGCACCCGTTCCCAACAAGGCCACCTTACCATGCCACAGCTCGCTAACTCCAATATCCAGAAAACAAAACCCCCAAAAGCAAGAACTAGCAATAAAGAGGGCGGGAGGGCAGGAAAAATAATAACTCCCCCAGTAGCACCCACAACCGGCTGCTGGGTCACTACCACCAAAGTGGTAGGTAGTGCCATAAAATGGCTGTCTATATATCATCCAAGCCCAAAACCAGCCCAAAAATAGCCCACCCAGCCCAAACGTAGCCTAAACGTCAGCACCCACGCCCTCGCCTCCACGGACTACATACTCCTCGGGGGCCTGAACTTCCACCTCGAGAACAACAACAACGCCAACTCCAGCGCCCTGATCGACAACCTCGCCAACCTCGGACTCAAACAGCTCATGATGACACCCACCCATGCCGCTGGACACACGCTGGACCCCATCTTCTCCACAAGCCCCTACGTCTCCTTCAACCACAACACCGAACCCCACTGGACCGACCACAGATGCATCCACTTCACCTTCAGGAAACCCACCACACACCACCGCACCCAACAGCTACCACGCCGCTGCTGGGGCAAGGTCACCAAGTACCAACCGACTACCACCCTCGCCCTGAGACCACCCGCCGACCCCACCGAGCTAGACATCGCTGCGACCAACCTCAAACAGTGGATCAACGACTGCGCCAACACCCTTGCCTCTCTCAAGACGTCCACAACCAACCCCACCAACAAGAAAGCCACCTGGTTCACCGAAGACCTCCGGATCTCCAAGCGCACCTGTCGGAAGCTGGAGAGGAAATGGCTCCACGACCGAACACGAGATAGCCACACAGCCCACAAGAGCGCCACCCGCAGACACCACCAACTCATCAGGGCCGCAAAGAGGACCGCCTTCAAGGACCACCTAGACAACAACGCACACAACACCAAAGAGCTCTTCAGCATCGTGAAAGAACTCTCCAACCCCAGCTCCAACACCAACGACATCCCACCATCACAAGACCTGTGCGACTCCCTGGCCACCTTCTTTCACCGCAAGATCGCCGACATCCACGACAGCTTCAACACCGACACCACTGCACCTACCACCGAGTCCACCACCCTTGCGACCACCACCCGCACCAGCCGCCTGACCGCCTGGTCCCACGTCAGCGAGGAAGACACCGTCAAAACCATCAACTCCATCCACTCCGGATCCCCATCCGACCCCTGCCCTCACCACGTCTTCAACAAAGCCAGCACAACCATTGAGCCCCACCTCCGGAAAACAATCAACAGTTCCTTCGAATAAACAGCAGGTCTGGGAGCACACCGCTCACCTATCAGGCAAGGTTCGCCCCTGGCATTCTGGGTAATGCAGTCTCTGGTAGTTCGCCTCGTAGAAATGTTGTCGAGTGTTTCGCCAAAGTTGGTGCAGATGGTGCTGATCTCCAGACACCGGTGTTTCTGGTTCATTAACCTTCGTTTTAGAGATTACAGACTTAGTTTTAGGGGTTTGCTGAGTAGGTTGCCAAAATCGTATCAGGTCAGGTACCGCTCACTGGCGCGCAGGTGCTTCGTCCACGAGCTCGTCAGCTCCATGACTCACTGGAGTACTTTTAAATAAACAGGAGGTCTGGGAGCACACCGCTCACCTATCAGGCAAGGTTCGCCCCTGGCATTCTGGGAAATGCAGTCTCTGGTAGTTCGCCTCGTAGAAATGTTGTCGAGTGTTTCGCCAAAGTTGGCGCAGATGGTGCTGATCTCCAGACACCGGTGTTTCTGGTTCATTAACCTTCGTCAGTAGAGATTACAGACTTAGTTTTAGGGGTTTGTTGAGTAGGTTGCCAAAATCGTATCAGGTCAGGTACTGCTCACTGGCGCGCAGGTGCTTCGTCCACGAGCTCGTCAGCTCCATGACTCACTGAGTACTTTTAAATAAACAGCAGGTCTGGGAGCACACCGCTCACCTATCAGGCAAGGTTCGCCCCTGGCATTCTGGGTAATGCAGTCTCTGGTAGTTCGCCTCGTAGAAATGTTGTCGAGTGTTTCGCCAAAGTTGGCGCAGATGGTGCTGATCTCCAGACACCGGTGTTTCTGGTTCATTAACCTTCGTCAGTAGAGATTACAGACTTAGTTTTAGGGGTTTGCTGAGTAGGTTGCCAAAATCGTATCAGGTCAGGTACCGCTCACTGGCGCGCAGGTGCTTCGTCCACGAGTTCGTCAGCTCCATGACTCACGGGAGTACTTTTAAATAAACAGCAGGTCTGGGAGCACACCGCTCACCTATCAGGCAAGGTTCGCCCCTGGCATTCTGGGTAATGCAGTCTCTGGTAGTTCGCCTCTTAGAAATGTTGTCGAGTGTTTCGCCAAAGTTGGCGCAGATGGTGCTGATCTCCAGTCACCGGTGTTTCTGGTTCATTAACCTTCGTCAGTAGAGATTACAGACTTAGTTTTAGGGGTTTGCTGAGTAGGTTGCCAAAATCGTATCAGGTCAGGTACCGCTCACTGGCGCGCAGGTGCTTCGTCCACGAGCTCGTCAGCTCCATGACTCACGGGAGTACTTTTAAATAAACAGCAGGTCTGGGAGCACACCGCTCACCTATCAGGCAAGGTTCACCCCTGGCATTCTGGGTAATGCAGTCTCTGGTAGTTCACCTCGTAGAAATGTTGTCGAGTGTTTCGCCAAAGTTGGCGCAGATGGTGCTGATCTCCAGACACCGGTGTTTCTGGTTCATTAACCTTCGTCAGTAGAGATTACAGACTTAGTTTTAGGGGTTTGCTGAGTAGGTTGCCAAAATCGTATCAGGTCAGGTACCGCACACTGGCGGGCAGGTGCTTCGTCCATGAGCTCGTCAGCTCCATGACTCACGGGAGTACTTTTACATAAACAGCAGGTCTGGGAGCACACCGCTCACCTATCAGGCAAGGTTCGCCCCTGGCATTCTGGGTAATGCAGTCTCTGGTAGTTCGCCTTGTAGAAATGTTGTCAAGTGTTTCGCCAAAGTTGGCGCAGATGGTGCTGATCTCCAGACACCAGTGTTTCTGGTTCATTAACCTTCGTCAGTAGAGATTACAGACTTAGTTTTAGGGGTTTGCTGAGTAGGTTGCCAAAATCGTATCAGGTCAGGTACCGCTCACTGGCACGCAGGTGCTTCGTCCATGAGCTCGTCAGCTCCATGACTCACAGGAGTACTTTTAAATAAACAGTAGGTCTGGTACACCACCGCTCACCTATCAGGCAAGGGTCGCCCCTGGCATTCTGTGTAATGCAGTCTCTGGTAGTTCGCCTCGTAGAAATGTTGTCGAGTGTTTCGCCAAAGTTGGCGCAGATGGTGCTGATCTCCAGACACCGGTGTTTCTGGTTCATTAACCTTCGTCAGTAGAGATTACAGACTTAGTTTTAGGGGTTTGCTGAGTAGGTTGCCAAAATCGTATCAGGTCAGGTACCGCTCACTGGCGCGCAGGTGCTTCGTCCACGAGCTCGTCAGCTCCATGACTCACGGGAGTACTTTTAAATAAATAGCAGGTCTGGGAGCACACCGCTCACCTATCAGGCAAGGTTCGCCCCTGGCATTCTGGGTAATGCAGTCTCTGGTAGTTCGCCTCGTAGAAATGTTGTTGAGTGTTTCGCCAAAGTTGGTGCAGATGGTGCCGATCTCCAGACACCGGTGTTTCTGGTTCATTAACCTTCGTCAGTAAAGATTACAGACTTAGTTTTAGGGGTTTGCTGAGTAGGTTACCAAAATCGTATCAGGTCAGGTACCGCTCACTGGCGCGCAGGTGCTTCGTCCACGAGCTCGTCAGCTCCATGACTCACGGGAGTACTTTTAAATAAACAGCAGGTCTGGGAGCACACCGCTCACCTATCAGGCAAGGTTCGCCCCTGGCATTCTGGGTAATGCAGTCTCTGGTAGTTCGCCTCGCAGAAATGTTGTCGAGTGTTTCGCCAAAGTTGGCGCAGATGGTGCTGATCTCCAGTCACCGGTGTTTCTGGTTCATTAACCTTCGTCAGTAGAGATTACAGACTTAGTTTTAGGGGTTTGCTGAGTAGGTTGCCAAAATCATATCAGGTCAGGTACCGCTTACTGGCGCGCAGGTGCTTCGTCCACGAGCTCGTCAGCTCCATGACTCACTGGAGTACTTTTAAATAAACAGCAGGTCTGGGAGCACACCGCTCACTTATCAGGCAAGGTTCGCCCCTGGCATTCAGGGTAATGCAGTCTCTGGTAGCTCGCCTCGTAGAAATGTTTGTCATGCCTGCTTACCTGGAGCGGAATCAGCGTCACAAACAAACGCTGTGGTTGGCAAGATGGACGTGGTTGGCAAGAACGTCTCATCTGAAGGCGAGAGTAATGCGCATGCGCAGGAAGATTGTCGGAGCATTTAGGACCGCCTCACTAGCCCGGAAGCGCTTCGCGTTAAGCTAGTGTTCCTGAATTCGTTCCGGGTCACGGGGGAGCCTCCGAGGAGTTAGTGGTTGGCGTTTTCCTCCATCGGCGTTGTGCTGCGGTTCGTGAGTGCGGGGATTCATTTCCCTTTCTTGATTCTGTATTCAAGTTTGGTTGCTATATTGTGGGTGTCGAGTCGGCTGATTCGTCACCGTTATTTCACTTCTCTTTTTCTTTAGTTCGCATTTGCCCTTTGGTTGTTGGTGGTTTAGAGTCGAGTCTCTGTTTGTAGACTTCTCTCCGTGGTCGCTCGCTTGAGCTATTTCCTTGTTTCTCTCAGTAGCGTCGGGTTCCTTTAGGCGCCCCGTTATTCCTAGTGTGGATACATACATTCCTTGTGAGATATTAACAAGGGATTGTACAACATTGGATATTTCTTTCGTGTATCCTCTGAGGCTAAGAGGTACTTTGTATATACAAGTCTATAGTTATGACCCAGACCTCTCCTGGCTATACCTAATCTCCTGTGACCTTATTTCTAGGTACAACAATAGGAAGATCAAAACTCTTCAATATAACAGGGGACAGAGATTATACACAACTTCCCTTAGGTATAAATACACATAGCCAGATCTATACACCACATGAGTGGGATAGGGAGAACAGAACTATATTAATTATTTGCTTTGTCTTATAGATACAGTTCCGGTGCAAATAGAAACCTGTCCTGTCAAGACGAGTGCAGAGTGCAGTGTCTTCCCCTCCTTTCCTTGTTGTGTTCCCCTGTTTTCCCCAAGTCATCACTTAAGTGTTAGTTATCATTTCTAACACTGAGAGGTGATAGGGGCGAAACTGAGGGCTAGGCATCAGGCTCCGTGGCACTCCTGCGACAATTGGAAGCAAGCACGACAGAGTTGTCGAGTGTTTCGCCAAAGTTGGCGCAGATGGTGCTGATCTCCAGACACCGGTGTTTCTGGTTCATTAACCTTCGTCAGTAGAGATTACAGACTTAGTTTTAGGGGTTTGCTGAGTAGGTTGCCAAAATCGTATCAGGTCAGGTACCACTCACTGGCGCGCAGGTGCTTCGTCCACAAGCTCGTCAGCTCCATGACTCACGGGAGTACTTTTAAATAAACAGCAGGTGAGGGAGCACACCACTCACCTATCAGGCAAGGTTCGCCCCTGGCATGCTGGGTAATGCAGTCTCTGGTAGTTCGCCTTGTAGAAATGTTGTCGAGTGTTTCGCCAAAGTTGGCGCAGATGGTGCTGATCTCCAGACACCGGTGTTTCTGGTTCATTAACCTTAGTCAGTAGAGATTACTGACTTAGTTTTAGGGGTTTGCTGAGTAGGTTGCCAAAGTCGTATCAGGTCAGGTACCGCTCACTGGCACGCAGGTGCTTCGTCCACGAGCTCGTCAGCTCCATGACTCACGGGAGTACTTTTAAATAAACAGCAGGTCTGGGACAACACCGCTCACCTATCAGGCAAGGGTCGCCCCTGGCATTCTGGGTATTGCAGTCTCTGGTAGTTCGCCTCGTAGAAATGTTGTTGAGTGTTTCGCCAAAGTTGGCGCAGATGGTGCTGATCTCCAGACACCGGTGTTTCTGGTTCATTAACCTTCATCAGTAGAGAATACAGACTTAGTTTTAGGGGTTTGCTGAGTAGGTTGCCAAATTCGTTTCAGGTCAGGTACCGCTCACTGGCGCGCAGGTGCTTCGTCCACGAGCTCGTCAGCTCCATGACTCACGGGAGTACTTTTAAATAAACAGCAGGTCTGGGAGCACACCGCTCACCTATCAGGCAAGGTTCGCCCCTGGCATTCTGGGTAATGCAGTCTCTGGTAGTTCGCCTCGTAGAAATGTTGTCGAGTGTTTCGCCAAAGTTGGCGCAGATGGTGCTGATCTCCAGACACCGGTGTTTCTGGTTCATTAACCTTCCTCAGTAGAGATTACAGACTTAGTTTTAGGGGTTTGCTGAGTAGGTTGCCAAAATCGTATCAGGTCAGGTACCGCTCACTGGCGTGCAGGTGCTTCGTCCACGAGCTCGTCAGCTCCATGACTCACAGGAGTATTTTTAAATAAACTGCAGGTCTGGGAGCACACCGCTCACCTATCAGGCAAGGTTCGCCCCTGGCATTCTGTGTAATGCAGTCTCTGGTAGTTCGCCTCGTAGAAATGTTGTCGAGTGTTTCGCCAAAGTTGGCGCAGATGGTGCTGATCTCCAGACACCGGTGTTTCTGGTTCATTAACCTTCGTCAGTAGAGATTACAGACTTAGTTTAAGGGGTTTGCTGAGTAGGTTGCCAAAATCGTATCAGGTCAGGTACAGCTCACTGGCGCGCAGGTGCTTCGTCCACGAGCTCACAGGAGTACTATTAAATAAACAGCAGGTCTGGGAGCACACCGCTCACCTATCAGGCAAGGTTCGCCCCTGGCATTCTGGGTGATGCAGTCTCTGGTAGTTCGCCTCGTAGAAATGTTGTCGAGTGTTTCGCCAAAGTTGGCGCAGATGGTGCTGATCTACAGACACCGGTGTTTCTGGTTCATTAACCTTCATCAGTAGAGATTACAGACTTAGTTTTAGGGGTTTGCTGAGTAGGTTGCCAAAATCGTATCAGGTCAGGTACCGCTCACTGGCGCGCAGGTGCTTCGTCCACGAGCTTGTCAGCTCCATGACTCACGGGAGTACTTTTAAATAAACAGCAGGTCGGGGAGCACACCGCTCACCTATCAGGCAAGGTTCGCCCCTGGCATTCTGGGTAATGCAGTCTCTGGTAGTTCGCCGCGTAGAAATGTTGTCGAGTGTTTCGCCAAAGTTGGCGCAGATGGTGCTGATCTCCAGACACCGGTGTTTCTGGTTCATTAACCTTCGTCAGTAGAGATTACAGACTTAGTTTTAGGGGTTTGCTGAGTAGGTTGCCAAATTCGTATCAGGTCAGGTACCGCTCACTGGCGCGCAGGTGCTTCGTCCACGAGCTCGTCAGCTCCATGACTCACGGGAGTACTTTTAAATAAACAGCAGGTCTGGGAGCACACCGCTCACCTATCAGGCAAGGTTCGCCCCTGGCATTCTGGGTAATGCAGTCTCTGGTAGTTCGCCTCGTAGAAATGTTGTCGAGTGTTTCGCCAAAGTTGGCGCAGATGGTGCTGATCTCCAGACACCGGTGTTTCTGGTTCATTAACCTTCCTCAGTAGAGATTACAGACTTAGTTTTAGGGGTTTGCTGAGCAGGTTGCCAAAATCGTATCAGGTCAGGTACCGCTCACTGGCGTGCAGGTGCTTCGTCCACGAGCTCGTCAGCTCCATGACTCACAGGAGTATTTTTAAATAAACTGCAGGTCTGGGAGCACACCGCTCACCTATCAGGCAAGGTTCGCCCCTGGCATTCTGTGTAATGCAGTCTCTGGTAGTTCGCCTCGTAGAAATGTTGTCGAGTGTTTCGCCAAAGTTGGCGCAGATGGTGCTGATCTCCAGACACCGGTGTTTCTGGTTCATTAACCTTCGTCAGTAGAGATTACAGACTTAGTTTAAGGGGTTTGCTGAGTAGGTTGCCAAAATCGTATCAGGTCAGGTACAGCTCACTGGCGCGCAGGTGCTTCGTCCACGAGCTCACGGGAGTACTATTAAATAAACAGCAGGTCTGGGAGCACACCGCTCACCTATCAGGCAAGGTTCGCCCCTGGCATTCTGGGTGATGCAGTCTCTGGTAGTTCGCCTCGTAGAAATGTTGTCGAGTGTTTCGCCAAAGTTGGCGCAGAGTGTGCTGATCTACAGACACCGGTGTTTCTGGTTCATTAACCTTCATCAGTAGAGATTACAGACTTAGTTTTAGGGGTTTGCTGAGTAGGTTGCCAAAATCGTATCAGGTCAGGTACCGCTCACTGGCGCGCAGGTGCTTCGTCCACGAGCTTGTCAGCTCCATGACTCACAGGAGTACTTTTAAATAAACAGCAGGTCGGGGAGCACACCGCTCACCTATCAGGCAAGGTTCGCCCCTGGCATTCTGGGTAATGCAGTCTCTGGTAGTTCGCCGCGTAGAAATGTTGTCGAGTGTTTCGCCAAAGTTGGCGCAGATGGTGCTGATCTCCAGACACCGGTGTTTCTGGTTCATTAACCTTCATCAGTAGAGATTACAGACTTAGTTTTAGGGGTTTGCTGAGTAGGTTGCCAAAATCGTATCAGGTCAGGTACCGCTCACTGGCGCAGGTGCTTCGTCCACGAGCTCGTCAGCTCCATGACTCACGGGAGTACTTTTAAATAAACAGCAGGTCTGGGAGCACACCGCTCACCTATCAGGCAAGGTTCGCCCCTGGCATTCTGGGTAATGCAGTCTCTGGTAGTTCGCCTCGTAGAAATGTTGTTGAGTGTTTCGCCAAAGTTGGCGCAGATGGTGCTGATCTCCAGACACCGGTGTTTCTGGTTCATTAACCTTCGTCAGTAGAGATTACAGACTTAGTTTTAGGGGTTTGCTGAGTAGGTTGCCAAAATCGTATCAGGTCAGGTACCGCTCACTGGCGCGCAGGTGCTTCGTCCATGAGCTCGTCAGCTCCATGACTCACGGGAGTACTTTTAAATAAACAGCAGGTCCGGGAGCACACCGCTCACCTATCAGGCAAGGATCGCCCCTGGCATTCTGGGTAATGCAGTCTCTGGTAGTTCGCCTTGTAGAAATGTTGTCGAGTGTTTCGCCAAAGTTGGCGCAGATGGTGCTGATCTCCAGACACCGGTGTTTCTGGTTCATTAACCTTCGTCAGTAGAGATTACAGACTTAGTTTTAGGGGTTTGCTGAGTAGGTTGCCAAAATCGTATCAGGTCAGGTACTGCTCACTGGCGCGCAGGTGCTTCGTCCACGAGCTTGTCAGCTCCATGACTCACAGGAGTACTTTTAAATAAACAGCAGGTCGGGGAGCACACCGCTCACCTATCAGGCAAGGTTCGCCCCTGGCATTCTGGGTAATGCAGTCTCTGGTAGTTCGCCGCGTAGAAATGTTGTCGAGTGTTTCGCCAAAGTTGGCGCAGATGGTGCTGATCTCCAGACACCGGTGTTTCTGGTTCATTAACCTTCATCAGTAGAGATTACAGACTTAGTTTTAGGGGTTTGCTGAGTAGGTTGCCAAAATCGTATCAGGTCAGGTACCGCTCACTGGCGCAGGTGCTTCGTCCACGAGCTCGTCAGCTCCATGACTCACGGGAGTACTTTTAAATAAACAGCAGGTCTGGGAGCACACTCTCACCTATCAGGCAAGGTTCGCCCCTGGCATTCTGGGTAATGCAGTCTCTGGTAGTTCGCCTCGTAGAAATGTTGTTGAGTGTTTCGCCAAAGTTGGCGCAGATGGTGCTGATCTCCAGACACCGGTGTTTCTGGTTCATTAACCTTCGTCAGTAGAGATTACAGACTTAGTTTTAGGGGTTTGCTGAGTAGGTTGCCAAAATCGTATCAGGTCAGGTACCGCTCACTGGCGCGCAGGTGCTTCGTCCACGAGCTCGTCAGCTCCATGACTCAAGGGAGTACTTTTAAATAAACAGCAGGTCTGGGAGCACACCGCTCACCTTTCAGGCAAGGTTCGCCCCTGGCATTCTGGGTAATGCAGTCTCTGGTAGTTCGCCTCGTAGAAATGTTGTCGAGTGTTTCGCCAAAGTTGGCGCAGATGGTGCTGATCTCCAGACACCGGCATTTCTGGTTCATTAACCTTCGTCAGTAGAGATTACAGACTTAGTTTTAGGGGTTTGCTGAGTAGGTTGCCAAAATCGTATCAGGTCAGGTACCGCTCACTGGCACGCAGGTGCTTCGTCCACGAGCTCGTCAGCTCCATGACTCACGGGAGTACTTTTAAATAAACAGCAGGTCTGGGAGCACCCGCTCACCTATCAGGCAAGGTTCGCCCCAGGCATTCTGGGTAATGCAGTCTCTGGTAGTTCTGCTTATGAGCGTTAATGAGCGTTATTGAACGCAAAACACGTGTCCAGGGATGGCAAGCACACCAGTGAACACCCTAAAGACTTTAAACTCGGGTAGAAGCGCACCCGCTGATACCGACCACATCGACCATCATGCTCCGGGGTCACACGCTGATGGGACGAGCAGTGTGCGACCTCATTCGGACCTACTATTTATACAGGCTCCCTTGAGCCGGTGGAGGTGACGACCTCAAGACAACGCACCTGCGTGCTTTAAGAGGTATCTGGACCTACGAATATTTTCGGCAGCCCACGCAGCAACCCCTTGCACACGCCTAATCCCTCCTGATGAGTGTTAATGAACGCGAAACACGTGTCCAGGGATGGCAAGCACACCAGTGAACACCCTAAAGACTTTAAACTCGGGTAGAAGCGCACCCGCTGATACCGACCACATCGACCATCATGCTCCGGGGTCACACGCTGATGGGACGAGCAGTGTACGACCTCATTCGGACTTACTATTTATACAGGCTCACTTGAGCCAGTGGAGGTGACGACCTCGAGACAACGCACCTGCGCGCTGTAAGAGGTATCTTGGCCTTCGAATATTTTCGGCAGCCCACGCAGCAACCCCGTGCACACGCCTAATCCCTGCTGTTGAGCGTTAATGAACGCGAAACACATGTCCAGGGATGGCAAGCACACCAGTGAACACCCTAAAGACTTTAAACTCGGGTAGAAGCGCACCCGCTGATACCGACCACATCGACCATCATGCTCCGGGGTCACACGCTGATGGGACGAGCAGTGTGCGACCTCATTCGGACTTACTATTTATACAGGCTCCCTTGAGCCGGTGGAGGTGACGACCTCGAGACAACGCACCTGCGCGCTTTAAGAGGTATCTGGACCTACGAATATTTTCGGCAGCCCACGCAGCAACCCCGTGCACACGCCTAATCCCTGCTGATGAGCGTTAATGAACGCGAAACACGTGTCCAGGGATGGCAAGCACACCAGTGAACACCCTAAAGACTTTAAACTCGGGTAGAAGCGCACCCGCTGATACCGACCACATCGACCATCATGCTCCGGGGTCATACACTGATGGGACGAGCAGTGTGCGACCTCATTCGGACTTACTATTTATACAGGCTCCCTTGAGCCGGTGGCGGTGACGACCTCGAGACAACGCACCTGCGCGCTTTAAGAGGTATCTGGACCTACGAATATTTTCGGCAGCCCACGCAGCAACCCCGTGCACACGCCTAATTCATGCTGATGAGCGTTAATGAACGCGAAACACGTGTCCAGGGATGGCAAGCACACCAGTGAACACCCTAAAGACTTTAAACTCGGGTAGAAGCGCACCCGCTGAGACCGACCACATCGACCATCATGCTCCGGGGTCACACGCTGATGGGACGAGCAGTGTGCGACCTCATTCGGACTTACTATTTATACAGGCTCCCTTGAGCCGGTGGAGGTGACGACCTCGAGACAACGCACCTGCGCGCTTTAAGAGGTATCTGGACCTACGAATATTTTTGGCAGCCCACGCAGCAACCACGTGCACACGCCTAATCCCTGCTGATGAGCATTAATGAACGCGAAACACGTGTCCAGGGATGGCAAGCACACCAGTGAACACCCTAAACACTTTAAACTCGGGTAGAAGCGCACCCGCTGATACCGACCACATCGACCATCATGCTCTGGGGTCACACGCTGATGGGACGAGCAGTGTGCGACCTCATTCGGACCTAACAGTTCCTTCGAGACAGCAACCTTCCCGGAAAGCTGGAAGCACGCCGAGATCAACGCCCTTCTGAAGAAACCCAAGGCAGACCCCAAGGACCTCAAGAACTTCCGGCACATCTTCCTGCTCCCGTTCCCGGCAAAAGTGACAGAGAAGATCATCAACAAACAGCTAACCCGCTACCTCGAAGACAACAACATCCTGGACCCTTCCCAAACTGGTTTCCGCAGCAACCACAGCACCGAGACCGCCCTCATCGCCGCCACTGACGACATCAGGATCCTAATGGACAAAGGAGAAACAGCCGCCCTCATCCTCCTGGACCTATCAGCAGCCTTTGACACAGTCTGCCACCAAACCCTATCAGCACGCCTCCATGACGCCGGAATTCAAGAGAAGGCCCTGGCCTGGACCACATCCTCCCTCTCCGGCAGAACCCAGAGCGTCCGCCTCCCACCCTTCCGCTCAAAAACCACCAAAATCATCTGCGGCGTCCCACAGGGATCTTCCCTCAGCCCGACGCTGTTCAATATCTACATGGAACCGCTCGCCCACGTCGCACGACAACATAGCCTCAACATCAT
This sequence comes from Lissotriton helveticus, assembly GCF_964261635.1. Taxonomy (NCBI): domain Eukaryota; kingdom Metazoa; phylum Chordata; class Amphibia; order Caudata; family Salamandridae; genus Lissotriton; species Lissotriton helveticus. Next base: position 1,926,774,620 of record NC_136057.1, read on the forward strand.
CTCCTACGCCGACGACACCCAGCTGATCATATCCCTCACCGAAGACCCCCACACCGCCAATGCCAACCTCCACAGAGGAATGAAGGCCGTAGCGGACTGGATGAAGGACAGCAGACTGAAGCTGAATTCAGACAAGACGGAGGTCCTCATTCTCGGACCCACCCCATCAGCCTGGGACAACTCTTGGTGGCCCACCTCGCTAGGCACAGCCCCGGAACCCACAGACCACGCATGCAACCTGGGGGTCACCCTCGACTCCACCCTCTCCATGACCAGGCAAGTCAACGCCGTCTCCACGTCCTGCTTCAACACCCTCCGAATGCTCCGCAGGATCTACAAATGGATCCCCCCGACACGAGAAAAACCGTCACCCAGGCCCTCATCACCAGCAGACTCGACTACGGGAACGCCCTCTACTCAGGAACAACAACCAAGCTCCTGAGATGACTATAACGAATCCAGAACGCCTCGGCACGACTGATCCTCGACTTCCCCCGACGTAGCCACATCACACCCCACCTGAGAGGCCTGCACTGGCTCCCCGTCAACAAGAGGATCACCTTCAAACTCCTCATCCATGCACACAAAGCACTACACAACACCGGACCCACATACCTCAACAACCGACTCAGCTTCCACACCCCCACCCGAAGCCTCCGATCAGCCAACCTCGCCCTCGCCTCAGTTCCTCGTATCCGGAAGGCCACCGCCGGCCGAAGATCCTTCTCCTACCTCACCGCCAAGACCTGGAACGCTCTCCCTACCAGCCTACGACAGACACAGGACCTGCTGGCCTTCAGAAAACTTCTCAAGACCTGGCTCTTCGATCAGGAGTGGCCCCCCTCCCCCCAGCGCCTTGAGACTCTCACGGGTATGTAGCGCGCTTTAGAAATGCAGTGATGGATTGATTGATTGAACCAGCCCAACTGAGGTGTTGGCTGCCCTCCGCCCCGGCCCAAAACCCCCCGGGAGGAGCAGGCCTCCCGCTGGTCGGCCGCCCCTCCCAAAGCCCTATTGCGCCCACAAGAGGGGGGGCAGCACAGACCAGCTTCTTGTTGGTGTGAAAAAGGCCGCTTTATTTGAAACAGGTGCACCTTACATATAAATTCCCTTGGCCTGTGCCATACAAAACTAAACCCCGCTAAATAGTATTCTTCCCAACACCCCTCACCCCCTCCCTAAACATGATTCCCCCGCAACAATTAACAACACAAACTTGCAATTTCCAACTTTCCTACCTACCTAACTAAATAACTTCTTGTATCTACCCCAACAGTAAACCAGAGCTCCTAAAATCTCCCATTACTTAGGAAAAAACCGCCACTCAAAATTCGTCTTAACGGCTTCCGACCCCCTGTAGGCCCTCTGTCTCTTCGGATATCTGCATACTCCTATAACCCTGTCCAGAGCTTTCTTCAATTGCACAATGTACAGCTCCATCCCATATGGAGAGAGGTGTACTCCGTCCTCTCTGAAAAAGTATACTGGCCCATAGCGCAGCTCTGAATGTTCCATCCTACCCAGACCTTCCTTCTCGCAGAAACTCCTCATCAACCTGTTGATCTCCCTATGTGCCCTAACTATGGCCGCCAGCCGCTCCGCTCCCCTTAAAATTCGCCTGGGTATAAATTCCGACCATATGATATGACAGCCTGACCACTGGCGCCGTACCTCCAACAAATCCCTCTTCATCTGCTTCACCAAAGCTAGGCCCCTGCACTGGACTAAATCGTTCTCCCCCAGGTTAATGACCACTACGTCCGGGCACACTCCCTTGCTGATCACCTTATTCAGCTCTGGCAACAGTTCATGCCACCTCATACCCCCTTTCCCTTGCCAATGACATGCAAACAACTTCGAATCCAAATCCCAATTTAAACTCTGTTTCTTGTCCCACTCCACCCGTTTCGCTCGCTATACAAATGAGTGTCCTATAATGAGTATAGACAGGACAGCTGCGTCTGGCCCCGCCACCGCACCTGCAAATACACACATGTAAGACAGCGGAACACAATCAAGCTTAGTCCTCCATTCCTACCCCTCCTCAACCTGATGTACCTCTTGTAGCAGTCCAACTTCCAACGCCCCAGACGCATGAGCTCCTCCCTCCCCCAACCCGGTCTTGCTGCATCTGCCCCTATACGGAACAAATGCATCCCAAAAACCCCCGGGTCCTCACCCATGGCGCGCAGGGCGTGTCGCAGGACCCATAGCAGCTGAGCCGCCATCACCCTGCCCTTGTCTAACAGGCCGAAGACTTCCCCTGTCACCGCCCGCCATCCGAACGCCAGCATCCGCCCCCCCCCCACAACGCCGGGCACACCGCACCTGTCTCCACTGGACCCATCACCACCCACTTCCCCGCTCCCTGTTGGTCGGTCTTAGAACGTCGTAACAGCGCCGCTACCTCCTGAGCTCTCAGCTCCACCTCCTGCCAAAAAACCCCCGGCCTACCCCTGAGCCCCACCAATTCCGAAATTCGAAAAGCCCCAAAATACATCCACGACATGAGCGTGGAAAACGGAACGGTCTCCTCTCGGTTGTGGCAAATTGTCGGCAAAAGCCGTATCAAACCCCCGAGCATACCCGCCGCGATGGGCCGGCACTGGTTAACCTTGGCACCCTTCTCCTGAACCCAACCTTCCAATAGCCGCGTTCCCAGTTCCCCCGCTGACATAGCATAACCCCACCACAACTTCCCCATGAAAGTGACGGCCGACAACTTGGCGGCAATCGTCGCCTTCGACATCCCCTTGTCTCGTCCGCCTCCGTGGCTAGCTAGAGACAAAGCATCGGCAATGTCATTGTCCACACCCGGCACATGTCGTGCTTGAAGCAAAATGTCATGCTCCAAACTACGCAGCACAAACACCCTCAGCAGCTTGAACACCTTGTGTCCCTGGCCGACTGTCTATTGACCACCTGCACTACCGACATGTTGTCCACTTTGAAAATCACCCGTTTGAGTGCTAGCTCTTGCGCCCACACCATCACCGCCACCACCAGCGGGAATAGTTCCAGGAATGCGATGCTCTGCCCCATACCCTGCCAATGCGGCGGCCATTCCTCCGCGTACCACATCCCCCGCCAGTACTGTCCAAAACCGCCCACTCCCACCGCATCCGACAAGATGGTGACGTCCCATTCCCAGTGCTCGGGGGGTGCCATGGGCACCCCATTGAAACGCCGATATATAGTTATTTATCGACGTTCCTTCCAGCCACTACAGATGCTGAATCAGGCAAAATTGCCCTGGCTCCTTCTTTGGCACCACACCGATAGACGAGATGATCAAATCCTGAATGGGTGCCTCCCGAAAAGGACCTGCCATGCGTCCCTCCCGCACCTCCTTGAACAACTTGTCCCTCACCACCGCTTTGTGCGCATTGACCGATTTCAAATTCTCGGCCCACCGGGCAATCCTCGGACCTTCATACTCCAGCCGGAAACCCTCCCGGAACCCCCGCCGCAACACGCTTGAGTCTTTGGTCCATGGATAAGATGCTAAGAGGGTTTCCAGCCGGTCCACCATTACCGGCGTATGAGCCTTTTCCCAGTGTCCCCTGACTCCCTCTGCCTCCCCTGCCCCCGGATTGTGCCCCTGCCATCGCAGGCTCCTGACTCTGGTTGCCCCCAACTCCCCAGCAGAGCACCACCGGGTGTCGCTTCCCGCATTTGGAGCACTCATACGGAAACCAACAGTATTGTCTGGCACACGTGCCTTTGTTGTAATCCCAACAAGCTCCCGCTGTGGTAGTAGTGACACCTTCTCCCTGCCCCACCCCCCCACGGGTGGGGCAGGCTGGAAAGGGGCACGGTGCTAGCAGTAGGCCGCTGGCCGTATAAACCGTCTTACCAAACTTCGCCCCGCCAATGGTCTGTTGATACAGGTCCGAGTCAAGCTCCCCCCACTTCACCTCCGGGTCCGCTGCCAAGCGTGCTGAGAACTCCTCATCATAATGTGACCACGCATAACCCCCGTACGTGACCTGCACCCGCCGGATCACATCCATATACATAAAGAGCGCGACCGCCCGGTCCGGGTACTTCACGCAGTACACGCTGCTTACCAGTTTTCTATGTTCGGAAGGACCTTTGGCCGCTTCGCCAACTCCTGTTCCTCTTCCTTTGACCCCTCCTTCGCTGTCAGCTCACTGTGCAAGAGCTTCAGAATATCAACATAATCCCCCTTCCAAATCTTCTCTTTGGTCACCAGCGACAAATGCGCCCCCAGGAGTTTCGTAATTCCCATATAAGGTAGTTTGCGCACCGGTATATCGCAACTCTCCTTCCCTGCCATACCCCCCTTGTTCCCCTCATCCTTCTTAGCGTCCCCGGAACCGCCGATGCCCGTCCCGTCTGTCTTAGTGTCCCCGGACCTGCTGACACCTGCCTCGTCCGGGCCCACCCCTGTGTCCTTCACATACATTCCTTTATTAAGGCGCACCCCTTCTTCCTCTCCTTTAACATCCGTCCCCACTCAAACCTTCCACCGTGGAATCCCACCCAACCCGCTCCCCGCTCTGCCACCTTCCTTACCTGGCGTAAAGGCCGGGGCATCCGCACTGGATCCCGCCGCCTAACCAGTTCAGCGGGGGGGGGCAGGGGGTGCCACTCTCCGTTCTGTCCTTCTTGTGCGCCTGCAAAACACTAGGAACAAATGACTCTGTTCTTTCCCTCCAATCCCCCGCCCCTCCCGGATTTCCCCCTCCTCCATGCTGTCCTCCTCATAATCCAGCTAGACATCTTGTCCTCCTGCTCCATCCCCAAGACATCCTCCAAATCCTGCCCTCGGCCGCCCTTCCCGGGCTCCAGCCGGCTCAGTCCCGCTCTCTCCCTACAGGTACGCATTAGCTCCCCCAAATCCACACTCTCCCTCCTCCTCTCCACATGATACTCCTCCGGGTCCAGTTCAGCACTGGCTGACCTCCGCACCCGTCCCCTGGCGGCCGTCTCGAACCTTCAGGGTGGGGCTGGCGGGGACCTACCGCCCTACCTCTCGTAGGATGCCATCGTCCGGTCCCTCGTGGGAACGCGACCGCCCGTATAAGGCAGAGCCGGCCCATCCTCTCGGCGGGATGGAGCCGCATGCTGCTCTCCCGAGAGCCTCACCACATGTTCCTGTCGGGAAAAAGAAGTGGAGTCCAGCATGCCGGGGATAAAAATCTCCCCCACCCCACCCACTCTACCGGCGTCCTCCCACCCTCCCCCAGCACCCCTCCCCACCTCTGCCGAATGCCCTCGACGTGAAGAGTTATCCCACCATGTCCCCATATCCCCCGTGTCCCTCGAGACCCACCCACCAAACCCCCAGCCGCCCTCCTCCTCCTCCCAATCGCTCCACACCAGGGCCTCCAACTCTCGCCGCACGGAAGCGCCCTCACCCCGTCCCCCAATAGCCCACACCCCTTATCTACCTCAGACGCTCTCCCCGAGTCCCCCCATCCTCCCCCACTGTCCCCCGCCCACCACAACCCCCTGTCCCCCCAGGCCTCAACACCGCAGCGTTCTCCGGCCTAAAACCCGCGGTCTTCCAACCCGCCAACCCACCCACCCCTCCGTGGTCAAATCCGTCCCCCGCGCCGCCGGCCCTGCTCACTCCTTCCCGGCCCCACCCTCGGGGTCTGCAGCCGGCTTGGCACCCCCAAGCTCCCCGTCTCACCCAGTAAGTACCCTGCACCCTCCCCAGCACCCTCCCCAGCTCCCTCCACCCTACCCCCTGCCCCACCCCCCTCGCCCTCCCTCTCTTCATCCCCCGAGCTTTCGATCAGCAGGGGAGACGCCCCCCCGTCACTCTCCCGGGTGAGGGCCTCCCCCCCACCTGCTCTCGCTGTGGTGTGCTCTCCCGGCCCCTCCGGCCACACCCCCACAGCAGAGCCCCACCCCCTGTAATGCTTCCCCAGTGAAGTACTCCCTGCGTTTGGCCCCCTCCGCAAATACCAATTCGGGCCTCGGAACCGCGCCCAGCCTCCTGCCTCGTCGCCTCCCGTCTCGCCGCCGCGTACTCGGCATCGCCGCTCCCGCTACGTGGCCACGCCTCCTATTATCTGCGGTTCCCCGGCTGCGCCATCTCCCTCTGCCCCCAGCTGCTGCCACACACGCGGTGGTCAGCCACAAGCACTGCCGCCACGCGCTGCTGCGGCCTCACCTGGACTTCGGGCCGCAGGATATTCATGTGGCCCGCATCAGCAAGAAGGCGGAGGGCCTCCACCACCCGGGGTTCCTCGAAACGAGCCATCAGGCGAGGCTGCACACGTCACTAGGAATGCCTGCACCACCGTAACCACCACCACGCCGAGCCCTCACAGCAGGAATACCCAGGCAAGGCAGTCAAAATACCGCAAGCGAGAGGCCCACAGCAACGAAAGCAATCAGCCAAAGGCAAGAATAAAAAACAATAACACCCCCAGTACCACCCACAACTGGCTGCTGGGTCACTACCACCAAAATGGTGGGTAGTGCCCTAATATGGCCAGCTATATATATCACACAAGCCCAAAACCAGCCCAAAAATAGCCCATCCAGCCCAAACGTGGCCTAAACAGCCCAACCAGCCCAACTGAGGTGCTGGCTCCCCCCATCCAAAAACCCCCGGGAGGAGCAGGCTGGTCGGCCACCCCTCCCAAACCCCTATTCTCATGTTGAGCACAATTTCACATATGCAGTGATGAAATTCTGAACTAAACCCTTCCATATCGCATGTAAAATGTAACTATATTACAATGGATTTCATAAGTTCTTTACACGCATTACTTATTTCGATGAGGATGAGTAGGGATTTCGTAAAGTGAGTACATCACTTTAGCACTCTAGTACAAATTAATATAATATGCCATGGCTGGTTAATAAAATTAGAACCTTAATTATTGAATAAATGCAACTTTGTCTATTCTACTTTCATCTGCATGCTTTTACGATGCAGTAACTACGTTCTCTCACATTTTTCCCCATGTTTCTGTAGCTGTCATTGGTGCATGTTTATTCATAGATTACTCAAAATGTCTCATAATTAGTTTATGTGTCAAATAAAGGATCTAGCAGCTTATCAGATGCATCACAAGTTAACCAAATGTTTCCCCAGAGCAGATCCTAGTCTTGGAGATGGACATGTTCTGAAGGGGAGAAGTGGGAGATATGTGTGACTCTTATAAGAAAGCATGTCTGGTATGGCTGACATGTCTTTAATGCCCAGCACATATCTGTTTGCCACTCAATTCTTCTAGTTCCCCCTAATACAAAGCAGTAGACTGTATAGCTGCCAAATGTCTCCTATTCTGTCTAATACCTTGACCTAATCCGAGCTTTTGAGTTATCAGCCCTTTGCATTCTGGGACATAGCCACACATATTTTAGTACATGCAAAAACTAGGCCCCCAGGACGCTCTAAGAGTCCCCAGAATGGGACATGAATGCCCAGTTTGCCCAGGGACATGAATGCAGTTTGCAGTGGTGATACTGGGGGTCTAGTATTAAATATACCGGCAAGCATCTGTCTGGCAATTGCAAGGTTTTACCCACAATCTGGAAGAACCCAGATTTACAGATTGTATTGCAGTGCAGTTTTTCACTATTACGGGAAAAAGGGCATACATTTCCACATGCTCCAAAGTGTATCCTGAAATACTGATAGTGAGTCGGGGGGTGGTGTTGGGGTCACAGTGCATCAGGGCACACCTTTGCCTGTCCGAGGGGAGCATTGTGCACCCTTCGGACTGCTGCAGGGGGTGAGCATGGGCAGGGCAGTGCTGCTGCCTGCAGCCCCAGGCCTTGCAGCTTCACCAAGAGGCCAAGTCTTTCTGGGCTGGATTGGGTCAAAGGTTTTTGGATCGATAATTCCAGGCTCTGACACCCATAATTTCGATTTGCTTATTTCCCCCGAAGTCCTAACACAGCTCGTATTGAGGGACCAAATCAAAGAGGACGGGTGCCTAGGAGTTCAAAGCAATGGATCGTTGTGAACATGACCTTGAGGACAGAACCCAACTATCCCAGTTTCAGGAAACTCCTCAAAAACGGAACCATTCCGACTAGCTCTTGGCTAGAACACAGAATTGTTAGGAGAAGTGACGAATATGGATCAGGTTCATGCTTCCTAGTTGATTGGAATGCTCTTATGTGGTCATCACGCACTCTCATTTCGAGGTGAACAGCGCAAATAAATAAACATGTTTATAATTTTAAAAAGTCACAATGCTGTTATGTAAACCAAGGGCAGCATTGGTTCGGCTCTGACTTGCCCGCCGATGCGTGGCTTCTCGGCAGCATTGACGTTGGCATACCTTGTTGGCAGCCGGTCCCGTGCTTGTTTTTGTTTTCTGCTTTCCCTGCGCCTGGTTACCTCTGACGCCTGCGGTGTAGCATGACGGTGAGATCACCAGCCTGCCGGCGGATGTTCGCCGCCTCAGACTTGGCACAGGGCTCTGTTAATAGGGAATCCTCTCTCTGTTCTGCCTCTCTGGTCGCTTTCTCTCGACCCTCCCCCTCCCTTGAAGCGTCCCGTGCCAGCTGCAATTAAACCTGGGCGCTGGGGAAAGTGAGAGGCATCAGGAGCGGCCCTGAGCTATTAAAAACTGCTTCAGTCCACTGGGAAAAAGCCTATGCCCCGTGGAATAAAAGGCCTGTCTGGCCGTGAGCCAAACTAAACTGCCCTGCCCTCAAGCAGCCTGTCTTACACTCATCAGGAAATCTTAATCATGTTAACCTCTTTTTGTTTTGCCCTTGTGATCTAGTAGTGAGTTACAACGGGGTGGACCCTAAGAACTCTCTGACCTGGGTCAGTCAATCAGGTACGTGTAGAAGTGGTCGGAGTCTAATATTTACAGAGTACTAAATATCTCAAAAAATAAAGATTATCTCAAAGGTAACTTCACTTGCATATAGTCCATGAATGTCACTCAGAATAAGGACGGTTAGGACATCCAGTGCATATTTGTTTATTGCACTTCTTAGAAAGATTCAATGACTTGAACAAATACATATGTAAAACATTAGAATTGAAAACATTCCAATTACTTCATTGGTAGAAAGGTTCAATTGGCATAAACATAGTGAAATTAAGTAAATACATTCAAGTATATCAACGCGCTCACAGTGCACAGAGAGGAAAGTTTTTAGAGGGGATGGGTGTGTTGGAGTAGAAGTGGGGACCGGGTAAAGGTGGTGTGACTACGTAATAATCACAGTGAGAGTCAAAATGTAGCCTCTACAGTCTATAGGTAGATCAATAGGTTCCGAATAACTCTTAAGCACAGGATCCGTAATCATCCATTATTTAGTCCTATGCTTAGAGAGATACAGAATGTTGGTTGTCAACGTTTCGACCCCTGAAGAGAAGGGTTGTTCATAACCTCAGGCTGGGGTCTTCATCAGGACACGTAGAAAAGCGGGAGCGCCTATAAGTAATATAGTAACAATGAATGGATCTGTCACTAGTGGAAAAAATTCGTGCACTAGGAAGAAGGTAACAAATTTGTACATACTTAGTGAAGGACCCGGTGTGGGCCTTCAGATTGGGACCTTCCAGGGTTCCTATGTTGTTTACTGTGGCCTGTAAACGTTTAAAGGAATTGTGGTTACATTGGGCTGTCCAAATCGCGGACAGGTCACCAGTGTACAGCTATGCATTTATAGTAAGCAGGGGAGCACTTACTGGGAGGTTGGCAGTTTCCGATTCAGTATATTTCAGTCTGGTTTGGTGTACTTCAAGTCTGTGGCCAGCTGGAGGTGGCGGTCCGTGGAAGAATCCGTTACTTACTGGAAATGAAATGGATTACAAATATCAGTCTAAAGTCAGGAGAGAATTAATTGAATTGCCTGGAGCACTCTGGGTGCTGGGCAAGTACGTGGCCAAGGGCACGGATACGAAAATGTGGACCGGGGACACTGGGTCGATAGCATGCAGTGCTGCGTGGGGCTAAGAATGGGCCAGAGCGCGGTAGCATTAAGGCAAACAGTGCAGTTCTTCAAAGATAACCAAGGTGGCAAAAAATTGGGCTGACACAATCGAAGTCGCGATCACTTCTACATGTACTTGTGATCTAGTAGGTAGGACAGATCAGTGGGTTAAATGGATTGCCGATTAGGACTAGGTGTGATACTGATAGAGATCGGGGGTCACCTGACCAAATAATTTCACCATATAGTTTTCGGGCCCATAAATTTCAATTCACCATATACATTAATCAGGCGACCTCACAATCTACCATCAGCACCCTGATTCCTTCCTGTTGTATTCTAGTGTACCCGACTTACCATCCACCGTTATGGGTACCTATGACCACAATGGATCAGGGAGCTAGCTGTGAAGAAAGGCAGGCAAAATACGAACCCAACTACATGAACTTTGATTTCATAAAATGACCACGGACAACTGAAAAGTTTTAAAGGTTTTATCTAGTAATCAATATCTGCGAGTATTAGGCTTACAGTTAAAAGGCAATCAATAATCAAGATAACAAAAAGCACATAACCATACAAGAAAAGTGTAAAGGTAATCATTTAAGTTTGTAAATAGAGTGACAGGGAACACGCTAAGTAGACTTAAAACTGACATTCAAGAATAGACATCTATAAATGAGCAAGCTATTTGCATGTACTAGAATTATACTACTGGAACGTACTTCATGAAAAATGGGTGGAAAATTAGGAATCCTATACATCTATCAAAGGGTGGAAAGTGGAACACGCTATAATTCTAATATTATTATTTCAAAAATAGATTTCAGGAGAAAATATAAACCACATCTAAATTCATAAACAGTATGGTAGAGAAATTTGCTCTAAACAGTAGGATAACATAGGAACATATTATGAGAATAAAATGCAATAGGTTTTCATATGGTAAACTGCGGAAAGCATGGAAAATATGTGCAAGGTATGTCTTTATTGAAGCAAAGACAGAAAATAGAAAGGTGCAGTATAGAGTTCTCAGCCCTATCTATATATTTACCTAGAATGGTGTGAAAACCAACCCTGGCCACAAGTCAGTCAAGGACAGGAAATACCCCAAGGAATAGCAGTCATCAATGGGACAGCAGGTGCAGAATGGACACCCCAGGACAGGACAGGAAACCCAGATTAGGATCAGGACAGGACCACCAAGGCACGACCAGCACCCGCAGTTTGGAAGCAACGCCTGCGCTCCACCCTCTCTGCAGCTATCAGTCAGAACCCCGATTGGGTTAGCGAACTCCCCAGCAAAGTGCTCCGCCAGCACTTAAGGTTTAGTAAAACCTTTCAAAGTCTATGGTCAATTTCGGACAGAGTGCTCTGCAGCGCTCTGTAAGTTCAGTCACCTATTGAGTGCGTTGGGTCAGTGACAGGTCAGCTATTCAGACAAGTCGGACAAATTCTATAGCCAAACCTAGGCTAGATATACTGTTTTCGGGTCAGTGTACCACCCCCCAATGTTGCAAAGTGTCAGAATCCACAATTTCGATTGGTCCCAAAGTAGGCTAGGTTAACACACCAATCAGAATTTACTTCTACAAGCTCACATTTGCATTCTTGGGTACCGCCTAGCAAGATTGGGGTTCCCATGAGAAGTCGCACTGAATACAATAGGAAGAATACATTGTTAATAAAGTAACAGTTTTCAGTTTCTCTGGCTGGGTGAAGGTGCATCTTCCCATGCATATCTTGGCAGCGATTCTCTCTTGGCGCTGGGTCAATGCCACCTCGCTACTTCTGATTCTGCGCGGTACTGCACTCCAGCACGGCCTCCCAAGCACCCCATCACCCCTCCGTACCGAGGATACATGAAAAGTAAGCGAAAACAAATTAAAACATAGAAATAAATGAATAAACTACATAACATGATTGTGTACTTATGAATTATCACTATAAAAAATATACTATGCAATTATTTATTAGTGCAATACACAATAACACGAGAGCATCTGCACAAGCTTCACCATATTATTACACAAGCAGCCATCTTGTGGCTATTACGCATGCGCACCCTTTCCCTCCAAAATCACAACTAGTCACGTCACATGAGTGTGACTAACGCATGCGCAGAAGCAATCTTCTAAACGGCGGCCATTTTAGAAACACAAATTAATCGTATTAGTAAAACACATAGGCAAGCATCGCTAGGATACATGTACATAGTAAAATAAAGGAAATTAGTAAAACGTACAATTTTGATTACAGAGTTATACATGAATCGAGGTTCTTGACTTCAGCAAGTCGCGTAATGTGCGAAATCTTGCTTCATCAATCCCCTCTTTGATGATATTTACTATCATCACAAATACAAATGGAACCAGATGCGAACTTTTCACACTTTATGCATCTCAATCTCTTCCAACAAGCGATTCAATTTCTCTTTCACATCTTTATCAGGGTGAGAATTTTTCACCTTTTTGTAAATCTGATTATTCATTTCTTCCAATTCGAGCTCATCCACACTCCGTTTCACACCCCTTCTATTCTCCGTGTACTTCTTTGTGTGTTTGCGACATTTGCAACAGACGAATATGAGGAAAATTATGAGACCTATCACTCCAATTGGCATCAGTACCTTAAACAATAAACTTCTACCTAAATTGGCAAACCAATGACCTACATTGGAGAGACCATCTACAAGTCTCTTCCAGGCACTGTCAACCTCCAGTGGTTTGAGTTCTTTTCCCAAATTAGTAATGTTTTTCACATATTTTTTAATCTGTACACTTTTGTCCGGTATGTAAGTGCAACAATGTTGCGCCTTCAGCATCCGGCAGACTCCGTCCTCTTTTGCTAATAAGGTGTCCAGCGCAAGTCTGTTCTGCAAAACCATTGATCTGATCGCAACCATTTCAGTATTGACCAGCAGGAATCCATGAGCTGTGTCAGTAGACAACACATCCACTATTGTGGACAATTTGCAAATTCTGTGAGTGTTCAGAACCACTCCCACTCCAGGTATCAGTGCACTAAAAATACTACCCATTATTTCACCTACGCTTTCTCTTCTACTACGCACTAAGCCATTAGTGTTTTCATTACTTCCAGCAATTTCTTTCACATGGTATATTTTCGGAAAAACAATGCCAAAGTAGCAGCTTCCATACCAGTGATCCGGCAATTTGAAATAAGCCTTGTTTCCGCATATATAATAAATTCCGGGAAACACAGGTTCTGACCCATTTTTGAAACCCCAACCTCCAATCACCTTGTAATTGTGTTCACATTGACTGGAACCAATGAAAATGTTATTATAATAACTAGTCTTCTCGCGATGAAGACAAAGTTTCCCTTTCCTTTCGAAATCCAGCAACAAAGCAGGACCACTCCCACCATTTGAGGTGCCTTCCATATTTTCAGCCCATTTAGGAGTTTTCTGTCTCTTGTCATTTGCCTTTCTTTGGAAACTCTCCCTTCTTTTCTCTGCCATGTTCAAAAATATTTTTTCTTGTTCATGTAATGAACAGGTCAAGTTATCTCTGTGTGCTTCATTCAAGTCTATGGTACCTATAGTCAGAAAGTATTCTCCCATATAACGTGTAACGTCACTTTTTGTATGTACAGGATTCAGATTTCCACCTATAGGAAGTTCAGAAAATATCACGTCTGAATTTGAATAGTAATACTGTAATGGTCCTCTTTTATAAAATAAGCTTGCTAAAATGCTACAGGAAATTCCATAGGTCAGAGGTAGGTGATGATAAGTCACGCCTTCAGCTACAGAAGTAGGTAGCTTCATGCAGACATAGCAGTCTTCTATTTCCATAGTTTCTACATAGTGCACTAAAAGATTAGCGAAAACATTTAACTGTGTCTGGTTTCTAACTCCATGGTAATGTAGTCCTTCCTCATCTGATGCTTCTAAGTCTCGTTTTGTTTGTCTGAGTGCTTTTTCACGTCTTTCTACACTTCGTGTTGTCAGTTCTTCAGTGTCAGTAGTCACAGCCTGAGTAGGGTCAATATTAGTATTTTTGCTTACCATAAAAGGAATGAAAACTGTTAGTCCTATCCAAATTATTATCACTATAGCTATACTACATATACATACTTTGCAGCATGTTTTGCAACAACTGCGTCTAGGCCTTCCATTCACGTTTGAATCAGACATTTTCGTTCAGAAGAAGATTTCTCAACCCCTCTCTGTAACTTTGCACAGTTAACTTACTCTGCGCAACTTCAGGTTAATTCGTCTTCCTCTTCTGTAGACTGATCAGCGATCGGTTCTTCGTCACTTTCGTCAGTTATATCAAGATCCTCAAAATCCTCCAAAATTAAAAATGTCCATTCAGGATCTTGGTATTTTTCGTTCAGTCTTTTTATTCGTTCACTCCTTCTTTTGGAGCTTTCTCCAGCTTGTTCTGCAATTCGAGGACTTTTTCTTCTTTCTGCAAGTTTTTCTTCTACTGTTTTTATTCTCAGTCTCAGTTTCTTAATAAATCCTGGTTCAATATTTTTCTTTTTCTTGAGTCTTTTAGCTGGCACTGTGATTTGGCTTTCTTCTAATACTCTTTTATTTTCGTTTGTTTGTGGCACTTCTGTCTCTGTCTCTTCCCTTCCTATCTGACTAATCCCAGGTCTTGTATCTATTTCTTCTGCCTGGTTACTAAGCTGGCCTGGTTCAGGTGAATTTTGATTTTGGCTATCGAATGTCTCTGTTTCTGTGTCCTGAACACGTTCTTCTAATTCTATTTGATCCTGTTCAAGCACTTCGATCTCTTGATTTTCTTCTGCTTGAACTTTTGTACTAGTTCTAGTCTGTCCCTTTTCAATTTCAGGAGTCAGTGGAGGAGTATCGATCACTTGTTCTGTCCCTGTCTGACCTCCCTCTTCGTCCTCAGATTTGATGTGAATCTCAATGATCTGAGGGTCTTCGCCTGTGCCTATCTCTTCCTCTCTATTCCACTCTCTATCTTCTTGGTTCCGCCCTCTTGTTCTGATTGGGTCTTCCGTTAGGTCGATTATGGGTATCCAATCATCTTGGCTGGTGCTCGGTTGTTCGTCCTCAGCTACTTCAGGACCGGTGTCTGCAGACCCCTCAGCTGGACAACCTTCAGCTCCAGGTTCCTTGTCCGGAACTACTTTCTGTGTATGGCTGGCATGGATCCACTTAGGAACGCCTGCACACTTCACTGCTGTCGTGGTCACCAGTATTATCTGGTGTTTTTCTCCCCACCTCGGTGCAAGGCAACTTGAACGAGTATGCTTCTTGATTCTAACCCAGTCACCAGGAACCAATTTGTGAACTGGAGTTGTCGGGTTGGCGACGGCGTCTTTCCCAATCTGGCGAGAGATAGAACGCACTTGGTCACCCAGTTGCTTGCAGTATTCAAGTACCAAATCATCAGTAATGCTTAACAGTTTGTATCCTGGTACCCATGCTTGTCTCATCACTCTTCCCATTAGGATTTCATGGGGGCTCAGGCCTGTTTTCTGGTCTGGAATACTTCTGAGTCCCATCAGAACAAGAGGCAAGGCAGTAATCCAATTCATGCCAGTAGAGTCACACATTTTTGCTAATCTCGATTTTATAGTGCCATTTATTTGCTCTACTACTCCAGAAGCCTCTGGACGATGTGCACAGTGCAGCTTTTGTGTGATTCCAAATGCTTTACAGAGCTGAGTCATTATCTCATTCTGAAAATGTCCGCCTCTATCTGATTCAATCATGACTGGAACCCCGAACCTAGGTATCAATTCTTTCAGTAACAGTTTGGCTACGGTTATGGCATCATTCTGTGTGGCAGGGTAAGCTTCCACCCATTTTGAAAACAGGCAGACAATGACAAGGACATACCTTTTTCCCTCACAACGTGGCATGGTGATGAAGTCTATCTGAATTCTTACAAAGGGACCCCCTGACCTTCCAATTTTCCCCAGTTCAACTACGGTTCTTTTACCAGCGTTGAACTGTTGGCATGTCAAGCACCTCTGGCAGAGTGATTCTGCTACCTTCCTGAACTTCAGACTGTACCATGTTTGTTGGAAAACCAGAACCATGGCGTCCCTACCAGTGTGTGAATTTCCATGTATCAATCTTGCCATAGAGGAGAGCAGGTGTCTAGGTAACACAGGCATACCATTTGGGCCCACAATGACACCATCCTCACTCCTTGGTCGACAACCAAGTTCCTTCCACTTCTCTTTCTCTTCCCAAGGCACAGCATGCTGCCATTCTCTCACTTCATCCCAGGTAGGCACTTCTTCAAACACCATAAGTTGGCAGCTGTTTCCAGTCCCTCCCAGTTTGATATTTATTGACATGCGATCTATAGCACATTGTTTTGCCACTCGATCAGCAAAATCATTTCCCATAGATACAGCGTCAAGGCCTCTTTTATGGGCAACACATTTGACTACTGCCAACTCCTTTGGTAATTGGATTGCTTCCAGTAAATTTTGTACAATCCTTCCATTCCGAATGGGGGTACCTGATGAAGTCAGGAATTCTCTTTGTAGCCATAATTGGCCAAAGTCATGCACAACCACATAACAGTACTGACTGTCAGTATCCACTGTTATCTTTTTGTCTTTTCCCAATTTGCAAGCTCTTATCAATGCTATCAATTCGGCTACTTGTGCAGACTTTACTCCAAATAAACATGATGCTTCTTTAATGCTGTCTAAAGAGACTACAGCATAAGCAGCACTTAGGCCCACCAGTTCGTGTCTCATACATGAGCCATCCACAAACCATTGCTCATCATGTACAGGCAAAGGGGTTTCTTTAATGTCTGGGTGGGGTTTAGTACTGAATTCTGCAGGTCAATGCAGTCATGCTCGTTCTCTCCCTGGTCTTCTACAACCATTGAGTCAGGGAGTAGGGTGGCTGGGTTCAGGATATTACACAGAGTAATAACTACATTTGCAGCACCCACGAGAATCCTCTCGTATTTAGTCAGCCGACTAGGGGTGAGATACTGAGTCTTGGTTCGGGTCAGTAAAATTACAACTGCATGTGGAACATACACAGTTACAGGATGTCCCATTACAATGGATTCACTCTGCTCTAAGCTTGTGCAAGTGGCAGCTACTGCTTTCAGACATCCAGGTAATCCAGCAGCCACTGGATCCAAAGTGGCAGAAAAATATGCCACTGGGAGTCTAATCAACCCATGCTCCTGGGTTAAGACTGACAATGCACAATTGTCTCATGTGTCACAGAACAGGGCAAACTCCTTAGAATAGTCAGGCATTCCTAAAGCAGGAGCTGTACACAGGCAGTCTCGTAATTTAGTGAATGCTGTTAGGCTTTCATCATCCCATTCAACTGGGTCCTTTGCTCCCTTTTTGGTCATGTTTATCAAGGGCTTTGCTAGGACTGCGAATCCCACAATCCATTGCCTGCAGTAACCTACAACCCCAAGAAACATTCTGATCTCTTTCTGAGTACGGGGTAACTGCATCTTTTGAATTATACTGACTCTCTCTGAAGTGACTTTTCTGATGCCTTTTTCTATCTGGTGCCCCAGATATTTCACTGATTTTGAACAAAACTGCAATTTTTCAGGGGCCACTTTATGTCCCTTTTCACCTAGGTGATTCAGCAAGGCAATGGTGTCAATCACACAATCTCTATGACTTTTAGACGCCACCAAGAGGTCGTCTATATATTGCACCAATACAGACTTTCCAGGTAAGACTTAAGTTTCAAGGCACTTTTTCAAGATCTGATTAAAGATAGAGGGGCTTTCTGTGTACCCTTGGGGGACCCTATTCCAAACGTACACGTGACTATTGAAAGCAAATGAGAAAAGAAATTTGCTATCTGGATGCAATGGGATCGAAAAGAATGCATGACATAGGTCAATCACGGTGAACCACTCAGCATCCCAAGGAATCTGATACAGGATCACTGCGGGGTTCGGGACAATAGGACAGCAAGGAACAACGATCTTGTTTACCTTTCTCAGGTCCTGCACTACTCTGTACTTGCCACTAGGTTTCTTGATTCCAATTATTGGAGAATTACAAGGGCTGCTCATCACTTCTTGTATGATGTTTGCTTCTAGTAATTTCTGTATTTCAATGGCAACTCCTGCTCTCACTTCAGCACTCATTCTGTAAGGCTTGGTATTG
Source organism: Lissotriton helveticus (assembly GCF_964261635.1). Lineage (NCBI taxonomy): Eukaryota > Metazoa > Chordata > Amphibia > Caudata > Salamandridae > Lissotriton > Lissotriton helveticus. Next base: position 1,926,792,644 of record NC_136057.1, read on the forward strand.
GGGTAAACTGCTTTTTCTTTCATGGCTATTTGTATGGGATCTACATTTGCCATTAATCCTACATCCTTTCCAGTAAAGTCCAATACTTCTGATTTCACTGTCTTTTGAAGTTCTTCGGGTAAGTCTTGTACACTCAGTTTAATTTCTGAGTCAGGTCTGATTAACATTAATTTGTAGATGCCATCTTCGTCTGGGGTCTGAATTTCAACGCCTTTTGGTGTGCAAAAGATAGCACAGTTCATTTTGCACAACAAATCACGTCCCAGTAAGTTTACTGGACTAGTGTCACAAACAACAAATCTATGCATTTCTTTAAAGTTCCCTATTGTAATCTCCATGGGCTCAGTAACTGGGGTACTAATCAATTGATTAGATACACCTACTACCTGGATTGCTTCTCCCGAGAGGGGTAGGTTTGGAACGTCCGCTGTTCTCACAGTAGAACGGGTAGCACCAGTGTCCAACAGAAAGGTGACATCATTTCCATCAACCTTTCCTTCAACGTATGGCCCTGACTGGTCTACCGGCAAGGAGGCGCCAAGTACACACTCCTTGTCCTCCCCTCTCAGGCCCCGTCAGTACTCGTCGTCACAGAGAAAAGTATCATTTAACAAATACTGCGAAGTTGCTGCATTTCTGTTCTCATTACCTCCCCAGATTTCTATGTCGTCACCCTGTGGTGATTTTCCCTTAAAATTAGGTTTTGGCGCTCGGGGCACTTGGATTGTTTTTACCTGCTGCTGAGTCTTTCTTGGTCTTTCATTCTACGTCTGTGGAATTAAATCAGGTGTTTGGGTATTATCATGCTGTAAATACGGACACTTGTCTCGCCAATGTCCAATTTCCCCGCACTGGTGGCAGGGGAATTTCTTTTTAGCTTCTTCTCTGCTCATTTTTACTTTGGGCTTTCCCCCACCCCCAGGGCCTTGATTTTGGGTACTTTTACTCAATTTACTGAATTGCTTTTCCTGTTGTTCTGCAAGCTTTACCTATGCCCACATCACTTTTTCCTTGAGGGCCTTTTTCTTATCTGCCATCTCGTCCTCACAGTATTATGCATACCGTAGGACCTCGTCTATTTTCTTGGACTGCCAACAGATTTTGTTATCTTTGATCCACTGACAAATTTCGGGTCTTAAACCGTTTACAAACCTGTAAATGAAGTGGGTCATGTCCTTCATCTCGATGTTATCTATACCACTGTATGTTTTAAACACCTGTAACAGCCTTTCATAAAAGGAGTGCACAGTCTCATCCCTTACCTGCGTGGTTCTATCTATTTTTGTCCAATCAGTTTCCTTTGCGGGCACTTTTAGCTTCAAATGTTGAATTACTTGATCATATTTTCTCATCACTTCTTTAGAGGGTTCCCCTGTTCTAGAGTCCCTCGGGTATTCTTCACTAGGCCAAGCTATGGCTATTTTACACTCGGTCCATAAGTCTACCGGAACCACGATATCAAAGAACCCATCCACATCTTTCCACAGGCATTTTTGAACCTTTACAAACCTTTCCACCTGCCTGTGCCAGTCCACAGGCTTCTCTCGTAATTTTGGGAAATCATTTGTAAAGGACACAATATCCTGTCTGGACCATGGAACATGTACGTATTTTCCACCTGGCACTTCACGCATAGGACATAACTGTTCGGGTTTATCGGCTTCTTTTAGAACGAACTGAGGAGTCACTTGTTTGGATCTAGCGTCATCTTTCTTTTTGGCCCACCTGGCTTTCCATCTGTCCACATTTCCCCATTTCTGTAATACTGTCAATAACTCCTTGACCTGTGCCTTCTTCCCTGATATGTTCAGGTTTTCCAGATCTTTGTCTGAGAAATCTGCTCTGTACGGCTTTTGCAAAGGCTTTGATTTTGAGATGTCTATTCCCATACTAGCTGCAGTGTCAGTTAGATTTTCATGGAGTACCCTGGCATTTCGAGTAAGGCTCTTGCAGATAAACAACAGCTCTTCTTCTGTGTAGGTATTTAATCGATCTAATCCTACATTTCTTGCCATAAGTTCTTCTATTTCTACTCTCAGTTTGTAGAGGTCTAGAGGTTTTGACTGAAGAGTTTGTTTTTCTAATTCTCGACTCCATCTTTCAATTTCTTCAGGAGTTACTACCGTGACACTCTTGGTACCCGAAGTTGATTCCATTTGAATCTCCCTCGTATTGAAAGGATTATGTCTTTTCTGAATCCTTTTTCCTGGTTCCCTAATGGGTAGATCCATTAGTGAAACTTCAGACTCACATTCACTCGTTAAGTCGTCTACAATTAAGGGCTCTGATCTCGGTTGGGCTACAACTGGGGTAATAACTGGAGTTCTTGGACTTCCTTGTCGGTCCCCATACAATGGAACCACTGGTCCAATAGTAACCGGAATTGTTAAAGACTCAGGACTTGCATTTAACTGAGAAATCCTCTGAACTATTTCAGCTCTCTGCTTAGCGAGTGCTTCTCGTACTCTGTCCTCCAATATCCTTTCAACGGAATTGTCATGTAATACTTGTGGGGTTAAAGTCGGAGCACAACTCGGGGCAGTGGGAGGTGTCTCTCGGGGTCTTTCACCATAACTAGGTCTAGGGTGCAAAGTACCTGTGCCTAGGGATCTTGGTTCTTCCTCATATGGAGGGTTTAGGAACGGCATTCCTGAACCGGATGGTCTTGCCTCACCTTCGTAGGGAGACCTAGAGCAAAAGTCTCTTTCACGGGAGTATCTTGTGTCCCCACTAGCTGGCATTCTTGGATAAATATCCCTTGCATCTACGGGACCTAAACTCTCGGTATAGGGAGGCATGAAGCAACCCCCTCCCACACTGGCAGATCGGGCCTCTTCCTGGGGCGGAGGTCTTCGAGAATTATCCCCCTCACTAGAAGGTCGGTGTCCTTCATTATAAGGAGGTGGACTTCTTAAAAACAGGTTATCTAACAATTCATCATCCGACTCTCCAATAGGCACCCAATGTTTACACTTTTCTGTCTTCTTTTCCCCTGCGGGAGGACCACCCGCTGGCATCATTGGAAACAGTCCCTCTACAATCATATTCTGTCTCCACTGTTTCATCTTTTTGTCACGGGTCTCTTGTTTCAGTTTCGGATAAAATTTAGTTAACCCTTTATCCATTCGGGGCTTATCCCTTTCAAAAGCTTCAATCTCCCACAATTCTAGTGCTTCATACTGCGTTAATCTAGGTCTGGGATGTAAGTCATTCATTCGGGTTCTCAAATTAAATAAAATTCTGCCATTAAATGTACCATCTAACGGAAAAGCCAATACTCCGTCATCCTTGGTGTACTCCACCCAATTTTCCAACTATACGCAGGTATGGTACCCTTTGTCAAACAGCATGAAAGATGCGGGAGTATTTGGTGGCGGAATGACAACACCTTCTCTGGTTCTAATCGGTTTGTCCTTTTTAAAGTAATTCTTTACTTTCTTTAAAAGGGACACTTTTCTTTTATTTCCGTACATAATGTCGTTTTTAACACCTATCCACTGATCGTTCTCAAATCCCATATGTCGACGATCAGGTCTAGTATGCGGTCTGTACGAATGCCACATACGACTTCTGCGAGCGGCTTTGTTTACCAGTCGCTCCCAATCCTAGTGCGTCTCTTATTTTCGTGCTACCAATGAAATGCACGAATTCAAATAATTTCGACCAATGGGTGCGCGGCCTTTCGCGAGACAGGTTCTCACGCTTCGGCACTCACCCCTCCTTTACAATTCCAGCTCCGCTACGCACCCGCTGCGTCTACCAATCCCAGCGCGGCACAGAGTGACGTCAGAGCAGCTTCGCGACTGACTCCCTCCTTTACAAGGTAACGGAAACTTTATTTCTTTCTAAAGTGCTAGTGCTTGGTTATTTTACAACGAATACACATTCGCCACTGTACTCAAGTGTCAGATTTGTTTCACTGCAAGTAAACTACTTCCATTTACTTTTCACACACTACGGATAGATCTCTTCTGCCTACCCTTCACACAAGCATTGGAGAACCTGCTACTTCCCTAGACTCATCCACCTTTCCGGGATATATCTAAGTCTAAAGTTTCACCAGCGAGCCCCTTTGCTTTCACCCAAGCTCCGATGAACCTGCTACTTTTCCGGTGTGACCCTCACTAGGTTATGCCACAATAGGAATTTTGCCAATGAACCTCGTTGCTAACATTTATTCATACATACATTCAGAAAAACCCTAGTTAGTGCTTCCAGTTCTACCTAACCTGCACTAACCTTCCTGGAGTAAGTGACCTCAAAGCAAGTGGATTCTCTTCACCACTCGCTATTCAATTCCCCGGGGATTCCCAGCAACATAGAAGACGTTTTACGAACGAATGGATAAATACATATAACAGTATAATAACAAGAATAACGATTTTAAAACATTTCATAATTTTTCAAAGCAAACATTTCAAGTGAGCGATCAAATCACCCGAACTGCCTACCCTCTTAGCAGCAACAAGGTTTGTTACTTAGCAGCATCTAACTTATCTAACTTATCTAGTCCTACCTAACTTTAACTAGTCCCTAACCATTACCTCTGCTACCAGAAAATACTGATAGAGATCGGGGGTCACCTGACCAAATAATTTCACCATATAGTTTTCGGGCCCATAAATTTCAATTCACCATATACATTAATCAGGCGACCTCACAATCTACCATCAGCATCCAGATTCCTTCCTGTTGTATTCTAGTGTACCCGACTTACCATCCACCGTTACGGGTACCTATGACCACAATGGATCAGGGAGCTAGCTGTGAAGAAAGGCAGGCAAAATACGAACCCAACTACATGAACTTTGATTTCATAAAATGACCACGGACAACTGAAAAGTTTTAAAGGTTTTATCTAGTAATCAATATCTGCGAGTATTAGGCTTACAGTTAAAAGGCAATCAATAATCAAGATAACAAAAAGCACATAACCATACAAGAAAAGTGTAAAGGTAATCATTTAAGTTTGTAAATAGAGTGACAGGGAACACGCTAAGTAGACTTAAAACTGAAATTCAAGAATAGACATCTATAAATGAGCAAGCTATTTGCATGTACTAGAATTATACTACTGGAACGTACTTCATGAAAAATGGGTGGAAAATTAGGAATCCTATACATCTATCAAAGGGTGGAAAGTGGAACACGCTATAATTCTAATATTATTATTTCAAAAATAGATTTCAGGAGAAAATATAAACCACATCTAAATTCATAAACAGTATGGTAGAGAAATTTGCTCTAAACAGTAGGATAACATAGGAACATATTATGAGAATAAAATGCAATAGGTTTTCATATGGTAGACTGCGGAAAGCATGGAAAATATAACATGTGCAAGGTATGTCTTTATTGAAGCAAAGACAGAAAATAGAAAGGTGCAGTATAGAGTTCTCAGCCCTATCTATATATTTACCAAGAATGGTGTGAAAACCAACCCTGGCCACGGGTCAGTCAAGGACAGGAAATACCCCAAGGAATAGCAGTCATCAATGGGACAGCAGGTGCAGAATGGACACCCCAGGACAGGACAGGAAACCCAGATTAGGATCAGGACAGGACCACCAAGGCACGACCAGCACCCGCAGTTTGGAAGCAACGCCTGCGCTCCACCCTCTCTGCAGCTATCAGTCAGAACCCCGATTGGGTTAGCGAACTCCCCAGCAAAGTGCTCCACCAGCACTTAAGGTTTAGTAAAACCTTTAAAAGTCTATGGTCAATTTCGGACAGAGTGCTCCGCAGCGCTCTGTAAGTTCAGTCACCTATTGAGTGCGTTGGGTCAGTGACAGGTCAGCTATTCAGACAAGTCGGACAAATTCTATAGCCAAACCTAGGCTAGATATACTGTTTTCGGGTCAGTGTACCCCCCCCCAATGTTGCAAAGTGTCAGAATCCACAATTTCGATTGGTCCCAAAGTAGGCTAGGTTAACACACCAATCAGAATTTACTTCTACAAGCTCACATTTGCATTCTTGGGTACCGCCTAGCAAGATTGGGGTTCCCATGAGAAGTCGCACTGAATACAATAGGAAGAATACATTGTTAATAAAGTAACAGTTTTCAGTTTCTCTGGCTGGGTGAAGGTGCATCTTCCCATGCATATCTTGGCAGCGACTCTCTCTTGGCGCTGGGTCAATGCCACCTCGCTACTTCTGATTCTGCGCAGTACTGCACTCCAGCACGGCCTTCCAAGCACCCCATCACCCCTCCGTACCGAGGATACATGAAAAGTAAGCGAAAACAAATTAAAACATAGAAATAAATGAATAAACTACATAACATGATTGTGTACTTATGAATTATCACTATAAAAAATATACTATGCAATTATTTACTAGTGCAATACACAATAACACGAGAGCATCTGCACAAGCTTCACCATATTATTACACAAGCAGCCATCTTGTGGCTATTACGCATGCGCACCCTTTCCCTCCAAAATCACAACTACGTCACGTCACATGAGTGTGACTAACGCATGCGCAGAAGCAATCTTCTAAACGGCGGCCATTTTAGAAACACAAATTCATCGTATTAGTAAAACACATAGGCAAGCATCGCTAGGATACATGTACATAGTAAAATAAAGGAAATTAGTAAAACGTACAATTTTGATTACAGAGTTATACATGAATCGAGGTTCTTGACTTCAGCAAGTCGCGTAATGTGCGAAATCTTGCTTCATCAATACCTCTGACATGACATGCAGTAAACCGTTATTAACCCCTCAAATCTTCTGGAGGCCCATCATGCCCCTCATAGTTCGTGTTCCCCCTCCCCCTTATACTTATTGTTTATTTCTCATAACTGTAAGATTTCTCTTGCAGCTTACAGTCACTATATCTTCCATCCACCTCAACTTTCTCAATGACAGTACTTAACTTGTGCTGGTACTCTCAGGCGGTGTGCACTGGCACTCCTTTTTGGGGACCTGGGTTTATATTTTTATCCTCAGAGTTTCACCCAGAGCAACAGAGAGAAAGTTAGAAAAGACGAAAGGAGGAGAAAGATAGGAAATCAATGACAAAGGAAGAAGGGGGAAAATACAAAAAACGGTCAGTAACATAAAGAGACAAAAAGATTAGGATGGTGGAAGAAAGAAGAATGAGGTGAAACAAAAAACAGGATGTCTTGCTATTTGCCATTCCCTAATTCTGGCAGCACCGCTGGGACTCCTTAGCAAAACCTTGGGCCCTGCACTTATTAATTTTGTTTTAGTAAACACCAAGGGCCTCATTTACAAGATCATTGAACCGCTGGTGCATCAAATTTTTTAATGCATCTGCGGAGCAATGGGCTTCCCCAGATTTACAAGGCAGCCCAAAGCCACCCTGGGTGACTTTTCATGGCCTTGTAAATATGGGCCCCTTTCATGCATTACTCTGCGTGAAAGGAGCATTCCATGGGTGTTGCTGGAGTGTTCCCATGCAACATCCAAAGAACCTGACACATTTCGAGATTTACAACGTTTTGTATAGCTGGGAAAGCGTTAGAATCCTAGCCCCCCCCAAGGCATAGGAGTGGTGCAACGAGCAGAAATACTTTTATTTTTCCTCGTTTTTTCCTCTTTCTGTGAGTAATGCTTAGAAAGAGGAAAATGCCATCAATTACTGTTTTTGTTCAGGACGGTGTTCTTCCTGTACAAAAACAATCAACCCTGTAACGCAGTCAACCATGCAAAATGATGCAAGGGTGCCTGCGCTGGCGCATGGCAGCCAATTGTGCACCAGCAAAAGGGAAAGCACTCAGATGCATAATTTTGTTGTTTATACGAAAATAAAACGTGTGCTTTGTCCCTCCCCATAAACGGAGCCATCCCCACGAGTAGCGATTTCGCACTGCCGGGCCGCCTGATTGCTTCACGGAATCCCTGTATGTACTGGCTGTGCACCTAACATGCTTTTTCAATAACCTGAGGAATCTTACAGGTGCCCCCTTCCCTTTCACTACAGTCCTGAGAAAGACCCCTCCGTAAGGATTTCAAGAACCTACATTCTTACGGGGGTCGAAACTTCAACACTTTATATCTTACCAGTATAATCAACAGTGATTGTTTCACTGTGGTATATTTCTTCTCAATCATGGCTACATATTAATCCTTGGATAATGTTATGAAGTTTCTGGCTAAGTGATGAGCCACTGTTTCGTGTAAATAAGAATATGTGATTTGCACAATACTCTGTTTCCTTGTACCCCGCCACCCTCACTCAAAGCACCAAACTTTCCCAACACTTTCTCCCATTTCCCTCTGGGCACTTGCAGCTTTTAAAGTGTTTTTGCATTATTGATTTACATAATGCTATATCTTCACTGTGATTAAATAACACTGTCATACAACATGGTTTTATCAGAGTATGTTTCTTAATCTCTTTATATTATGTGTGCTGTTGCATGAATACTTACTGGGACCATTCTGTATTGTACTGTAAAGTGACGCAGGTTGGTGCAGCAAAATTGCTTGCAGCGCGCACTGCATCATATTCTTGTAAATAAGGCCCCAAGTACATATTTCAAACATCTTTCATGTTTATTTAGTATCCAGAATCGAGGATAAACATGCCACAGCATTTTGGCTCGAGATTAAGGGGGTCATTAGTATGACGGGCGGACTTAGTCAGCCCGCCATCCTATCGGAACTAGGGACCGCCCGCCATAAGGGCGGGGGTCCCGTGGGTGGTATTAGGATGCGGCCGCCACAGTCGCACCCGCATCCTGCATTTATAACATTGTGGTGGGCGGTGCTCTCTGCACCGCCCGCCACAATGCCATAAATGCATGTATGCATTTGCATACACAATGCGGCAGGCACCACGCGGTGCTACCGCATTGTATATGCAAATGCAGGGGGGTACCACAGGTACCCCCCTGTGTGCACCCCCCCACCCCTCCATCACTTTGGGGGCCCACAGGGGGCCCCCAAAGTGAAGAACACATGCCTTTCCATGGTGGCATTGAAAAATGTCCATCATAATATGGCTGGCGGTGTCTGATAGACACCGCCACCATATTATTCCTTTTCCGCCACGGCCGCAAGACGATCAGGGCGGAAAAGCGGCGGAAGGTCTTTCCATCCGCCGAGGCCCCCCCCGCCCCGCCATACTAATATTGCGGGGGGTAAACGAGTGTGGATGTCGGGCGGATTGCCCCCGCCAGCCTGGCGGGGGCAATCCGCCCGACATCATAATGGGCCCCTAAGTGTCTGATGTACCAAAAGGTTCTACTCGCTCTGCATCTATTGGGAAATTAGTACATCAGGGCTTCTATTACTAACATTTGCACCGAGAATCAGAGTGTTTTTTGCACTGGGAATAGTGTTATTTTGCATCCAATTTAAACTAAACTCTATGCTAACAAGGGGGAAGGTTTATCAAAACTTGTGCCACGGAAAAGTAACGCAAAGTGATGCAAATTGTAGCTAAAGTATTTTCTGTCCAGCAAGTAACTTTTTACGCTGAAGTGTTACACAAATAAGGCTTTGCACAACTTTGCCCTATTTTGCTTCAAAGGGGTGTACCATGGATGGTACATAGACATTCCTACACTACCACCCATGGTTTTGACATAAAGTCCTGTCTTGTAAAATAAGTAGATAGGGTTTTGGGCAAAAAAGAAATAATGAGGCAGGTGCTACCAAGGAGAAATGTTTTTATTTCTCCTAACTTTTCTCAATTTGCTGGTGTGCAGCACTTTACAGCACACATACAATGTGTGAAAAGTTACTTCAAGTACAACACTTAGGCTGAATATCAAATACACACCTTTGCACTGTGGTGCAAAGATGTGTCCATGGTGTTAAGCACCACACATCCAATTTATGAAACGTTGGAACATAATGTTTTATTTGTTTTCACTATAACACAGTACACATGATTTGTTGCCATAATCTGTGCCAATACAAATACAATGAAAGAAAGGTACAACAAGAGACAAGTCCGGGCCCCCATCAGATCGCTTCCAGGGGAAAAGGAATCACAGCAGCACTTCCGGGGAGAGATAGTCACGCATGAACATGCAGGTGGACGCCTGGGCCTAGCCTGGAGTGGTGGGGGTCCACTGAGGGCAAAGGAAGGTGATGGAAGTATGGGGCAACTATCAGAGACGGTGGTAGTAGCTGGGGATCCCTCCTTTTCCGAGTGGTGTAATGCCTTAGATCTGCTGTGTGTCGAAAAGTTGGAGGGCTCCGAGACTTTGTGGTGTGGAATTCTAGATTGAACACATAGTTAGTAAGAGGTTGCCATAACCGGGTGAATTTCTTGTCTGTGTGAATCAGGCTGTGAGTGATGTGTTCCATAGCTAGGGTTTTGCTAAATTATCTTGAACCACAGAGATATGGGTAGTGGTTCTGTTCTCTTCCAATATAGGACGAGGTGTTGCTTGCCTGCCCATGTCATGTGCTGTGCTAGAGCCTTACCCAACACTGTGAACCCTGCCATCTCTGTTGGGCGAATCCCCAGGAGTACAGTGACTAGGTCAGCTGGGATAGAGTAACCCGATATGGCTTTGATGCGCCCTAGGATTTATTTCCAGAATGTCTGGATGAGCGTTCAGTCTCACCACACGTGTTGGCAGGAACCAACCTCCTTGTTACATCTCCAACAGAGGTTGGAGGTTGTGGGATGCATAAACTGTAGTCTGATGGGGGAGCGGTACAGTTGGACCATCACCTTGTATGCTGACTCACTCTGGAGGATACTTTGGAGGAATTTTGGTATGATCGCCCACAGTCTGTCCCAGTCTTTAGTAGATATGTCCTTCCGCAGGCAAGCTGCCCATCTCTTGTGGTAGATGTGTCGGGTGTGTGGTTTGGAATCTTGAAGGAAGCGGTACGTTTTATATAAGTCCTTTAGTGCCCATAAAGACTCTTACCAGCGTCTCAAAGAGCATCAGGTGCCATGTGGTGCCATCTGATTGGGTGAGTGGAGAACCCAGTGGCAGAGGTGGCAGTACTGGAGTCGTTACTTCTCCGTGATATGGAATTCCCTCTTGCAACATTAGATTGATTTGACTGACTCGTCGTATAGAGATCGCTTATCAGTCCACAGTCTCCCCTTACCCACTCTGTGAAGTTAGCGGGGGGTAAGGTAGGGGTGAAGTCAGGGTTTCTGGCTACAAGCATATTGGGGGGTGGGAAGTGTGAAAAGTTTTACATTTAGTCTATGCATAGTATTTTGTACTGGAAGGCTAACATTCCAGTACAAAGCCTATGCTAAATATCAAGCACACACATTCTGCACTATGGTGCAAAGATTTGTGTGTAGCGCTAAGCCGCCTGATTGTGTGCCAGTGCTTGAGAAGCCAGCAGCATCACCATATTCTAATCGATATGTTTTTGCAATTTTCTCCCCCTTTGCACAACTCGCAAGCGGTAAGAAAGCCCTATACTAAAAACTGAAAAATGCAATGATTCCAGAATTATCTGGGCAAGTGCACTCCAGGAAGCTCTTGTTAACATAATACTAACATAAATATTGGGACAGCAATGCACCCTGCATGGTGGGCATACTATGTAGCCTTGCCATGAGTGCATGCCTGTATGTTAAACTGGTATCCTGATGTTTTTGTTAACCCTGGTGTCACACTTATCTAGCATGTGTGATGTGCACAAAGTCCTAGGCAAGTCCAGAACCTGTTTTGAGACCTAGAGGGGTGCACCAAGCCTGCACTTATAGTCAGAATAGGACTACTGTCCATGCCCAGGGTGAGTCACGTAAAGCACCGATAGCAGCCCACTGAGTTCTGATGAATGAATAGTGTGACCAAGCCTTTCTCTCTTTGCCCAGACACATATGTTCTACTAACTATACTCTTCTAAAGTTCCAGTCTTATGTGAGTCCCAGTTCCGTGGGATAACATTCCACGTGTGTACCAAGTCCATAAGACCTGCCACCCCAGCGCCCTATCGATACCTGGCCTAGGGAGTCTGTTACTGCCGAAGATGAGTACCACTGTGTGAGCCACCACACCGACATTGCCCAGCTGTCAAGGTCTAATCGTGTCCATCTCTGTGGTCCCCGCAGGTGCAGAGCCACCACCACAGTAGGGGGACCCTTCTGTATGTCTGTCCTGCATAATCCACACTGCAACAACAAGAACACAAATAAATGCAAACCCTAAAACTATGAGTGGAATAAGAGACTGACGAAGCAGCCAAGGCCTGCGATATGAACTTGAGTTTTTTACCTCGTACACTTAATGAGGTGACAGCAAACTGAAGTGTTGCGCACATCTACACCTTGATGATGTTCTATGTGAACCTCACCAGTGCCTCATCAGTGCCTTGCCCAGTGGTGCCAACCACAAATGATAGACTCTGGGGAACTCCATTTGTTGAGGAAGGGTACCATAGGATGTATCATCTCACAGAAGATCGCAAACAGCATTACACTGTGTCCGAATCTTTTTAGGCGTTGTGTGATATTACGTTATGCTGTGTAATTAGAGTACTTTCTTTTAATCCAAATGATAAACACTGGGCTGGACAATACGTTATTGTGACTGTTGATTGACTGTTCACTTCTGAGCTCTTGCCCACATGCTACTCCCTGGTAAGCCTTCGATTGCTTGTCCTTGCTACTCTGAGAGTCAAGTACTGAAAGGGTGTACTGGCCTAGTTTAGCTGCAGCCCAGGATATCCATGACGAGAAACCTGCGGCCCAGTAGACCCTGTCTGCCCTGTGGTTAGCAAATGGTGCACAAAGGTTTCCACATTCATAACTGCCTTCAGAGGGAACCTGGATCAGCACTGAGTAATGCCAAACACTGTGAACAAGCGCCGCCATTGAGCCAAAGTGGATAGAGTCCAACAGCCAAAATATGAAGTAGCAAAAGCAAGATTGTGTTAAGTACAAAGCATTAGGCACTGAAACCATGTCCATCAACATCTGAGACCAAAGTAAAAATACTATATTAACCCTTGAAGCATCCATCACTTAAAACTAGCACACGTTAGCTGCCAAATTCCATCAAAGTAGAATCCAAGTCTTAAAAAACTATTATTGGACACACTCAACCACAACGAGCTCCAACCTTATTATGAAAATCAAGTAAGACACACTTCACATCACAGAACTACACTCCTCTCCCACTCACAATACAAGCAAACCCCCTGCATGGAGGGTTGCCAGAAAACTAAAAGAGAACAAAAGAGAATCCGCAGATTAGTGAAAGTCTGGCAGGATTCTAAACTAACCTTAGACCCCACCACTTCTGAAACATCTCCTTCCCACATGTAGGAAAGAAATACACCTTGCAAATCCCCCAAAATACGTGAACACCATCAAACAGGCCACAAACCACACTGAAGTCTTAGTTAAAGTCATTTTTTATTCCTTCAAATTTGCTTACAGGAACCAATTCTGCTACCACAATGAAAAACTCACAATACTATTAGTACACTTCAAAAGAAAGGGAAAGCAAATCAGACACAACGTAGACTAACGTTCTTTAAAAAAATGATGTCTGACAAAGCTATAGGTGCATATATGTTATTCTCATTGGGGCAAACCTTCCAAACATAGCTTTCTTTTTTTTTTTAATATATATTTTTATTGGTATTTACAAGATACAAATTACATATAATGACAGACAAATAGTTACAGGCTCTTGGTTAAATTCTCGCCGCTGACTTGTACATAAAACATAAAACAGAGAACAGAATCCATCTAATGGTGGCGATGTTGATTTAACAGAAAAGCGATTCCATTTGAAGGTTGGGTCCTGCTTTGACCCTAGTTGTTATACAGAGACTGTGAGTTTGTTTGGTTTGGAGCCCACCTGACATATAGTTCTCCTTTGGTCTGCTGGACCCTCAGGGCATGAAAAAAGGGCCACCGATTGGAGGTGGAGGTGTGCTTTGACTATGGTTGTTTGAAGGTGTCCATGTGTTTGTCCAGTTTGGACCACATCACTCTGAGGTGGTGTCTACCTGGCGTGTTTCTGAGGGCGGTAATGTCTGCGCCTCTTAGGAAGATCACCCAGTTGACCCAACTTTTGAAGGTGGCCTTGGAGGTGTCTTTCCAGTTTGTGAGTATTATTTTTGTTGCTGAAGTGAGGAGAAAGTCAAGGAGGTTTTTGTCTTCTTGAGTCGGGACTTCTTGTGAGATATGTGCTGTAGCTATGGTGGCGAATGACTCTTTGAGGGTGCAGCCTAGTGTTTTGTTTGTAAAATCTAGCACCTGTTTCCAGAAGTTTTTTACTTTAGTGCAGCTTAAGATGAGATGTTCTAGGTCTCCTTTTTCTAGTTCGCAGTTCCAACAGATGTCATTGTCTTTTAGACCCACAGATGCCAGGCGTGCTGGTGTCCAATAGGCTTCGTGTAGTAACCAGAATTTGGTTTGCGCGAGTACTGGGGATATCATGTTCTTAGATGGGGAAGCCCACAGAGTTTGTAATTCTTGTTCAGACAGTTTAGTCTTAGTTTGGCTTTCCCAGTAGGCATTTTTTTATCATTAAGCTTGGTCATGGTTGGTCGGAGCAGTTTGTACAGAAGTGAGACTTGGTGTCCTATCTTCTTTATGTTCTCCATGAGCTGGAAGATAGAAGGGGTTTGTCTATGTAGATTTGATTTCGTTAGGGCTGTTTTTATGGCTAGGAAGTTGTAGAGTTCTATGTCTGGTAAGTTGTGTTCTTTTTTCAGGTTGTTGAAGGTGTGTGGTGTTCCTTCCAGTTCTAGTTGTATTGGGAATTGAATCCTCGAGTTTTCCATGCACTCATGTCTAAAGTTTTCCCTCTGTATTTAATCTTGTGGTTCCCCCATAGTGTCTCCCACTGGAGGTGTCTTTCCAGTTTGTGAGTATTATTTTTGTTGCTGAAGTGAGGAGAAAGTCAAGGAGGTTTTTGTCTTCTTGGGTCGGGACTTCTTGTGAGATATGTGCTGTAGCTATGGTGGCGAATGACTCTTTGAGGGTGCAGCCTAGTGTTTTGTTTGTAAAATCTAGCACCTGTTTCCAGAAGTTTTTTACTTTAGTGCAGCTGAAGATGAGATGTTCTAGGTCTCCTTTTTCTAGTTCACAGTTCTGTTCCAGCGCTCCAACAGAAATTCTTTATAAATGACGTCACAATCTACTACTACACTTACCAATCAAAACCAGGCCCATAAGAAACAATAGAGCAGCTGAAACATGAGGCGAATGGATCTGATATGTTGTTATTAAACTCTTTTCAATAAACAAGACCAGCTTGTCATTTTAAAAGTTTATTTTAAAATTCTCAAAATTGCATAAACTTTATTAGTTCTTTATTAATATCAAACATTTATTTTTATTTAATTGAATTTTAATGCATTAATCTTTGGCTCAAAATCTGACAGTTCAACATTGTATGAAATAATGAATTTAAAGAAAACATGACCCTAAACCCTAAGTTAGCTTTCTGACCTGAAAAAGAAAATAATGAATAAACAGTTGAATGCTTACAAGTCCATGGAAAATCGAACAGCACTTCGCCCTCAGGAAACAGTCAGCCCCGTTCCTTTCAAGAGGCCAATTTTTATACCCTATTTGCTTGCTAATCTAACTAAAATGTAATTCTTTTCTAAAAGTTCAGCACTGTGATTGGTTGCTGTCTGTCAGACCACCAAAACCACCTCGTCCAGGGTGTAAGCATCACCATACTATTGTTCATTGACATAGAGTGACATCAGCTTCCGAGTGTCTTTGCAACAAATTAAAAAGTTGCTTCTCTGACTTCCACCAGAGCTCGGCAAAATCATCCCTGCCATTTCCTCGGCCTTGAGAAAGGAACATCCAGAGCAGTTCATGAATAAGTCTCTTTTGTTAGAGCCACAGTCTTTTTCAAAGGTTATGCAAAAGCAAATTTCCATGGAAGGTTTCCAAGATGACTGCACTTGGCTCCAACTCTGCTCACGTACAGGCCGACCAGCTTTTCTTCAGAACCAGAACTAAGGCTAGGCCTCAAACCACATTCAGGCTAATAATTAAACAAACACAAAAAGAGTGATTAATTCAGGTAAAACAAACCCTTCTGTTACCCACCCTTCCCTGCTAGTGATTAACCCATTAATAAATGACAACTAGCAGAAGTAAACAAATAAAGCAGCACATAAAATATCTACCATTCTTCATATAGTCCAGCTTTATGAATCTGAAAGAATTAAAAGATGATTAAATGTTTCACAGACAGACAATCACAACATAGGACAAACATGTAAGCACATATAATGAAGCACATGCCTTGAATGATCAGCCGCATATTAATAGTGACAAAGACAATAGGACAGACATAACAAACAAAACAATATTAATCATGTGTTACAAAACAGACTTGCAAATGCAACAAGAGCACATGTTATTAGTTCCCACGTGTTCATGTGTGGTGCAAACTTAATCTAGGTTGGATTAATCAAACAAATCATGCAATAATTCATTAATTGATTAGTTCATGTTATAGGGAATTGGATCCACAAGTCAGAATAAAATATTTTCTGAAGCTCGCTTCATCAGTTCCAACAGATGTCATTGTCTTTTAGACCCACAGATGCCAGGCGTGCTGGTGTCCAATAGGCTTCGTGTAGTAACCAGAATTTGGTTTGCGCGAGTACTGGGGATATCATGTTCTTAGATGGGGAAGCCCACAGAGTTTGTAAGTCTTGTTCAGACAGTTTAGTCTTAGTTTGGCTTTCCCAGTAGGCATTTTTTTATCATTAAGCTTGGTCATGGTTGGTCGGAGCAGTTTGTACAGAAGTGAGACTTGGTGTCCTATCTTCTTTATGTTCTCCATGAGCTGGAAGATAGAAGGGGTTTGTCTATGTAGATTTGATTTCGTTAGGGCTGTTTTTATGGCTAGGAAGTTGTAGAGTTCTATGTCTGGTAAGTTGTGTTCTTTTTTCAGGTTGTTGAAGGTGTGTGGTGTTCCTTCCAGTTCTAGTTGTATTAGGAATTGAATCCCTCGAGTTTTTCATCCACTCATGTCTAAAGTTTTCCCTCTGTATTTAATCTTGTGGTTCCCCCATAGTGTCTCCCACTGTGAGTTTTTGATGCTGACCTCTAGGTTGCGGTCTATCTTGAGTAGTGCCTGTTTCGTGAACTTTAGGATCGAGTTGTTGTTGAGTGCTTGTTTGTTCGCAGTGAGTAGTGTGAGTGGGGCGGTGTTGTTTAGCATGGCTTTCTCTATGGCTAACCAGGTTGGCGTGTATTTTTGTCCGGGTACCACCCAGTGCATTCCTTGCCTGGCTATGAATGCTAGCTGGAACGTTTTCAGGTCTGCTAGATTGAGCCCGCCTAGTTTTTTTTCCCAGTCTCAGCCTGCGGAGGCCTATCCTAGCTTTTTTACCCTGCCATATAAATGTGTTGATCATTAGGTCTAGCTTTTTGTGGAAGTCTTCTGTCATGGGCAGGGGGAGCATGTCTGCCAGGTAATTGACTATGGGTGTTACCATCATTTTGATGGTGTCTATGCGCCCCCACCATGTGATGAACTTTGGTGACCATGAGTCTAGTAGCTCTTTTACTTTTTTCAGCGTGAGTGTCTCGTTCAGTTCTGGAGTACCCCTTAGGCGTCTTTTGAATTGGATGCCCAGGTACTTGATGGCCTTTGGCTGCCACGCTAATCCTATGTTCCCTATTACTTCCCTGGTTGTGTGCACTTTGAGCGGCATGCTGTCCGATTTGTCCTTGTTGAGCTTGTAGCCTGACTGTTTGGCGTATGTTTCTATTGTGCTCATGAGTGCTGGTATGGATTCGGATGGGTCATTTGTCAGAATTAGTAGGTCGTCTGCGTAGGCCGCGATCTTGGCTGTTGTATTGTTTATTGTTATCCCTGTGATGTTTCTGTTTACTAGGGTGTCTGTGATCAGAGGTTCTAGTGCTAGTAGGAATAGTAGCAGGGATAGAGGGCACCCCTGTCTCGTGCCTCTATCAAGTTTGAACGGGTCGATGATCCCCCGTTAATGGCAATTTTTGCAATTGGTTTTTTATATAGCGCCATGACTTTCTTCGTGTAATCGCTCCCTACATTATACTCTTGTATGCACTTCTCGAGGAAGTGCCAGGAGACCCTGTCTCAGTCATATCCATATTCTATGCACAATCTCGGGCAGAAATCAAGATCAAGGCAAGTGCACCATGACCACTGTGTTCACCAACAAGAGCAGCCACAATACATACTTCCCATGCACTCATAAATTGAAAATACAACGACCAACACCACATCGCAATGAATAGCAAAGGGACACTACAATCTAACCTCAAAGTTATATCATTGAACGTAAAGGGTCTGAACCATCCTGTTAAAAGGAAAAAGATCCTAGATTACCTGGCAAAAACAAAAGGAGATATCATCCTCCTGCAAGAAACTAAACTATCAGCAGAAGATGCGAACAAGATCAAGGTGCGTTGGATAAGCCACCTAGCATGTTAACCAGCAGTAGGGAAAAAGAGAGGAGTAATCACCCTAGTAAGCTCTAAGTTCAAAATAACAATCGAAAGAGTAGAACACGATGATGATGGTAGGCTTCTGTATACACGACTGAAAAGAGGAGAAGAAACAATATCGGTAACCAATATCTATGCACCGAACACAGACGACACAGTATTCTGGGAGGGGGTAACCAGGAAGCTAGAAAAGCACCAAACAAACAACCTAAACATCGTTGCAGGCGACTTCAATCTAGTCCTAGATCACACACTAGACAGACATTCACAGTCCAAGACAAGACCACCGGCCTTCCACAATAGCCTGAAAAATATCTGCAACAGATTTCAACTACAGGACCCATGGAGACTACAGCACCCAGACACCAGAGACTATACCTTCTACTCCAACCCGCACAACACCTATAGCAGAATCAACTACATTCTCATCTCTAAATCACATTCACACCTGACTGAACATACAGATATAGCAGCTAGAATGGTCTCAGACCACTCCTGCATTAGCCTACTCCTGTCAGGTAGACATAACGACCACATTACGCGTAAATGACGGTTCAACAACATAACTCTAGCGAAGAAAGAAGACAAAGACACAATTGAGAGAGCAATTAGAAACTACATAACGGAAACCGACACCGAAGACACTAACCCGAAATGCTTGTGGGAAGCCCTGAAAACAACCATAAGAGGTAACCTGATTGAAATCAAGGCCAGGAGGGACAAAGAAGCAAATTCGCAGCTAGATAAACTAGAAAGGGACATCAAACTGCTAGAAGCAAAACACATAGATGACACATCAAACTCAGACCTCCACGTAACCCACACAAGAAAGAAATATGAATACAACAGAATCCTCAGTGAGAGGGCAGGAATGTGGATCAGGAGGTACAAGCAAATCAATCTGTGCGAGGCTAACAAAGCAGGGAAAATATTAGCGTCATACCTAAAACGCAAACAAAGACAGCACTCCGTAGCCAACATCACAGATAAACAAAACAAAACACACACAAGCCACTCAGAAATCCTACAGACTTTCAGGGAGTTCTACAGAGAACTATACACAAAGGACAACAACATAGACGTGGCAGGCACTACAGACTACTTAAAAAGACTCAACCTACCCAAGTTACTAGATGAGGAAGTGAGAACGCTAGAACAAGACTTCAATAGAAACCGAGATAACAAATGCCATTAATTCATTAAAAGACAACAAAGCACCAGGACCAGACGGCTACACAGTACCCTTTTACAAAAAGTGCAAAGAACTTCTTACCCCAGTCCTGACCAAAGCATTCAACCACTGCGCAGAGGATGGCACAGTAACAGAAACAATGTCACAAGCCGACATAATAGTCATCGCGAAAGAAGGCAAAGACCCACAATGGCCAAAAAACTACCGCCCCATATCGCTAATCAACCTTGACTGCAATCTATACGCAAAGGTACTAGCCACTAGACTTAACAAAATACTACCAAACATAGTTTTCTTTCTTTCCTGGGCTTTGTCAACACCTCTCTTGTCCACCAGAAAACTAAGAAATAGAACAAGATTACACACATAGTCATTTCCTGATCTATTGAACAGTCTTTTGCAGAAAGAGTGTAGTGAAACTGTAACACACACGGCCCCACAGAGGCACAAGGTGAACATTTCAAAGCTGGAATCTTCTACTACATCATGCTAAAGCAATAGTACAAGTCAAAAGACATTTCATTCTTTTACATAAAGAGAAAGAAAGATAAAAGAAGCAGCTCAATTGTAAAGATAAGAAACCAAAAAAGAAAACAATATATAAAATAGATGGCAAGATTTAGGAGTTTTAAAAAGTGTGGCTTGAGCGGCATTGCACAGCCCAAAATTGGCATTCAACACAAGCCGTGAAAGTGTATTCAAATTTCTAGAGGGCACCGTCAACTCAATTATTCAATACCTGGAACCTAGAAGTCGAGCTTTACTTAAGTAGAAGGAAAGGTAGGTAATCGATGGGATGAACATCCCCTATATAGTTAAGAAAAAAAGCCATCTTGACCTGTAGTGTTTTTTGGGGGCCTGCTGTGTGCTCTCCTTAATCTGGTAGAGATGGGCAAGCCAATAAATTAACAGGGAGGGCCAAACCAGAGTCGAGCTGAGGGTCTGGTCAGGCTCTAAGAGCCTGGGCACAATCAGAGCCCTGAAAATGTTTGGCACATATACTGTGCAACCCCCCCAAAAAATGCTAGAGGCTTTTTAACATTAAAAAAACTGTATTTAACATGTAGAAGTGTTTCAGTTAGGTTGTCTTATGATAGCTCTGCATTGAGAGGACGATTTCTTAAAAGTGGTGGTTTTAAACATCAACTTAAATCTTCCGCCATGACAACAATGTCATTAATGAGTTGAGAGGCAAGTCAGTTATCATGTGCATCTTGAATATGACCAAGGTTCTAACATGGAGCAACATTGCAATCAATTAAAATCATTCACAAGTGTAGCATAATTCCTGAACTCATATATTTCGAGGTGTTTTCAAATGAAAAAAGAAACAAGCACTGGCATCGGCAATAGGTCTCGCCTTTGGGGACTTATAAGTGTGTAGCCATGCAACAGTTGATGTTGTTGCACCAAAGATATTGTGCTGCATAACGAAATACTTATAAGTTCCTAAAGGCAAGACCAATTGGCTATGCCAATGCTTGTTTATATTAAAACTTTTGTTTTAAATAGTGAAGAATGGCTTAACAGTTGACATCTCTCTAAGTAGTCAATCGCGGGATTTCCTTTTTGGTGCTACGGGAGCACTGGTTTCCCTGTTTTGAGGCTTATTTTTGGGTTTGTGGTAAATTGACAATTTATTTTTGATGGATATTTATGAAGTAATTGCAAAGATAAAATGAAGTTTGCCCCTTTCTTGAAAGGTTAGGAAAATCGTAAGCATTACGTTACTGAAAGTGGTTAATTTTCTATTTAAATTAAAATGTATTATGAATGTCTAATAAATTATTTTTCAGATTTGTCACTCTTCTTAGGGATTTGTAAATTTCCTTTGAATCCAGGGATGACTGCGAACCAGTGGTTGAAACAGTTTTGTATACACCATGAGGTTGCTACAGTGTGTCACTTCGTCCCACAATATGCAACAGAGCTTTCTCAAGGCCTAATGTAATAAAGGAAAGTTTTAAATCATGTTTAGTTCAAAGTTATTTTGTCTGATTGGAACTGCGTTGGGCTCATTCAGTATGCATTTCAGGTCACAGGTCAGTGTTCCTCAGGTCCCCGTTCTGTCTAGCAGTCAAAAGCATCCTTAATAATAATATAAAATATATAAAAAAATGTATCATTCAGTTACTCTACTTACACAAGTCTGTCAGTCATCTTAGTAACCATGAGCCTAAAAAGTGCTTTACCCTGGCTTAATGGGAGGTGCCAGAGAGCTGGCAGGCAAAATGGCCACACTAGAGTGAGGCTCATGTAGTTGGAGTAAAAATCCAACTAAATTACATCTAAACATAGCAGCTCTGAGAACGCTGAAAAAGCTGGCTTTAGGAGGCTCCTAAATATACGTAAAGAGGGAAGCAAGGTAACAGATACTGCGTTTGCAGACGAGATACAATTGCAGTGTAGCCTTTCAATCAAAAAAGACATTTGGGCCAGAGTAACATGAGGCGTCAGCAGAATCACACATCTCTTGCTGTGCTATTGAAGTACCTACACGGAGAAGAGGTTAGGCGCGCACAAACAAAACCTGACAAGGTTGGCGAATCATTGGTGAACGGCCAGCCCCGCAGTGAGCGGAGAAGTGAAGCTTGCATGTAATGGCTATTCTGACCATCACTCGAGGAAAAATAACTGGGAGTGGCGGAGAAGAAATGAGGCAGAGGAAGAGACATGGGGATACGAAGAAGGGAAACCAGAATACAGTGCAGGCTGCTTGCTGTCCAGGCCACTTGTTAGGATGCCCCTGAAACTAAAAGACCCCTATCCAATATAATGACCAAAGTACCCCGAGCCTGATCGCTTGTATTAGAGCCCCATGGAACTGAGAAGAAATCCTTCACACCCAGGCCTCCGTCATCCGCTAAGAAAAACGACTCTTAAAATAAAACGACGGTGCATAGCTAGTGGATATGTGTCTGCCCATGACCAGCCCACCACCCTCCTCTTTCCTCACTCACATAAACCCACATAGTGCAGTGATAGGCCGGACACTCATGCAATAAACAACATTGTGTGATGAGCACATAGTCAAAGATGAAGGTAAACTCCTACGCATATTAAGAGCTTGGGCTGATAAAAAGAAAAATTGAAATTAGAGAAGCATGACACAGCCCAGGCACAAGACAATCATGCAGGAGTTGCTCATTAAAAGACAGACCTGGTTAAGATTATTGGCTGGACAGGCATGCATATGCACACTGTTAAGCAACTGCAGAAACCTTGGCCATCACTCTGGCCCAATTGCAGAGCTGACTGAGCTGTGGGCGCATCAGGGAACTACAGGTCATTCCAAAGGTATCTAACTCCAGATTGTCTTGCATACAAAAGTTACAAAAATGGGAAAACCAGATGCCAAGCAGCTGAAGCTTCAATATGTGCCCTGGCTCGGTTCTAGAGCTGCAGGCTCAGAAAACTCTGCTGAAGATGATTAGGAAGGCCCACAAGATGCATGCAAAAGGTACACGGATATAAGAACAGTTGTGTACAAAATAAGAAAATCTTATGTCAATAGACCGCAAAATGGACACCTTAAACACATGCATGGGTTACCTATCACACACACTGGAGAAGTATGATGCCCAGCAGCAGGAAGCAGAGCAAATAATTTTTAAAAACGAGGATGATATTCATGCCAAAGGAGAAACACTGCTAAATACGTAAAAGTGATGTGCGTGATTGCAGCCAGAAACTAAGTCTTCTAGGCATGGTCACAACACAGTAGCATCTGCATTCTGGGTATCCTCGAATCCACCAGCAGTGGCAAAATGAAAGACTATACAGACAAGTGTGCGCGCCTCGCGGAAAAAAAACCAAGCATTGGCCGCGAACACTCCTGCTGCAGTATAGAGAGGCGGGGAGGAAGTGGAGGCCAGCAGAGTGACGCAATCGGTGGTGGGGGAGGGAATTGAAGCGCGGAGAGAGGCACACAAGGCTTAATGAGCCTTGACAGAATCCCACATGGCGGCTGCACGCATGCACGCGCACCTGCCCGCAAGCTTGAGGCCAGGAAAAGCCTGTGGTAGCACTTTCAAAAGCCACTCACTACATTTCTTGCAGACAGCGCATGCGCTGACTCAGCGAGACCTAAAAATGAATCAGGTTAAAACAAAATATTTGCCTAGGTGCACACAATTTGGTCAAGCCTCGAAAAATCATAGGTTTTCTGATTTCACACTAAGGAATTCAGCCACTAGATGGGTTATTATTTGTCCCTTCTGTTTTATGTGAAAAGTTAATTTTTAAAATATTATTAGCACCATAAGTTAGAGTGTGGGTGGCAGGCAGAAGTCACATTATAGCTTTGCTCATTTGAGGGTCATGAGGAGCTCCTGCTGAGCCAGAGCCAGGCATATGGCTCAAGCTGTTAGTGGTTCACCCTTCTTTACAATCTGGGTACACTTTTATATGCTCCATGATTTTACCAAGCAATTTGTCAACAGAGCTAGACTCTGCTGAAAGGGGGTACACCTAAAGCATCCTCTCAACCTGCAGGTTGGTGATGAAGGCACCGTCATCCCAGGCTATGAGGTGACTGGGGATGCCAGCAGTTACAGATGTTACAGATAGGCGCTTCCATAACACCCAGATGTTACAGACAGGTGCTTTCCTAACACCTAGCATTATATAACTAATAGTTCTGGAACACTTTTCAGAGTGGAGGAGCTGCCATCAATGTTACCTTACTGAACTCATCAGTTTCTGAAAAATCCAAGTATCACACAAAGAACAAGTGTCACAAATGAGTCATGCCCATTCAACAGGAAAGTGGTAAGTGTATAGTATGTAGCTGTAACTTTATTTAGGAGCACCCTATAACTGATGTATTAAAGCATGGTGTGGTAGCACACTGTTAGACCTGGCATCATTGGCGTGAGTCTCCCTTCCATTTTGACGGATTGCCTCCTCTGTTTTGATATGTTTTTGCTGGATTTATGCTTTGGGCACTG
Source organism: Lissotriton helveticus (assembly GCF_964261635.1). NCBI lineage: Eukaryota > Metazoa > Chordata > Amphibia > Caudata > Salamandridae > Lissotriton > Lissotriton helveticus. The sequence goes on from NC_136057.1 coordinate 1,926,817,178, forward strand.
TACCTCTGCTAATCAGTGCCACAGTGCAAGAGCTCCCTAAGTTAAATTTATGTACTAATTGGTTATTCCATGATTAGGTTATTTGATTTATCTGTCAGCCCCTAGTACAGTGCACCATGTGTGTCCAGGGCTTGTAAATCAAATGCTGCTGGTGAGCTTGCAGCACTGGTTGTGCCACCCACAGATGCAGATTGTAAAGTGTGTCTCAGGCCTGCCATTGCAAGGCCTGTGTGCAGTCTAGCACTGCCATGTCGACTTGGCCAAGTGCACCCACATGCCAGTCCCTGAACCTTCCCTTTGCTTCCTATTAGACACCCCTATGGTGAGCCCAAGGGCAGGGTGCATTGTAAGTATAAGGTAGGACATGCTCTGATGAGTGTAGCGTGTTCTAATAGTGAATTACAGCCATTTTCGTGTTTCACTATTGAAGGCTACCTGTTCTCATAGGCCAGAATGGGCAGTTAGATTATTACATTCTTATAATCCTAACTGACTCAGGGAACATGGTAGAAATTCGAATTTAGTATGCCTGAGCTCAGAATAATAAAATACTTCTTTTAGTAATTATATTTTAATGTTCTGTGTTTGAAAATACCACTTTTAGAAAGTAGGTATTTGCTTGCCTACCCATTTGAGCCTGCCTCTGCTGGGTTGTGTATTCCTTGTCTGGGTTTGTGAGTGACAGGGCTGTGGAATTCCAGAAGACAGGCTGGGGCAGCTCGGTGGTGAATAGAGTGATCTGCATCTAGATGGGAGGGAGGAGTTGCACCTGGGACCTGAAAAGGGCTGGGTCTTCCCTCTACTATGCTGGCTCCACCCCCTGTGGCTTGTCTGATGTCTCTGCCCTGCACTGTGAAAGGAGAGGAGGAATCATGTAAACAGAGTGCTCCAGAGCTGTATCTTCCCTCCCCTGTGCTGGCTTCACCTCCTGTGGGGTGGCTGATGTCTCTGCCCTGCACAGTGAAAGGAAGAAGAGAGTCATGTAAACAAAGTGCTCAGGAAGTGGTTTGGACTAGACAGAGGCCTCTCTGCCTTCAGAGAACAAAGGATTTTGGGGTATAAATATTGGGACCCTGATACCAAGAAATTAGATCACTACTGGACAAGAAACCTTTCTGCCAAAGAGAAGAACCAAGGAAGCTGCAGGAGTTGTACTGCCCCTCTGCCAGTGTGCTGTTTGCTGGGTTGCCTGCAGTGGTTGCCTCATTGCCAAGGGAAAGGAGAAGGAACTTTGTAAGGACTTTCATCTACAGAATATTCTCCAAGGGCTTGAACTGTGCTTGCCTCCTCCTGAAGTCACCACCAGCTCCCTCCTGAATTTCCTTGCTGGGAATTCTGACTCCAGTCACTTGCGTGCCGCCGGGAGCTGGAAACACGACGCATCAAGAAGAAGCGTGTCGCTGCCGCAGCTGAAAGCATCGCAACACCAGAGAAGCGAGCCTTCGTCGCATCGCCCTGGAAGCGTGTGTTCATCGAAGCTGCCTGCTGTCGCATCACCGGAGAAGCGTGACGCCACCGAGAGAGTCGCCATCGCATCACCAGAGAAGCGTGTCGCAGGGCCTGTTGCGGCTCCAAAGTACAGAATCGTCGCAAGGCTGTCAGGGTGTCATCGCATCGCCGCATGAAGGGTGCCATCTTCTCGCATCGCAACCGGATCATCACATCGCATCAGGGCGCCATCTTGCGCACCGCAACGGGCCCGCAGGCCGAGAATCTATGCATCACCTCCGCACCGGTAATGCTCACGACAAGCCCCCTACTATGCGCAAGCATTGAGGAAGGGTGCAACAGTTTCCCTGGGTAACGGAACTGACGCATCTCTTCTTTAAGAGCCTTTTGTTCACTTTGCGTTACGCATCCAGGTACTTTGTTGAGAACTTTGTCGCATTTACCAATAACTTGAACCAATTTAATCCTCTTTCAAGTAATCTTAAGTGTAGTATTGTGGATTTTTGTCGTTTGTGGTCTTGTGTTTAAGTCTATATAAAGAATACTTATTTTTATAAAACCTGTGTTGTGTCCATCTGTAGTGTTTTCACTGTATTACTGTGTATATTCACAAATGCTTAACACACTGCCTCTGAGATAAGCCTGTCTGCTTGTGCCAAGCTACCAAGGGGGTGAGCAGGGGTTATTAAGGAGTGTAATACCTTTATCCTGACTTAGAAGTAAGGGTCCCTATTTGGACAAAGGTGAATACAATTTCCAACTAGAGACCCCCAGATCTAACACACACCATTTACAGTCAGCATATTTTTGATTGAAATGGCCACTAAATTTAAGCAGACATACCGTTTTACTGTCAAAATTATACAGTGCATAAAATATAATGTGTTAAATTGGGTTTCAGTGAATATTTCACATTTCCACATCCCTAAGTGTCTTGATTTATCTTAAGGTATTACATTATTTGTTTCCGTCCCGCTTTAGAATTAAAAAAAAAAAAGACCTTCATTTATGCTTTCCTAACTGTTTATTTATTTTGAAATATTTGTACAGTCCATTTATATGCATTTACATTTTGTTATGTGTTAAAGAAAACCACATCTTACAGCCTTTCCTTTCACATCAGCCTGACTATCACATCGTTCTCTTTACAAAATGCTCTAACTTTACAGCCAGAGAAACAAAGGTAAACACCAACCTCCATGTTAAAAGAATAGGGAGTCATTTGCCAGAAGACATAGCCTGACGTTTGGTCTCTGTCTTTGAATGCACAGCAAATGTGACAAGATAAAAACAAAATGTAAAGTCATCTTTATTGCTCGTTCATCTTCAGCTATTCAGCATATTTATTTTGGGGGTTCTGCAGCACCATCACAGCCTTACTTTCAGTGCCAATGTCTATAAACAGGATCTCTTGCCTATCTTGATGTGGGGCAAGGAAGGGCAATATGTGTATCGTAGAGTGAATGGAAAGGTAGGCATGAGATGCTTGCATGAGATGGTTAGTTCCATGCAGACTTCCTTTTGTCCGTAGTCATCATAATGGCCTGCACATCCATGGAGTAGGGACAGCTTCCCCAATACTAGTGTTACTCCACAACTCCTACAACACCTAGCTGGCCAAAGATCTGCATGGAGGGTGCCTCAAGAAACCAAGATAGCCCAGGATTAGGACAGATGGCATTGAAGCAAAAATAAGACAAGGATCACTGCAAGCATCACGTGTTTTGGAGTTCAAGAAACACTTTACTGAATCATCACTGGTGGTACCCCATCTTCCCCAATCCTCCCTTCGCTTAGGGTACTCAGTACAGCTCTTTTCCAGACACAGAATTCTTGTGCCTTCACAACCATCTGTGATTTTGAGTGCCAGTTCTTCCAATTCTACAACTGTTTGTATCATTGCTTTAACACCTTTGGGTACAGAAATATCAAGGTATAAAGCTGCTTTTGGTCCCTAACCCTAATGTTCAGTTCTATGTAAGGACTGGTGTAGCACTGCAATCCAGTGTGTGCACTAGACCTGTAAGTGCCCCCCAGTGGAAAATATTGTCTGTGGCAAGTAATTTTGGCCTCTAAAGTTTGGAGGTCAGAGTCGATGCTGACCTTCAGATGCAGCTGCCCGCAATAAACACCTAGAGTTGTATGCTTAAGGAGCAGTTTTTAAAGTAAACTGTGACCCAAAGGGCCACTGGCTACTAGATCCCCAATAGTCCTCAAACTGGAGATTCACCAGTGACTTGTGGGACCCATTTTTTAGTTTGTGGGTTTTTGGGAGAAGAATTGTACTGCTGTGGGCTGAAAATTCACAACTTTGGTTTCTACCCGAGTTGACTAGAACTGCATCTTAAGCTGGAGACCAAAGAAAAAGAGGTCCAGACATAACGCGGCAAATTTGCCTTTATTTTATTATTTTTTTCTTGTACCTCTGTCCAGATGATTGAGATTTTGTTGACAAATATTATGTTCAAAACTGAAGAGTTTTAAAGTCCCCAAAGATCTCCAAGCAAAGACAGACTTGGCCATAGGGCCAATAGTAAGGAAAATCCATTATATGGTATGTAAACGGTATAAAGACGTTTGGAGTCATATCTCTACCGATGAAGGTGTTAATATTGACGTCAATGTATGCAATGATACAGGTGTGCATAAAACAAGATAGAATCACTGTTGTCGAAGTCACCCTAAATGACATCTCCATCAACCCTGAGTCAGAAATACTTGGTCAGGCAGGCCCTGTGGCCTAGACATGAGGCAACTGATTGACTGATCACAGATGGAGTGGCATGTAGCCAGCAGAACAAACATGTGAAAAGGAAAAACGCAGATTAGTCCCACAGATAGGCAGTGATACCACAATGGTCCGGGGACACTGGCCCCAATAAATCGCACATGGACGGAGAGGCGTGCTTTTCCAAATCATCATAAAGTTAGATGTCACATTAAATTAGGAACACTTAGCCAATCAGGACACATCACATGCAGTGATCACGCACTCCCCATGCCGGACATCTGGACACGTTACATACTGCCCACATTGTGTCCATGCAAGGTCGAGACCCACCTGCATTTGTCATCAAGTGGGAGTTATTTATGGTTCCATGACTAGGCCCACATTTCTCTCCTATAACAGGATCTCTAAAATGTTTTATGATGCTCCAAGAAATGTACATAAAGGAGCTCAAAAGGATTGTTCTTTGAGTCAGACTTCAGACTTGTTCCTGTATGCTGTACTCCTGGCCACAGTGATTATATTAAACCAACTGTTTCTGTTTTACCAAATGTCTCTTGTCTTTGTTTTTTCAAGGTAAATTCATATCTGAGCAACATTTTTGTGAGCCAGATAGGAGAGATTGACGGTTTGAACCAAGCTGCAGCTGAAGGAAAGGACCCCGCTCTGACAGATTCACATCTGTGCAGCAAGGAAGGTGAGCAGATGACACAATTGATTGAAAGTTCTGTTGAATCCGTGGGGTGGAGGTCCATTCTGAAGCTGCCATCAGTGGATAAGAGACTACATCTGTTCCTTAGTCTCAGCGTTTGGTGTATGGCAAACTAGGAAGAAGCATAAAAATGTAATCTGAGCATTCTGCCACTGACAGAAATGTGACATATTGCCTATTTTTTGAGTCTGAACTGAGTAGTCGCAAGGCGGCCTCTGAGGCAATCCTGCAGAGGTCACCTTTTTTCGATAGTCAGCATGCTAGGAAAGGTAAAGGTTCTTAGTTGCTTGGACTGCTGGGCGTGACACAGATGTGGTGCTTGTCCCCTGGTGTAATACAGGGGTGAAGCCTCACCGCTTGGACCGCTGGGCATGATACAGATTATACACTTGTCTCTGAGTGTTATACAGTGTTACCGCTTGGACCGCTGGGCATGTTACAGATGGTATGCAGAGGCCCTGGGTGTAATATAGGGCAAGCATCTTGATCTTATTTTTTAGTCTAAAAGAGTTTAGTCTCAGTACTACTGGTTTCTTAACACTGTATCTGAATGAAATGAGACGTCTTATTCGCTTGAACCGCTGGTCATGATGCAGATAGTAACTATGACCCCTGGCTGTGATATAGGGTCCAATTCAGACATTAGGGGAAATTTGGACCTTAGAGATTAGGTGTAACTTGTGCTTAGCCAAGGAGGGCCTGTGGTTGTCAAGTTGTTCCTCGGTTCCGCGTAAATTGTTGTTACCTTTATCCCAGTGTCGATATGGACAGACTATCGGGCTCACTTAGTCCTGTGTACCACGCAACGCCTCCCCTCGTCATTGGGTAGTATGCTCTAAAGAGAGGGCTAAGGTATGTTTTGATAAACTCATCATTTTTCTCTGTCAGTTTTTCTAACTTTTTCTTCATTGTGGTTATTAATTGATGCATTCTTGATGTTGTGGTGCTGCTAAATTGTTGCAAACTGTTTTTGTCTTGAATGATTTGTTTTGTTAATGACTCAATGTGCTTATGAAAGCTCTGCTAATTCTTACAATCGTTTTTCCACATCTGCTATTTCTCTGCTGAATTCACATGTTTTGAACTAACAATTGCACTTTCTTTCAGGTTGTGACCCTTAATATGCGTGTATTGTTTGTATTTGTGAAATGCCTATTCTGATGCATCTGTATATATATAGTATTTAGCTTGCAGAAGTAGTTGTTAACAGTAATCTCTGTGTATTTATTTCCCCATGGATCTAATATAATTTAATCCCGAGAAGCGAGAGCGTATTAGTCTCTTTAAAAAGTCCCAGCTATCATGGAGTCGCTGCTAAAGCACTAAGAAAGGCAAACTAGGTTCCCCACACAGGTGAAAAAACTTAGCAAGTATTGCTGTGAATGGCACGCATGCACTAAGGCCCACGTGTTCCCCTGGCCAGAGGGGGGAACCTTCAACACTAACATAATCGAACACACGAGAACGCACGTTTGGACCAAATATATAGGACAAAAGAAAACCAGAAGAGAGGCACTGGTGGAACAATGGCCATCTTTGAGAAGGCCCAGACCGACAATCCTATCCTGCAACCCACAACTAAGGTGTCCGTGCCTCCCCCGCCATATGTAGAAATGGAGGTGCTCTCTTTGATACCTGCATTCCTTCGTTAGGTTATACCAATCTATCAGTGGAGGGTGCTGGAGGTCCCCCCCACCGAACAATGAATTACTAGATCCGACAAAGGAGGCCAACAGTCCACCAGGCCCAGCCCACCCCAGTTACACCCCAATCCAGTGTGACAGCTTTGCGAAGATCAATCCCCCCCATCCATCACATTCAATCTATCAAATCCTAGCGGCACGGAAAATGTGCACTCCCACCCATCTGGGTCAACACACTCGGGTGACTGGGAGATTCAGAGCAGTACTGGACAGTGATACAGTTAGTGGGGTGAAGAAAGGGGCCCTAGTCCTCCGGGATCATACAATGAAGCAGGAGCCACATGGTCTGCTCAGGCAGCCAAAGGGAAAGCCGAAAGCGAGTATGAAGTCAAATTTGCACCTAGCTCAGAACGAAGGAGGCCCCCTAGGTGGTAGTTAGAGGAGAGGTGTGAATTAAGGATTGAGAGAGAGCGCTCCCACTTTGGGAACACAACAAGAGAACAGAGCAGCACGCCCTCCACCTTATGAGGTGGGGATAGGTATAGAGAATCGCTCAGAGAAGAGTCCGAGCCAGAAGGGAGGGTTCTGCCTTGGGCCCTAGCCTCACTATCTCATTAGCATAGGAGAAGAGCTGACCAGGTGGTAAGCGATCAAGGTAGCATAGTACAGATTCAGTTAAGACATAGGAAAAGAAACATTGCACTTTTATGTGCGCTCAAGGAGGGCAGCGGCAACAACATCCGCTGCTCCCCCGAACATGCAGTGTAGACATGCTGACCTCAAGGGCGATAGTGACCAGAGAGGATGGTGAGACCTTTGCACCGCCATCCTGCCTCTTGCTAGCCCACTAGACAGAAAGGTGGGGCCAGTATGATAGACCCTGGCCGAAATAAGGACCCTTTAAACCAGATGACATGGCCATTGCAGAGGACTGTATCCAGCATTGAGCGGGAGATCCTAAGTGGAACTTCCCCTACATGCAGGATTGCCTAAGAAAAGAGGACCTTATGTTAGAGAGAAACCAGCAGCACTGCCCCAAGCCAATATGTGTCCACTTCTGCAGAAGGAAAAGTCAGGGACCATCTATGTGCCATGGGCCCAGATGGATAAGGAAGGGATCAGAACCAAACTGCCAGCATTGATAGATGTGGCAGGGAAAGGGATCTTGTGTTTTGAGAAGAGCAGTGCAGGGTTAAACCTAGCAATAGGCGATGTCAAAAGTCTGTTAAGCAGACTCATCAGAGAACAGATTAACACAGTGTTCAACCGAGCCCTCATTCCAACAGTCATGCTAACAAGCAACAAGCATGACGAGGCTGCATTCAATTTGTACAGGCACCCAATATGGTCAGTGCTGAAGGAAATATTACCTGAACACCCATATGTAGGAGTATTGATGGCAGAAAGTATGAAGCCTGGAGAGACTACAACGGACTTTCTAGACAAAATGAGGGAATGATGGGGACAAGAGACAGAACAGCCATGGACCGACATGGGTCCCCAGGTCGCATTCTTCTATAACATCCTCAAAAAGGGGCTGCCCACTGAAATACAAAGTGGATTGGACAGCATAGTAGGGTTAGACACCAAACCCTGGTGGGAAAAACAGGCTCACATATTACATTATTACAGAAAGAAACAGGAAAAGGACAGGAAAAACAGGAGCAAGCCCAGAGAGACAACGCCAAGTTGGTCCAAAACATATTGAAAAAGACCAACCTAAGGGGTACGCGTTGGCCGCCAATGTACAAATGGCACAAGCCTTGAAGTGAGCTCCACTACAAAACCCCAGAGGGTTTCAACCCAGTAATAAAGGCAGAGACCAGGAAAGTTAGCAGCAGCCGGACCTTGGAGAATGCTATTATTGCAACTGAATAGGCCACGTGGCTGACCAATGTCACTCAAAAGCATATAATGAGCAGAGATTGAGAAATCTGGGCCAGTCTCTGTAAAATCCCCATCCTTAAAACCAAGCTCGAGGTAACCCAAATACACCTTATGCTTAGCCACAAGGAGATAAGACTGCCTCTGCACCACCTTCACAAGGAGCAGGTGGTTGGTCAAATACATAGCAACAGCAGGAACAGATGGGGACCCCAGTTCAACAAGGAAAGCAGCTGTGAGGGGTAACTGTCTAGGGAGATAAAGCCTTGACACATTCACAAAACCCACCTACACAGTACGTTCAAACCCCCAATGCAGAACATACACTTCACGCACACCTCGAAACACATTTCAAAATAAAGACTAGTAAGACAACATTAGGAAATCCAAGTCTTTACTTACGTTCGACAAACTCAGGGCTGCTATACGTCATGTTGATCGGGATTCCGCACTAGAGTCCCATATTCGAGTGCCTGCAGGGGCCTAAGCCCCACTCGGCTGCTGAGTTCCTGGGGGCGGGGTTAGCTGGCCACGTCCCGGAGGTGAGGCCACTCTGACGAGGGGGCAGGGCAGCTCCCCATCCAGTGTATAAAAGCAGGCCCATTGGTTCCTTCACCCAAGTCCAATTGGGATCGGTTCTAATAGCAAGATCAAACGGACCCCACACTCGGGTCTCTGGCCCGGGACCAAAATTCCCTCATGGCGTATGATCCTAAACTGCAGCCAATTGCCTCCAGGCCAATGGAAGCCCCTTCTCAGTTCCAAAATTAAACTATATTCCAATGTTGAGAGCCAAGTTCCCCACACACTTGGGATGATGAGGACCACATAACGTACATTGCACATGCATAAAACTCTGACCGATCGTAAAAGCTCTGCATGGTGCTGAGTCAGCAGGGATGATCACCAGAGCAATCGGTCGTCCCAGCTCATTAGCCATATCAGGCAAAATGTAAAAAGTCCTGGCCTTGCACCGGACTCTACAGTTAGCAAATATTCTGCCTCTCCCTTTCCGTCGAGGTTCTCTAAACACCCAAAGCCTGCTCTTCGGCTCATGTCCCTCCAAAACAACAAAGATAGCATGTCGCTGGTTGGAAGTCCCTGGCTACAGCCGGAGACAGCAGGCCCAAATAGCTTGGATAAGACATAGCCAAAAGGAGAGGGATTCTGGGAGGGAGAGAGTCCACAAAAATCCATCACAGCTCCATGCGACGTATTCGGAAATAGGTTCACCTCCATATCTGGAGTAGCGATCAAGCTGACACACACAAGGCCTTACACACACCATCTAGTGAAACAAATAAGCCCAGTCTCAGACACCGCTACATCAGAAACACATGGGGGCCGTGGGACAGGTCTCCGACCCCCTCCGGAACTCAATAGAAAAAACGAAATTGCATGAGTACCTAGGTAAAGGCCAAGATACCAGCACTAAGAAGCCCAAAGCTAGCCCAAAAAGAACCCTCTAGATAAAGGGTGTAGTCAAGGCACCTGGCACCGCTAAGTAGGGTCCCACTGACGCCACATGCTGCAACTAGAGGGGTATACACGTGACCCCAGAGCACAATGCGATCGACAACAACAACCAATTACGGTATGCCCCCTCGTTACACATCACCTTGCGCATGTTTAGGTCAAAAGGCATGCCCGTATTCCCTCATTCTGGGAAGGTAGGATATTAGAAGTCTAGCAACACCCATACAACTATGTTAAAAAACCAAGACCATCCATAGGCTCACGAAAACCACCCTTTAACATAACATATGTCTTTCTGTCATGGTGAGGGGGGAGAATCAATGACCTGTAAGCAAGAATTAAGGCGACTCACAAAAGAATACACCCATTGTCTAAAAAAGGAGACACCCCAATTGGGGGACACCTTCTGGTGCCTTGCTAAAAATAACACATATGAATGTAAAATCACACCTCTAACAAGAAAGGCACTAGAATCCCCAAGAATGATTGATAATGATACGTAAGGATGCAAATTGTTTCTGAACTAAACAAACAAACAACAGCTCTTATCCAAAAGATCAGCAATCAAGCCACCAAAGTGTTAAACACAAAGCTTTCAACGGCTGACCACAGGTTCAGCACCTCAATCCCAGTTGCAATCAGTTGTATAGTCCTATGTATCCACTTCTGACCCTTGCCTTTGTTTACTGCCCCTGGAATCCAGAGCAGATGAATTGCTTTAAATGGAAAGTGCACCAGAAATGAAGTTGAAATCGCAAACTACGTCCATTATCATTCTTTATTTGTAAATAGATTAAAATCAACCATCAGCCAACCTGCTTAATTCCTATCACATTAGGAACTTCATCAGGATTTTGTCCATCAAGTAGTGTATTTACAAAGTTTAGGTGTTGTGTTGCCAGGATATTCACCCAAAAGTCAGGGTTTCAGGTCAAATCAATTCCTAATTTGTGATCAAGGTCCAAAGGGTTCCTAGCCTAGGCACGGTAGCCAGCGATCACTGGACATAATTTCGATTTCAACATCATTTCTGGTAAGGGCACCATCTTTACAGCTGCCCACAATCTCTTCTGCGACCATTTCCATAATCCTAACAAGACCCAAGTGTGCAAGTCAAACACCTTGAACTTTTATCACAAACATTTCCACCGAACTCTTTTGAACCTTTCCAAAGTAAAGAAATTCCCCAATCACCGGAGGACTACAGACATCTTTCCTGAATCCACCCCCAAAACCTACAAATTTCAATAACTAATGTATTACGTTACAATTGTAGACCCTCTGTTTACTGTGTGTGTGGCCGCATCCATCTGTTGCCAAAGATCTGCCTAGTCAAATGGATTCCACATCGACATTAACATAGCACTTGTGTAGGGGCCTCTCCTGTGTAGCTTATAATTACACGGAACCAAACACTAGTATTCCACACGCACTACACAGCACACTCTTACACAATACATGATATCGACCGTTGTTTAATTTGTTAAAGAAGAAGTGCCAGGGCCCTGCTCAGGAGGCCACTGCAGCTTCTACCACCCATTGCCCTTGCCAGCCCTGCGAATGACAGCACCAACATAACTGCTAACCGTTACACTTCTACAAGAGTGACAATTCAGACTATTCCAGGCTCCCAGAGCTATGAAGGTAGCTTGGGCAGCAGGTATTAGTCCTCTAAAACGTTTATTTAGGTAATAAAAAACTGTTATGTGCTCATCTTTTATTTAGACAAACAGTGCCACTATGTGACAGACTGTCATAAGTACTGCTGTTGACAATTAAGTGCCGGTGCTGAGCACTGAAAACCACCAGCACATGACCGCCATGGGTGCCCATACATCAGCCAGGTAATGTTATGTCTGTTCACTGATACAACATGCAGTCGGCACAGACAGCTTGCATGTCCCAAGAAATAGCCCCCGACAAAGCGAAATGACTTCTCTACCTGTACCTATGTAGAATTAGGGCCAAGATACAACTCAAAAGAGTAGAACCCCATAGAATAGTCGTGAATGTGACCCGTTATGAGACCAATCCCATAGCACTGTACCTCTTTACCGATCCTAGCACGATTCAAACAAAGCTAGATAGGATGTGCAGGCAGGGCACCCACATGGGAGGATACTGCTTTGCCCCAAGACTATCCAGAAAAGAGATTCTTGGAGGTAGCAAAGCCACCACACAAGTGCACCAACACATCCGCTCCCGCTTCTGTCTGTGGTCCCAGCGTGGGCCATAGCGTGTCTGGAACAGTCTTCTTTAATAACAAATGGACAAGTAGGAGGGGTAAAAATAAGCAGCTGTCACTGTCTTAACCTGGTTTATCCCTTGGCACTCAGCCTTCATTTGGCCACCATTGTCACTCTAAAAATGGCACATCAGTCCAACACATTTGAATGACAATAACAATAGAGGCAGTTTTTGTCTGTGGACCCTCATCGAGGGCTGAGGGGTAAGGAAAGTGTATTCTCAAGTAGTTTTCAGCGTCTTCCCAACGCCCTCGCCCAACCTGAATGTTTTCTTGGAACTGCTGGATCAGCAAAAGGAAGTCACGACTGCAGCTGCCTTTGTTTCCCAAGGCCCTAAATGCTCGAGCCACAGGGGCCTAGGAGGTGATGGGGCACCGAGAGGGGGAAGGGAGCGGCCGACACGGAGGGAAGAAGGCAGGAGTCGGAGGGTAAACAGACAGCTTGTTTTTAGACCTTTGACCTACTTTCCTACATTTTACAGAGGCCCCGGCAACAACCAGCTGAAGACCCGGATTGGGTGCAGGGCTGCAGTGGTGGACTGCATCACACACCCCAGGGTTCTCAGAAAAACTGACGTCAAGGAGAAAGTGCCTGCACTCATTCTAAAATTACGTTCACAAGAGGGAAATTCGGCTTGTGAAAGAGAGACCTTTCCAACAAATAAATTGGAAAATGTTCCTCTCTGTAGACTCTTAAGCGAAATTTACATGGTACAGAGAAACTTGTAGGAGCTTTAATGCATATACTGTAAACCCGCAGGGTAAAATGAAATACTTGAACTCCCAAAAATATCCAGTGTCACAGGCACTTCTCATTACTGTACAAGTTACAACACTTCACGTGAGCCATAAAGAGGCTTTGTTGAAATAACTGATACATGGAACAAAAAGCAAGCACCCACCGATTCTTTCACCGTATAATTACATTGCATACGCCGATTTTTGATAGCTGAAAACTATTATGGTAAACACCTTTAGGCGCTAGAGAGCGAGAGGTTGGTTCAAAAGAGTCTAGCAAAGCAAAAGGGCTTCCTAGCACATCATCCGTACAATTCCGTGACATACATGTTTGAGATTTCAGTTTCAACATGTTAAGTTCAGTGTCCTTTGAAACAAGTTACACATTACTTGCTACACCTAGTATTTTCGAGCTTAACAAGCAGATCTTATATTGGTCATTGCTTTTAGGTCTGACTGGACACGGCATGCCACTTGACCCGATTCATGCGGGAGACTCCTGATTTTAAAAGGAAAAAAATTCTTTCTTTTGACTGTCTCCCATCTGAAATTGCCTCTGCTTCAATAGCAGTCAATGGGGGAAATACATTATTCTGATATATATTTTTTTAAAATCTCTCATTTTCCTCTACAAAAATGTGGGCATGTATGTTTAATATATTACTTAGAGTGGGTTTAGGCTCTCTTACTTAGGCTATTCACTATTTAGTGTATCATTCCTGCTCCATGGAGTGTTATTTCAAATTAATTGTACATTAAAATAACTTATTTAATTAAATAAATTAATAGTTATTTTTTGTTTAAACGTTTAAACATTTAGGGAAAATGTAAAGAAATGAATCAATTTCTGTGCGAATGGGTGTGTAAATGGGTGTGCGAGTGACTGTGTGGGTATGTGTTTTTTAATTAGGGTCTGGATCTGCTACGCTTTCACATGGGGTCCATGGATCCTCGCACATGCAAACAAAGTTTTTTCTCAATTTCTTTCTATGACGGGTCCCTCACAGACCCCTTCATCAGTCCTATGGGGTCAGGATACCTCTAGCCTGACCCCTTATATCGTATTTCTACTTAATTCCCCTCTGTGAACTGTGTTCCAATTCACAAAATGGCAGCCACAACTTTTCTCTCAGGTTGCTGCCAGCCAATCAAGGCATTGCTGTTGGCGCATGGACTTGCGCCTCTAGATATACATAAATCTTTTTCTTTATTTACTCCGAAACTACTGAATAGATTTACACTAAATGACAAAAAGCACTCTTTCTGGACCACGATCTAGCTTTCTGCCAAATTTGGTGTAATTCTGTTCAGCGGTTCCGGCTGTAGTCGTGTCTAACTCCCTATGAGAAAATTGCTTGGGGAAAATGCATTTTGGGACCCTCACTTTTTCTTGGCCCTCGCTTCACAAATCACCCCAAAATTGATCAGACTCCAGCTGAACTGAGATGCACACTATTATTGAACATTTTTCAAAGATTCGTCGAACGGCACCAAAGTTGTTAGCAAAACAAAAAATGCTATTCGTATTGAAACAAGGTCCTAACTATAATTACCGACAGGCATTATACGGATTTGCAAGACTTCACTTTACTTAAAATCAACATGACTCATTTTGGCTAATTGCCTTTTTTAAATGCTGATTACACAGGTTTAAATATTCAGCATCTTCAAATAAGTGTTCCCTCACTTTAAGTGGAGGATACACTATTACCTGCGTGGAAAGACTGGGCAAACCCAGCACTTCTCAATTAGTTCAAGGAGGCGCTATTACTGTATTTCTTATTGTGTGCTATCTTAGCCTAAATGCCACTTTCTTTGTTTCCTCTTTTTTCTTCCATTGCTGTCTATTAAGTTTATTAATATTGGCACCTATGTCCTGTCTTAAAATAGAATCCGTCTCTGCAAAATCTTTCATCCAGCTGCATGCTTGCCTTTGAAGTAAACAAACCTGAAAGCGCAGCATTGAGTAACCTGTGCCCATTAATTCAGTCATCGCCTGACTCATACCGACAGATTCCCATTTCTCCTAGGCTGCAGCGGTTCATTGGTTTCCAATTCCTTGGAGTACACTGAAAAGGGCCACTACAGCTGCCGAATATCTTGAGGATGAGTGCTCTAATTTGCTTGTAGCCACACATACATATCCAACTCAGGATGCTCCCTTCAGGAACCAAACCAGAGCACACAGCGGATTTGCAGGACTTCACTTTATTTAAAACCAACATGATGCGGTTCGGCTTAGTGACTTTTTCAAATCCTGATGGCACCGGTGTAATTTATAGCTATTTAAATAATGTTGCCTCACTGCCACCGAGGATACATTATTACCAACGTGGAAAAGACTAGGGGCCCGATGTAGGTAAATCTAATTTACCACTTCTAAAATACCGAATCATACCGATTCGGTATTTAAGAAGTGGTAAATTAGAGGGGGGAAATGTAGGTAATTCTGAACCGGTAAATACCGAATCTGTAAGATTCGGTATTTACCGATTCTGTAAATACCGAATCGGTATCCCCCTTTTGATTCCTATGGGCCTTGAAGCCCATAGGAATCAATGTGGAATACCGAATCGGTATTTACCGATTCGGTAATTACCTATTCTTGCAAGGGTGCAGGGGGTGTCACTTTGACACCCTCTAGCACCCCAATTACAGGCTTGTGTGCCATGTGGCACACAGACATGCCCTAAGGGCATGTCTGTGTGTCACATGGCACAGGTGTGCATGCACAGATGTGCATGCACACCTGGATACGGTATTTTACCACCCAATTGGATTGGGTGGTAAAATACCGGCTCTTGAAGGCCTGTGGCACTCTTCAGAGTGCCACCTACATCTCTATTTACCGATTCTGTACATTTACCGATTCGGTATTTTACCGAATCGGTAAATGTATAGAATCGGTAAAATTACCAAATCTGTACTTGTGTAGCCCCCTACATAAGAAAACCGTAATACCGGTCGGAAACGGCCGAATTCGGCCGTTTCCGACCGGTATTAGGTCTCCTACATCGGGCCCTAGGTGAACCCAGCACTTCTTAATTAGTTTAAGGAGGCGCTATTACTGTATTTCATATTGTGTACTATCTCTATATATTTATATATTCATCTGTGTAATGGCGGATGCCAATGCACAACCTGATAGCTTACGGTGCTGGAAAGTGACACCTTCGCTCCAACGCCGAAGAAACCAAAGGATTCCGCATATACAGAGGAGCACGGCACTTGCGCTCAGTACAATGAATATTTACTTTTCAAAGAACAGCAGTGTCTACAACAATGTGTTTCAGCTGGAAAACCAGCCTTGATCATGATACCAGACCCCATCTTGTGTCAATATTTATTATCATGTGAACTAACAGTGAACAGCAAAATAAAAGAGATACTTTTTCAGTCACTATTGTTACATCTTGAAGAAAATTAATTACTGTGGCAGTGAATTTTCCACAGTGTAAAAGTTTGAGTAATTAACAGTAACAAATTGTAAACAATTACCAAACCCAAGTGGGACTCCTAATGTATGTTTTCGACCAATGATCACAAGCCCAACAGGGCAAGAAAATCTCCATCACATTCTGGCACATAATGGCCCCATGTACCACGTGGTAAGTCTTTAGTCCCTATGTGTATACAGTTCTGATTCTAAATGCTAAATGATATATTATCCAAAATGAACTATTTCCCGAATACTCAAAATACAAAACAGTGCCCAAGAGGGTGATACCCCTGGTATATTAATTATCTCTTTCATCCTGCATTTGACTAAAACTGCAAAGATTTTACTGAGTCACACGGTGACTGACCTGCAACAAAAATGAGTAATGCTTAATACACAAAACACATAACAACATTTCTATAACTGGGCAGCCCTATGCTTCATGGTAATATACAAGATATACATGATAAAACGCAATTAAAGGTGTATTGTTAACAAAAAAGAAGATCAAAACAAATTTATAAATGAACATACATTTCTTCATCACAATTGAAGCCTCTAGGCTCCTGCTATCTACTGACAGGATGTACTTGCATTCTAGTATTCACAAACGTTTTTGCTTGTCTCCCCCTCGAGCTTCCCTAGGGATACTATCTCTTACACTGTATCTCAAATCTCTTTCATCTCTTTTATGAACCTCATGGAAGTGTCTCCCTATTGGATATGTAGTATCCAAGTTTTTTATAGCTCTAAGATGTTGAAGAACTCTCTTATGGGTAGGTAAAGTGATGCTTCCTAAGTATTTATTAGGGAAAGGAAAGGTCAGCTTAAGGTGTAGACCATATGATCACACTTACAGGCATAGGTTGCCTCTGATTTTCTTTGTAGTCTTGCCGCAAATAATTATCTCTGTCTTGGTCTCCCCATTCTTGCGGGCTTTATATTTGTTACACTTGACAGATCCATTCCTGGGTTTCAACCATGATCTTCGCTCTGTACTGACATCTCTCCTGACCAAAGTATCTCTCATGGATCTAGCTCCCTTAAAGGTAATAAGCAGTCTTTTAGGTACCTCCTTTCCAATCATGTGGTCATTTTGCAGTAAGTACCAGTATTTGTTTAGAATTTATCTAACTTTGTCATGTCTGGTATTGAATGTAGTGATAATCAACATTTATCTCCTGTAAGCTGGTTCGTTCTCAGATTTTTTAATACAATGTCTTCCCTTTTGACCTTAAAGACCTTGCTTTTGGCAGTCTCAAGAGTTTTTTTTACTGCAGTGGGACCCACCTGGCACCAAAAACATTTTTTTTTTATTTTGCCATGATTCTGCAAAGGTTTTGCAAATCCCCAGCAACATTTTTCCAATAAAAAAAAGAAGCGTAGTCTTCTGTACTTACTTTCAAAACCCCACAAGGTAGTCCAGTGCTCGAGGGGGCTATGCTTTTGATTTTTTGGGGAGAATGCATGCGTGGCCCCTGTTGCTGAGCTGCTTGTGGCCCGAGAACCTCATCCCCCAGGGACCAATGAGTTTTTAGGGGAGGGGGTTGCATGGCCATTCCTTGAAACTCGAGAGACCCCGGGGACACCATCTCCGGGGGCGCTAAAGTATGTTAAAGGGATGGAAACTGGGCTGCCCCCTCCCTGAGTCATTAATGGCCCCAGGGACCTTATCCCTTGAGGCTAGCTCACATGCTGTGTCCTGGGGAGCCCACCCATGGAACACAGCTGTACCTGTTTTTTCTCTCGCTTGCCAGGCGGATTTTCAAAACTCCCACCATGCGGGAGCAAACACAAAGTCTGCTCCCATCCGGAGGGAGCATTGTCAATGCTCCCAGCAGCTGGGAGTAGACATTTGATCGGTTTCCCAGACCGAGCTGAAGCAGGAAGGGAAAAAGGTCAAAATATTGCTCCTGCCCAGAGAGAGCCACATAAGTGTCTTCGCCCTGTGGGCAGGAGCAATGCTGGCTCCTGCTGCGTGCAGGGAGATGGCTTGGGCCGCTGGGTGCCTTGTGTGAGCTAATAAAAGCATGGGGAAGGTGGGCAGCGTTGCTCCCTCCCCATTATGTTAAGGAGTGGGCCTGGGGGATGGGGTCATCAGGGCCTAACAAGGATTGTGGAGGGGAGACATGCGGCCCCTCTTCACTTTAATTGAAAAAGCGTCCCTGGGGTATGGGGTCTGCAGGGCCTAACAAGGCTAGGGGAGGGGGGTCATGGGGCTCCCCTCCCGTTTAATTAAAAACAATGGGAGAATAGGGTACCCAGGGCCTAACAAGAGTCAGGGGGGCCATGCTGCCCCCTCCCCTTTAATAAAAAAAGTCACTGGGGGATGGGCTATCTAGCCTAAAGAGACTAATGGCACGATCGAAGACTCAGAGCAGCGTGGAGTTAGCTGCCTCTAAGGGGGTTGGCCACAGGGCCTGGCTGCAGGCCATACCTTATGGGCAATCCCCCACTGCTCACGGCGGAAGGCTGTGCACAGTGTGGAGTTGGCTGCATACAGAGGGGTTGGCCACAGCCTTAGAGCAGCAGGAGGTTGAATGTATGTATGGTAATTCAAAATTACTTCATATAAAAAAAAACAGGAAATTCACTGGAAAAAAACCAAGGTTAAATAAACGTTATAGTTAGGTGAAATGTTCATTAACAACATAACGTTTCAAACTCTAAAAACCACAGACGTTCACCAGTTATAGTTATAGTTATCTCAAGTAACTATAAATTCTGCCCTACGGTAATTATAACTCGCACCCTCACCATACGCTGCTAATTACCCCACATACTACATCACTCATGACAATTTCTATCACATCATTGAAAATATCACTGCAACATCTGCAGTGAAACTATGGATGGAAAACCTATGCAAGGTGTGGGTGCAAGTTACCCTTACCTTACGGCTTGATTTATAGTTACTTGAGATAACTATAACTGTTGAATTTCTGTGAATTGGAAATATTACATTGTTACTGAACATGCCACCTAACTAACGTTGTTTTCAGTGAATATATGGATATATGTATACATATATGTATATATATATATATATATATATATATATATATATATATATATATATATATATATATATATATATATACACAGACACACACACACACACACACATACACACACACACACAGTGCTATAGTGCAATAGCCAGGCTAGGATTTACAATGCCTCAGTATGTAAAGAATCATTGCAAGACCAATTCCTGCCTAACCCCCTCCTGTCAAGAGATGTAAAATGTAAAACCCTGTAGCTAGTCCAGCACTGCCTCTAGGCCAGTTATGTATCGATAACACTGGCCCCATACCCTTTCACTCACTACCCAGATCTACCTTTATGTTGTTGGTATGTACACAGCTCCATGGCAGCTATGGGCCTGATTCATATATTGGCAAAGAGGGTACTCCGTCGCAAAGCCTCCCATGGCGCGAGGAGCATTACTTCAAAAAGAAAATCCAGTTTCAGGACTTTCTTTTTGAAAATAAAAAAGAATGCTGTTAGCTGCAGGGTTGCATCCTTCCGACACAGCCCTGCAGAAAACAGTAAAATGCAATGACAGGAATCGCTGCAACAGTGATTTCTGCCAATGCCTTCATAAATGACCGCCTACTAGGCAGTCATTTATAAATCTGGCGGGCGTAGTATTCTCGGCCTGGCAAACGTAAAGTCCTCTTCCAGGCCAATGGGGAATACTCTGTTCACCAGTAATTAACTTGGGCCCTATATCTTTAGGGGACAGAGTGAAAATGCTCCAACAATTTAAACAAGCATTCACAAACCTAATTGGTTTGGTGTTGTCTGCTGAACTTTTTCCACTTTGCATCTGTGTTTCATTCTGCATGACATATATAGAGGAAATAGCCATAAATCATAGTTTTGAATCCCAGAGCATTTAGCTTCCCAATGATTTCAATTAAGATGATTGGTTATTGGACTTGCCTGCCCAAAGTTCTCATTCACATCTTGCCGTTCATCTCAGAGAATGAGGAAGGGATTATATATCCTAAATTGAACTCATATTACTCTTACACTAACTCATAGAAATCATTTTGAAACTTAAGACGGAACAACCTTTTTTACTAACAAAACACCAGCACAACAACATACACTATTGAACATTCAATTCATACTTTTCCAAGAACCTCACAAAAGGGTGCCCAAACAGTGAACGCACTATGATGGCATCACAATGGTGGCCAGTGACACTACAATGGTGAAGAACACAATATAGTAGATCCTGATGACAGCATGTCAGTCCACAATGGAGGACTTGGAATGAGTTTCACAATGGGCAGTACGGCCTTACCTGAAGCAGATGTTGTGTGATGCATCTTAGTGCATGTAAAGTTGTGGAAGAACACGATGGCCACTTCTCGTCTCTTCTTTTCTTTTTGTAGATCGTAAACATTGTTGGGTGATAACATTAGACTTAAGATACCACTCATGGTATTTCCATGATAGGTATGAGTTAGAATGACGATATGTCATTTGAGTTCTGTTATAAATATTCATAGTATGAAGGAGATGTATGTAGGCTGACCAAGTGTTCACCAGACACTTCTTTATGAGTGTGGCTTTTGGTGCCAGGACCTCCCTCATCCTCATGCAAGGGGCCTGCAGCTTTGTTTCTGGTGTAGATAGCTGTTGCTTGTTGGGCTAGGTGGTGATTGTCCTGATGATTCTTGAAGTCCTGTGTAGGAAAGCATGCGCTCACTTTGCGTTTTCTGTTTACTTGCTTTCTGTAATGTGTTTTGGGATTAATGTAGGGACCTATCCTTAGCTTTCAGGTAGATGAAATTCTGGGCTTCCCTTTCCCCACTGGCGACCTCAGACCTATGTGATCATTGTCTAGTGCAGGCAGGGCTCTCAGTCCTGGAGGGCTGGATCCATGCCAGATTTTCATAAATCCATTTATCTAAACGTGGCTATGCTAAAACTATGGCACGGATACGCCCCTACAGGACAGACATTGAAGAACCCTGGTCTAGTTCCATCTATTTATTTATTTTTATTTATTTTATTTAATGCGATTTTATATAGCGCGAACTTTACCCGAAGGTGTCAGAGCGCTTTACATAAGAACCAGTTGCAAAACATAAGGATTTAGGATTACATGCGTTACATAAAAGATACACACAGAAAAAAATTGCAAATGTACAAGATGTAAAGTCACACAAAGAAGAGACTGGTGATTATAGTTATCTCAGTATACATAGGGAAGGGATATGAATGGATATACTCTAAGAGTCACATAGGAATGGTAGAGAGTACAATGGTCTACTGCATATACTAGTGATTAGTGGTGATTATAGTTATCTCAGTATACATAGGGAAGGGATATGAATGGATATACTCTAAGAGTCACATAGGAATGGTAGAGAGTACAATGGTCTACTGCATATACTAGTGATTAGTGGTGATTATAGTTATCTCAGTATACATAGGGAAGGGATATGAATGGATATACTCTAAGAGTCACATAGGAATGGTAGAGAGTACAATGGTCTACTGCATATACTAGTGATTAGAGTTATCTCTATATACCTAGGGAAGGGATATGAATGGATATACTCTAAGAGTCACATAGGAATAGTAGAGTACAAAGGTCTACTGCATATACTAGTGATTAGAGTTATCTCTATTTACATAGGGAAGGGATATGAATGGATATACTCTAAGAGTCACATAGGAATGGTAGAGAGTACAATGGTCTACTGCATATACTAGTGATTAGAGTTATCTCTATATACCTAGGGAAGGGATATGAATGGATATACTCTAAGAGTCACATAGGAATAGTAGAGTACAAAGGTCTACTGCATATACTAGTGATTAGAGTTATCTCAATATACATTGGGAAGGGATATGAATGGATATACGCTAAGAGTCACATAGGAATGGTAGAGAGTACAAAGGTCTACTGCATATACTAGTGATTAGAGTTATCTCTATATACATAGGGAAGGGATATGAATGGATATACTATAAGAGTCACATAGGAATAGTAGAGTACAAAGGTCTACTGCATATACTTGTGATTAGAGTTATCTCAATATACATAGGGAAGGGATATGAATGGATATACTCTAAGAGTCACATAGGAATGTTAGATAGTACAAAGGTCTACTGCATATACTAGTGATTAGAGTTATCTCTATATACATAAGGAAGGGATATGAATGGATATACTCTAAGAGTCACATAGGAATAGTAGAGTACAAAGGTCTACTGCATATACTAGTGATTAGAGTTATCTCAATATACATTGGGAAGGGATATGAATGGATATATGCTAAGAGTCACATAGGAATGGTAGAGAGTACAAAGGTCTACTGCATATACTAGTGATTAGAGTTATCTCTATATACATAGGAAGGGATATGAATGGATATACTATAAGAGTCACATAGGAATAGTAGAGCACAAAGGTCTACTGCATATACTAGTGATTAGAGTTATCTCAATATACATAGGGAAGGGATATGAATGGATATACTCTAAGAGTCACATAGGAATGTTAGATAGTACAAAGGTCTACTGCATATACTAGTGATTAGAGTTATCTCTATATACATAGGGAGGGGATATGAATGGATATACTCTAAGAGTTACATAGGAATAGTAGAGTACAAAGGTCTACTGCATATACTAGTGATTAGAGTTATCTCAATATACATAGGGAAGGGATATGAATGGATATACTCTAAGAGTCACATAGGAATGTTAGATAGTACAAAGGTCTACTGCATATACTAGTGATTAGAGTTATCTCTATATACATAGGGAAGGGATATGAATGGATATACGCTAAGAGTCGCAAAGGAGTGGTAAAGAGTACAAAGGTCTACTGCATATACTCTGAGGTCTTGTCTGCTTTAGGGCAGCAGCTTTTGTCTGTATTGTTGGGGGATTTTGCTCCCTGTGTGTCAGATACAGAGTACCTAATTTCTTGTTTGAGGAACTCCCTTCCTCCACAAAAACTATGCAGACTACAACACAGACACTCTTGCACTATACTATAAAGCAAGGGTTCCTGTCTGCATTGGTGCATGGCTGCACAAAGTGCACCGGCCCACTGAGAGATCAGAACTGTACCATTCCTTTAGCATTGGCGCATTTATTCTCTCTCCATTTCAGGCAAAGCAGCGCTCCAACTTTGCTTGCTGTCCTGTGTTGCGTGACCTGTTAGTAACTCTTGGTCTATGTGTGGCGTGTATACAGGCCCCGCATCCTTTGAGTCACAGCATGAATGAAAAGACCCTTCAATCATGGAGTTAGTGCTGTGAGTGCTGAGTTCTCTGCAGATGCAATTATGTGGTGTGCATGCAGGCCACCGGAGTTAGTGATGTGTAGGCAAACGTCTCAACATTTGGGTCGGCTGTATGATGTATAGACAGGTGTACTGTAAATTCACCTGTCGTGTGATTCCAACTGTGCTTTGTATCAAGGCCCCTGACTTCATGTTAATTGTGTTGTGTGCACATATAGGGACATAGCGCAGGCCCATGCACCCTTGTGGTGCATGGGACCCTAACCTCAGAGGACCCCCCCATCCCCCCATTCAACCCCAGAGCGATGAATATCAGTGACATAAAAGCGCTTCGACACCTCACATGGGGTAGTAAGCGCTATATGACAATGACAATATGGGGGTCTTAGGGGTGCGTCACCACGTCTGCAGCAGCGCGCATTCATTTTCTGTTACACAACTGTAAAGTGTCCTCTCTTCCACGAGTTCACTTGTACAGTTTATGCAATTTCAAGACCGGCCTCGTCGTCAGTTCCGGGAGTCCTGCGGGGTCAGCACTACAGGCGGCATTCTCGCTCTCACATTCTTGCCTTGAAAGCTGAGCTGTTTGAAGAGCAGATGGTTTGCACCACGCTGCCCCACGCTGCCCTCTTCACTACCGTAAAATGCTGCTGGCAAGAAGGTCACGGGCACGCAGCAGTTAATCACGTCAGACGTCGCCTACACACAATACTCTGGTGTCACAGTTCTTTTCGCCTATTTTATTTATTTATTTAATGCGTTTTTACATAGCGCGGACTTTACCCGAAGGTGTCAGAGCGCTTCACAACAGGAACAGTAGTGAAACATGAGGAAAAATTACAAGTTAGCATGTTACAAAAGCAAACGTAGGTTACATAAGGCAGTGGTGACAATTGTGCATGTATCAAGAGCAAACAAAATACAATAGGTAGCAAACGATATGTTACAAGAGGAAAAAAGTGACGTGTGTAAGTTACAAAAGCATACTAAGTATAAATAGAGGTATAATACTGCACTAAATGGAAGATAATCAAAACACAAGAACAAACGTTCCATTACATGAGGCAATGGTGGCAATTGTGCATGTATCAAAAGCAAACAAAAAATAAGAGGTAGTAAATGATACATTACAAGAGGGAAAGTGACGTGTGCATGTTACAAAGGAGTACACAATACAAGTACAAGTATAATACTGCAACAAATGGCAGACTCTCAAACCACAAGAACACATTGGGAAGGCACTTCTATAGTCATGTAGAGCATAATTTCCTATAATGGAAGGACTTCCTTCAGATAATAGAGAGGGCGTGAATACAATTTGGAAGTGCCTTTGAAGAAGGAGAGCTTTGAGGTCATTTTTGAAGGCCTGGGAAGAGGTGGTGGTCCGAGCTGAGGCGGAGGTGAGTTCCAGATTCTCCCTGCGTTGCCTGAAAAGGATTGGGCCATCGACCTTTCCTTCTTGAAAGTGGGAGGTTCAAGCAATAGATTTTCCGCATTACGTGATGGTCTAGAGCCTCCAGAGAGTTTCCGTTTATTCGCCAGGTAGCGAGGAGAGGAGTGCAAGGCTTTGTGGGTGATACAGGCAGTCTTGTAGATAGATCTTGCTTCGATTTGAAGCCAACGGAGGGTGGATAAAATGGGTGTGATCTGGTCGCTTCTTTTGGCCCCATATATGAAATGAGCCGCTGAATGGCGAACAGATTTAAGGGGGGACAGGTGGGATTTGGGGAGGCCAGTAAGAAGAGAGTTGCAGTAGTCCAGTCTGGAGAGAACCAGCGATTGGACCAGGGTTTTAAGGTCATGCTCCAGGAAGAAGGGACGAATCCCGCAAAGAAGGCGCAGTTGGTATTGAGCAGACTTTGCAATGGAATTTAAGTGGGAGAGTAGATTGAGTTTCGTGTCGAGTATGACACCAATGGATTTTGCGTTGTCGACAGAGATGGATTTATTGATAAGTAGATTCATCTGATCCAGCCATGATTGAACCGGGGGAGGAGAAAGTGAGGAGGAGAGGAGGAGGAATACAGTTTTAGAGGGATTCAGAATCAGTTGATGAGTTAACATCCAGTTTTGAATGGAGTCGAGAGTAGAGCTTAGGATGGAGAGATCGTGAGTGGAGGCAACCTTGAGGTAGATTTGAGTGTCGTCTGCATAGAGATGATAGTGGATCCCGGATTTGCCTAGGAGATTTCCCAATGGTTCTAAATAGAGATTAAACAATGTGGGTGCAAGTATAGAGCCTTGAGGAACACCTTGACCAACCGCCAAAGGAGATGAAAGACTATTCGCTATTTTGATCATTTGGGATCTATCAGAGAGGAAGGAAGCAAACCATTTAAGCACAGTGCCCTCCATGCATATTCTCTGTTGAAGAGTGTTAAGGAGAGTGTTGTGATTGACAGTGTCAAAGGCTGCAGAAAGGTCAAGGAGAATAAGAAGACAAGACTCCCCAGAATCGAGTATTCGCAGCGCGTCATCAATCACTTGCAGCAGGGCTGTTTCAGTGCTGCAGCTTTGAATGAAGCCAGACTGGAAATTGTCAAGAAGATCATTGTCCTTGATATGACGAGAGAGTTGTTTCGCTACACATCTTTATGTGATTTTCGCAAGAAAGGGTAGGTTAGTGATGGGGCGGAAGTTGTTGAGGTTGTTCGCATCAGCAGTAGGTTTTTTAAGCAGAGGGGTGACCTGCCCAGTTTTGAAGGAAACAGGAAGGGAGCCTTGACAGAGGGAGACATTAACCAAATTGGTCCAATAGGACAGAGAATGGGTATAGAAGTCAATGGCAATGGCACTAGTGATGAGGTCAAGACAATGGTTGGAGGGCTTTGTTTCGAGGATGCATTTGAGGAGGGCATCTTCGGAGATGGGGTCAAAGTTCTACAAATGGCTAAGGAGTTGTGCTCCTCTGGAGGAGTAGGATGACTGACCTGATCCACAAATGAGTTCACTTTATCATCAAAGAATATAGCGAATTCCGCTGCTTTCTTTGTAGAATCCTCCAATTTGGAGGTTGGGGGAGAACAGTTTGGATTCTTGATGAGATCAAACAGTTTTTTGGGTCTATTTTTGGCTGAAGCGAGGAGGGTTCTGAAGTGCATCGCTTTTCCAAGGAAGATGTGCTTGTGGTACTTGGATCTTACTGAACAAAGCGTGGCCAAATTATCGGTGGAGGGCGCTTGTCTCCATTGTTTCTCCAGGAATCTTAGGTGCTTCCTTTCTTCATAGAGGTGGTGAGGGAGTGGGCCTTTTCTTTTTGCTTTGGAGAGGAGCAACGTTATTGATTTCGACTGCAAGGACTGTGAGGCATTGGGAGGTGAGTTAGTTAACATCTAGGTTCGGGTCTAGCCTTGGAAGTGATAGCAAAGCTGATTTACAGAGGGTAGCGAGGTCAATATTTTTAATGTCACGGAACCAGGAGGTAGCCCTAGGTTGGCCGTGAGTTATAGAGTGTGTTAGGTGAAGAGAGACTGGGATGAGGAGGTGGTCAGACCAGTCTACATGACTAGGGGTAGCGAGAGTAAGCATGCCTGTTTTCGAAATAACAAGGTCCAGGATTGAGCCCTTTGAGTGTGTTATTTCTGTGCAGTGTTGGATAAGATTGTTTGCAGAGAGGAAGGTGTCCAGCAAATTCGCAGAAGAGTCTTG
Organism: Lissotriton helveticus; assembly: GCF_964261635.1. Classification (NCBI taxonomy): domain Eukaryota; kingdom Metazoa; phylum Chordata; class Amphibia; order Caudata; family Salamandridae; genus Lissotriton; species Lissotriton helveticus. Next base: position 1,926,844,419 of record NC_136057.1, read on the forward strand.
AGACGAGCCCCAGTGGAGATTGAAGTCACCCGCGAAGATCTGATTATCACTTTGCGAGTATTGGTCGCTAATGAAGTCAGTGAGTTCCTCCATAAACGAGGGGCTGCTACAAGGCGGCCGGTAAATGGCATGGAATCTGAGGGGTGAGCGGATGTGCAATTGAAGTTTAAGGGATAGGCATTCAAAAGTGCAGAAGGAGCAGTTAGGAAAAGCCTTAAGTTGAAGGGAGTTTCTAAAAATGACTGCAACACCTCCCCCAACTTTGTCAATTCTGTCATTTAAATATAGAATAGCCTGTGGGTACTAGGAGATCAAACATAGAGTGGGAGGTAGTGTTGAACCAGGTCTCTGTGAGGAAGACCATGTCAATATTGTGAAGTATGATAGTGTCGGAGATTTCAAGTTTGTGTTTTATTGCAGATCTGCAGTTGTGGAGGAGACAGCGCAGCTCTGTCGAGACTGTTTTGGTGACGGCACACTTGGGCTATGAGGGGTGATAGGGATGTTGTACTTATACGAGGGTGCTCTGGTGGGTTTAGGTGGATGAGTGGTTCTGACAGAGGAGATGGTCCGAATAGTGTAGATAGTAGGGCTACTTGGAGATGAAAGTGGAAGAAGGGTGGCGTTCGAGGACTTGTGTGAGTTAGCGATGTTTGCAGATGACAGGTTATGCTTGGCTATTATGGGTGTGGGGGCGAGGTGCATCTCGTGGGAAGGTGAGTGTTTTCCGAGGGAATTGAGGTGTGCGGAAAAGTGGAAATCTTGGAGCTTAGAAATGAAATGGTAGCTTCAAGTTGGGAGATGGAGGTGATGAGAGAGCCTCGCTTATTTTGCAGAGAGAGTAGGGCAGAGCACGGAATGTTGGGTGGCTCAATGGAAATAGGAGGGGGTGCAATTGGCGGTGGAAGGCAGGGGGAAGTCGGGGGACGGGAGGGGAGTTGGGGTATAGGGTTCAGAGGTGGGGAAAGGTGGTGGTTGAGAGCGGGCGTTGGTGCATCAGAGGTGAAAAGAGAGTTGTCTTTGTTGGTGTTGCAAGAAGGATAGGAATTAAGGACATAATTAGGGGGAGGTAGGTGAGGAGCGAGGCGGTGAGGTGGAGGGAGAGGGGAGGAATGTGTGGAGGCATAGAATGAAGGACGTTTGGGAGGAAGCGAGGGGAGGGGGTTGGAGAGGTCCTGTATGCTAGGTGAGGTGGCTATGCGGGAACGGGCATCTGGCGGAGTGAGGGGGGTTGGGAGATAGGGAAGTTGATGAAAGGAAGTGGTTCTGCTAGGCCAGAGGGAGGGAGAGGGAAAGGGTTACCACAGGGGGAAAGGGGGTAGCACAGTATTGGCGAAAGAGAGAGATGCAATGGGTTTGTGGAGAAATCGGTGTACATAGCAAGAGGAGGAGGGCGAAGAGAAGAGGAGAAGAGGAGGGAATAAGGGGGACGTAAGGAAAGTTAACTAGGGGGGAAGGTTGGAGGAGAGGTGGACTAGAAGGGGGGGTTGCAGGTAGGGAAAGGGGGAGGGGATGAGGTAGGATGGTGCAGATTGGGCGAGGAGCGGATTAGCTACAGGTCCGGCTGAAGTGATGATGGGGGGCATACTGTGAGGGGGAAGAATGGGAGAGGAGGGCACAGGGGAGCACCCTCCCCTAGGCTACACCCTCGGGAGGCCGACCTGTGCCTCCCGAGGGTGCAGCTTATTGGAGTGTAGGGGGGTCAGGGGCGGAGAGATGGAGTAATGCGTGGAGCTAGATGAAGAATCAGGGGACAACACGGTTGCAGGGGAGGGGAGTAGGGAAGGGAAGAGGTGGTCAAAGAGAGAGAGAGACAGGTGTCTTTGGCTTGGATCATGACTGTATCATTGTTATAGAGTGAGATAGTGAGGGAGCCGTTGAAACACGAAGAGGGGGAGATTTTTAGCTGTTTCCCATGAGGGATAGAGGAGGAGGTGACGTTAAGGGAGTTATGTCAGCTGGTGGACCAAGAGGGGATGTCGTGAGTGAAGAAAATGAAATCGTTTTTGAGGCTCCCATAACAACTATTATAAAATTGATCGACAAAAAGGGAATCAGGGAAACATTCCATGGTGTTATGCTTGAATCGTTTTGCTGCAGCTTTAGTCAGGTAAGGAGGATACATGATTTTGTAGCAATTAATTCCAGACGTAACTCGAGTGGTGGCCATGTTGGGAAAATGAGGAGGAGGAGGGTGGTGGGGATAAGAGAGGGGTGTTATCAGGAAGGCGGTGGTAAGGAGAAGTATAAGGACAAAGAGGGGGCACATATTCCAGATGTCGGGTGAAGATATCTGAACTAATGTGCAGTTGTGAGGCGATTAGGAACAGGTTGTTACTTCAGAGCAGGAGAAGATGGGGGCACAGATTCCAGTAGTTGAGAAAGCTTTACTGCTTGGGAAATGTATTTCCTCTTCCAGGCCTAGGAGGAAGATTTTTTTTCTGACTCTCCCACAAGTATTGTGATGAGCGGGATTTGTGACCCTCCACTCAATAAGCTCCATTTGTACACTTACAAATGGTTACCACTAGACCCATTTTGGCCTTGGTCGACTGCTGCCTTTAGTGACTTCACAGCATTTGAGCAAAAAGTAAACCCACAAGTCAGTGTCAGATATGAACGTTCTTTAAATTGCAAATCTGTCTTTGAGTGGGAAGTTCGCATTGGGTTTCTAGGATTGTTAGTGCCATACTATCCTACCATTGGCTGCTCTTCATCTTGTTGAATAAGGTGGTCAAAGAATATGGCAGCTGGCACCTAAGGGGAACCAGGCAGAAAATTATAAAAAAGAAAAAGAGACATAAACACTTACAACTGTACTGCACCACACATCTTCTTTCTTCCACTGCAGCCCTGCCACCAGGGAGCTCCCTTGACCAATTCTGGCGTTGGTCTCATGCAGCATGAGAGCCGAGCCCCGATTGGAGGATGCGGCCTCACTCAGCACTCCACAGCGCTCTAGAGGCCTGCACTTGCTGTATAGAGATGTTTAAAATGAGGATGTGAGGCTAGCTGACGCAAGACAGCCACCCAAAAAGACATGGACATTGTAAACGAGTGCAAAAGCTTTAAACAAGTGAAAAAGGCAGCCCACCTTCCTCCCTGCTGCTGTCACTCAGCAACAACCCAGGCCCGTCCTGACAGTGTTCGGGACAGGGGATGAAAAATAAAATGGCAATGAATTGTATTGCATTTTTCATCTCTGGGGCTTTCGGGGGAATTTAAGAGAGGCGATGCTCCTCTGCTTCAATGGAGGAGCCGCCCCTGGTCAAATGAGTGAAAAATGACTTCAAAAGTGTAACTTACATGTTTCCACTAAATTGAAGGGCCTGGGGCTATTTACAAAGTGCATTTTGTAGTACATTCTGTAGTACTGCAATGGTACTACAAACGTATTTCAAACTACTACTCAAAATCAGCATTTTGTAATACGTTTTATAGTACTAAAAACGCACTACAAAATACATGGGACTATTCACAAAAGTAACTAACACTTTTGAGTAATTTACACCTATAATTTACTCTCATACTTTTGAGCAATTTTACTACTTTTAGCTATTCAGAAAATCCCAGTGTAAAGTTATTCAAAAGTGTGAGAGTAAAAACCACGTATAAACTACTTAAAAGTGCAACCTAAATTGCAGGAGAAGTAGCCCTGATGGGGATGATGGGCCCGATGAACCCCATTTTGAACACTCTATTGAGGGAGAGGAATTAGAGGATTTTTTAGCTAAGTTCGACCTGTATGAACCAGATGGTGGCACTAGAGAGCCAACTTTCACTGGCACTTCGCAGGGCACCATTATTGACTATATATTTGTATCCCTAAGTACTCTTACACAGGTTATTGCTTACTGTACCATACAATCACACCTCAGTGACCATAACCCTGTTGTGTTAGATGCGGCGTGGGGAGGCAACCTTGGACCGTCCCCACTGGAAACCACCTCCCATCCATTAAGGACTACCAGGCAAGGAAGATGTCTGAAATGGGCTAAAGTGGTCCCAGAGAAATTCTACGCCGAAAGCTTCCCTAAGATTAGGGGTAAGGTCGAGGTTTGCCTAAATCCTGGCGCACAGGGCCTAGAAATTGTAGAGGCTTTTGAGGCCATATGTATGCAGGTATCACAGGATCTCTTGGTAAAGACCAAAACTGTAACTATAGGCAATAAGCGCTGGTTCGACTCAGCTTGCTCTAAAGCGCACAGACTATTAATGATAGCTTTAAAAAATTTCCCTAGGGCAAATGAGGAGATTACTAGACTCAGGAAAGCCTATAAATTAGCATTAAAAAAACGAAAGGATATCATCAAACATGAAGCCTGGGAAGATCTCCTTTCGGCGGCAGTCCTGAAGAATAGTAAAAAGTTTTGGGAGATTATTAAACAGCCTTTTTTCTCGGATGACGACAATGACATTATGGATTGCGTTATTCCTGATGAAAAATGGTTATCTCACTTTAAAAACGTCTATGGGGATACTGCTGATGTAATTACAGACGTTCTGCCGATAAGATCAGCTACCTGCTCTATTATTTTTAGCCGAGACGAGGTGGAGAAAGCCATCAAGTCCACTACAAAGCATAAGGCACCTGGCCCTGACGGTGTGCCCGCTGACTTTTTTATGCATTCCCCAAAACTGTGGGCTGAAGTTCTTACAAATGTGTTTAACGCAGTGAATGGAAATCTTGTACCTGCTTCATGGAACATT